>NC_140617.1:21561241-22161241 GCF_057381915.1 Diplotaxodon limnothrissa | reverse complement strand
CATTCCAACTGTCCTACAAGAAAGAGCAATACAGCTGGCACACGAAGGGCACCAGGATACCGTCAAGACCAAAGCGTTGCTACGTACCAAAGTATGGTTCCCAGAGATCGATCAGAAAGCAGAATCTGCAGTTCAAAACTGTCTGCCATGCCAAGCTAGCACACCTGTCACACACACTGACCCTCTGCAGATGTCACCATTACCGGAAACGCCCTGGCACAGTGTCAGTGCAGACTTTTATGGACCACTCCCTACGGGGGAATACCTGCTCGTTATCACAGACGAGTATTCTCGCTATCCAGTCGTTGAAAGTGTACGCTCAACATCAGCATCTTCTGTTATCCCAGTAATTGACAAAGTGTTCTACATGTTTGGGATCCCAAGGACAGTAAAAACTGACAATGGTCCTCCTTTTAACAGTGAGGCTTTTTCACAGTTTGCAGACTACCTAGGATTCCATCATCGCAAAATCACACCTTGTTGGCCTCAGGCGAATGCCATTGCTGAGAGATTCATGAGAACCCTAGGTAAAGCACTGAGAGTTGCCGAGACGCAGGGCACACCATGGAAACAGCAACTAAACATCTTTCTTCGTGAGTACAGATCTACACCTCATAGCACAACAGCGAGCTCACCAGCTGAAATACTGTTTCAACGCCAGCTATACACCAAGCTCCCTTTCGTTAACACCACTCCACGGAAGTGTTCAGATGCTGAAGTGAGAGCAAGGGATGATAGTGCAAAGATCAAGATGAAGGTGTTCGCAGATGCAACTCGTCGTGCCAAACCACATACACTAAGTCTGGGTGACACAGTGCTGCATCGCCAACCCAAGCACAACAAATTATCCACACCATACAATGCAAAACCCTACAAAGTGACTAAGGTTAAGGGTTCTGAAATTACAGCTACACGGGATGGACACTCAATTGTCAGGAATGCCTCATTCTTCAAGAAAATCAGACATGGACTTGAAGATGCCCCACCTAGACGGCATGTCGACCCCGCCTTAACAGACAAGCCCAGATACCCAGTCAGATCAAACAGACGCGCACCTATGCATTTGTCTGATTACATCAGATCTAAGACTTGAATATCTGAGTGACCAGTTAAAGGTTATGCTGCGTGTAACATGTTTGTTGTTCCTGAATCTAACACTGTAACCAGTATTATAGTGTTGAATGTTGATAGTGTTTAGTCACAGATCTGCGCAAACGCAGTGCTGTTTAAGTGATGTTTAGGTGTGGAGAAACTCAAGTAATAAGAACGTTCAGTAATTTACAGAGGTGTGGACTCGAGTCACATGACTTGGACTCGAGTCAGACTCGAGTCATTAATTTTATGACTTTAGACTTGACTTGAAAAAATGTTCTAAGACTTGTGACTTGACTTGGACTTTTACACCAATGACTTGGGACTTGAATTGGACTTGAACCGGTTTACTTGAAAAGACTTGATATTTCACCCCAAATATAAAATTTAACACGCATATTATATAGAGATTGAAAATGTGACGTCATTCACGGGTAGAACCGGAAAGGATTCTGGGAACTCGTGGCAAGAAGTACTAGCGCACGCAGGCTTTCAATTAAAATCAGTTACACAGCGATAAAAAGAAACACAAAAATGTCAAGAAGCTGTTGTATTATTAACTGCAATAGCCGGTCGCATGACAGCCACGGGAAGCCGACGGGTAAAGAGATCGGTTGTTATCGGATTACGACGTTTAAGAGAAATTGTTCGAGCCATGTTTCCGAAGTGACAAACAGGCGACGGATGGCCTGGATTGCAGCCATTCAAAGATCAAATATAACGTCCCAGAACACTCCAGCTCACAGGTTAGTCTGCTCCAAGCATTTCCACAAAGGTCAGTCTGCTGTTGTAGTTAATACGTCATTTTCATAACATAATTAGTGATATAGGTTACAAGCAAGTCTGGCGCTGAACAGAAATTGTCGCGCTATGCTCCTTTGTTTATTGTGCATAAATAGTGAATTGTCCTGACACAATATTGCGTTTCGCTTCTGTTATTATGGTACATTGACAAAAACATATACTTTTATTCACAGGATAAAACAGGTTTTTTGTATCACTAATTGCCCAGTACGATTACAGCATACAATATTGTTGTCACTGCTACATTTCTGTGATGGGTACCAGAAATTATTTCCACTACTAATTAATTACCATTGAGCTCAAAGGTCCTATTAATAAACGGTTAACGAATGTGTATTTATGACGACGATTTGTGAGACTGGTAAACTTATGATACGTACGATGGTCTTTCGTTTTACACGGTGCGTTTCAAGGTCCTGTACCCATCCGGCGGTAAACTGTACCTGGGCTTGTTGCAGTGACCGGAAGTTACTAAACTTCATGAGTGTATGCACTCACTCCAAGAACCGTATAATTATAAATATGCATATAAATATGCTACGATGAGATAGCTGACTTCATCTAACTAGCAAATGTTTTCCAGGCTACGTTGGTGATGCAGTTTTTTTTTAATGTGTATGATATTTTTGTCATGCGATTTTAAAGCCGGTCCTACAACCGCATCCAAGAATAACATGCAGCTTATCTCAGAACTGTCAGTGAAAATTATTCTTGGAGCTAGGTTTAATTGAGCTGCATTCTAAAGAGGTGCAATTTCACAATTTGTGTATATTTTCTAAGTTCACTATTTTGTCATGTGTTGAGAAAAACACAGATTTAAAAATTACATGGTCTAATATTTACATTTAGCATAACTGCAACATGCTTTTTTTCGTTTTTTTTAATGACTCGAAAGGACTTGAAATTCAAAATTTCAGACTTGTGACTTGACTCGGACTTTTACACCAGTGACTTGAGACTCGACTCTGACTTGCCTGACATTACTTGAGACTTGACTTGAGACTTGAGGATAAAGACTTGAGACTTACTTGAGACTTGCAAAACAATGACTTGGTCCCACCTCTGGTAATTTATTAGGTGTCGTTGTCATAGGTTCAGATTAATAATTCACCTCGCTGAATACCTAAGTTTGTTTAAAAAAAAAAAAAAAAAAGGAGGTGATTGTGATGTTTACAGAAGTTTTATTTTGAAAAGGTCGAACAGGAAATGGAAAATGAACAAGTTAGCGCTGCAGACTGTGTTATCGCTGCAAGCCTGAGAATTAAAGAATGGAACTGAGAATTACTGAAGGTGTGATCATTAATGTTTGAGGCATGCAAACATTACAATACCGTTCACGGTAATACCGGTGTAATTTTGGGCAACGATAGGAAAATGAAATATCGCGATAGAATATGGGTAAAACGCGCATGCGCAGTGCCTATGTTTACATACTGTTACACCCCTGTTACAATACGCACATGGCGGCGACGCAGAATGAGAATTTCAATTCAATTCAATTCAATTTTATTTATATAGCGCCAAATCACAACAAAAGTCGCCTCAAGGCGCTTCATAGATACAGAGAAAAACCCAACAATCATATGACCCCCTATGAGCAAGCACTTTGG
Source organism: Diplotaxodon limnothrissa (assembly GCF_057381915.1). Taxonomy (NCBI): domain Eukaryota; kingdom Metazoa; phylum Chordata; class Actinopteri; order Cichliformes; family Cichlidae; genus Diplotaxodon; species Diplotaxodon limnothrissa. Next base: position 22,157,735 of record NC_140617.1, on the reverse strand, counting down.
CAACAGTGGGAAGGAAAAACTCCCTTTTAACAGGAAGAAACCTCCGGCAGAACCAGGCTCAGGGAGGGGCGGCCATCTGCTGCGACCGGTTGGGGTGAGAGAAGGAAGACAGGATAAAAGACATGCTGTGGAAGAGAGACAGAGGTTAATAACAGATATGATTCAATGCAGAGAGGTCTGTTAATACATAGTGAGTGAGAAAGGTGACTGGAAAGGAAAAACTCAATGCATCATGGGAATCCCCCGGCAGCCTACATCTATTGCAGCATAACTAAGGGAGGATTCAGGATCACCTGGTCCAGCCCTAACTATATGCTTTAGCAAAAAGGAAAGTTTTAAGCCTAATCTTGAAAGTAGAGATAGTGTCTGTCTCCCGAATCCAAACTGGAAGCTGGTTCCACAGAAGAGGGGCCTGAAAACTGAAGGCTCTGCCTCCCATTCTACTTTTAAATACTCTAGGAACAACAAGTAGGCCTGCAGAGCGAGAGCGAAGTGCTCTAATAGGGTGATATGGTACTACAAGGTCATTAAGATAAGATGGGGCCTGATTATTTAAGACCTTGTATGTGAGGAGCAGGATTTTGAATTCAATTCTGGATTTAACAGGAAGCCAATGAAGGGAAGCCAAAACAGGAGAAATATGCTCTCTCTTTCTAGTCCCTGTCAGGACTCTTGCTGCAGCATTTTGGATTAGCTGAAGGCTTTTCAGTGAGTTTTTAGGACATCCTGATAAAGAGAAGAGCGAAAGTGGATCGTTAAATGAAACAGATGAACCAGAATTGGTTTGTAAAAATGCTGCAACTTCAGTGGTGCGGAACTGGTTTAGCTTTCGTCCGTCAGATACACAACAAAGCACTATTTTTGGTAGAGCATGCTAGCGGGTCGTCGTTATTACCGTGTTGTTTGGAAAATACGGCACACTTAAAATCAATCCTTTGATTTTTCTGAAAATCGACAGTGCCCCTTATAATCCCGTGTGCCTTATGTATGAATTCTGGTTGTGTTTACTGACCTCGAAACGATTTTATGTGGTACACGGCGCTCGAAAATCTGTCAAATGTTTTAATACGACTTGGCTAAGCTATGACCCGCACCACTTGATGGACTGTCGGAGCATTACGGCTATCGTAGGAAGGAGCCTCGCGGAGTGATACGTACTGTGCTTCAACATAATATTACCGTATTGTGTGTGTATAACCTCTTTTTAAGTTTTGTGGATATTATACATGGCTATGCTGAGGATATGTTGGCCAATTTCCACTGGAAATGCCTTTTGGTTAAACTGTCAGCAAGGAATTTGCACTGTCACATTTTTATATAACTTTAATGCACAAAAAAAAAACAGCTGCTTGTTTAAGTGAAAATACATTGATGGGGTTTTCTGCACTAATAAAGTTGTGGAGTTGTAAAGTGTTTTGTCTAGTGTCAATTATATCGTCAGTTATATTGTTATCGCAAATTTTCAAATGTATATCATTTATCACATTTTTCAAATGTGATAAATATTTTTGGTCATATCGCCCTGCTCAATTGGGCAGTGCATTTATCACGACATGTAATGTGTTTTCTGGATACACTGTGCTTTTTCAGTGTTCAAAGATTGATGGCTCCGTGTCAGAGCACTGGCTATGAATTTCAGATGGATCAGGCCTTAACTTAACCTCTTACTTTTGCAGCAAAACAGCAAAAGTAAGAGGGAATTCATGACGATGTTTGTTAAATGTGAAGCGTAGTTTCAGAGGGTTTTTTTTGTTTTTTTTTAGACGCCCCATTAAAAAATTTTGTCGCACTCTGGAGTCCTGCAACTAGGTCCAAGGTGGTGGAGCATGAGGATAACATAGCATTCATAACTTCATCAGCCGAGGGGGGAGTACGACACTTGGGGTCCATCATATCAAAGACAGTAGTGAAATTAGCCACAATCTCAGAGTTGATTACACGTACAGGGCAACAGAGATCAGCAGTGTTCATGTGTGTTACACCTAAGGCAGCAATAAACGTAACCAGATGATGATCAGAGATGCCAACATTGTCAATGTCCTTAATGTCCTTGAAGCTAGAGAATGTAGAAAAAGGCAGTCGCTGAAGTTTACGTTTATTTTTAAAAACCGTTGCTATGCCTCCACCCTTCCCTGAAAGTCTCGGTTAGCTGAAAAAAACACAGTCAGGGGAAGGAGTTCAGAGAAGTAGAAAAGCTAACTGGGGCAAATCCAAGTTTCGGTCAGGAACAAAACATCCAGGTGCAGGGTGAGAAAAAGATCATTTAGGATGAAGGTTTTATTCACCAGTGATCTTGTGTTAAGCAACGCCATAACGCTCTTAGTCACCTTGTCCCTGACAGAGGCGCGTCTCAGCTTGCCTGTGTTGAGCGCAAGTCCCAAAGGTCCCAATCCAGGTCCGAAGCGATGAGCACACCACTGGAAAGGCCAGATAAAATTGAAGTCCAACAGGGCAGATTCAGCGATGGCTGAGCAGTTTGAAGGATGGCCGGCCGTGGGAAGTGAATGGAAATTGCAGAAAGTCCAGGAAGGGAGAGGAGTTAGCTGCAGCATGTGCCTTAAGTAAGGCTTTAAGGTTAACCCGAAGTCCACTCCGCTTACCGTGCCTCCTGGAGTGCCTCTTGAACAGGGAAGGTGGAGGCAGGCAGAAAGTTCTAGTAGACAGGCAGGTACGCGGCAGCGTAGCGTCTCCTAGGTCCCAATGTAGCTCCGGCTCATGGAAGAGAGGTGGCCGGAGATTTAATAGAGTTAGCCGATCATATGTGATTAAAGCATTGTTCTCAGAGAGGCACAAAGCCAAGACGAGAATAAGAAGCGCACAACAGTCGAAATAAAAAGTATGAAAATGGAGACGAGGGTAAGAAGAGGTAGCAGGAAAACAACCTGCCGAGCAGACTGGCGCTATCTTGGTTTACTCTTCTTCCACAGACTATGAGCTAATACTGGGTATAAGCAGGAGCTGAACACATGTGAACGATTCAAGTCTGGAGGTTTACAGTTTTTGTTTTTCATTTTATGATCTTAGTCTGAAATGTTTTTGAATGTTTCCTTCTCCAAAGCTCCTTTTATTTAAATATCGAACTGTCATCATACACAGTTAATGTTTTGAAAATTAGATAGACAAAATATTCCAATACGTGAGAGCTTAATCAATCCAAAAAATATTTCGTTCCAGCCCTGGTAAGAATTTTAACTGAAGAAAACCATGAGGAGAAACTGAGTGAGTGTGTCAGAATGAATTGTCCGATGGAGGACATTTTCATCTATGAAGGTTTTAAATGTGTAATATTGTTCTGGTACAGTCAATGAACTAAACCAGAGAGGAAGAAAACAGATTTTACCATGAAGGTCCTCAGTGTGGATCAGTATAATATCAGCCTGCTGCTGATGTTTGCAGTTTAGTCTCAGCATAACATTCGCATCATATTTACCTCAGACAAACTGAAACATGGTGACTGACCTCAGAGTTTTAAGTCCACATCCTGGACTCTACAGAAAACCACACAGCTGCTTCAGTCCTGAATCCTGCAGCTTGCTGTTAGTTGGGAAAAAACTGTCACTACTCAAGTCTAGATGCTTCAGGGAGGAGTTGGTATTCAGAGCTGGGATCAGAGAGCTGACCTCTGATGAACCACAACTCCTCGATCTGTATAAAGAATGAAAGATGTAAGTTTATTAGACAAAGTTTGTGCCTGAAATCATTCAGTGTTTCATAATCTGTTAAGAGCTAAAAAAAAAAAAAAAGGTTCAGAATGTATTTGTCACATCTGCTATGGCAGGTGGCATGGAGTAGAGAGAGTGTGGACCCAAATACAGACAACGGAGATGGAATGGAACATTAACAGAAAGCGTGTTAATGCATGCTCAATCATCCAGGTAATCTCCAAAGGTTGATTCTGTTCATCTGGACGTAGCGTTTTCAGTGGGAGAAACATTTTGTCACTCATCCAAGTGACCTCTTCAGTCTCAGGCTGAAGAAGTCAGCCTGTCACGTTTTACCCTCTTAAAAAAGAGGGTAAAACGTGAGCAGAAGTTAAACAGCAGAAATAAATATACAAATAGATAAAAAATAAATAATAAATAAAAATGTTTAAAAAAAAACAAAGTGACACTGGCTTTAAAAGCACAAAAACACTCTGCTGTCTATCTAAATGTGGGTTTTAGTACTGACTTTAGAGACAATTAAAAAAAAAAAAAACATTCGCCCAAACAAAGTCACAGATAAACAGTTAAAAATATAAACTCAAGAACTGAAGAAAAATCGTCCTGATTTTAAACATCCGCATCAAGATAAACTTGCAGATTTACGAGTCAAAATGTGTCAAAAAGTCTGTATCCTTACCTGAGAGTTTCAAGTTTACAGTTCGTGATTGGTCTGTGGGCTACTTGCTGTCTGTGTCAGCTGGCCTTGTAGGAGAGTCTGATTGGTCTGAAGTGAAAGACCCAGGAGGAAGCGGAGGAACAAGTCCAGGTGTCCATTTGGACTCTGTAAGGCCTTGTTCACAGCACTCTGGTAGAAGAGTATCTCTGTAGATTCTCTTGTTTCAGACTCCTGGGAGGTTGTTTGTTTCTCTTCCAGCAGATTGACTCCAGAGTTGATGAAGGTCAGATAGACATGAAGAGCAGCCAGAAACTCCTGAACACTCAGATGGATGAAGCAGAACACCATGTCCTGGTACAGTCCTCTCTCCTCTTTAAAGATCTGTGTGAACACTCCTGAGTACACTGAGGCTGCTGTGATATCGATGCCACACTCTGTCAGGTCCGATTTATAGAAGATCAGGTTTCCTTTCTGCAGCTGATCAAAAGCCAGTTTTCCCAGAGACTCAACCATCTTCCTGCTCTCTGGACTCCAGTGTCGATCTGTCTCAGCTCCTCCATCATATTTGACCTTCTTCACTTTGGCCTGAACCACCAAGAAGTGGATGTACATCTTAGTTAGGTTCTTGGGCAGCTCTCCTCCCTCTCTGGTTTTCAGCATATCCACCAGAACTGTAGCAGTGATCCAGCAGAAGACTGGGATGTGACACATGATGTGGAGGCTTCGCGATGTCTTGATGTGCGAGATAATCCTGCTGCTCTGCTTCTTATCTCTGAATCTCTTCTTGAAGTACTCCTCCTTCTGTGGGTCACTGAACCCTCTGACCTCTGTCACCATGTCGACACAGTAAGGAGGGATCTGATTGGCTGCTGCAGGTCGTGTGGTTATCCAGAGGTGCGCAGAGGGAAGCAGGTTGCCCTTGATGAGGTTTGTCAGCAGCACATTCACTGAGCTGGACTCTCTAGGGTCAGTCAGTATCTTAGTGTTCTTGAAGTCCAGAGGAATTCGATACTCATCCAGACCATCAAAGAATCAAATCAAATCAAATCAAATCACTTTTATTGTCACATCACATGTGCAGGTACATTGGTACAGTACATGTGAGTGAAATTCTTGTGTGCAAGCTTCACAAGCAACAGAGTTGTGCAAAATACAATAACGTAAACAAGCAAAATACAAGAATGGCTACATCTGAAACTAATAAATATATGTACAATATATAATAGTATATGCATTTCTGGATGTGTATACTAAATAAATTCATTTAACCCTCTACTGCATAGCGTTGCCCTGAGGCAACAAACCACATTTTCATGTCTCACACTGGCCCTTCAAAAAAAAAAAAAAAAAAAAAAAAATTCTCCATTTGGAGGTAAGATAAAGACAGAGGACAGTGAGCTTTTAGGGAGTGACAGTGAAGTTAAGGAGTGGATCCCTGAATCAAGTAAAGTAATTGTGTGTGTGTGTGTGTGTGTGTGTGTGTGTGTGTGTGTGTGTGTGTGTGTGTGTGTGTATACACATATTTTACAAATTAGAGTAAACAATAAATAAAATCTATAAAAATATACAGAGTTGAGACATGTGCAAAACAGTGGCATTACTGTACAGTATGGAGTGCATAATGTTAAAGTTCCAGTAGTGAAGCTGAGGTGTCTATGACGTGTTCAGCAGTCTGATGGCCTGGTGGAAAAAGCTGTCTCTCAGTCTGCTGGTACGGGACCGGATGCTGCAGAACCTCTTTCCTGATGGAAGTAGTCTGAACAGTTTATGGCTGGGGTGACTGGAGTCCTTGATGATCCTCCCCGCTTTCCTCAGGCACCGCTTCCTGTAGATGTCTTGGAGGGAGGGAAGCTCACCTCCAATTATCCGTTCAGAGCACCGCACTACTCGCTGGAGAGCTTTGCAGTTGTAGGCGGTGCTGTTGCCATACCAGGTGGTGATGCATCCAGTGAGGATGCTCTCAATGGCACAGTGATAGAAGGTCCTGAGGATGCGGGGGCTCATGCCGAATCTTTTCAGTCTCCTGAGAAAGAAGAGGCGCTGCTGCGCCTTCTTCACTGTTTTGTTTATGTGTACTGACCACGTAAGATCCTCAGCCAGATGTAAACCAAGGAACCGGAAGCTGCTCACTCTCTCCACAGCAGCGCCGTTGATGGTGATGGGGGTGTGTACTTCTCTGCACCTCCGGAAGTCCACTATCAACTCCTTTGTCTTTGCGACGTTGAGGGTGAGATGGTTGTCTTGACACCAGTGGGTCAGGGCGCTGACCTCCTCCCTGTAGGCCGTCTCATCACCATTGGTGATAAGACCCATCACTGTAGTGTCGTCCGCAAACTTCACAACGATGTTGGAGTTGTCAGTGGCTGTGCAGTCGTAGGTGTAGAGTGAGTACAGGAGAGGGCTCAGTACACACCCCTGTGGAGCACCAGTGTTCAGTGTGATGGGGGATGAGGTGATGCTGCCCAGTCTGACCACTTGGCATCTGTCAGACAGGAAGCTAAGCATCCAGCCACAGAGGGAGCTGCTCAGTCCTAGATCCTGCAGTTTCCTGTCCAGCTTCGAGGGAACGATGGTATTGAATGCTGAGCTGTAATCTACAAACAGCATCCTCACATACGTGTCTCTCTTCTCCAGGTGTGACAGGGCAGTATGTAGTGTCAGGGCTATGGCATCATCAGTGGACCTGTTGTGGCGGTATGCGAACTGTAGAGGGTCCAGTGAGTCGGGTAGTGCAGAGCAGATGAAGTCCCTGACCAGCTTCTCGAAGCATTTGCTTACGATGGGGGTCAGGGCTACAGGTCGCCAGTCGTTCAGTGAGGAGATGGTGGAGGATTTGGGTACAGGGACGACGGTGGCCATTTTGAAGCAGGCTGGGACTACAGACAGAGAGAGGGAAAGGTTGAAGATGTGTGTGAACACTCCAGCCAGCTGATTCGCGCATGACTTGAAGACGCGGCCGGGAATCCCGTCCGGACCAGTAGCTTTGCGTGCGTTCACCTTCCTGAAGCACTTCCGCACATCCTCCTCAGACACAGTGTGCGCACTGACGTCATCCGCGGTGCGCACACTGTCCGGTCTCATGGTGTTCGCTGTGTCAAATCTAGCGTAGAATACGTTTAGATCCTCACACAGAGAGGCCGTGGTCTGCGGTGTGCTGGTTTTCCCTCTAAAGTCTGCGATCGTGTTTAGTCCCTGCCACATACTCCGAGGGTTGTCAAACTGTTGCTCCACCCTGTCCCTGTACTCACGTTTGGCTGCTTTGATCGTCTTCCGGAGTTGGTAATGTGCGTGTTTGTAGTCCGATGTGTTCGCGGAGGCAAAGGCGGTGCTCCGTGCCGCGCGAACATCTCCGGTAATCCAGGGTTTTTGATTTGGGAAGGATTTAACTGTTCTGGATGGGACGACATCTTCCACGCATTTCCTGATAAATCCGCAGACTGAGTCTGTGTACTCATCAATGTCCCTAGCAGCCACGTGAAACATTTCCCAGTCCGCGTGATCAAAACAGTCCCGCAGCGCAGACTCCGATTGGTCCGTCCAACGGTGCACCGCCCTCCGGGTTGGAGCTTCCTGTTTCAGCTTCTGCCTGTAGGCGGGCAGGAGCAGGATGGAGCGGTGATCTGATTGGCCGAATGGGGCGCGGGGGAGGGCTTTGTACGCATCCTGGAAAGAGGTGTAGCAGTGGTCAAGTAGCCGGTCTCCACGAGTGTTGAAATGGATGTGTTGGTGGAGTTTTGGTGAGACTTTCTTCAGGTTTCCCTTATTAAAGTCCCCGGTCGTGATAAACGCTGCCTCTGGGTGTGCGGTTTCCTCACTGCTGATCGCGCTGTACAGTTCCCTGAGTGCACGGTCAGTGTCGGCTTGTGGGGGAATGTAAACAGCCGTAATAATCACTGCTGTAAATTCCCTCGGTAGCCAGAATGGCCGGCACTTAATCATCAGGTACTCCAGGTCCGGTGAGCAGAAGGATTTGACCGGGTGCACGTTCGCATAATCACACCAGCTGTTGTTGATCATGAAACATACACCACCGCCTCTGCTTTTCCCAGTAAGATCCTGTGACCTGTCCGCGCGGTGCACAGAGAACCCCGGTAGTTGTATTGCGGAGTCCGGTACCTTGTCCGATAGCCAGGTTTCTGTGAGGCAGATCACGCAGCAGTCCCACATCTCTCGCTGGAATGAGATCCGTGCCCGAAGCTCGCACAGCTTGTTCTCCAGAGACTGCACATTAGCCAGTAATAAACTGGGTAGCGGTGGTCTGTTAGTGCGCCGTCTCAGTCGAACCAGAACGCCAGATCTTCTCCCTCTGCGTCGGCGTTTGCGGCCTCCAGGGCCAGAGAACAAAGGTGTCTCAGGTGAGATGAATGGGGGTCTGCAAACGGAGCGTCCGTGTTGCAAAACTTGAACTCCAGAAAGTTATAAGAAAGACCGTCTTTTATGTCCAGTAAGGTTTGTCGGTCGTACACAAGGAGACATGTGCTACTCGCGAAAAAATGAAGGAAAAGTAAAATTAAACACAGAAAAAAGCTGTTGCTTAGGGGAGCTCGCGACGAGGCTGCCATACTCGGCGCCATCTTCATCTTCATCAAAGATGAACACAACCTGGAAGTCTTCAAAGCTGCAGATTCCTGCTTCTTTGGTATCAGTAAAAAAGTGATGAACAAGTTCCACCAAGCTGAACTTTTGCTTTTTCGGAAGATTCAACTCTCTGAAAGTGAATGAAAATATGAACTGGAGGTCCTGGTTGGCTTTGTCTTCAGCCCAGTCAAGAGTGTATTTCTGTGTTGAGACTGTTTTCCCAATGCCAGCCACTCCCTTTGTCAGCACTGTTCTGATTGGTTCATCTCTTCCAGGTGGAATTTTAAAAATGTCTTTTTGACTGATTTGATTGACTGGTCTGTCTGGTTTCCTGGATGCTTTTTCAATCTGTCTGACCTCATGTTCATCATTGACCTCTGCAGTCCCTCCCTCTGTGATGTACAGCTCTGTGTAGATCTGATTCAGAAGGGTTGGGTTTCCTGCTTTAGCGATCCCCTCAAACATGCACTGGAACTTCTTCTTCAGCTTAGATTTTAGTTCCTGCTGACACACCTCAGGAACCCCCGACTGACATGATCGCTGCAGCACCGGGCAAACCTCCATCGGCCCCACTTCTGCTAAACAGGTGAAAATAGGTTTAAAAGCGACAGCAATTAGTGCTGCTGAATCTTGGATCTTTATTTATTTTTTTGCTGTTTTACTTGATGTGGGCTGCCACAAACGATTATTTTGATAGTCGACTAGTCACCGATTATTTTTTGCGATTAGTCAACTAATCAGATCATGCGTCCATTGGACATAAAACGTACAGCTTATTGCATCAGCATGTGTCTGCTCTTATATAATTATCATTAGCTTACAGCTTTAAGTGTTTAATGTATGTGCTAACTAAAAATAAAGACAAGATGATAGTTTATTAAACTTTTAATGACATTTGCAGATTGTCTCGGGGGAGTTTAATAAACTCGTCCGTCTGTTCTTTCTGTGTAAAATATAACAGGACACTGGAGTAAATTCTCGACCATTTCATGCTTCTGTTTAATCAGTTCTGTTTGACATTTATTCAGCTGTGTAAAAACTCTAACTTTAATCTCAGCCAAACCAATTTATTGAGGAACAAATAAAACACTGAAAAAAGCCAAACATTAACAATGCGAAAGAACACAAAGGGGTTTGAAAATGATGTGCCGGGAGTTCACTGTTCTCGCCAGCTCTAGTGAACCTTGAACCCTCTAGCTATTGAGCGGGTGGGTAACAGACGTCTCCGAACACGTCAGAGCCCTTTTGCAAATATGTGATGTCTTGATAAACCGAGCAGAAATTTGTAAGTAGCTGCCGCCATTGTTGAAAACTGGAATTGGCAGGGCCACGCTATGAATTGTGGGATAGGTTGGGCCACGAAGTATACACCCGACCCATCCTTCAAATCTGGGGAAATGAAGGACGCATTTTTCGGCCACGTTTGGGGGAATCTTCGAATTTGGACAGGCTTCGCTGCGTCGCTGTTATGTAATTGGCCTACAAATGCTGCCTCTGAAGGATGCAGCCGCTAAATTTGGACACAGCTATGAAATCGGACACTGCTTCTTCTTCGGGGTTTAATGGCAGCTGGCATCCTTGTACATGCAGTGCTGCCATCTTCAGTTTCAGTCTGTTATTACACTCTTAAATCCTACTTATTCCTGCGTTTTTCGGGATCTTACAAAGCTTCAAACGAAGCATCAACTATTAAATTTGTCGTTGACGATTTTAATAGTTGACGTAATCGTGACTAGTCGACTAATCGTGGCAGCCCTAGTGTAAACACAAAAAAATATTTTATTTCATATCTTGGAATATGCAGAAAATAGAACTAAACGTTAAACAAATTTCTTAAAGTCAAAGACTGTTTCATATAATTTAATTTTTCCTCAATGCCATGTGCATAAAATTAAAAGATTAAAACTAATAAAACATTTTTTTAAAAGAGATTTTTTGATTTGATTCTATTTTATATTATCGATTTTACAGGAAAAAATGTATTCAGGTTGTGTATCATGTTTTTAAAAAGTAACTAAGTAATAAAGTAACTAATTACTTTTGAAAATAAGAAATCAGTAAAGTAATGGGAGTAATTGGAGAAGTAATCACCAATTACCATTTTCAAGTAACTTGACCAAGACTGGTTATAACTCAGTGGAAGGTTTTATGGAGAAATATTCAATTCAGTTTTATTTATAGAGCACCAAATCACAAAAACAGTCACCTCAAGGTGCTTTATGTTGTAAGGAAAAACCTCAACAATCATTTGAGCCCCTATAAGCAAGCGCTGTAATGACAGTGGAAGGAAAAACTTCCTTTTATCAGGAAGAAACCTCCAGCAGAACCAGGCTCAGGGAGGGGCGGCCATCTACTTTGACTGATTGCTTGAGAGAAGGAAGCCAGGATAAAAGACATGCTGTGGAAGAGGGTCAGAGATTTATTATAGCTGCAGATTAGCAGCTAAGTGGTGTATAAACAGGCAGAGAAGAAGAAACACCCAATGCATAATGGGAATCCCCCAGCAACCTACACCTGTTGCATCGTAACTAAGGGAAGTTTTAGGGTTACCCGATCCAGCTCTAACTATATGCTTTAGAAAAACGGAAAGTTTAAAGCCTAATGTTAAAAGTAGAGATAGTGCCTGTGGTGAGCGAATGTGAGTGTGATTGGTTGTCTCTATGTGTTAGCCCTGCGACAGACTGGCGACCTGGCCTGGGTGTACCCTGCCTCTCGCCCTAAGACAGCTGGGATAGGCTCCAGCGCCCGCCGCGACCCTGAAAAGGATAAGCACAAGCGAATGGATGGATGGATGGATGGTTAATAAATATTGATTTGCTTTGATAATATTACAAAAATAGCATAATACACAATATAGTGTTCAAATATTTAATAACTTTAGAATATCGTTTCACTTAATAAAAAATTAATACATTTCTAAAAACTCTGGTTTAAAATTTAAAAGCCATTTGAAAGCACAAAGAGTGAACGTCTGAATGTATTATGAGATCCTAAAGCATGACCTGTTTGGATATTTCTGATCCCAAACAGGTTAGATGCTTTTCTATTTTTTTTTAGAATCTGCTATAAACCATCCTTACATCTCATCTAAAGGTCAGTTGTCCTCAGTTTTAACTGGATCTGCTCCTGAAGCATTAATATGAGGTAAGTGCTGTTATAGCCAGTGAACTAAAGCCAGAGATTTTTAAACCAACCAGCCATTCATTCATTAGAGCTCTGACATACTAGAGAGCTAAACTGAGGCTACAGAGATATCACATGGAAAGAATCGGAGTTCTGATTGGTCAGCTCAGAGTTTGTGTGTTTCTGCCTTATCCACGTCTCTTCAGACAAACTCATGGAATCTTACCTTCTGATTCTGATGAAAGTAATGAAGCCTTATGGGCTGAGGGCCTTCCTGTTGGAGGAAAGTGCACCTGAAGTGATCATGAGGTGGACTGTTTAAAAATGAAAACCTGCATGGCTTCAAAGTAATGTAAATATAACATTTGTAATCAAAGATTATTTGAGGAGGAAAGACAGACAAAATTAAAACTTTTAATACATAAAATAAATTGTGAGAATGTTGTGTCTTCCTACCATACTGAGTCTTTGATGTTTATTTTTTTCTCTGACTTTAATCATACTGGAGAGCTACATTGAAGCTACAGCAATGTCACATGGAAAGAATCAGAGCTCTGATTGGTCAGCTCAGAGTTTGTGTGTTTCTGCCTTATCCACGACTCTTCAGACAAACTCATGGAATCTCTGAATGACCTTTTTAAATCTTCTTTAAAATCAACTCCGCCACCTCCATCACACGGCCAGTAGTATATGTTCCCACCATAAGATCCACTACTCTCCTTGTGTCTGCTTTCTCCAGGTAGCTCCTTTTAATGGTCATGAAATCACCTCTGGGTCCAATCCGCAGGTGCCAGTGAAAACGTTCCAGCTCCTTTTTACCTAAATCATCCAGTATGTCCAGCAACTGTCTTCGAACCAGCTTCTCCATCTTTAATCTGTAAAACAAGAGAGCATGTGAATCATGGTCTCATCACAACTTTTTTTGTTTACTTATTTAGTATATTTCACAGCAGATTTCATGTTCAATCTGTATTATTTATACTGGCACCAGTCTGATATCATGTTTCTAAACCTGCTCTGGTATCAGGAACATGGTACCAAGAAGGAATCGTCACAATAACAGTTACAATATAATTATCTGATGACGGGATAGCTCTGGTCATTGGATATATTCTCATGTTCCCATTGATCCTAATGAGCTGGTTATCCTCTATTAGAGCAGACAAACATAAGGATCAGCTGAGCTTAAAGCCACTCAGGGCTGCACGAACAGGCTAGAACGGTTTCACATAAGTTTCACATAAATCAAATGTCTCACTAAACAATTTGTCCTCGTCCATCTAGCAACACCTGAAAGTTCCTACCTTCACTGTGTTTGAAGCAAAGAACAAAGGAGACAACTGCTGGAGCAGCTGGAGTCCTACAGACACTCAAAACACCACCTACAACATCCATTCTTTACACTCTGACTGCTGTGTTTGTGGAAACACAGTCATGGAGTCATGTACAGTTAGAGATGGTCTTCTCACCTCTGAGCTTTGGTCTGGTGTAACCCAGTCATAGATTCGCAGAAACACACCGGTTACACTGGCTCTCAGGTTCCCCACACAGAGTGGTTTTAGAGGGAGGGGCTCCCTTCTCTTTGTCTCTCTGATCCATGCTGCTAAATCCACATCCACCTCAATTTGTGGGTTACAACAGAAAATGATACATTTCTTGTTCTCCCGTATTATAAGACGGGATTATTTCATCAAACAGAGGACATTTTGCCTGATAATTATTACCAGAATTCCAGGAATAGTTAGTTATTATTAGGGCTGTGTGATATGACCAAAATCTCATATATAAGAATTCTATCGTCCCGATAACGATATAAATCACAAAAATGTAACATTTTCTGTAAATTCTGTGAATCTCCGGCAGCTCGACTTGCGGGAAGTGTTTCCAGCTGCGCGCCATGTAGCTGGAGTCAAGTGTTTTAACCAATGCATGAAACTATACAGTTTTAGACATAAGTTGTAAAGGCCGCCGTTTTCTTTGTGAGTATTTATTACACGGCGTGCTGCGGGGAAAAGCCTGTTCTAACGTTTGAGTCTAAGGTTTATTTTTTAGCACCTGGCGGCTCTTTTTTAATTCTCATCCGTAAATAATCTGCTCTTTCATGTGATTCAGTTTATTTTGAAAAGTTTCAACAGGAGCTTGAGCTTTATTGTGAAAGGTTTATGTGGAACATAAACAAGCGGACATGCGATGCTGTTACCATCGTTGTTGCTAACCATAACACATTAAAACAGGCGCTTGTCCGTCTGTAGTGTGGTTATATAAAATATAAGAGAAAGAGAGAACTTTAAGAAATTAATATAGCCACTACAGTGACCATCAAAATGATGGAAAAATATTGCCGTAAACAGTTTATTTTGCGACACCACGAAACAAACGATAGCGTAAAATGAAACGATAGATGTTTTTATATCGTCATCCGATATATATCGTTATATCTAACAGCCCTGTAATAATAATAATAATAATAATAATAATAATAATAATAATGGATTGGATTTATATAGCGCTTTTCAAGGCACCCAAAGCGCTTTACAATGCCACTCTTCATTATTCTCTTCCTAGTTATTATAAGAAGTGTTTGTGGACTAAAAATCAATAAATAATAATAAAACGAAAATGCTTAGACAGTGCTAGCATGATGGACAGGTTTTTGACGGGACTGTCACACAAACGCAAAGCAGAAGATGAAGCATTGTCAAACCAACTTGCTTTTAAGCCAAATACTAGAAAATATGAAGAAGAATATCTTGCCTTTGGCTTCACCTGCACAACGGTTGTGCCAAGATAGGTATCTCCGACAGAATTTGTTTCCCCTGCGTTGGGAGCATACGCTGGGCTGTCCAAATCACGGACAAACAGTGGTTGCCAAACTTGTTTTGCTACACCCCCCCTTATTTTTACAAGAAAATCTTCGCCTCCGACCCCCACCCCCCTTCTCCTCAAAAGGGGGGTGGGGGTGGGGAACCTGCTTCCCTCTGCACGCCTCTGGATAACCACACGACCTGTGCACCTCGGAAACTCCCTGATATCTGGCAGGTTGTGATTTATTTCTGCTGGTTTTCCTGTTTGAAACACAAACACATCTCATTACTTTGTTGTTCTTCTTGGTGCGGCGTTTGAATATTTCAGCACCAAACTGATTTTTCTTCAAAGCTCGTTTCGACATGTTGAAGTCTTAAATGAAAGTGCAGACTGAGAGTGGATCACATGCTTTTTAAGTGCATCATGTGACATGTTCAGTATTGTCACACATGTCTAGATTGCCCCTGATATCATAACTGCTCAAACACTGATTATTATATTTGAAGAATTATTACTGATGGCAGCAAAGTTGATGCTGATTTGTCGCCACCTAGAGATCAAAACACAAACTGCATGATGTCGCTGCAACTCATAGTGAAAGGAAGTGTTTAAATGACTGAAACACATTCAGCTTTCACAGCCAGCCAATATCCTGTGACACTGAACATGTACAAACACAGGTCTTGAACTTTTCCACATTTTGTCACATTACAGCCACAAACATGAATCAATTTTATTGGAATTTCACGTGAAAGACCAACACAAAGTGGTGTACACGTGAGAAGTGGAACGAAAATCATACATGATTCCAAACATTTTTTACAAATAAATAACTAAAAAGTGGGGCATCACCAGGTCATGACTACAACCCCCGGGTTAAGCCTGTTGGATTTATATTTTATTATTGTTATTTGTATTGGGAAATATCTAACCATATATGCTTAGAGGTGTATAATCAGTTGTGTAGTGATAGGATATGTGATCCTTAGTGGTCTGCAACGACTTTGTTTTCTGGTGTTCTGGCATTCACACCCACATCCTGGGAGCATGGGAGAGGTTGTACCTTCTCTTATTGTTTTATGGTAGGATAAAATATCTATATCTGTTTTAGTCTAAGTGCCTTTTGTTTAGATGAACTGCTGGACTTCCAGACCAGCAGGTTTAGGGAAGTTGTTTATGGGGTCACATTCTGGGGTGCAGGTGTGTCACTAAGGTGCAGGAGAGGCATTCCTCCTCTGTCCCCTTCGGGTCACCTGTACTTCAGTTTTATTCCACATCCTATACATCCACATTACTCACACTATCATAGCACATACATATAGGGCCTTGGGGGGTGGGCATGTTATATGGTATCCAGAGGACAGTCTGGGTATTTAACCTCAACTCTGGTGTCGGTGCCCGTCTCTCAATTTTAAATGCATGAAGATATTGAGGGTTCTCGGGAGGGACCATGCTGACACCGGCTGCTCTCTGGCAGGAAGAACCATGCCTCTTCTATGTTTTAAATACACTTTAGAACAGCATGCAGCAGCACCACATATGAGCGGGAAGAGGGAGACATGGGGTCTTCACACTCCCGTTCTCTGTTTATCATCGGGACGGAGGGGCTGGGAGGAAGAGTTGGCCGTCTGATGGGGGTCTGGTGGGGGGTCTCCCTGCTGCTCCGGGACCGGGGGTGGTCTGCTTGTCTCCACCCCAGGAAAAAGGCTAAAATCTCCTGGGTCTGGGTACCATCACCCCTCGGGGGTGGTGGTGCCTGGACCTGGGATATAGAGCATGTTTGGAGAGGGTGTGTACAGTGTCCATTTATGTTTGTTTCTACTTTGGGCGAGTGATGAGTATTTGTATGGGGATGGGGGGCCCTTGGACCTTGGGCCTCTGCGCCTGGGGCTTGGTGCACTGTGGCGTGGCTGGATGCCAGCAGAGCTCACAGGCACATCACCACAGCTCCCTCTGGCTTCTGCTCCGTGGCTTCTGGGTGACCCCTTGTCTTGGGCTCTCCTTAGCTCTTTCCAGGAGAGTGGCACGGTTGCACCTCTGATGGTACTTCTTGGGCTCTCACGCTCTGGGGGCCTCTGAAAGTCTGGGGCCTGGATCTCCTCCATGCCTGCTTCATGCCCTTGGGGACGGGGCTATGGTTCCCCACACCCTCTAGCAGATTACATGAAGAAAACCTTTTGAATGCAATACAATACAATACCTGAAAATGCAGGTGCTCATAGACACACACTATATCTTTCTTGGCTGCTACCTCAAAGCACACTGTGCGCTGTTGGTTGCACATACACAACTGTTCTACTATATTAATGTTTAGCTGCCAATGGACTTGAGGAGTAAATAATAAAAGGCCAAATGTCTGTAACTGAGGATTCTGTCTCAGTGATTTATAGCTGTAACGTGTTGGGTAAATCATGTTCATGTTGCATGATCACAGTCCGCTTCAGGACCTGACAAAAGTTGATTAAGAATTAAGACCAGGTTTACTTTAAGAAGTAAGATCAGAGCATTATTATTTTTAACTGTTTGGCCTCACATACTGAAGAGCACCAACAGGACAGACTTACCTTTAAGCCTCACCAGTGTCCAGAGTAATTAATCAAATTCAGCTCAATGTACAGTTATGTTTTTTTTACTCTATTACTTCAGCCTGATTTAAGTGTGACTGATCTTTTTATTATACATTTAAAAAAAAGTTTTGTTCTATGCTTTATAGATTTTATAGAATATTTGTTTACAATGATTTATTTGCATCACACCAATCACATGTAACAAACACAGCATATTTCATGCCAGAAATAAAAGGTCAAACATTCTGGAAAATTATTCTGAAGTGAAACAAACCTTATTTCATGGCAGAATCATAACTAATGCACTTTTGTCAGTTATTTCAGCTCCTAAACAGTGGCCGGAGGAAAGAATTGGCAGAATAATGTGGCACATGTTAGAGAGGTTTCCTTGTAGATACTCTGTACAAATATTAAAACCATTAAAATCATAGAATTATTAACACCTGTTTTGAATTTCCCCAAAAAAGACAAGAATGATCACAAAAGCAAATCAAATATAGACCAGAGTCATCCAGCTACATATAGATCACTATCTTTCATAGATACCGATATTAAAAAACACCGTGTTTAGAAAAAGTCATTCCAGCACTCAATAAAACACACACACACATTCCTCCCCATCCCCATGTGCCTCCTACTTTCCGCTCCACCACACCCACCCACACATGCAGAGCCTTGGGGTGCAGGTGTGTCACCAGGGTGGAGGGGAGGCATTCCTCAGCACACACAACACACATTCCCATACCGAGTTTTTCACTGAGATGAGACAAAACCTCACAGCAATCATTAAATAATGGATGAATTGTATTTCGTATGCATTATTTATTAATCGAAGAAGAGTTCAGTCTTTTTTTTATTACACAAAGGTTTTCTCACATTGTTTTTGATCAGTTTGTTATTTGATGATATAAAAAGTACACACAAATTATATACACAACGTTAGCGCAAAATAACCACAGACCAGCTTTTATACACGCTCTCTACTTTCCTCTGCATCTGGAGGGCTGTGTTGACGGAGCTCATGCTCCAAGTTGACTCTCCTCTATCACATTTATCTTCACAAAAACAGACTGAACATCCAAATGATGTTTACCAAAGCAAAGGTAAAATAATTCCTGCTTATTAACCACAAAATATCTTCACTGATGACCTGACTGACCTTGTCCTCCAGAGCTACCCTCTGGGTATCGTTTCTAACTGAATTCTCTGTCACACCAGTGCTGCTGACTGCGGGTGGATGTGCAGATATCCCTTATGTATTTTCCCATGGTTGTTTTTCTGCAGTCGCCTCACACTCCAACTCACACTCACCGTACATCATATGCAATCACAGATGCATTTCATCTAATACTCTGTGTCAGTTTTCGCTTCTCTTGTTCTTTGTTCATCCTTAAATGTTTTCTCTGAGTGGCCGGAATTTGTGGGGGTTTTTCTTTTTTTAAATTAAACAAATAAGCAAAGAAATAAGGAACAGGATCTGATTCCAGTCAAACCAGCAGGATACAGCAGATTTCACTTTGCATATGTTAAAAGTCTGCATGTTGGATGCATTCCTGTTTTTTTGAAGTATATGGATCTACTGCTTGTCAGTCAGCCACTGTTGTCAACAGTAACAGGCAGCACAGGGACAGCTGCCTCATTCCTCTCAGAGTCATCCCCATCATTCTTCTTCTCTTCCTTCCCCTTAGCTTCTAAACCAACCCTCAGAAAAGATGCCAAGCACGGCACTAGATGCACCTCGCCACTTTCCTTTAAGAGCTGGACACAAGTGTAGAAGTTTTGTGGTGAGTGGCTGGTGCTGAAAGTGAGTTCTGGGACCAGGACAGTATTGGGACCGCAGGAATATTGCATCATGCTGTAGTCAGTCCCGGGCAGTGATACGATCTTCAGCATCGGCCATGGAGAAGGAATACTCCGAGGTTTGGTGAAGGCTTCAGTGGGAGAAGAGCTGTAAGGCGGCACACTCTGCACAATCAATGTAGGGTTTGGAGCCGTGAGCTGATGGTGGGCGGACACTTGGGTGCCGGGTTGCAGGGAACTAGTAAGGTGTCCCTCTCTGATTCTGTAGGGTTGCGTGGGTCGCTGTTGTCCTTTGGTGTGTTTAGATAGAGGTCATTGGCACTCACATGGTCCCAGACGTCCTCGGAGGAGCTTGGAGGCCTGTAGCTGTGGAAGTTACTGAACTGACAATTGATTTCATCCAAGTTCCCCTTCTATGGATGGAGGTGGGGGTGGGAGGAGGAATGAAAGACAAAATTGAAAAAGTAATGAAAATTAAGATACGGAAGAAAGTGGGAAAAGAGGAAGAACAATAATCTTAAAGGAAATTACAGGAAGACAAAGTGATAAAATAAGAGGAGAATGGAGCAGGGAAAAACATATATGGAGTGAGGCATGAGAATTAAAAAAGAAGCGTCCTGATGCATGCTCAATCATCCAGGTAAGTAAATCCCAAAAAGTTGATTCTGTTCATCTGGACGTAGCGTTTTCAGTGGGAGAAACATTTCGTCACTCATCCAAGTCACTTCTTCAGTCTGAGCTGACTGCAGGTTTCCCCAATCGTATAAAAAGTATATTTGCATAATGACTGAAACCAACCCACTGAAGGAGCAATGGATCAGTATTTAACTCATTCACTGCCATTGACGTCTATAGCCGTCAATTGCAGTGAATGAGTCAATGGGTTTAACTCATTCACTGCCAATGGCTGGCAGTGAATGAGTTAAGGTTTGACTCTCATCATCCACTGGAGCATAAACTGGATGTCATCAGGACGCTACAACACAGAGCGAACACCATCCCCACAGACACAGCGGCCAGGAAAGCAGAAGAACATCAAGAAGGCCCTGAGTAAAAGTTGCTATCCAAGCTGGATATTTATGAAAGCTGGGAAGGCGCCAAAAGAAAGCTCCAGCTGATCCAGGACAGAAGGACAACTGCTGACTAAGCGAAAACCTGTAGGGATCCCGAGTATCGGAACAGTTGAGATGCATTTTTTCTAAACACCGTGTTTCTGTGGCTTTTAAATCCCAAAATACGCTGCGCCAAAAATTGGCCCACCCCAAGGATCGGGTCCCCCGACACAAACAGCACAGAAGAGCTACCTCGTCAGGCCAGGACTCTGCAGTCTATTTACACCTACAGGCCAGTGGACACTCTTTCAAGGATGAGGATGTACACATCCTGGACAGGGAGGAACAGTCAGGGAGGCCATTTACGTGAAAAGGGAAAGACCATCTCTGAATCAAGGAGGGGGCCTAAGTGTCCATCTTTCACCATCTTACAATGCTGTGATTGCAGCCATTCCCCAACTCTCTGTGAATGGTACTCATGGCCATTGATCAGTGGGCTTTGGTCAGTGGTTGTTCATCAATGGTCATGAGAATTTGCATAATTATGATTAAGGAACTGACCTCCCAGCCCATTGTTCCTTCAGTGGGCTGGTTTCAGTCATTATGCAAATGTACTGTTTATAAGATTTGGGGAAACCTGCAGTCAGCTGAGACTGAAGAAGTCACTTGGATGAGTGACGAAACATTTCTCCCACAAAATGCTACGTCCAGATGAACAGAATCAACTTTTTGGGATAAGAAAGGAGAGAGAGATGAGGGAGGATATGGGGAAACAAATTAGCCTTAAAATGTAAATATAAAATTAAGCAAGAGGACATGGGAAAATTATGGAAAAGAAAGAAAAGGGCAACAAAACACAGGGAAAAATTGGACTTGACAATACAATTAGAAAAAGGGGGGAGAAGAGATTTAAAAAAGAGACAAATGGAGGGAAGAAAAGAAAGGAGCAGAAGTACAAGGTCAGAACAAATGGCTTAAACCCTGAAAGCAGCGCTGCACGCAGGCAAGTTACCTTCAAAAGCACGGGGTCAATGCCAATAATCTGTGATTTTGGAATGGCCGGCAGGAAGAACTCTTTTATTCTGAAGGTGAACGCAGACAGGGAGGAGGGTTGAAAATAGCAAAAATGAAAACAAAAACACACAACACATTCATCCTCCAACACTGTGACTGTGTGACAGCAGTAACTTCTGCTAACTGAGGTTCTAAGGGTTCTAAATAAGGTCATTGTAATGTTATAGCCATTATAGAGATCAAGGTAAGACCAAAACCAAGTTAATGACTAGCATTTGATACAAAGTCAGCAAGTAATTTTATTTTGAAGGAAAGATGTGTTTTTTCTCACCTCTTGGTCTGTAGAACAAGACTAAAGGCGATAACAAGCAGAGCCAGAACACCAACTCCAGTCTCCAGAATCAGCACCAACAGTTTACCTGCACAGGTAAAACACATTTACTCAGCTTCTGTTTCCTGCTCTCCATCAGCTTTATGACACAGTGACACATTTAACTGGAAAAGTTACAGTTCTTATAGAGATTCTGTGTGTAAGAAGCTGTCATTTTTTATTATTATTTTAGCATCTATAATGCATGTAACAGAAATGTGCTTAATGCAGTTACATAACTTATCTTTTATTAGTCTGCAGGATTAATGTCTTCTGTCGAGCTCTACATGTTTGACACATCTGTTCTTTCCTGCCACAGCACAGCTGTCATGGACTTTGTGTTCAAAGGATTTTGTTTTAGGTGATTAATGTCTAAAAATTCTGTGCACAAAATGCAAAGGGATTTTACGCCTGCTTAATAAATTTTAGTTAAGCACTATCATAAAAAAGTGCCTACATCTTTTTTATGCATAGCCAAATTGGTTTTACATGGACATAATGAGAAAAAATATCAGAAATTTATAAAAACCAAACATTAAAAGTAGAAAGACAACTGTATTCACTACAATTAAAACTAAAATAATGGTAACAAATAAAAACAACTTACTAATCATCAAAAAGTATGTAAATCAGCACCATATTGCCATCTGCCTGCTGACATACCTGCAGACGGTTTTGGGGGGATGCTCATCACCAGCGTGGTGCTCCAGTCACTCCACAGCTTGGAGTGCTGCGCACGGCAACGAACTCGGACCACGTAGTCGTCAACAGAGAGTCCAAGCAGCTCCACCTGAGGCTCACGCAGAGGATACTTCACCTGCAAACAGATAGCATGTTCTATGACATGCAGACTATAATGAACTACTTTATTCTTGAAAATATGTCAGCAGAAAAGTAAAGAATTCAGTCTAATGAATACATTTTTTTAAAAATCTAAGTTTTTCATTCTCTCTTTTTCAAAGTCTTAGTCTCTCACAGTTCGGGGTTTCTTTTGTATTTTGCTTATTTTTTGTTTTATTTTATGATGCTGAGTTTGGGGTTTTTGTCTGTATGTTATTGAGAGTTTTTTGTTTGTTTGTTTGTTTGTTTGTTTGTTTGTATTTTATTGTTTTTGTGATGTTTCTTTATACTTGTGTTTGTTGATTTTTGTGGTATTGTGACTGTGATTGTCAGTTTTGTGATATGTTATGTATTCTGTTTTGGTTTATTTTTACTCTTCAAGACTCACAGATCTTCCTCTGTCTAACCTTTGTTGTTTCTTTTATTATTCCTCCTTTTTCTCCTTGAGACTTTGTTCATCGAGTTAAACATGCTCACTTTTTTCACACAGCACTGATCACAGTTTTTAGAACTTTGATCTTTATACATAGTTGTGCTTATCATCTTCTGTGCAGATGTTACTGTAGAATACCCAACATCTTCCTCACAGCCGCATCCTGACTTCAGTGAGCTACAGTAAACTCTTATTCATCCGACACCAGAGTTAGAGTCAATGAAATTACTGTCATCTCACATCTGAATGGGTTTTCTGCACAAATGCAGAAATGAATACGTTGAAGACTAATTTAACCAGATACAAATACAGAAAGGGCTCAAATGTTATGTTTTATATTTTAATGTTTCTTTTAGCATATTTAAAACCTTAAATATCTGCTGAAAACACCTTAAGCCTCTTAACCCAGATCTTAAATATAAATCTTACTTAAGAAATAGCAACATCAGCTCTGACGTTCCTTGATTGAATAATCAGATTAAATTTAAAGTCCAATCTCTGCCCCTCCTGGAATCGCTACCTTATCGTGGTGGAGGGGTTTGTGTGTCACAGGGATCCCAGGGGCTATGTTGTCTGGGGGCTTTTGCCCCGTGGTAGGGTCTCCCATGGCAAATTGGCCCTGGGTGAGGGACCAGACAAAGAGCGATTCATAAGACCCTTATGAAAAGGACACCGAGGGAACAGTTTACCCTGCCCGGGATAGGGTTACCGGGGCCCCGCCCTGGAGCCAGGCCCGGGGAGGGTGCCCGAGGGCGAGCGTCTGGTGGCCGGGCCTTAGTCCATGGGGCCCGGCCGGGCACAGCCCGAAGAGGAGACATGGGCCCATCCTCCCGCAGGCCCACCACCCGCAGGAGGCGCCATAGGGGTCGGGTGCATTGTGTGCCGGGTGGCGGCCAGGAGCGGAGGCCCTGGCGGACTGACCCCCGGCTGCCAAGACTGGCAATAGGGACATGGAATGTCACATCTCTGGTGGGGAAGGAGCCTGAGTTAGTGCGTGAGGTTGAGAGGTACCGGCTAGATATAGTCGGGCTCACCTCTACACATGGCTGGGGCTCTGGAACCAGTCTCCTGGAGAGGGGCTGGACTCTGTCTCAGTCTGGAGTTGCCCCTGGTGAGAGGCGGCGGGCTGGGGTGGGTATCCTAGTATCCCCTCGGCTTGCTGCTGGTACGTTGGGGTTTTTCCTGGTGGACGAGAGGGTTTGTTCCCTGCGCCTTAGGGTCGGGGAACGGGTCCTGACTGTCATCTGCGCGTATGCGCCGAGTGGCAGTTCAGAGTACCCAGCCTTCTTAGAGTCCCTGGGCGGGGTGCTGGAGGGTGCTCCACCTGGAGACTCTGTTGTCCTGCTGGGAGACTTCAATGCTCACGTGGGTAACGACAGCGAGACCTGGAGGGGCGTGATTGGGAGGAATGGCCTCCCTGATCTGAACCCGAGCGGTGCTCTGTTATTGGACTTCTGTGCTAATCACAGTTTGGCCATAACGAACACCCTGTTCGAACATAAGAGTGTCCATAAGTGCACGTGGCACCAGGACGCTCTAGGCCGTAGGTCGATGATTGATTTTGTAATCGTATCAGCAGACCTGCGACCATATGTTCTGGACACTCGGGTAAAGAGAGGGGCTGAGCTGTCAACTGATCACCACCTGGTGGTGAGTTGGATCAGGTGGCGGGGGAAGACGCTGGACAGACCTGGTGCACCTAAACGCGTAGTGAGGGTGTACTGGGAACGTCTAGCAGAGGCCCCAGTCCGCGAGATCTTCAACGCACACCTCCGGCAGAGCTTCAACAGCATTCCGAGGGAGACTGGGGACATTGAGTCCGAATGGACCATGTTCAGCGTCTCCATTGCCGAAGCTGCTGCATTGAGCTGCGGCCGCAAGGTGGTTGGTGCCTGCCGTGGTGCTAATCCCCGAACCAAATGGTGGACACCAGAGGTGAAGGGAGCCACCAGGCTGAAGAAGGAGTCCTATCGGGCTTGGTTAGCCTGTGGGACTCCGGAGGCAGCCGACAGGTATCGACATGCCAAGCGGAATGCGGCTCGGGCAGTGGCTGAAGCAAAAACTCGGGTGTGGGAGGAGTTCGGAGAGGCCATGGAAAAAGACTTTCGGACTGCCTCGAAGAGATTCTGGCAAACCGTCAGACGTCTCAGGAGGGGAAAGCGGTGCTCTACCTGCACTGTGTATAGTGCTGGCGGAGCGCTGCTGACGTCGACTGAGAAAATTGTCAGGCGGTGGAAGGAATACTTCGAGGACCTCCTTAATCCCACTGACACGTCTTCCGAGGAGGAAGCAGAGTCTGGGGATGAGGGGAATGACCCGCCAATTTCCGGGGGCGAGGTCACTGAGGCAGTTAAACAACTCCTTGGTGGCAGAGCCCCTGGTGTTGATGAGGTCCGCCCCGAGTTCCTGAAGGCTCTGGACGTTGTAGGGCTGTCCTGGTTGACACGCCTCTGCAATGTTGCGTGGAGATCAGGGGCAGTACCTGTGGACTGGCAGACCGGGGTGGTGGTCCCCATCTTTAAGAAAGGGGACCGGAGGGTGTGTTCCAACTACAGGGGGATCACACTCCTCAGCCTCCCTGGGAAAGTCTATGCCAGGGTGCTGGAAAGGAGAGTTCGTCCGTTAGTCGAACCTCGGATACAGGAGGAACAATGCGGTTTTCGTCCTGGTCGCGGAACACTGGACCAGCTCTTTATCCTCTCCAGGATACTTGAGGGTGCATGGGAGTTTGCCCAACCAGTCTACATGTGTTTTGTGGACTTGGAGAAGGCATTCGACCGTGTCCCTCGGGGTGTCCTGTGGGAGGTGTTGCGGGAATATGGGGTGTCTGGCCCATTGCTACGGGCCATTCGATCCCTATACAACCGTTGCAAGAGCTTGGTTCGCATTGCCGGCAATAAGTCGGACTCGTTCCCGGTGGGTGATGGGCTCCGCCAGGGCTGCCCTTTGTCTCCGGTTCTGTTCATAATTTTTATGGACAGGATTTCTAGGCGCAGCCAAGTGGCGGAGGGCTTTCGCTTTGGTGGCCTCAGAATCTCATCTCTGATTTTTGCAGATGATGTGGTTCTGTTGGCTTCATCGGGTGAGGGCCTCCAGCTCGCACTGGAACGGTTCGCAGCCGAGTGTGAAGCAGCGGGCATGAGGATCAGCACCTCCAAATCTGAGGCCATGGTTCTCAGCCGGAAAAGGGTGGAGTGCCCACTCCGGGTCGGGGATGAGTTCCTGCCCCAAGTGGAGGAGTTCAAGTATCTCGGGGTCTTGTTCGCGAGTGATGGGAGAAGGGAGCCGGAGATCGACAGACGGATTGGGGCTGCAGCTGCAGTAATGCGGACGCTGCACCGGTCCGTCGTGGTGAAGAGGGAGCTGAGTGTAAAAGCGAAGCTCTCAATTTACCGGTCGATCTACGTCCCTACCCTCACCTATGGCCACGAGCTGTGGGTAGTGACCGAAAGAACGAGATCGCGGATACAAGCGGCAGAAATGAGCTTCCTCCGAAGGGTGGCTGGCCTCTCCCTTAGAGATGGGGTGAGAAGTTCGGCCATCCGGGAGGGGCTCAGAGTAGAGCAGCTGCTGCTCCACATCGAAAGGAGCCAGCTGAGGTGGTTCGGGCATCTGACAAGGATGCCCCCTGGGCGCCTCCTGGGTGAGGTGTTCCAGGCATGTCCCACCGGGAGGAGGCCCCGGGGCAGACCCAGGACACGCTGGAGAGATTATATCTCTCGGCTGGCCTGGGAACGCCTTGGTATTCCCCCGGATAAGCTGGAGGAGGTGGCTGGGGAGAGGGAGGTCTGGGCCTCTTTGCTTAGGCTGCTGCCCCCGCGACCCGGCCCCGTACAAACCGGATGAAGATGGATGGTCCAATCTCTGGTCTCACAGTATAAATTTAAATTTATACCCATTAGAAATACCTGCTTTTACCTATAGACACCACCTATGAACCTGAATAATGTACCCTCTAACCACAAAGACAATGTTTTTGTAATACACTATATTTAGTGTATTTGTGTGTATATTTTACACTCAATATCACAATAATTATAAGTATTTGTGCAACAAATCTTCATAAATGACCAATTAAACGGCCAAATTTGACTCAAAATTTGACTCAAATGTTCATGTCCCCTGTGAATGTTCATGTCCCCTGTGGGACGTGAACATTTCTTTTCTCCCCTAAAGAACGTTACCAGAACAGGAAATGCAAGCGCCTTTACCCAAGTCCATTGTATTATTTTTATGACATAAGACTGCCACAGTAAAGAGAAGTCATATTTGTTCCTCTCCATGTTTTCTCCCCATACCTTCCAGTTGTCAGACTCTGTAACATGTCTGTACTGCAGCTCATAGACCAGTGTGATCCAACCATACTGCACGTGGCCGGGCACCGGGTAGGTCCAGGAAATCAACGCGTTTTGGCCCATTTCATCGCTGCCTGCATTTGTCAAGTTGTAAGTCACGTTGACTGGAATTTCAGTCTGAACTGTTAAACACACACAAAATGTGTTTTGAAACATTAGCTGTGTGTCAGTAAAT
Source organism: Diplotaxodon limnothrissa (assembly GCF_057381915.1). NCBI lineage: Eukaryota > Metazoa > Chordata > Actinopteri > Cichliformes > Cichlidae > Diplotaxodon > Diplotaxodon limnothrissa. Next base: position 22,130,303 of record NC_140617.1, on the reverse strand, counting down.
AGTTCTAGTTTCTATTTCCTGTCTTTGGTGCTCAGGAAAACAAAAAAAGAACATCTATAATGAGACGACAAATTTTGATGCTAATGTTGAAACTCCAGCTTTCTCCTGCCGATGCTTCCAGACATCCATCCTTGTTGAGACTTTTTCTAACTGCAGAGTCATGAACTTTAACATGTAACATGCTACATGAGGCCTGTAGATTCTTAGAGGTAGCTCTTTGTTTTTCTGCAGCTTTTCTGAGCTGTCCACTCTTGGCATGATTGGCAGCAGTTTCTAAGATCATTGTTGATGTCTGTCCTCTTTGGCTTTATGTGAACACACACCTGAATCATCCAGATCAAAAAACTGCAAAACCACTACTTTTACAGAGGTGCTCACATTTTGTGATCATCAGTTAGTCAAGTGATTTTTCACCTGGCTTCTACTTGTCCTCTAAATTCCTATGGAAGCAGTAAGAGTGTGCATAGTTTTTCCACACACTGCTTCTGCATTTTGGATTATTTTTTGTCAAATTAATAGTGTCAATGTCTAATATGATATAGTTCATCTGAGGTTGTATTGAAAAAAATCATCCCCCGGCTTCCAGTGTTGCTATAAAGTTTGCGATTTGGAGTTTAAAAATAGTCAAATAGTTAAATAGTCAGATATAATGATAAAAGAGGTGACCGGCTAAAACACATGTGCATAGTTTACTCCCAAGGCTAATTTAGAGCAAGGAAAAATCCTACCACTCACTAATACCTAAAGGTCACTAAAGGTCTGCTTGCACTAAAAACATATCAGATGTGTTTTTTTGGGGGGGGACAGTCATGGATATGCAGACAATTATACATGGATCACGGTGACAGTAAAGAAAAGTTAAAGACACACACAGGAGCACAGATTTTTTAGCTGGTTGGCGGAGCATGAGGACTCGTTTCTGGTTTAATTAATTTATAGCCTCGAACTTACTCTTTTTTCATCTGTTTTCTTTGTATCATTTTGTTCTTCAGTAAATAAGCAATAACAAGGAGAAATTTGCACTAATATCTGATTCAATTCAGAATCAAACTCAGAACAGAACCGCTTTGGTTTGTTTTTTGGGTTTTTTTTTTTGTTGTTTTTTTGCTAAATAACAAACCAAAAACTAACTACAAAAAAGAAACTGAATTTTGTGTTATGGAGTAATGGAGGTAGTTTGAATCAGTATTGATAAGCCAATATCATCTCCATCTTTACCTATTTCTGCCACATCCAGGCAGTGCTGCTGGGAGGTGTAGTTTCTGTGGGTGGTTATGGCAATCACGGTCAAACAGTACACCGTCCATATAGACGTATGGCTGCTGTCGAAGTGGCAGCTGTTGGGGCCGCCAGTCACATAGTCTGGACATTCAAGGTTGGGTTCCTGCCTTCAAAAAAATCAAAGAAAAAACACATTTAGATAAACACTAACACACAAAAAGGAAATCAGTAAATTAACACTGGACATTTTTTTATACAATACCTTTCTTTTGTTTTGTTTTTTTTCACACTTTTTGTTTAACTTCTAAGCAGGTCTGCAGAGTTTAGTGGTGTTAGACAATTTGATATATAGCCATCATGAAGCCATTGTTGTAGCTTCACTCTGCAGTTCAGAGATCCACCCAGAGTCCTGAAGAACTGTTTACAACCAAAAGAAAAACAAGGAATCCCACAACAGATGGTCTCACTCCTGAGGACCTGAGGTTAATTTGTCTGAGACTGAAGTGATGCTCAGAGACGTTTTCCATCATACCTCAATACGAAGACTAAACCAAGTCGCCACCTGGTTTTCCCAACCTCTAAAACCAACTTAAAACCAGTTTCAGAACTAGTCCAAAGACAATGTCAAATCATATTCCAAATGCAAGAATGTCAAGGAACCTGTCTTTAAGTTTCCAAACTTTTGTATATGGAGCATAATCCCAAAATTGTGTTTAGCCTCATTGACATGCAGCACAAACATCAGTGGTGAGGTGTGCCTGCAGAGTGTAATCTCCCTCTCTGAGCTGTGACTTTATTCCTAGTTGCTTTGCTGTTTGGTGAAATTTTGTCTTTTATTTGTCAGATAATCACTGATCTACATTTGTTTTCCCAAACAAGCACTGGTGGGTGCGCTGAAGCCACGTGGAAGTCAAAAGCACAATCCAATTTCTCCTGATTAGTGGAAGTGTTTTCTTTGCTGTGGCTGCCATCTGGGCCAGCTGGCATCTGTTTGAGGCCACATCTGCGTTCAGGACTTCAGAGTAGCTAAAATGTGAACGCTTCCCAGTGACACGAAGCACGAGAAATCAAACTGCACAAACTCACCTGACCCAGAAACTTCAGTGTGCTGCTGATCTGGGGCTTCTTTTATAGTTTCACAAGGCTAAAACAAGGCTCTTATTGTTTGTTATGGACTCTGGCAGATGCCAGTGCTTCTCACTGGGCTCTCCTCTCAGAAATCTGTGCCCAGTCTTCAGTGAACTAATATTGCTGTCTAGCCTCCACTTTCCTTGTCTGGATCCTTACTCCCCTGTTCCTCATTTGCTGTTCCATGGAGTCCAGTGCTGCCTCCAGCTCTTGCTTCTGCTTAGCCACACCTCTAACCTGTACTCAAAGGACTTACCTGGATACATCCAGATTCCTGCTCTGCTCGGAAAACCTCCTCCCTAAACTGAAACCTCTCTATTCACAGGTAAGGCTATTTCCATCACTTACTCCACAATCACATCTACACGAGCTTGCCTCCACCTAACCTTCTCCTCTCCTCCCCATCACAGATCTCCCAGCTGTTTGTCTTTGCTCAAACTCTGCACCAGTTTTCAGTACGTCATTAGTTGTCTTTTCAATAAACCTTTTATTTAAAGAGTTTGAATTCTGAGTCCTAACCTGCCAGCATGACATGTATAAAAATCTCTAGGGAAGTTTGATTAAAACACATTTAAAATTTATACCCCAGAATAAGTTTTGACTTTGACATAGCGGGTTTATGCCTCTTGCATCTTTGCTTTTGTGGAGCATTTCCATTGAGTTCAGTTCAGAATTTTGGAGAGCCACATTTGTCAGTTGGTATAATATCCTGCCATCCCTGTAGGATGTATTTTTGTATATTTCTATGTATTTTTTACAATGTGGGCTAGTTTTACTTATAAAATATTTTTAATGTGCAGTGTTCATACTCTGTAGAGTAGGTGAGGATGTGGGTGACTTGCTCGCCATCTGTCAGGTTGCTGAGTGGATGCCACCAGCAGGTGAAGTCCTCCATGTTGGGCGAGCGGCAGAAGTAGATGTGAGGCATCACTGTGGGGCCACCGGTCGCCTCTGTGGAGTCAGACACAGGTGGAGTTACAAGCAGCATGATGCAGTAACACTCTCTGCCAATTATTCATATTTTGCTTCCAAGAAAGATCCTGGGAGGTTTTATTTTAGATTTATCTTGTTACTTGCAGTTGCAATACTTTTTAGTTGTTTTTTGATTCTGATGGAGTAACTTTGTATTATCAAAAAGTGGAAAAATGTTAATTTCTCTTACTGTTATCTCATTTTGTGTCAATTTATCCTCCTTTTAATCTAATCCCTTTTGATTATCCAGCCTTTTTTATTTCAGGCGTCCACTTTTTGTTTAATGAAGCAATGAGGCAGAAATCCCCTGCCTCCAAAAAAACAAGTAAATCACAGTGTTATAATTGTAAAAATTTAAAGTATGCTACACAGATTCTTAAATATAGGATTAGAGGTTGTGTATGAAAGGTTTCTGCAGTCACAGTGCTGTTAAATAATAATCAAAGCTCTGATAGTAACGGATGCACACAAACAGCAGAATGAAGTTTGTAACCAGAAGAAAAGTAACTTCTCTGATACTGCAGCACATCTTTACCCTCTGGAGCTCTTATCTAGTGGTTGCTGGTCAGGCTTTTGCTGCTCCTCTTCCCTCAGCTGTGGAACTCCTACAGAGTTTATGTAAAGATGGGCGTAGCTTTTGGTTTCTGGATGCTGTAGTTTGAATCCTTTTGGTTGCTGTTGTGTTGGTTTTATGGATCAAGAAGTAACGATATGTGTATGAAAGAGTGGAGTACTCAGTTATCAGCTAATCTATAAAATGTATGAATGCAACACCCAGACTGAGATACCTGCCAAGGAGTAACTTCTGTGTCCTGTTAAAGATTTATTACATAAAACATGGAGACTTTAAATATAATTTTGTGCTGGGTAACTGTTTCACTGAGTTAAAAAAACAAAAACAAAAAATATTTAGGCTTTTTACTCGAGTAAAAGTTACAATCCTAGTTAAATAGCTTAAAAGTAAACAAGCTCTTAGAATCAAAGTAATTCGTCTTGTGGGATTAATATAAGTGTCTATGTATCAGTCTTAGCTATAGAGAGCATTCTGTTTATGTAAAATGACCATTTCATATACATTAATGATCTATATGAAATGGTCATTTTACATAAACAGAATAACTTTACTGCTTTACAGCATAACTACCTCTAGGCAGTTTAATTCTTAGCAGGGCCTCAGTGTGGTGATTAATATAGTGAAACCCTGCGTGCCCATCAAGATGATGCCGTGGGAAGTGAGCAGTAATCCATTGGAAAATCTGTGGCGCTTCAGTCTGCAGCAGCAGGGAAAAAAGGGAAGGCCGTATGTTTGCATCCAGTATGCAGTTTTATGGCTTTTCCCTTTGATTTTCCCTCTGAGATTTCGCCAAAATGCTGGAATAGTTTGTAAATATAGTTTTGTATAGAATAGTTAGTACATAATTATTATATACTATGATTAGATAGTCTTTGCACTTTTAAAATGAAGAGCCACCAGTTGTTGTTCCACGATGCCTGTTGATACTAGTTTTTTACAAATTGGTGAAACTGCCTTTATTTGTGCAGGAGTTTCACACCCTGTGAGGTTCAAAGAGAAATTTCTAAAGAACAGAAAGAATGGAGGGATGACTTAAAATAATCATGCCCTGGATTGATGTGAATCCTGTCAGAGGATTTACAGTAATAAATTTTAAGAAACACATTTTTCCTTAAAAACGTTTTATTCCACTCAAATTAAACTGTTATAATTTCAGCACCATGGACCGCACACACAGTTTTTATGTTGATCTCATAAGCAGTCATCTTACACTTGACTTTTGAGTAGTGGACCTAACATGCAGAAAATAAAAAGAAATCACCAGTTTGAAAAACCGCCAGTCTTAAGCGGTTGCTCTCAGACTCACCATGGTCGTGTCTTTCTGTGTGAGCGATGTTCTTGGCGACGATGCTGCCATTGCTCACTGGAGGAAGCAGAAAGAACAGCAACCACAACATCTCAGATCTATCTGGTAACCTGTCAACACAAACAAATAAACATTCAAAGATGAAAACTGGAGAAAACGCCACTGAACCCCTAATGCTCTTAACACTCTTACTGTGATTTTTTACTGTGATTGAGTCTCAGTGTCCACTTGTGTCTGTGTCAGGCCAAGAGGCCAAGTACATCTAAGATTTTCTTAGGTTGTTTCAAGTTAGTGTTTGAAAGCTGTACTACCAACCAAAAGTCAAGAAATAACCTCACTACTAGACACTGGACACATAATATTGGCACCATGTTTTGAAATTTGAGGGCTTTTTGCCTATGTGTCAAGTAAGATACTGACCATTTCAAATCCAATCTGATGGGTTCATTTTACCACAGCCAATATTACATTACTTAAAATCACCTAACTTCTTAACTCAGACTTAATTATCACTCCAAATACTTTAAGTTGCTTTAAAAACATATCTTCTGTGCATTTAAAAAAAGAAACTTGGTGTATATTCCCTTTCAAATTCTGGATGATTTCCAAGCTGTTGTCTTTTGTTCTCCTCTGTAACCCTGACAACAGCTGCTGCTCATTAGCTCCAGCTTACATTCAGATCTTTCTAAAAGTTAATAACCCTGCAATGTTTCATGAACTAAAAAATATTTCTGAGAAAATATCATTGCCTTGACACCGACCTTTAGATTTCTGTGTTCAATCATTTCTATCAAAAACATCAGATATTAGAGGTTCTGTTGAAAGCTTATTATTTTAAACAGCTTAGTCCACTGAACTGCTTCCTCAGGCTGGGCATGTGCAAGAAGTCATAGATGCACATTTACACACACTGTTGAAGGACCAGGAGAGTGGACTTATTGATATGTTTTGGTAGTTTTCTCTGAAACCAACATAAGGGGCTGATGTCCCTCAGATAGAGGGGAAAATAGAGAAATAAAGTCAGTAATAAGCTGTTTGAATGTTGGATTTTCCTGAAGCTGTTGAAGACTGCTTATCTGCAGCTTCCTAGAATCAGCTAATCAGAGTCTAATTTGGTTCCTGGCCTGGCCACCTTTAATATTTCAGGAGTGGCAGTTACCTGCCATACAACTACAAACCTCTTTATTCCTGATGACCTGCACTGGCTGTGAAGTTTATTTCTCTTTGCAAATTGTAGAAAAACCACTGTATTTCCCTCAGCAGGTGGATGCGGCGGCATTAGACGTAGATGAGACTTTAAACCAGGAGTCTCGGACATTTTCCTTTGCTTTCTTCTCCTCTGTTTTATTTTTTTCCTTGTTTGTCTTTTTCCATCCTTACTCACTTTCCTTTTCATCACATTCCTCTTCCTTACACTCCTCCTCTTCTTTTTCCAACTTTTCCTTATTAATCTTTTCCTTCCTGTTTTCCTTCCTTCATTTTTAACTCATTTTTTTCCTCTCTGTGCTTGCCTCTTCCTTTTCATCCTTGCACCTTAAAATGTTCAACCTTTTCATCCATCATTTCACTGTCCCTCCTTATTTCTTCCCTTCCCTATTAAGTCCTCACTTTAACCCTTCATACTTGCTTTTCAGCAGTCCTTTTCCCTCCTGACCTTCTTTTCTGTCCTTACTCCTGCCCTGCTTCCATATAACCACTCCTGCTTATTTTGTTTCTTTACGTACTTTTACCCGTCTTTTCTTCTTCTTTATGTACTTTCGCTATTCATCCCATTGCCTCCCTTTTTCCTCTAAATCCCTTTTTTTACTACTCATTTTTATTCTCGTTTTTCAGTTTCCTCTGATCTGTCCCACTTCATTCACCTCTGTTGACTCTGCCTTTCCAGCTCATTCTTGTCCAGCAGCTCAGCTCTATCCTGGAGTACTAAGACAACAATTACCTCGAATAATCCCCACCTTGATCTCACAGGATTACTGCGAAGCCTTTTTGGGTTTTATCTGGCAGCCTCGGCTCACACTGACACGCCACAAGGTGCAACATGACTGCCTCAAAAAGCACAAAAAAGAGTGTCTCGTCCTTCAGACTGACCCACGTCAGCAAGCACGCAAACTTCTTCTGCAGGTTTCTAATCCCTTGGCGTCCCTCACCAAACATCTGACCTACAAAAAGCCAAACACTTGTTTTAAAAGCTTCAGATTTTATGTTCCCCAAAATCAAACCCCATGCTCTGTCTTGTAGGATTTAATAGGTTTTTTGTATTTCTTTATGAGATTTTAATATTTATGTAACAGCAACATGTAATTTGCTACAGAGAAGAGGGCTATCTCTCTGCTCTACTCATCAAAGAAAATGAGTGATATGAGTTTGACACACCGATGTGCTTTGCTTTGAGATGCTGACAGAAAGTAAAAACCCCAGACTAAATCCAGTTATTTGGATCTTTAAAATCCAAAAGCAACAGGAGGAAATTTTGCTAATAACCCAGTGAGCTCATAGCCTAATTAGAGGGGGAAAGTCTTAATTGACAGATAATTGCATTTGAAAGCTTTGTCACTCAAGCATGACCCACCTGGAACTTGTTCAAAATGCAGCCGCAAGGCTCCTGACGGGTACTAGAAAGAGAGAGAATATTACCCCAGTACTCGCATCTCTACATTGGCTACCAGTTAAACATAGAATCGATTTTAAGGTTTTACTATTTGTTTTTAAAGCTCTCCATGGTTTGGCTCCAGGTTACATTTCAGATCTTCTTAGCCTGCACTTACCCACTCGATCTCTGCGCTCCTCCAGTCAGATGGTTTTATCAGTTCCACACTCCCAGCTCAAATCTAGAGGTGACAGGGCTTTCTCCATTGCCGCCCCGAGACTCTGGAATAGTCTTTCCCCCTTCATAAAATCCTCTTCATCCTTGGAAGTCTTGAAATCGAATCTCAAGACCTACTTATTTTCCAAGGCTTTCGGATCTCTTTGATATCTTTTTTATTCTGTCTATTTGGTCTCTTATCTTATTGGATGGTGTTGTATGTGTATATACGTTATGTTCACATATGTGTGCTTGTGTGTGAATGTGTACAGTTTTGTATATGTATGTGCATATTTGCATGTACATTATATGCTATATACTCTTACATGTCTTACAATTCTTTTTTAAAATGTTTTCTTTCTATTTTAATTCTTTTATTATATTATCCCTCTGTTCAGCACTTTGGCCGACACTTGATGTCTTTTAAATGTGCTATATAAATAAAGATGACTTGACTTGACTCCAAAATGAACTAATGGCACAAACACGCCTAACAAGATGAAGTTACGTAATGCCAATTAGAAGAGATGAAGGGCAAGACAGTCCTTCTCTTTAAAAAACACTGGTACTCACACTTTAAGGTGAAACAAGCATCGTTATGACTGAAACAGCTGGCTCTGATGTAGAAATAATCTGAACTTTCCAGATATTGTCACTTTAATATATCAACACAATTTTGACACTTTTTTAAATCAAAGAAAAAAAACCAACAAATTAATTATATGTAAATTTTCCATTGTTTTTTGTAAAATGTTACATTTATTGGATTCGGGTCAAATGAAATGTAATTTATTGATTGGCATACATTCAGTTTATACCTTCTGAGTGCACTCAGTAAATTATAATCCCCGCTGGTTTCATTGATGTCTCTGAAATTTTTATGTTTTTTTCATCAAACAGAAATGAAAATTGGACTCTGTGCGATATTAAAAAGGTCAACCATGGAACCAAATAATTATAAGAACTTATGGGTAGATAACTAGTTTAACTCCACTATTTAATTAAATTAAACATGTAAAACAAAGTGTACACTCAGCTGGGAGAGGATCCAGAGTCCTACTCAACATCAAAACTGGATCAGCGTCTACAGTTTGATCAAACAGACAGTCTGAGACACAAGTAACAGATTCACGAACAGGCTGAGCGGGTGTACATGTGTTAGTCAGACGGCAGTTTCACTGTCCTGTTTAAATTGATTAATTAACTAATTAAAACTTGGGTTGCACTTTCGGCTTTGCCTTAATAGGTTATTGATATGTTATTAAATAGAAACAAACAGTTTTGAATTTTGCAGCACTGTTTCCTGCATATTAGACAGAAATTACCCCAGGTAAATGAGTAGTAATTACTCAGAAATTACCACATTATTAAATTCTTGTTTCTTCCTTGTTACCCTACTACTACCACTTTATTAGCAAGCTGTAGTTCCATATCCTTGCCCCCAGTTTTAGGGCCCTTATTCTCCAATCACACACATTTCAGCATAATACTGTAATCACTGGTACTACCATGATATTACTTGAATATTAAGTGGTTATTACTTTGGTAATTGCATGGTAACAAATTAGAAATTAGTACATTAGTACATTATTACATTCTTATTTCCCCTTGTTACCCTACTATTACCCCTTTATTACTCAGCTGTAATAGAAAGTATTATTATTTATATGAACTGTTAATAGATCAGCATGTGCTGTTAAATTGCAACACACCAAATAACATCGGTTTTATAAGTAATTTGATTTCTTGTCCTTAAAAAAGGTCCATGGTCTAAACGAATTGCTCCTGTGACGCTACACCAAATAATAAGATGTTGTAGTAAACAGTGGCTTGCTGCTCTAAACACTTAATTAATCCTTCATTAGTTCGTAATGTTAAGACTTTAAGGCATTTTGGATCTGGTTTAAATTAAGTTTGTAAACTGGGATCTTCTTGTTAACCTTACAAACTAGCACGTTTGACTAGCAGATTATAAAGCAGGAATCCGTCTTACCAGGAGTAAGCCTCTTTAACGCCTCATGTGGCGCGATTCCTCAAACATGAACCCACACCGGGAGCAGGAACCGGCTGGAGGCCCGTCGATGGATGAAGTCCGTACAAAGAGTCGGGACCTGTTCTAACAGCTGCTGATGCTGCTGCTTGGTGCTGAAGTGCCATCCATGGAGCAAGTGCGCCTTTCACCACTCTGTCACAGTATATCTGCCCCCCTCCCCCCCATAAGACGTTTTTCCTCCACCTGATCCCGCGTCATAAACACCAGCTGGAGCTCCGGACCCCAACCCTTCCCTGTGTGTGTCTAGCACTGCCAATATTAGAGTATATAAGTGGCACGAAGTAATTAAAATTATACTGTAAATTTCAGAATAATTTAGGTACAAATATAGTAATATAGTAAATGAAAGAGAAACAAACAAGACTATTTTACAGTATGGTTAATGTAAAAATCTTTAAAGCAGGAAAAAATCATGTAGCAAATGTTGCTTACAGTAAAAGTACTGTAAATTTCTTTTACTGAAAATTAGTTGTAAACTTAATTTAAAACAAGATTTTCCTTGCTACAAATTACTTTCACAGATGATTACTGTATTTTCTTTTACAGTAACTTACTGACACCGAGCTGCCATTAAGTTATTCTAATATTACAGCAACCTGTTTACATGAAATTTTGGAAGAACAACTGTGTGTGTGAGAAATATTAATAATATTAAATATTAACTATAACCAGGAGATGTCATGTAAATCAAATAAAACAATAGCGAGAGACAGCTGGAAACAGTGATGATGTCTAAGCATAAACTGTGCTCTCCCGCTCCCCCTACACACCAAAAAGCTTCAAATTTATAAACAGTTAGCAAACTCTAAACCTGCTTCAAAAAGTCCAGATTTAAGCTCAAAAGAACACAAAAGAAGAAGATGTTGTTGTAAATAGAACACAAGATCCACTTAATGGTTAATTCATCCTTCAGTAGATTATAACGATAAGACTTTAAGGCATTTTGTCTTTGGTTTAATTGAAGTTTGCAAACTCTGATCTTCTTGTTAACCTTACAACATTGGCATTTGACCTGCAGATTAAACAGCAGTAAACCATCTTACCTGAAGTAAGCCTCTTTAACACCATCTGTGGGGAATTTCCTCAAAAGTAAACCCACACTGGGAGCACGACCGGCGGGTAGCCTGCCGGTGACCTGCCGATGGAGTGGATAGTGTGGCTGAACAGACGCTGACCTCACAGCTGCTGCTTGAGGACATGCAGTTATCAATTACTGGTTAAAAATCTGCAGTTTTTTTTATAAACTGTTTTTATTCATTATCAAGAAAAGCATAAAACATGCAGACAAGAAAGAAAGAAAGAAAGAAAGAAAGAAAGAAAGAAAAGAAAAGAGAAAAAAACCCCAAAGGGAATATTTCAAAGTCATTATATACCTGTACAAATATACATATGGTGTAAAGAGGAGAGAGAGAAAAAACAACAACAAAAAAAACATATTTTCGCTCAATTACCCACAGATTTAGAAAGAGAAAAGGCTAAACTCCAAGAGTGAATTATTGTCCTTTACGCTTACTTCCTATTTAACTGAGAACATCTTAATCTCAACCATCCCCCCTCAACAGTTGGGACAAATCATTTGGCAAATAAGAAAGCAAAGGGGACCAAACATTGAGACCCTCATTTCCTCCTAAAATAGCAGAAGTTCTTTTGTGAGGAATAACTTTTAATCTGTACCACAAAGTCACAGAGGGGGTTTATCCTTAACCCAATTAATTAAAATACATTTCCTAGCTACCAGCAATAGTTTGTCACATAATTTGCACTGCAAGTGATTCATCTGCAGTTAAAAAGAGACAAAACTGCAGGACTGGCAGACATAGGGAGCTGAAATGACATTGGAATATTAAGCATTAGATTAGATTATTTAGCTTTATAATTACAGGCCCTGGTAAAACTGTGGCATCAGTATAATATGAGATTCGTGAATTAGCTGTATTAAGAGTATTATAGTGGTTATATGATGCTAGGAGAAAAGCTGTAGCTGTAATGGAGTGAGATTTTCACATATCATGCTGCAGCAGTCTTGCCTTAATGCAGGGCTGGGATAGATTTGGATGAAAACAACAAAAAAAATCTGCTGAAAAAAGCCTAACAAATTGTACCTCTAATGTGTTTTGTTAGGTTTTGTGCACACAACATATATTGTACAATGTAATGCCATGTTTTAATGCCTTTTTAACCTGCTACTGACAACTCAAAAAATAGAATTTGCAAAGTGTTTTAAAGACACATGTAAAAATAAAAAATAAGAATACAAAGATTTTCATTGCTGATTTCCTGCTTTTTCACTTATTGTCCGTGCAGTCATCATACCTGACCATTTGCCTTAACAAACAAACAAAACAAGCTATAAAAAAAAAAGACAGACAGCTTAGCAAATAACCCATTTTAGGTCCTAAGATACTGGCAGCCAGCCACATCTGTGACAGATCTTCTGACAGATGGTGATCATCCTGAGACTCCTTCTGTTTATTTGGGATCTCTTCCTGCTTAGAAGTAAGAGCATCACCTTTAGCACTAGTGACTTTGTCGGAAGGCTGAATTTTCCTGGATGTCCTCCTTCTGACTTTGTCATCTTCTCTGCCTCCTGCTAAGAGCTCCATCATGTCGGACTGGAGTTAATTCAAAACTGGAAACTTAAGGTTTTGGATATAGGACTTCACATATGTCGAGAGTCTGGCTGTTTACTGCCATCATCTGTCTTTTACTATTTTCTACCCTAATAATCTCCAGTCACTGGCGCAGAGAAGTTCATGGACCAATGCCAGCAGGGGTTGTTCTAGTTCTAGTTCTGCTAATCAGCTTCTCCTGTTTATGTAGTAGGATCCTGGGACCTTGATGCTGACATGGATCGTGCAGCAGAAACAGCCTTACCAGGCTGGATAGATATATAAATGCAATCCATTATTATTATTATTCATTTATTTATTTAAATAAAGACTCCTAAACTTCTGCTGTGCTGATTGAATCCATGGTTAACAGGGTCAAGCTACAATGATATTTCCTCTTACATTGTGAAATTAGAAAAAAAAATATCAAAATAACAGATGGGTTCACTTCTTGTTTACAGTGGTAATAAACAGGTTGACAGCTGAGTTCAGGCAGGAGTTTCTGTGGACTGATGTTTGTAGAGACACTGTGAGCTATAGCGAAAGAAGAGGGCCTGGCGAGGTGGAGGTAGGAGAGCAGAGAAATGAAAGTCAGCAGAAGTAAGACAGAATTCGTATGTGTGAATGAGAGAGAGACAGGTGTAACAAGGAGAAGATGTAGTGAGTCCTGCCATGATGTACAGTTTGGAGACAGTGGCCCTGACAAAAAGACAAGAGGCAAAACTGAAGATGATCAAATTTTCATTTGGAGTGACCAGGAGGGAAAGGATTTGAAACGAGTACATCAGTTTTTCTAATCAAAGACACAGTCAGTTCATTTCTGTATAATCAGAATCAGAAAGGGTTTTATTGCCAAATGTTGAGCAGGTTTACAGCATTAGGAAATTGCTGCGGTGCTTAGTGCAAACATACTGTCAGATAACGCTTAAATAGACATAAAAATAAAAATTAAAAGTGCTAAGTAGATAGATATATACATGAGTGCAGGTGGTGATCAGTGCAAACATGGAATGATGCAGTGAACACAGCGTAGGGTCATGTGTTAGTGGCGGGTACAGTCATATGGTTATTGTTCATGTGTCCAACAGCAGAGGGGAAGAAACTGTTCTTGTGGCGAGAGGTTCTGGTGCGAATGGACCGGAGCCTCCTGCCTGAGGGGAGCAGGTCAAACAGATTGTGTCCAGGTTGAGAAGGGTCAGCTGAGATCCGAACTGCACGCCCCAGTGTCCTGGAGGTGTACAGGTCCTGCAGAGATGGGAGTCTGCAGCCAATCAAGATGAAGACTGTATTTTGATTTTCTTAATGAGTCCTAAGTACAAAAAAACTCTTCTCTCCTCTTTCCTAGGAGTCTGTAATTGAAACATAACCTTCGGTCCCCCTCCTTAAAGTTACGAATCACTGCCCAGAGCTGTCTGTTATCATTCTTCATTCAGCCTGTTTGTCTTACATGGAGAATCAAACATACTGTCATCACTTGAACATGAACAGGAGATATCTATGTATGTTTCCTGCATGATAAGGTGATACTGATGAGATGTACTTTGAGAAACAGTAGCTCCTTCCTAAGCTGAAACCCGCCGCTGGCAGCTTCCTGTAGTTAGATGGTGGAGGCAAAGGAGTTTTTAGTTTGCTCTGTCCAGCTGAGTGATTAGTGTTAGAAATATAGAGTTTTATCTTAGCTGTCATTATGTTGAGTGTCTTTAAAAGTCATAGTATGGGCCAGTATTTCACCAGAAGGTTTTATTGAACATTTCATCTGAAAATCACTCAGGGTACCAGCATGTTGGCCAACTATCATAAATTTGGTGATTATGGAGGCACTTCTGTAGATAAATTTTACAGACAAACCCAAAAGTAAAGAAACAGTTATTTTGTTTTTAAGGAGAAATTACAGTTTTTTCTGAATGCTTAAAACCCTAACTGTGATTCTTATAGCACACTTTCAAAAACTATTGATACTTATAGCAAAACCACTCACTGAGTTTGTAAAACTAAAAGCACAAACACTGCTTTGCACTCAGTTTGCCATTTTGTAACACACACTTTGCAAACCTGTAGCTACAATCGACTGCACAGCACTCTTTTTGCAGAACTGTAAACACAACTCACTGCTTTACACTCAATTTCCAAATGATCAATGCACTCCTAGCAAAACTATACACATTTACGGCCATTATTTATACTATTTTGCCAACTGTCTGGCACACTGTCAAATGTGAAAACTGTTTTAGATAATTAGTTCACTTTGCAATCAGCCTAAGCACTATAATACAGGTAAGCTCTGTGTGTGGAGTACAATGGAGGGAGCAGAAAGAGTGAGAAGTAGAGGAGGCTGAGGAAGAGGACGTGGAGGTGAAGAAGTATAGGATGAAGAGGACGACAAGGACAAGGAGGACCAAGAGGAGGACGAGGAGGGGGGAGAGGAGGATGAGGAGGGGGGATAAATGAAATTTATATCTAAATTTATATAAATTACTTATATCAGCCAGGGTTTCGGGTGAGCTCATTGTGAAACCTGGCCCCACCCGCTTCAGATCTAAACTCCGAAACCATCTCAGAGACGAAACTCACCCTCAGGTCTGATCCTAAACACCTTTTTACACAAAGGACACTGACACCTCTCACTGATATCCCAGTTTTTACTGATGCAGTTTTTGCAGAAGTTGTGTCCACATGGTGTGGAGACTGGATCAGTGAAGACATCCAGACAGATGAAGCACAGAAAATGTCTTCAGATAGAAGACAGCTGGCAGCAGACATGTCTGCACTCTGAGTGAGA
The DNA here is from genome assembly GCF_057381915.1 of Diplotaxodon limnothrissa. NCBI lineage: Eukaryota > Metazoa > Chordata > Actinopteri > Cichliformes > Cichlidae > Diplotaxodon > Diplotaxodon limnothrissa. The sequence continues at coordinate 22,114,858 of NC_140617.1, read as the reverse complement.
AAGAAAAGAAAATGTTTTTATTTAAAATTCAGTTTTAATTCTATTTAAAGAGGACTTCTTCTGCTTTTCCTACTTTCCTGTCACATGTCTCCTGTTCCAGTGGTGGATGTTCATGCTAAACATGACCAAAGTTTTAAATAATGTAATCGAGTAATCCGTGTGAGCCCAAAGTTTACACTTCAGACTGCTCTAAAAACTCAGTTTTACACAGTTTTTTTAAACTGTTAGATCTGTTTGATGACAACACCAGTTGTGGGTGTTAGACAGTATCATGAGTCCAAAAGGGTGATGTTGAATGTTGTCAGTGTAAATACTCAACAGTCAGAAGAGAAAGAAGAATTCTGGAGTAGGTGGATTAAGTGGTACAGGGTGTCTCCAGTGGGGGAGAGAGTGCTGATTGGAGCAAACTTTAATGGACATGTAGGTGAACGGCATAGAATTATAGAGGTGTTGAGGAGATGCTGGATATTTATGATGTTAATGAGAGAGAAAAGGAAGGACAAATGGTGGCGGAGTTTGTGAAAAGGATGGAAATATTTGTGAACACATATGAGATGAAGGAGGAACAAAGGAGTAGAGGAATATGTCCACAGTTAGACTACATCATAGGCAAAAGGTTCAATATGAAAGGGGAGACATTAGGGGAGAATGTTGATTGGCAGCAGTGGTGACTTTGGACACCAAGAAGAGGAAGAATGTGAAGGTAGAGCAAAGAACCGAATGATGGAAGTTGAAGAAGAAAAAATGGTCCATCTGTCCTCTTGCTGTGTTGTTGCTCTTTCTCTTCTTTTCCTCTCCTACCTTCTTCTACCTGTTCATTCTGTGCAGATAACCTGGAGATCATTGATAAGGAGACTTTGGTTTCTGAGAGATTCTGTGCAAAAAGGAACTGTTGAATTGTCTGTGTGTTTGGAACCTGGACTTGACTATGCAAAACTTTTACCTGAGCTTTTGTGAACCTTAAATTTTAAACAGAACTTTGTTAAACTTTTTTCTAGAGTCCTGCATTTGACTCCAACCTGTTTGGTGGCCCCGAAATAACAATATAGCCAAGATATGGATCTGTGACTAAATGACAACGTTAACAATCAATGTGAATGAACAAAGTGAACTGAAGATTTGTGCTGTACCAGTAAATTATGATGAGTTGCACTTACCAGTGTTTGTAAAGACGGCTGCGTTATTGAGGAAAACCCGTTGATCCAGTTGACCCTGAGAGTAGACATTTAGCTGCATGCTTCTTTGTCTCTAGATGATGATCCACATTTGGACTTTCAAACTGTTCAGTCATAATTATCTGTACTCACCAGTGTTGGAGAGAAGCTCCGTTGTGCTGTTATGAAAGGATCAGTGAGCCCAGTTTAATGTTCCTTTGGAAAGAAACTGATTCTTTTCAAGTGAAACTCTGTTGTGACACAATTTCATCTGGTAAATGTTGGAATGCCATCCATCTAGAGTTTTGTGTTGACTCATGCCGCACCTTTGCTGGCTGGTTGGATTCCTCCTCAGAAACATTTGCAGTGCTCAAGTCAGTTTATTTTAATGGGAATTAGAATCTCAATCCAACATTTACAATGCACTGCATCAGTTCCTAAATTGTTGAACAACTAAAGACAAAAAGTTAATCACTTTTAAGCCAATCACAGCTCAAGATTAACTGTAAATTATTCAAATGAGAGAATTCATGTTTGTCAAAGAAGTGGACTTTGCTTGTCTTTGTATTCTTTGTTTGATTCCTAATTTGTGAAAGAGGAGAATTTACATTTGGTCTTTTCAACCAGCATCATCATGATCACCTGTGTTGGACAGAAGCCCTGCTGTGCTTTGTAGCAAAATGTTCAATGAGCTCAGTTTCTCATTCCTCTAAACAGAAACTGAATTTCTTATGCTGCATCTCTCGCTTTCAGGTTCACTTCTGAATTTCTAGTCAGGTGAGACCCAGTGTTTACCAGTAAAGATTCAAATGTAGTCTGATTTCAACTGAATTTCGACCTCTGCCTATGGTGCCTGCAGGTATTTATGGACCTTCAGCTGTGGAAAGGCGTTTCAACTCATCATGGCCATGAATCCAATGGTAATCTTATGCTTTTAATGATTTCCTTGAACTGTATGTTTTTGTTTTTTTAATGATTGTACAGCATACACCTTTAATAATTTCAAAAACCAAGAAGTTTCAATTTATTTTCGATTTTCTCTAATTCACATATGGTCAGAAGTTTACATACAGCCTCAAATATGAACATACATGCCCATTAATATCCGGTTACATTTTTAGCAGCTGCACCTACGGCATCAATTTCATAATCCTACATCACCTTGTTCTTGAGTGAACATTCAAAAACTTTGGTGTTTATGCTGTCTGCCTGCAGAGCAGGGTGACAACAATATTTCATCAGCCTTTTACAATGACGGGTAATAAAAACAATTTAAAAGCTTATAAAATGGGAAAAATTTTCCTCCACTTGTCCTTTAAATCTATTAATATTTAGTTGAAATTTGCTCTTCATTAGATACCTGTGACCAAGATTAAATTGAGTTTAGACGTCAAATGAATTCGTAGAAAACTGACAATAGAGAAAAGAAGTCTGATAGTTTATTTCAAGTTCTGCGAAATCTATCACAGGTGAAAGAGAACCAAACATGTAAATATATACAGTCATACACAGGGAAATAAACAGAATATAAATACTGTGTAGCATGAAAGGAAACTAACCAACTAAAAAAACCAAACTGGAGCCATGCACTGTAAGTCGTTTGAATGGGGAAAAAAAAAGCGTGAAGCGTATTTACAGCATCATTAAAAGGTTTTCTTCTCGCCTTCAGAAGCAGTGAATCATAGTGTTAGTACAGGTTAGTATTGGACAGAACAACCAGGTGTATTGCAAGAAATCTTTCCTCAAAGGCACTCAATCAGGAAATCAAAATAATGTTCTCAAATCTTAATTTCAAGTTGACTACATTTAACGATTCCTGTGACACACTCATGCAGACGCAGTTTCAAGTTACACTGTAGATTGAAATAAAGGGAACTGAGTTTTAGTTGCCAAAACTGTAGCCTAAACTGCAGCAAGTTTAACACCGGATCAGCACCACTGGACTGGACATGCTATGGAGGACTTCGACATTCAATTCAGAGGGAAACGCTGATCAGATTCTCAAAGCTGAGAAGAGTGACAACGGCCACTGGTACAGTACATTTAACAGTCCAAGTAATGTGTCGGAAGAGATTCAGTAAGGCCTGGAAACATCCTTCACTTTTAAAGACATTCTGGGAAATGTTTGCTTTTTACTGAGAGTCAGACGTATATGCAGGAATGTGCAGAAATAAACACTGGGACCCTCGAGAGGGTGGGTATAGCATTTTGGAAGAACAGAAAGCATTTTTATTTCTACATGCATCCGACAACACACTACCTCTGAAGATGTAAACACAGATTCCATATTGGCTTCACTTTTCAGCCCCAGAGGTTGGAAGTAAAACTAATGCTGAAACTGAAAATCCTCTAATGTGTGCTAGAGGCAGTGTCCCCATAGACTACTGTGGTAAAATGTCCAAATTTATAGCTGAAGTAAACATCTTCACAGCTGCTACAAAAACAGTTTTGGTCAGAGCAAGAGCTGCAAAGTTTTGTAGGTATTGTAATTTCATAAAAACCAGACTGACAGACAAAGCTTGATTTCACTGAGAAATTCCACTAGTTTAAAGTAGAGACCATGCTACACTGGGATCACCTGTTTCACATGTATTAAGGCGTGGCCTATCTGCTTGATGGCCAGGTGGTGTGTCACAGGCAGCTATAGGTTTTAGCTGTCTGGTAGACTTCACCTCAGCCTATTGGAGTTCCTAAACTGGACCTCTGGCTTGAGGTGATTAATATATTTGGATAATAAATAGAATCACATCATCAGCATGTAGTGGCAGTTTGTGCTCAGTCCCTTTTGGAGCATTTTAATGCAGTTATCTGACACATGATATGCATTGTGTTGCTGTGATTAGCTGTTCAAGAAGTTTTCGTTTTACGGAGTCAAATTCTAGGATTTTACTTGGATGTTCCTTAGCACTGTCTACTATTGTATGTTAGTTAGTGAAAATGTAGTTAAATTAAGCTAAATGCTTAGAAAAATCAGATAAAGTTCTGACATTCTTGTAAATATCTAAAATTAAGCTTGTAATGATGGATGATCTGTAATGTTCGGATCCCCACGCAAGCCATTTCTACACAAGGGAAAAGGGTCCAAATTTACAGAATGGAATCTCTGTAATCTCATCTGACTCTCAGCAAGAAAACAAATCACTTTGCTGGAAATGTTGGATTATTTCTCATCTTCTGCCCCCTCTGGAGCGTTTGTTTGGACTCACTTAGTGTGCGTGATGGGCGGAGTTCAGCACCAGGAAAGTGCAATCAGTCAGTCGATCAATCACTATTAAAAATTTCAGTCGTTTTTCCATCGTCATCGCTTCACCTACACTTCCTGCTGAGATAAAGTACATACACCAGAGTGGTTAGGCGCGTTTGTTAGTATTATAATAAGCAGCAGAAGGTTTAATTATAGGTGCGCTTATTTGAAAATGACACTTTTTTACACTGACCGGCGGAGCGTCTCAAAGGAGGACCTAAATGGGAATCTACAGTGTTTCCACAAGGAAATCCCAGCTGGATTTCTTGAAGTTTATTGCTAATGTCCACTCTGTTTCTTTTTTTTACCACTGGCACTTCACCATTCAGCAGTTCAGCATTGTCGCGCTCATGTAGTAGCATCTAATGATTCAGATCGTCAATCTTTCCCACAGGTTTGTCATTCACATTTTAAAGGTCAAAAAAGTGACTTACATTCGATTTGGGAGCCGCTGATGCAGAGAGCACGGCCGCTAATACTATTTCTGAGATATTTAGGCCTTTATTTTGACCTTCAGCTTGAGCTTTAATATATATATTACAGTATTTTGGAATGAAAGTCCCCTAATCACAGTAGTCTAAACTTGACAGCAGTCATCAAAACTAATCAACTCCCAGTTTAACCCAAGCTGGGCCGTTCAATTCACAGGAGAGAGCAACACTGCTGTCATTACAGTGGTTTTAATTAGGAGCTGATTGACCTTTTAGTTTTTGACAGCCACTAAAAACCCACCATAGCTGAAAAAAAAATTAAACTTATGTGACACTCATCAGCTTGATTTTCCATTTAAAACTCAATAAAAGACAATTTAATCTTTTTTGTTCGTTATATCAGTCTCATATTTACGTAGGACGATGAGAAGCTTTCTACCTTTGGCCTGAAAAAAAAAAAAAATCATAAATCTGTATTTAATTATTGTCTCCTTTTGGTCACAAAATGTGCATTTTTTTTATTAACATTTACAAAGTGAGTTCAGTCTTTACGTTGTCTAACATAAATTAGATGATGGTGAGGATATTTACAGTCCAAATGAGTGAACGACCAAAGCAATCACCAAAAATATGTTTTCTTTGGAATTTTTCTTATTGTGGTCCTCAGTCTATCAAGCTGACAGTCATTTTTTACATTTTTTAATAAATAAATACTTCTTTTTTTTTTTTTTTAAATAAGAAGATGGATTAGTGCTATACTTGAAATTAGTGATAATATTTAAATGTTTGTGTGTAATTGGAAAGTATTGCTTTAAGTGTCCTGGTTCTTATATCTACTTTTATGAAAGTATGCATTTAAAGTTCTGACCGGAAATAGGGGAAAAGAAGAAAAGCTCTCCTTAAATTTAGGATCAACCCAAAAAAGTACTGGGCAGACCATCCATCCATCCATCCATGTTCTACAGTTGTGTGCAAAATTTCCTTCCTATCACAACTTAAAAGAAATCTTTGTCTTTCAATAAATCTGCCTGCTATGTTCACATCAGCAGAAATGCTACAGAGAAATCGACACGTGTTTAGGTCAGTATTTTCTGCTGCCGAGTTATCTTTGCGTCATATGTAGAGATCTGTAATGAAAGCTTAAATGAAGTCACATTTTATGTTGATAACTGGAACACATATTTAAACATAAATATTGATAATTTAATGATGATTTAAAGACTAATTACACTATTTTTCAAACTTTTTCTAACAATTAGAAATGAAGTCCAACGCAGTATTTTAACAGCTTGTTTCTCAAACACTGCAATATATTAAAACCTTCTTAAAAACAACATTTATATAAATAAAAGGCAGCATTAAATTTCAAAACTTCCTAAACTAAAGTTAAGATTACTTAAATCCTACAATCAGCTCTTCAACATGCTTCTGTAAGCTGTTTAATCAGCTGAAATTTACCCTGCTGCTGCTAAAGCTTTTATTGTGAAAGTCACGTATACAAGAAAGTGCTGTTCACGCGCATGTAGGACAAATCTAATTTCCAACACTGAATATTAAATCTGTGCAGAGTGGTCTGTCTCTTTCAAACCTCCACCTCATCTCCAACAGCTCATTTAGACAGCTAACTAAAGCAAACCTGTGATTTCAAAATAACTCTCACTCACAAGTCTAGTTCTTCATCTAAAAACACGGCCGTTTCCATTTGACATTTTTTTTCCAATTCAGGTAGAAAACTGTGATCTGTGAGGTGAAATATTTAGCCTTGACTATTAAATGGAAATCTAACTGATGAGTGCCACAAAAACAGAAATAATTTGTTCCTTCTTTTTCACACCTTAAAAAATGACTTTCAAATATAAACACTGCTGTTTTCTGCTGGTTCTCGGGCCCAGAACAATAAAACTTTGCTGATTTGTAGTGCTTAAAATCATTGGCCAGCCAAATGATCAATCACTGTAAACTGAGACGAGCTTCACATCTTTTGAAATAGATTATTCCAGGACTGAGTGCAACCCCGTCGATTCTCCCATCGCACTCACAGAGGCATGAGCCCATTTTCAAAATAAAGCTTGTGTTGATCTTTCGATTATCTCTGGGATTCAGCCTTTTAAAGACCGTAGTGCCACTTTCTGTAACAACTCATTCAAATGTTAAAAACTGGAAAACGTCCCATCGATGAGGCAGTAGTTCACGAAGGAGACTCGCGCTCACTCAAAGCTCTTTACATTCAATAAAAGGTTTGATGTGTCAAAGCAAAACAGTGTCCAGGAAGTGGATTAAAGGTACTAAAAAGGAATAAAAATACTGACAGAAGGAGGAAGCTACACTGCAAAAACTCTCCTCTTCAGGTCCTTCATGGTTCCACGATCTCCTCGGCTTCAAACTGCACCTCACATCCAGGAGATTAAAGACGACGATGATGAGATGAGGAAGAGGAGATCTTGGTTTCAGGCACACGGCCTCTAAAAATTGATCATTTCCATACTGGAAGATGGAAGATGAAGTCTTAAGGCTAATGCATCTAGTGGTGGATCTTCATGAAACGTCTCAAAAGCCAGGGTCACCCTACCTCCAAAAAACGAGCTGAACTTTATGGATGATGGACATGAAACTGGAGCCGTGACAGCATGAGCTCCTCAGGGACTTCAGCTCCATCAGCAGCTGAAGGAATGAGATGGAAGATGGTTTGGGAAACAGAAGCTGGTCAAGAAGATGAGGTGCCAGGCACCTGGTCCTACAAAGAAACTGATGATGATCCCACTGGTGGTGACGTCGCCCCTCAGGTCGATCACCGGCTGATGGAATGAAACCGTTTATAAGCGTGTCTGCGAGGATGGAAGCTGCAGGAGTTAGTAGGAGGAGATGTCGGAGGAGCTGCTGCTGTTGCTGGTGGAGGTCTGCGCCCGCTTGATGTACAGGTTCAGCAGCTTCATCTGCAGGAGGGAAACAGCGGCGCGGTCAGAGGACTCCAAGAGCTCTGCAGATAATCTAAAGCTCACTGCTCTTTAAACACTATACTAAAGTTAAGTTATTGTAACAAAACTTGATTTATATGACAACATTCAAACAGGTAAACACAGTTTAGGTTAGTTCACAATTAAGAAAAAAAACACTGGGAAATTTATGAAAAAAAAATATAAAAATGCAAGAAAAATACTGTTAAACAGATAAATTTATGAGAAAGATTTACTAGAAAAAATTGTCAAAATTATGAAAAAAGAGCAAATATCTGTCAAAAATTGAATATTATTAAGAAAAAATTTAAAAATTAAAAGCTTTTGTCAAACTTACAAGAAAAAGATTTACTCACAAAAATAGTGAATTTAAAAGAGGGGAAAAACAGGCAAACTGCACGATTGCAAACGCCCTTTCACTGTACTTTTAAAGACTTAATATTTCTGCGGTGAATCGTCTCTACGTGTAGGATGCCGTTTCAGCTGTGTAGTCTGAAATACCTTGCTGCCGGTCAGCTGAGCCAGGTAAGGCTTCAGCTCCTCTCCGATCACAGAGTAGATGGCCACCAGGCAGAAGACGCTGGCCTTCCTCACGCTGCTCTCAGTGTTGTCGTAGCCCTGAAACAGCAGAAGGAGAGACTGATATCAACACAATTGAAACAAAGAAGAGTTTATCTCACCGATGACTGTGTGAATAATTTCTGGGATAAAGCTGATCATACGGCAGAGGAAATTAAAAAGATATTTCAATATGTGTCTAAATTCAGTCTTTTCAGGTACAACATGAAACACACGAGTGCTACTGACACTAGTTTTATTTCAGTATAAAAAACTGTCTAAAGGCAGTCTCGGTCTATTCGTGTGCTGCATGGTTATCTTACCTGTACAAGTCTCTGGATTTTAACCATATTGTATTCTTGTGTTTGTAATAACACAGTTTAACCATTTTTAAGTGTTTTCATTTACTCAAACATTAAATACATTTCAGTTCACACATCCTGCATACTGGAGCCCAAATGGTGGATACAAGTCCGTAACATGAGCTAATCTTGCGTGTTCATGAGCAGTTAAAGCATCTACAAATTTAAAGAATGAAAAACCTGCAGGAGTCCGGGGATGATGTCGGGCAGCAGCTGGTGCAGCGGCTCTCTGGTGATGCGTTCGATGGCCCTCGTCTGCATCTTGATGGCGGCCAGGTTGATGGGGTAGTCGGCCGTCTGCACGATGGGGCAGAGCACCTTGATGCACTGCTCGGGGTGGATGGAGCCCGCCAGCGTGGAGGCCGCCTCCTCGGCCGCCCGCACCACCTTCAAAAGAAGAAAGGAGCGCCATGAGGGTCAGAATCACAGGAAGACCGGAGGAGTGGCCTCTGGTTTCTTTTTCATCCTCACCTCCTTGTGCGAGTCTTTGTGGGCCTCCAGCATCTTCATGATGGTGAGCTCAGCGTAGTTCTTGAAGCGGGCGGGCTGGTTCCTCAGAATCTCCTTTAGGACTCGCAGGGCGAGTGCCCGGATTGTGTGCTGGGACAGCGAGAGGAAACAAGTCACTCACAGGACATTTACAGCAGTGGGGAAAAAAAATCAAAAACAACGGAAGCCTCGCGTCCTCACGTCTTTGTCTCCCAGCGTTTCGAGCAGGAGCAGCAGCATGGTCTTAAAGTGCTCTTCCCACACCACCAAGCTGTCCTCCCGGGCCACCTTCAGCATCTCCAGCAGGGTCCCCCGGCGCTCCTCAGGGCCCCGCTCCCCTGCCTGGCCCTGGGAGAGCTCCTTCAGCAGCTCTCCGACCAGCTCCAGCTGCTCAGCAGCCCCGGCTGTAGGTGGAGGGGAAAGAGGTAGTTTTTAAAAAAAAGTGAGAACAAAGATCAAATAAATAATTTGTTCACCTCTGAGGTTTTCTGGTGAGTTTACCTGGGAAACCTTTGGGGTTCAGGATCTTGTTTTCCACACTTTCCTGCCGGCGGCCTGCAGAGTGGGACGGGAAAGACAGAAAAACTGAATCTTTACCGACGCAGCAGGACACACACTCCTGCACAGCTTTTGTCCTAAGGTCCCACCTTCTCGCAGCTGCTCCACAGCGTCCTCGTACAGCGCCTCCTTCAGCGCAGCTTTATCCATCGTACTGATGCCGTCCGTGTAGTTGTATGGGTTGTACTCTCTGAAGCGCGGGCCGGCGAAGGATCGAGGAGACGGCGTGTTCAGCAGAGAGGTCTTGTTGTCCAGGGCAGTGCGCCCGCCCTCCACTGCATCACCGCTGGGACGAGGTTCGGAGTCCGAGGAAGCCCCGCCTCCAGTCTAAGATTCAGTGACAGCGGAGCAGATGAGTTATTCTGGAGTCTTTACTCCAAAATAAAATAATCTTTTTTTTTTTTCTTTTTGACCAAAAAAAAAAAACAACCCAAAAAAAATAATCTGTATTTGAATATGTTTAACAGTTATTTCAGTTATCTGCCCTCTGGTTCCTCCCTGTAACTCCTCACCATAACGCCATCCTTCTTGCCGTCCCGCCTCAGCGGTTCCACCAGGTCCTCCTGGCTGCGGAAGCTGAAGTTCTGGATGGCCTCGGTGACACCGCGCAGCGAGCTGTAGATCTCCTCGGAGTTCAGGTTCTCGCTGTCGTACTCCAGCATGCTGCAGCACGAGACAAGTCCAATGGGCATTTTAGACAGGATGTAGGCAACATCGTCAGGGGATCGTCACTTAAAGGGAGAGTTCATTGCTAAATCAGATTCACATGTTTTTCCTCTGGCCTGTAGAGCGTGTTATCCATATTTACCTGGAGCTGTAGAGGCGTCGGCCCCAGCACTAAATCGCCCTGAGCTGCTCCAAGCACCAAAAACACATTTGGAAAACTCAGCAGTAATGACTCCAGACCTGTTTGGGCTTTTTGGTTTTTTATATCCCCAAACACAGAGGTACTTTCATCCATTACATCATGTTTATCCAGGATCTTCAAAGCAGGATTTTCTTGTATGCAATTGGAATTTAATGCTATAAATATTTTTCTTTCCCTACAAACTAATAGTTGTCCCCATTTTACTTTGGTGGTCAGTTAATCCACTCGAGGTTTGAAGAAAACTGGTGTTTAGATCAGACTGTGCTGTGTTACTTTTTGTTTGTCTTGTAATAAATTTCTTAAGAAAAACTTTAAAGTTACAGTTTGTAAAAACTCACCACTAGATGTCAGTAGGCTGCAGAAACTGAGTTCTGTTTTCTTACCCCTGACATGTTCAGTGCGTAATTCTAGCTACAGTGGCCACTGTAGGACAAACAGCTCTGTCTGCTGATCATCTGTAGTGAGTGTAGGCTGTCAGTCAGCCTCAGCTGTCGATATGTGTCCACATCTATTAACTCTGGAGGAGGGTATAAAACTTGTGTGAAAGTAGTCCGATACGAGTCGATATAAAGGACATGTGAAACTTGTCTCTGTCTCCTGCTGCAGTTAGCTGCTGCTAGTAAAACTTTGAACTTTGAAGTGGAGCGTTAATGTTAACGCTGTCTGGCAGGTGTGAATGCCAGAGAGGCCGAAAAAGATGACTGGAAAGTTACTGAGGGCTTGTGTCTGTTTACAAGGAATGAGAACCTCGATCAGCGCAGGAGACGCGTGGGAACAGTCGATTAAATCAGAGGATCACTGCCCACATAACTGCTTCTAGAAGGACATTTAATCATCAATATATCCAAAGCATCAAAACAGTGGAGATGAATAAAGAGCACCACAGGTCAGAGGAAGAACGTGTGCCTCTGTCTTTGAGGTGGACTGTCCCTCTAAGAGACGGGTGGAAGTACAGAGGCTCTTCTTCTTAACAGCACCTATGATCCCTTTAATGTCAGCGACATGAAGCAGCTCCATTTTCATCTTGAAGATTGTGAATGACGACTGAGGGCATTTTCCTTGACATGGATCAAACACAAAAGCATCTGCGTGCCAAACAAATTAGTCAAATCTTGTACCAAGGGATGGTTTGTCCATGACCAGGAAACAGGAAGTGCAGAGCCGTGCATGTTGACGAGCGCACGCGGACAGATGAGAGACAGAAGGAAAGCCACCTTTCAGTCACCATGACGACAAAAAGAAAAACAGACACACGAAGCTGATGGAGGCACCGAGGCAGCAGAGGTGACGACAGACTGATGGAAGCTCGAGGTTTCACAGAGAACTCCAAAATATCTTTAAAAATAAGCTTAGAAATCCATTCATCACTACAGAGACAGATCCAACTGTTAAACTGTGAAACCCCGTACAGAGGAGGGAGGAGGAGGAGGGGGAGGAAGAAGGGTTACCTGGGTGAGTAAGCTCGCCGCAGGGCCTTGAGGGAGGAGTGGGCAGTGGGTGGAGGAAGAGGGGAGGGGAAGGGTGGAGGAGGGAACTTGGAGAGGCCGTCTGCGCTCCAACCCCACAGCCGACTGTGACCAGCCGGGGAGGAAGAGGTGGAGGAGGAGCCCGGAGAGAAGAAGAGATGTGAAAAGAGTGGAAGATAAGGAGAAGCAGTGCTCTCAGTCAGAGTTAGTACAGGCGGAGGGATCATTAGTATGACAGCTGTGAGGAAACCTGCTGATTGGCTGAGAGGAGAAAACGTCTTAAATCACACGAAGCTTCAGGAAGAGACGCACGGAGCCGAACATGAGCCTAAAATTCTGACGTTCATTTAAAACAAAGCATCAAACCGCAAGTTTAGACTTTGAGCTTTGGCTCTGATTTTGAGCTCTTCAATGGCTCCACAGTGGAGTGGTCAACATCTAAACTCTGTGGCGACCCCTCAGTGCAGCTTTACACTCCTCTGTTAACGAGCGAACAAAGAGAAGACACGGGGAAATACGCCCGCTGCGTTATAACCTGAGCTTCAAAATAAAAGTCTGGACGATGGCAGAAATGAAGGATGAACTGCTGAAGCCACAATTTTATCGGTGTGGATAAAATTATACACAGGAAACGTGGTTTGAATTTTAGGTGTGGCGATGGCGGGGCCGTTTCTGTACCTGGGGGAAAGGCCGCCGTGGGAGCAGTTTGTGGGGGAGGTCAGCGGGCTGCTGCGGCTGCTGGGCTGTCGCAGGGGCGTCCGACCTGCCGAGTTACTGGGAGACGCCTGCGGATCCATGAAACACAAGTGTCTGGATTTAATGTGAGAACATTCAGAAAGCCACAGCTGTGATGATGTAAGGATAAGAGGAACAGCACACATATAGAAACTACTATATTTATCAAAACAAGTGTGTTTGTGCATCTATACAACACAAACAACAAAAAAGCCTAAAACTCTTCTTTAAAATGATTATTTTGTCTAATCAATAATCTTAAAGTCAATTACAAACATCTACAGCCATGTGACATATTTATTGTTTGAGTTAAAGTCCTAAAGTGTGTTACGATATTAGTTATCAAGGTCAGGCTACGATGATTTATCAATATATTCTGGTATAGATCAATAAATAAAGGAATAAGACCTCCTGGAAATAAAATCTTAAAAAAAACATCCTGAAAGAATGTTGTTTAAATGAATCTGAATGCAAACATCTCCATATTTGAGCCTGTGTGTGTGTGTGTGTGTGTGTGTGTGTGTGTGTGTGTGTGTGTGTGTGTGTGTGTGTGTGTGTGTGTGTGTTACCATGCTGATGCCGCTGTTGGCACTGGCGTTCCTCAGGTGGTTGTGCAGCAGCTTTGTTGTCCCGTCCTGGAAGGTTTTGGGCAGAGCACCCAGCAGCATGGTGAACTCTGGAGTGTTCAGCTCAAAGAGGGCGATCAACACCACCTGGGCTGCCTGCACACACAAAGAAAACATGTTACACATCACTTTACTGACGTTTAATGACTGTCACTGCACTGATTTTGGCACTGAACATGAAGAAAAGCTTTCGCTCTGTTATAAAGGACAGCCAGAAGTAAATTAACCTGTTTGAAATAAAACAAAATATTGTTTTGCAGCATTTTATTGCAACAGTCAGCCGCACTGAAGCACCATGCAGACGTGAATGATACCAGATAATGCTGTAGTTCAAAATAAAAGCTTCCTGTTAGTCACAGGAATTTTACATGATGCTTCAGTTTCACTTTTTCCAAAATAAAAGCATCTAGCTATTTATTGCATGACGCTTAGGCTACGTTCACACTGCAGGCGAAAGCGAAACTTTTTTGACTCTATGCGACCCATATGCGTTCATGGCATGACAGTGTGAACAGCACAAATCCGATATTGTCAAATCCATCCTGGGTCACTTTCGTATGTGGTACTGAATCCGATACATATCTGATGTTTTAGAAAGTGACTGCTGTTTGAATGGTCATGTCGCATTAAATCCGTCTTTTATGTCAGTGACACAAAACAGACGCCAATTATCAGCGCCGGAGAAGACATCGTGAACGCTTCCTGGCCATCCCGTGTAGATGTCAGTGAAACGGTTGGGAAGACAACGTTGGAGAAATGTGAATATTTTATTTGTGCTGTATAATCTGCAGATTCTGACAGAAATCTGCAACTATCCTTTGAAGCACCGCTCCTCTAAAACAGCAATAAGGATCATTATTAGGCCATATGTAAATAACAAAATAACTTTATAACTTAAAGCAAAATTGGGAAATGAAACAAACGTCCGAAACAAGTCTTTATATTAACGGCCAACAGTCAAACAATACTGTTTGCTCTGAGTCTAAACAGAGCACGTTGTGTGTGACGTCGTCTTTTGTGCATGCGGGCCGCTTTGAGGGTTCACACTAGAGCACGTTTGCTGTCACATTTTATTTGCAGTGTGAACAAGCAGACAAAAAAATCAGATTTGATCAAAAAATCGGAATTGAGCATTAAGACCTGCAGTGTGAACGTAGCCTTAGATACTTCAGTGTTGTGGGACTTTTAAAGTAAAAGTCCCCAGTTAATTTTAGACCTTTAGACCTTCAGACCTTCAGAATAAAAGCCTTCAATTTCATGCACAAGTTTATCAGCATGCTTTAATGCCCAGACCTTTTTTTGTTTTTAAGTAAACCTGTTTACCTCCAACCTTTCAACAGTTAGTAACAGACAAAGTCCAGCAGTAACAAAAACCGTACCACAATTTCTCCACAAATTAAGACAGAGTGCTTTCAAAGATTAAATCCTCGCACAGAGAAATCAACTCTGAGTAAACATGGCTTCAGCAGTGTTCACTTATTATAACCCTGGCTTCCACTTTAAAGTGGACCTATTGTGCACCATATTTTAATTCTGGGCTTTGCATGATTTACAGTTCAAAATATTCTTTGTTTATTTTATTTTAGTTTGTCCACAATTAAGCCAGCTTTTTTCTGATTGGCTGCCCTTTGCAAACTCAAGGTTTGAACAGCAGGTGGATGGAGCTTCTGTGACAAAAAAACCCCCAAAAACAGAGTTTGGAGCAATTTGACCTCTTGTTAAGTGCCAGGATTTATACATCGGGGAAACCAAACAACCTCTGGCGAAGCTGATGGCACAACACAGAAGAGCTACCTCGTCAGGCCAGGACTCTGCAGTCTGTTCACACCTACAGGCCAGTGGACACTCTTTCAAGGATGAGGAAGTACACATCCTGGACAGGGAGGAACGCTGGTTTGAGCGAAGAGTCAAGGAGGCCATTAACGTGAAAAGGGAAAGACCATCTCTGAATCGAGGAGGGGGCCTAAGGGTACATCTGTCACCATCTTACAATGCTGTGATTGCAGCCATTCCCCAACTCTCTGTGAATGGTACTCATGGCCATTGGTCAGTGGTTGTTGATCAATGGTCATGAGAATTTGCATAATTACGATTAAGGAACTGACCTCCCAGCCCATTGTTCCTTCAGTGGGCTGGTTTCAGTCATTATGCAAATGTACTGTTTATAAGATTAGAGAAACCTGCAGTCAGCTGAGACTGAAGAAGTCACTTCGATGAGTGACGAAACGTTTCTCTCACTGAAAACGCTGCGTCCAGAGGAACAGAATCAACTTTTGGAGATTTGTACAAAGACTGCGATTCTCTGAAACTTTGACCATTTTAATTGGAAGAGGAAAAAATATAACAAGAAAAATAAAAGTAATAGTTCTGTTAACATGCAGCATGTCAATTGAACTTGTTAAGCAAAAGCTAAAGGAAGCATTTATCACTCAGTTTCCTTTCAAATGATTCGAATGTTTCATGTTTTACTGTAAAGGTTAAAGGTCAGACTCATGCCTGATAATAAGAGAAATATCATAATGGTCGGCAGAGTTAGTCTTAAAGCTGCACTCAGCTGCAGCATCTCATGCACACACCTCAGGTACACAGACACCTCTCCACCGTTTTCACCATTTGCCAGCAGTTAGTGCTGAAAAGCATTCACAGAACCCGCTCACACTCTCAGGTTAATGTCCTCTGTACGCGGGCCTGAACAAACACGCTCACAGCAGCTTCCCGCTTCTTTGTGACCGGGTTAGACGAGGTTATTCACGCTGCGCATGCTCACTGGTAGAGGATCTACCTGCTTGCACCTCTCCTCCAGGTTGCCCTCCCCGGGCAGAGAGGCCACGGTGCTGGTTCGGCCTGAGAAATCCTCCCCTGCCCAGTTATGAAGGGTCTAAGGGTGAGGTGGGTGGAGGAAGGACCATTAAGGGGGAAAAATTTAAGACATGAAAAAAAACAAAAAAACAGAACAAAAAAACTGAAAATATAAAAAAAATGAAACATTTAGAGGAATTTAAAGGGATGAAAAGGGGGGAGTGTTTTAAGGAAGATGGAGGCTGACATGCCCTCCTACCTTGCGGACATCGGAGCTCTTGGGCTCGGTGGTCCAGGTGATGATGCGGGAAACGGCGAGGCGTGTCTCGCTGGAGTTGACAAAGTCGGCCGGGTCCATCTGCCTGGCCAGAGCCTCGATGTAGCGCAGGATGGCCACCTTCACCTTCAGGTTGGGGGTCTGCGTCTGATCCACGATGAAGCGCATCAGGATGTTGAACTGCTGCTCGTATGGGAAGGACTCCCTGCATGGAGGCGGGAAGGAGGAGAGAAAAACATGGTCAGAACACGAGATGAAGTTACACCCTCTTTTTTATTGACAACAGCTGCTCTTGCTTCAGTGAGTTCACACAACATACTTTATATTATATTTCCACATATTCTAAAGTAATTTATAAACTTTAAAAAAAAAACATTTAGTGCAAAATATCTCCTGTGCTCCACCTGCAGGACCAAATTAAATAACAGGATCACTTTCCCCTTTACTAAAACTGTGACTCGTTGCTCTTTTGTGTTATTTCCTGCACAGAGTTTGGTTGATTGGAGTTTAATTTGCTGCAGGATAGAAGCATACAGGACTTTTCTTTAATGATGAAAAGGTTTCAGTCTTAACCTCGTGACATCCAGAGCCTTCTGGACTTTGGCCTGGACAGAGCCCAGCAGGTCGGCGCCCATCTTCTTCAGCAGCTGTGTGAGCAGGACGAAGAGCCAGTCCAACAGGTCGTCCCTGTGCAGCACGATGAAGTCCACCAGAGTCTCCAGGAACATGCTGAAGACCTGTCACAGAGTCAGGGGTGATGATGAGGAGGAGATGTTTGAGTGTTTGTCTGCACATGTTGGTCTGAGACGAGTACACACGCAGTGAAATATGACAGCAGACAGTTCTCATGTGAGTGAGAGCAAACACTTACTCTCTGGTGTTTGTTAGAGTCCGCAGCAGCGAGGAGGCATGCAACAAGAAAACACACACTGTTAGTTTGTCCTGCTGTTAGTGACGACACGAGAGCAGTGAAATCAGCCACGACGCTCACGTCCCAGCTTCAGAGTCACAACAAACTCCCAGGTTTATCCCTCCGGCTCTCACTGTCCCCTCTCTCTCCACAGAAAGTGTGAACTGCTGCTTTCTGACGTCGGCTTTCACTTTTAATAAGAGTACGTGTGAAACATGCTGCCGTCTCACCTTGCTGTGAGGGTCCGC
Source organism: Diplotaxodon limnothrissa (assembly GCF_057381915.1). Taxonomy (NCBI): domain Eukaryota; kingdom Metazoa; phylum Chordata; class Actinopteri; order Cichliformes; family Cichlidae; genus Diplotaxodon; species Diplotaxodon limnothrissa. The sequence continues at coordinate 22,097,179 of NC_140617.1, read as the reverse complement.
AAACATCCTGGTGAAGATCTCACAAAGCCTCTTCAGCTCCACACGACTGAAACAACAGGCACGGTTATTTTGTTGCCAACAGAAAGCTTTTATGTGCAGACAGAGTAAAGAAACAGGAAACATTACAGTTCTCTACTTTACTGTAGCTTCATTAGATAAACTCGACTTTGAGAGGAAGAGAAAATAGTGAGGTGAGAAGCACACTCATTTTCTCATATCCTTTTTTGTTTGTTTGTTTTAAACCAGAGGAGTCGCCCCCTTGCATAAATAAAAAAAGACCAGGGGTCATGAGAAACTTGTATCTAGTGATGGGTGTGGCTTTTTAGACTAGAATACACGTCCATCACTATATACAGTGTATAGCTACAACAGAGCAAGTTCGCTGGAGATCATCTCCTGAACCGCGCACAGTGCATTTCCAGTAGCTGAAACAGATCTGAACAGAAGTAGGAGTGTGTTGAAAACACAGCCTCTGGATCTCAGCCTGGACTGACCACTAAAATCTCTCTGCTTTAACCTTTCTGCTGACTGCCAGCATCAAGGTACAAGGTTGATTAGAAGTGTACAAAGACTACAAGGTTTCTTTTATTAAACCCTTCTTTAACAAAACTCCTGACATTAAACTCATAACCCAGCATGTTTCTTTACGATGAAACCTTATCCACCGCCCCTTTACATCAACCAAAAGTCCTCAAACCTGCAGAGGCGGAGCTTTTCAGACCTGTTTTCTACTGTTGGCACACCCACCTGAGCATCCTCTGGCTCTTGAGCAGGTTCTGCAGTCCCAGCAGTCCCTCCTTCCTCTCAGACCAGTTGGCGCTGGCACAGTGGTTCAGCACCTCCGCCACGTCCTCCGTCTGACGTAGGTAGTGCGGCGCCACGCCGCCGTTACGTGAGCTGTAGGAGCGCTCAGAGCAGGCGCTGGAGGCGTCGCTGTTGGCGTCGTCGTCTGAGTACATCCCCGGCGACTCGAACCGCCGCCTCACTGGCCTCCGCTACATCAGAGAGGAGATGAGAGAGGCTAAGTGTAAAGACGAGACTTCACAGGGTAAATGTACAGCTGTCAGAAGAAGTAGCATGCAGCTACACAGGCAGACTCATGGATGCTTCTGGTGTCATCGCATGAGATGGATGAGGTTACTTTGGGGTTTTTCCCCCCTCTCTTGTGAGTCCATATCAACATGCTGCTTTTAATGGAGCGATAAGCAACTTTTACCAAGCTAAAACAACTTGAAATAAAGCAAATCACTGCATCCATGTTTAAAACGTTAAAGTCAATGTGCACAGCTCATGCTCTGCATGCAGTGACAGGTGAGATCTACCTGTACCTTACTCCTCGAGTCTCCTAAGAGCTGAAATGTACAAAGTCCAGAGAGAAAGAGCAGAGAGGGCATTAACAGAGCTGAAAGAGCTGCGACAACATCTTTGATTCACATTTGTATTCACATTAAGGCAAAAACAGTTTTCTGTTCTCACCAGAGCATCGGCGACCGCAGCCTCGACTTCGGTGCCCGTGTTGAGGATCCTCATGGCATTGACTGAGGCAGAGATCCGAGCCTGATGGGACAGCCGGTCTGATGGGAGGAGGTCAGAGGAGGAGAAGCAGTTTGATTAGAGGCTTTAAAATCCACAGGCACGCCTCAATATTAAACAGAAACATCTCCTTCATGTAGAACTGATGATCAATAACAGTGACGTGAGTCTTGGTCCCGTTTTTGTGAATTCAGACAATTTAATGAGTTCAAATTACATGAGAAGAATTTGTGTTATTTACCTGTGCAGGTTGCAAATTTTTAAGTAACTGCTTTAAACCAGACCAAACCCACAGTGATGAGCAGAGAGGCTGTTTGAATGTAATATAATATAACACAAGTCCAGATCTGAGCAGCGAACAGCCTGTTTAATCAACTCAAATACAAAGAAATGCAAAACACAAGCAGAACTCCAGAAGTAAAACCCAGCAGCGCTCGCTAAAAAATGTGAAAAATAACAAACTCCATAAACTGCATGAGAGAAATAAACTTCATGATGCTCTGCAAAAAAACAAAAACAAAACACCAAACTGAAGGAGAAGCAAAACTTTATCTTCAATATTTACAAGCATGAACTCCTGTTTCCTGTAGCCGTTTCATAGCAACAGGTAGGGGTGTAACGATTCACCTGATCCATAGTCAGGTTAATTACAAAACATACGGGCAAGTATTTGCTTTATCACGGGCATGATCAGCTGATAATGAATTAAGTATTCCCAGTTTTCTCTTTACTTGAAGCATCTTTAGCTTTCACCATGCTAACAGCCCACCGACAGCCCAACTCATAATGATGAGTTTAATAAACAAAAACGAGGAACTTTGTTAGAGAATCTTGACTGTTTTTGTGAGTATGTTGTACTCTGGCACAGAGTATTCCACCTTAAAGCTGCACCAGCTTATATTTATCTGACAGATTTACTGGGTGGAGGCAGGAGACTGCGGACGTTTGCACCCTGATTCAGAACCGTTACACCCCTGGTAGCGATAAACATGACAAAGGCAGCTATGACTGTAAGGACCAGGCCAAACTGGTTTAGTACCGCCCCCTGTAGGTGAATGAGATGTACTGCTTTACGTGCACCAGAGTGGGAAACTTCACTTAAGCATCTTTAAGGTTTATCTGTGGCTGGAGGCTACATCTGATTGCTCTGTAAAGGTTTCCAATATCTGACTGATTATTGATTACTTCCCACTCTGACCACAGGAGGCAGAGTCGACTTTGGCCATGCAGGGTGAGGCAGGAAGCTTTGAGCCGCTTTTGTTTTCGTTATCTGTTTAAATCTGCTCCACTGGTCACCTGAGTAGCACTCTGCAGAGGACAGGGCGCTGGTGGAACGGGAGTGACGGCGGGACGCTGAAGGAGGACGCAAAGTTAAGGAGAGACCAGGAGTGAGGATGTTATTTTACAGAGGAACTTAAAAGACAACAATTAGCTGCACTTTAAAGGATTACCAGCAGACACAACCTGGACAATTAGACAGAGAGCATGCAGATAAAAAAGCAGGAAAAGTAAGGATTTAGTCAGACAGACGTCTGAGATTGTCTCAGCCTTCAGTTTTTGATACCATACTCACCCAGGGGGGAGAAGCCCCGCGCCGGGCTGGTGTCGCGGCTGCTCTCGCGACTGGTTTCGCGGCTGCAGCCCTGACTCATGCTCGGTCGAGGGATGCGACTCCGGGCTGCAGAGGCGGACACACAGACAGACAGAGAGCGGTGCAGGGAAGAGAGGTTAGGCAGACATGACACACCTGAAGCCCAGCAGAGACGGTTAGTGAGTCAGGCAGGCGAGCGAGACAGAGACAGAGAGGGGGGAGGCAGCAGGTGTTAGCATCAGGAAGACGAACCAGGAAGGTCTTTCGCCTCCAGTCGAGCGTGCAGGTCGACTCACATACAAGGAGTCCGATCTGCCAATTCTGACCGGCTTTACTGTTTCAGACAGCATCATATTTATACCAAGTTCTCAGATTTTTACTTTCAGTAATTCTTTTTCCACTTTTTAACTTGAACTTCTTCACAAATGCTCCCAAACCTGTGTTTTAAAAAAAATGCTTTCATTTTTAAATGTGTCTGTCTTCCCTCCCATACCCGTGCCTGATCTGGTGGGGCTGGTCTCTCGGCTGCAGCCCTGGCTGCGGTGACCTCGAGGTCGGCTCTTGTCGGTCAGGCTGGTGGAGGTGCTACCCGTGGCGGCGGCAGTGGCACCGGTGCCCATGGTGGGCCTGGGGATCCGGCCATAGGTGGAGCTCAGCAGACGCCCGGGAGAGCCTGACCGACTCCCAGCTGAAACACAGGAAGACATATTTCGGTGAACCAGTTCATATGTCTGTCACACCTTTGTTTAGGTTTCCAAATAAGTGGTAAGATTAGAAAAGTATGAAAAACAGTTACAAATCCATTTTTTAGTCACAGAAATGTTATTTAAGAAAAACGTTTATATTTTCTCTATGTATTTGAACAGACTGATATCTAAATTTGATCTATATCACTAAAAAAGCAGCAGAGTTACTCACGCTGGGACTGAGAGACGACTTTCCCTCGACTCCGGCCCCGTGTGTCTGTCACTGACGGACCGTTTCCTGAGCTTGTCCTCCTTGTTCGCACTCGACCTGCAGAGGCAGAGACGCAGGAAGACAAAAGCTCAAACACACTGAAGTCTTAAGACTGCTGTGACACTTCCTACATGTGTGCTTCATGCAGCAACAGAGGGACTGAGACTGAAGGGAGGAAAACCATACAGATCATCCTGAAGACCAGAGAAACACAGAGTCTGTCATCCATGAACACGAGCTTTAAATCCATAAAGACAGCAGACGGTAACATTAAAGGTGTTTTTGTGGGTAGCAGGGGTCACATGACAAGCATTTATTGGTCACTGAGAACAAATTGTTTCTCTAATGTCTCAGCTGCCAGATTCAAATGTGGAGACAGAAACAGATGGAGGAGATATAAAGACGCCACAACATTTACAGACTCGGAGAGGAATCTGTGCCTCATGCAGACGGAAGTCTCAACACGTCACCAACAACCTTTCATTCCGGGTTAACGAGCTGTAATGTGAGTGAACTGGTGCAAAGACTCAGGAACAATTACGTTATAAAGTTCACAGTAAAGGAGAGACACGTATACACACACATAGTAAATACAGCTGGCGTTGGTTGGGAGTCCCGCCTAACTCCATCTGGGTCACATGTCCTACATTTGGGTCCACTCAGCACCCCATCACCTCCTCCTCTCCTACATTAGGAGCTCTGTGTGTCTATGGGCTGCTTCTGTTTGATTCGTCTGCCTGATCAAATACGAGCAGAGACACATGACTGACTGCAGTCCTGCTTTTGTACATGTCTGTAGATGCAAGTGTGTCCTCTGCTTCCAGGAATCACTAGAAAGTCTGAGCAGCTGCTTCATGCACTGCAGAGAAAGCTTTTTTCCCCTAATCTGTGGATACAAACATCCTGAGCTCTGACATAGAACAACAAAGGCCATGTCGTAACAGCTGCACAAGCCAAGAAGTGGAAGAAAACAGAAAGCAGGACAGTTTTTCATGGTCTCCATGTTCGCTGATGGGCAGGTGTTACAGCCAGACGAGTGTCAGAGCCTGGGTGATAAAGCATCCACCAGTGCCCTCAGGAGGTCGGCACTGCTTCTGCTTTGGAGGCACAGCGAGGATCAGGAGACTCTTTTGTGTGTTTTTTTTCTGTTGTCTTTTCAAGTATACATCAATCACAACGTGTGCCCGGGAAGCCTTCAGCCACAGTGTGCATCTGCGTCACAGCCAGCGATGAAGTGCTTTCTTCATCAGTAACTAGGCCGGTCTCTCTGTTCGCTTTCTGTCAACACAGACTGTGGAAGTTTAACCATGGCCGAGGCCACAGAGACGCACGTTTGTGAAGTCTTCCAAAAAAAAAAGGCAGCAGGAAAATATCTGTAAGTCAGTTACTCACAGGCTGAAAGGTTAATGTGAACAGTAAAAGGAGCCACAACTGCACGTAAAGCTCAAACGATGGCTACAGCGAAGAGTTTTAGGTTTATTTGGTTTCAAACTAGACACAAAGAAGTGAATTCAGCCTGCTCTGCAGCTGAGGGCTGAGTTAAAGGAGCCACAACAGCCACAACATCACAGGCTGTTCCTCTTATTTCTGACAGATCTGACACCACCATGCAGGGATGTGAATTACAGGATGAAACCCTACCGACACCAGCACAGGAAGGTATTTTGTTTACTGACCACATGGAGAGCAGTTCAAGCCTCCACGTACTGACAGCCAGAGCGGGACTTCAGAGTCAGTGAAGTCTGAGCTGTTTGCAGGCCGACTAACAGAGGACTAACACTGCACTTCTCAGGACAGGAAACGCTGATTTTTTCATTCTAATGCTTTACATTTATCTACATGTCAAAACTACAGCTGAGGAGCAGAATCAGTTATTTACACAATCAGCTGACTCTGTTCTCAAGCAAGGAAAAACTGCATGTGATCGTAAAACAACTTCAGACTCAAAGCAGAAGCTACGGCTACTTTGTAACTCTGTCATCATATTTGTCTTTGTAACCGCACAGGTTGGTAGTTTTCCAGGTGTGTGTGTGCGCGTGTGTGAGAAACTGGAGTAAACCATGCACAGACAGTCCATGCACTGACATTTCCATTACAGATGACCACCATTACAGAACTGATGGAGGTAAAACACCCACCACACCCACACAGCTTACCGTCTGCGTTAACAGACCACGAACCGTCTGACAAGCGAGCGAGGCCGGGAGAAACACAACAGGGTTTAGGGTCAACAGGTTAGGCTTTAGAGGGGCGGAGGAGGGGTGGTAGTGGGAGGGGGGCATACACAGCAAATTTGATTTGGATGGTGAGCTTATGATCAGATCAGATCAACCTGAGACAAATGCATGAACGGCCCACACCAATTTATTTATTTGAGATTGATTCAGTAATCGTATTATCAGCCAACATGACAATTATATAATGAAAAAATAGAAATAGCATCTTGATCCTGATCATAAGACCTCCTGCCTGAAAGACATCAAATTATATAAAAAGCAGCAGAATCTGAAGCTGAATAAATGCAATTATTCAAAGTATTTGTTTGGGTTTCATTAGCACCAAACAGCAGATGGTGATTTTTTTACTACAAACTGTTATTTTAGTTTTTGTTGTGTGAACTTTTGAGCCATCTTTTTGTTTTTATAAAGTGTGCTCTGTGATTTTTGCATAAATCGGCCTGTGCTCGTGGTCGTGCTTTTAGGTTAAATACGTTGCTATAAGTGGAGCTGCTGGTCCAGTTTGCAGCTAGAAGCAACAGCAGAGTGTGGAGCAGGATAACTGCAACGTGAGCGGCTGTCTCACCCAGTGAAGCGTAGGATCCAGGAGGCAGCGCCGAGGCAGAGCTGAAGGGCGAGGCTGACGACGGCACAGTGGAGGGTACGGCAGGCATCCTCGTGCGGGCGGTGGCGCTGGCCGCAGCGTTTACGTCCACGTCGCTGCGGGAGCGCTGGAGTGAGCCGGGGGAGGAGGCGGCAGCCGGCATCCTGGAGGTGTGGGCGGGTTTGGCTGGAGAAGGACAGATAAAGTCAAACTGTTTAACGGCAAATCAACTTGATCAGAGGCAGATCAGATTAGATCACCTCTGGTGCCTTTTTTGCTTTAACAAATCGAATTTTCTTGCATTTAGGTGATAACAGAGCTTTTATTGAGGAACACACACTAGACAAATACGTGCTCCTCTTAAAGCTCAAAGAAAACATGACAGGAGATCATCTGCTGCACGCAGATTTAGGTTTTTCTAAATGAACAGAAGAGCCAAACAAATAGTCCTTACATCGGGCTGAGCTGCTCCCAACAGTGCTTTTTGCAGACAGAGGTCGACTGTGGAAGAAGCGAAAGAGAGAAGCTTGTTTAGAACAGCAAAGAAATGGTAAGTGTGAGATATCAACTGTCACAAAATCATTCAAGACTTCCCCCAAAAATCTGCCAGTGCTGCTCCTTTGTGTCAAAACAAAAGCCCTTTGACATGAGACTGAAACACTGATTGACCTGCATTTACAGCTGTGGAAAAGTATTCAGTTTTCCTGATTTCTTTTTTTAAAACTAATAACTGGTTGTTCCACCGTTGGCAGCAAGAACTGCAAACAAGTGTTTGTGATAGCTGACAATGAGTCTTTCACATCACTGTGGAGGAATTCTGGCCCACTCTTCTCTGTAGAATTGTTTTAATTCAGACACATTGGAGGGTTTTCCAGCATGAACAGCCCGTTTAAGGCCAAAACATTTCAATCGGATTTAAGTGCAGACTTCGACTCGGCCACTTCTTCAGTGTATGAATTGATTACTTCTTCACACAGGGCGAGGTAGGTTGGATACATTTTACTTTAATAAATGAAATCATCATTTAAAAACTGCATTTTGTACGTATTCAAATGTGTGACAGAATACCACACTGTAATATCACAATCCCACCTCATCAGCAGGACGGCTTAGTTACATTAGTTACATTAGTTACATTCTCTGCTGCTGTAAATCACATCTTTTAAAAAAAAGACCATCTGTGACAAACAGCTCATCCGCGGCGCACACACACATCAACACAGCAGCTTTTTATTAGACGTGGACGGCACAAAGATCAATGAGGCCCTGAATATGTTAATGAGACAGGAGTCAAGTGACAGAGAGGAAAGAGACGGGAGCAAGAAAGTGATCTGCAAAGGCAGAAATTCATTCGAAGCGAATGAGCGGGCTGGTGTGGCAGCAGCACTACTGTATGTGACTACAGGACAAGTTTAAGCTTAAACCGCTTAATGCAGTCATTTCTATTCAGTCTATGACAGCAAAAAGATCAATAATCAGTCCAGGAGCAGAAAACTACACATAGATTAGATGTTTCCATTATTTCTACATTAAAGATATGTTATTGGGTGAGAACTAGTCTTCCATCCTTGTGTTTTCCTCTTTGTGAGAAGATAAAGAGATGTGAGTTAGTCAAAAAACTAGATGAAGGGCCACAAAGATTAAAACCTTTTCTCCCTTTATGACTTTAATCAATAAACTGATCAATCGGGGAGGAGGAGAGGAAGTCTCACTTGAGGCTCTCCTGAGAAGAGGAGGAGGAGCGGTCAGAGGCGGGCAGCGACATCAGACTGTCTCCGCTCCTCAGGTGAGCCTGCAGAGCTTTCTGATAGGACGACTCCAGGCCCTGGAACAGCTGCTCCGCCTCCCGGCTGAAGTGACTGTGGAAGCTCCAGTAACACCTGCAACATCAAGCCAGAGGGCCACAAACCTCCATTAGGGCACAGGCTGATAAACATTCTGCTTTTATGTCCTTTTCCTTTGTTTCTGTAGGTTTAAGGTGCGAGTGCGCTCAGACTTACTTTCTGGCCACAGAGCGAGCCTCAGCGTCTGCATCATGGATCCCTTTCTTTATAGTCTCCATTAAAACTGTGCCGTGCCTGCAGGTGGAGGAGAACAGGAAAACTGTTCGTGTACCTGCTTTCATTGAGAGGCAAACAATGCTTGAACATGCGCGTGTTTGTGTGCTGATTTCTTTTCTCCATCCTCAGTGCTCCTTGTTGTTAAGATGTATTTTATACATACATACATACATATATTGTCAAGGCTCTGTGTGCGGGCAGGCGGAGAGGAGGATCCAAACGCAGGACTCGAACATAGATTTGAGAATCAAAACCACAGCTTTATTGCTGGCCAGAAAACAAAACATAAACCAAACATGAAAACACAAGCTGGAACACACAGGCACGGTCTGAGGGTGAACAGACGTTAACGACGCGACACTGACATAAAGACACACTGGGTTTAAATACACTGAGGGAGTCATCAAGGAATTAGAGACAGAAGGGGGACACAGCTGGGAGAAATAAGACCTAACGAGACAGGGAGAGCGAAGCCGGAATACTGACATCAGACAGGAACAAGAACCTTCAAAGTAAAACAGGAAACAAAACACACTTTACTAAGACACAGACTAGACAGAGACAGACTAGACGCTGACCAAAGTCTACTAAATAATAATCATAATCACAACAGTATCAGATCATAATATAAAAAAAACACCAAGATAACAGAAACACCAAGTACCAGAGAAACATAAAGGAAAATCCATGATGCAAAAGTACCAAAACATAATGAACTCAAAATACTGGGTCCAACGGACCCAGAACCGTGACATATATGGTGTCGACAATACCCAAAGCCTTTCAGGCTGAAAATAAGCAGGTTTAGGGACACATGGTTAGCTGAATGAAACGTTTATAAAACTTTAGGGTTTTGCCACCCTAAAACCTTTAAAGTTTGATCTAGGATATTTTATTAATATTTATTATTTTATCAGCTTAATGACTGTTACAGCTGCTTTAGCTTTGCTGCCACTTTTGCGTCCCACTGAGATCACTGTGGCTCAAAGTTTCAGTGGCGTTAACATTAAGTACAGTCAGTGAAAATAAAAACAGGCCAAACTACTCTGTCATTCAGCATGGTCAAACTCAACCACCATGCATGCAGCACTATCTCATAGCTGTAATGACAGGAAGAGTCGCAGCCTGCACACGCCCCAGCATTAACTGCAGCAGTGACCTTTAAACTGCCATCTGCTGTGCAGCCTACACTCCATCAGCTCTGCTGGCACTTTAGTCTCTTACGGCTCTATTAATCAATATTTAGGGATGTTGCTCAGATTGTGCTGAATGTGCAACAGGAGGCAGTTGCATAGAGAACTTTACCAAATAAAGCACAAAGTGTGGATTTAAATCTGATGGAAAAAGTAAAACGATCACAGCTTGTGACCTTTTTTTTAATAACAAAACCTAAAGAAAGGTACTGAGGTTCAAATCAAAGACCTAATTTTCTCAAATTAAAACATTTTTAGTCCTTTCTCTTAGTAAAACTGATTTGTAGCTCAATGACTCAGATCCGCACACAGACAGCCTCTGACTGAGTGATCGATGAGAACCAGAGCGCTCCCCTGACACTGAGGGGTCAGCTCGGGTTTCTCCCTGGCGGCGGCGGCTGCAGGAAGCAGCCGGGTGGAAACACAAAGAGCTTTTTGGTGGCAGACAGATCCCCCGGCATTGCCATGGAAACCGCTGAGACAGACCTTGACCCGGCCGGTGTCGCATTTCCTCACAAGGTAGCATGTAGCGCTCCAAGTGTCCCACAAATCACTGTCACTGCTATTGTTTTGTGTTTACTGCATGGCTCTCTGCGTATTCCACAGTTTACACACAGTTAGTGCTGAAGGCACGCCTCAGATACTACTAACCATTAATCCAACTAAACCTGTGAACCCCTGCCATCAGCTGACCCACTGTTCTATTTTTCCTCACCTCTCCAGACAGCTCGTCTGCCATTCCTGCAGCAGCAGGTCCAAGAACTCGAAGCAGCGCCTGCAAACAGGAAGAAAGCAATCAAATTATTTTTGAAATAATCATGAATATTAAAATCTAAATTAATGTAAAAATGAAGCAAGAAAGATATACATAAAAAATATTATAAAACAAATAAATATAAATAAAATTGAAATATATATAAAATAAAGCTAAATTAGAAAAAATATTAGAGTGAAATGAAAGAAAAAAAAGTTGATAAATTCACATTTAAAATGTAAACAAATATTAATAAAATATATGAAAATATAACATAAACACATGAATATAAATGTAATAAAAAGCTTAATTAAAAGAAAATACTGGGATGAAATTAAAACAAGAAATGAGGAAATAATAATAATAAAACATGTTTATAATTAAGAAAATAAATAAGTATTAAAATAATATAATTTACATAATACAGACTTACGGTATAAAAATTACTACTTATAAAATAAAAAAGGAAAAATACTTAAAAAAGAAATTACATATGTATGAAAACAAAAACAAAATATAGAAAACACAAAAATAAAGGAAAAAACTAAAAACACAATACTACATATACAGATAAAAATAAATTAAACAAAGACAACATGAATCAAAAATAAACATGATAAAAAAAAATACCATCAACAATAATAAATTAATGATAAATATAAACATATAATTATAATAATAAAAACTATAATAAAACAAACTGAACTCAAAGAAACTGGAAAAAAATAAAACCACACTAAAATATTATGAAACAATTATAAAGACAAAAACGATCAAAGAGAAAATGTGAGTGTGTCTCACCTTCGCACAGCCACAGATTTGGAGGTACAGTTGCTGGTGATGATGGGGATGAGGCGTGGGTAGTGTGTGTGCTGTTGAGAAAAAGGCAGAAGGAGCTCTCTTAATTTACTTCAGACAGACAAGCTCCTGCATTTGAATTCATTTAAAAAGAAATTTGTTCCATCTGACAACAGTCAAGTCTTTTCTTCTGGACATGAAATGTGATTTGATCAAATTTTCTGTGAAATCCATCCTGTTATGACATCAGGCTAACATTGTTATGTCTGGAGAACATGTTCAGATCAGATAGAGCAGCTAAGTCAGACCATGCATGGATGAAGATTTAATAGGTTTAAAGTTAAACTTTTTTCTTCCTTGAATGTCATAGTCAGTGATCAGCATCGAAACCGCTCGCAGCCTCTGCTTTATCGCACGTACTCTGAGGATGAGATGGATGGCGGCCACGCCGGACGTGGCCATGACTTTGGCACTGTTGGGGACCAGGTTGAGGAGTATTGGCATGATGGCCTCTGCTGCGTGATCGAACCGGTTGCCGAGCACTGACGACAGGTGTCTGATGGATGGAGAGGAAGACAGATGGATTCATTTCAGCTGTGCACTAATGACAGGCAGGAGGAGACGATCAGCCTGGTTTTATTTTCCTTTTCTTTTATCTTGTGAGCCATGTGCCTTACCCCAGAGTGATGCAGGCCTCCCTCACCACCTGAGATCGCAGGTCCTTGGCAGACAGCTTGAACGCCGCCTCCATGAGACGCAGCTGCTGCAGGAAGCCGTCGAACTCTGGTGCACCGGCCAGTAGCAGCGAACGCACTTTCTTCAGCTGGTGGAGCACAAAAAAAGTTCAGTACACACACACCTTCACTGATATTTCAAACTGAGGCGAGGGCCAAGGTCAGGACATGTCCTTACAGCTGCCACTCTCAGCTCCCAGTCCCGCTTGTCGTCCGACAGCACGTCACGAATCTTCGTCATGGCTTCCTCCACCTCCCTGTTAGAGTAGATCTGATGGAGGAGAGAGAGAGGAGAAGGTCCACACACGAGCAGGAGTCTTACTCCCTGCAGATGGATATGGTCAGCCGTTTGAAGTACATGTCACATATGTACTAACCTGCACTGTGGGAACATCTTCAAACGCCTGGATGAAGTCCTCCTCATCCACGGCTCCAGCACTGGACCCGTCCCTCCCTGCAGAAAACACAGCAGAAAGAATTACAGATCCACAAAACGCAAAAACTGTCATCTTATTTTTTTTACATCCTCATGAATAAATTTGGGTGGCGATGCGGTGGTTCTGACCTGCAGACTTGCTGCCGGGGGCAGGGCGTTGAAATGAACCCATGCTCACCGCCTTCCTCCCGGACAGCGAGGTTCCTTTGGACGAGGACGAGGAGCGGCCGCCGTCCACCGAGTCATCGTCCTCGAAGTTCTTGTCTGTTGGGGAGGAAGAAAAGAGAGGGACAGTCATGTGACTGAACAACAAAGTTCTCACAAAGAAAAACGCCACTGCTGAGCATCCAAACAATGCGGCGCAGCAGGAGGACTCTGACATTTCTGCGATTGGACTTCAGCTGACGCAGAGGGCATAACTCGCATTCCTGTAACACCGAATTAGCGAGCTGGTAATGGCGAGGAGGGCAGCAGGTCAGAGACACAATGCCCTGACAATAAAGACAACAATTAGCCCTGTGTTCCCAGCCAGAGCGACCACAGGAGGACCGACTCACATCCTCAGGGCAACCATCTGAAAACTGACTACATTTATCCTCCACACTCTCAGATTTTATGATTATTATAAACAAATAAAAGCTTTGCTTCATCAGAGAGTCACACTGATGGTTTCCCTTATCTCCCCTGCTTGATACTGACACATTATCGCATACAAATGATCATTTATGAGACAATCCGCTGGTTTCAGATTCTCCAATGTGAATATTTGTTGCTGTCATACATCATTATAGATATGATAAATGGACACGGGTCATACTGAGTATTTTTATTACTTATCTTTAACAAACAAATGTTTTAGTCCAGCTAGTTACACACTGCTATAATGCCAAATATATATTTAATTAATGATGTCAGTGTATGTACACATAAACCCACTGAGCCTCAAAGTTCTTTACGTGCTCAGTTTTTTTCTACTCTAGGATCTGAACATGAGACTGATCCCAAAAAAAGAAGCATATATCCCTAATTATACAGACACCTACCTGCTGTTTACAAGGCCCCGTTTTGAAAGTAAAAAACGTTAGAGGAGGAGCTAAAGCATGACAGCCCAGTATAAGACAAGTATGGATTATTTTGAATTGTGAACCATGCAAAGCTACGGTAGCATAGTAAATGAATACACTAATAAAATAATTTGTTGCCCTTTAGAAACAGGAAACAATCATTCTGAGTAAAATGCAGCTGAAATATATATTATCAAAATTAATCATTAAGGGAAATGTGTTTGGTATAAACTGAATATATGCTAAATAGTACATTTCATTTGATCAGATTCCACTAAATTAAATATTTTACATTGTTCTTTTAAATAAAACTTACATGTAATCTAATTACTAATTAAAACCAGTTTTCTGAGAGTAAAGATTGTGGATGTGGAAATGAGCAGAGCACATGGCGATGTCTTTGTCTTCTCTTCCTGTCATGTAAAACAAACAGGCAACAAATCCTCACAATTCAGGGGCCAGATCTGGAGAATATCCAGCAAACCATCTGTTTCACCTCTAATCATTATAAATATAATCTATTACATTTGAACTGATCAGTAATTGAACCAAAATACAGCAACAAGAAGCAGCTGAAAGAGGCCCAGCCCTGTGCAGATGTCTCCTGCGGTGGACGCCAGAGCGCCACGTGAGCCCCCCTCAGCACAGGAATCTGCCAGGCCAGCAATCAATCCTTTTTCATTATTTAGAGTTTCAACACACACACGCACACACAAACACACACAGAGCAGCAGGGAGCTGAGCCAACACATCAGTCATGTGACATCAGGTTGGAGGTCTTCCTCACAGCATAACACACTGTGAGTGTGTGTGAGGGAAAAACACAGCCTCACCTGTCACCTCAAGTTCAGCACGCTAACACAAACAGAGCGCGACACCGAGAGAGGACCAGGACGGTGACAAACATGTTAGCACCAGATGAAAATCCAGCCACAGCAGCTCTGAAACTACAGCTACTAACAGCGTGACATAAGAAGACGTTTGGACGGCGCTTTGCTTTCTGTCGATCGATGAATTTAATCTTATCACGGCTTCTCTGAGAGGGGTATCATCATCACCAGTGTGCTGTCTTACTGTTAAAAAGCCTTGTAAAAGCCTCGGGTGATGTTTCATAAGGAAAAAAGAAAAGCCTGCGTCGGTAAAGCTACTTTCTGATCAACAATCTGTTTTCATATGTTGCAGGTCGGACATTAGCCGGTCTTTAACCTGCTTGCTCCTAATTACAGGAGTCTTTTCTTTTTACTTTAAACATCGCGGCTTTGACTCAGAGAGGGTCATCTGTTAATCGAAACTCTGGAGGAGACATATGCCGACATATGTCAGCAAAGATAATGACTCGAGTGTGAGGTTAAAAGGGCTTAGGTACAGAATAAAGAGAGCACTTGTATGAGCGTGTGGGTGAATGAGGCTTATTGTAAGCAAGTACTATAAGTGTTTAATCTGAGTAGAAGATGACTGTAAAAGTACCAGTCCATTCAAACTCAACACAGGCACAGGCTCTTGAAACACACAGACGATTTCCAGCAGTGAGAATGTGTCTGAGGCAGAATATTTCCTGCTATTTTACATGAAAATAAAAGATTGTTACCAAACGGTACAGAAAAGACGACAATTTCAGTGCATCAGTCCAAACATCCACCTGGCTAACAGTGAACCACTGAGGTTACATTTTAGCCACAACCTAAAGAAGCACAGCTTTGAATCAAGCCTCATAATTCTTCAGTTCTAACCTCTGCCTGTTAAGTAAAGGAACAGACGTGACCATAAACATAAGAGTAAACAGGCCCTCGGTGGATTTCAGAAGTTACTTACTGTACTTGTGTGAGGATTCTTACAAATGCCAGAGACAAAGAAAACGAGGTGACAACAGCCCTCAAAGTGCACCACAGACATCATTTACAGAATCAGAGGAGGATGGGCGACAGAATGAAGCCTTTCACATCAGATTTAACCTTCACGGCTGAGTTTTTATCAGCTCGTCCTTCCACTCTGATCACACACAAGTAGATTAAAAGTTTCAGTGTTTACTCATCACACTTGCTCCTGCAGCTTCCTGACCTGAACCCTAACACACATCACTTCCTATGCATTGTCCACACAACAATCCAGCAGAGAGCAGGCCAGGAAAAGACAAAATCCTGCTGTGTTTACGATCGAGACCAGGCACACGCGTTCCCCCTGGAATCACAGCTGTACCCGCACCGCACCTTCATCACCGATCACGGCTGCGAATCGATATCGATATTTGATTTAGTCCAGAGGAAGAGGAGCTTACAGGAGCAGATCCGCCTGCAGACCAGTTTCCTCAGCATGCCGGCAGACAGACAGGCAGACAGACAGACAGTCAGGTGGTCCTCCGCTCCTCTGTGCTCCTCACATCTTTTCCTCCAGCTGTGGAGGGAAAAGAGGGGAGGGAGAAGCCGAGCCTCCCCGATCTCTCCTGTCAGGGAGCATGTGCTCCCAAACGCTCTTCCTCTGCGTCTTCGTCCTCTAATTCAAACACGCTCGCAGTGAGGACAGAGGATGGAGGAAGAGGAAGAGAGGGGATACAGAGGAGTGATAGAGGTGGGAGGGGAGGAGGGGAGGAGCAGACCAATGGGAGGAGGAGAGGAGGAGATGGGAGGGGTCGCTTAGGGGACAAACCCCTGCGGTTTCTGAAGCGGAGGCGGTGCTGGTGGGCGGCGCTAGAGATGAGGGACAGCTACGGAGCCGTGATGACTCAGGAAAGAGGGAGGAGGGTGGGAGGGTCGGTCTCTATAGGAAGCCGGTCCCCTGTCGGCGTTAACGTCAGGCGTGGAACCTCCACCAAGGTTCCTCCGTCAGCCCACAGCAGCAGCAGCAGCTTTATCTCAGCAAGGTCACTGCAGCTCCACACGTGTGAGAAACTTCACTGTTAGCGCTGAGGTGGAGCAGGAGGAGGCTGAGTGATGTCACAGAGTCTGTGTGTAAAATAACAGTTTCTAGCGTATGTCATCTGATCTGGACGAGACCCAACGCTGTTTTTAGGTTATACAGATTTATTGATATTATAATTGACTTATTATTATATTTGTGTTCTGACAGGAGCTGAGTACCGTAACTGTAGTACAGCATAGCTTTACTTTTTAAATCCCACACTATACCCACTATACACGAAATCTTGTGACATAAAGTGAAATATGAGGATCAGATTAATCTGAGAAAGCGTGACTGAAGGCCTGAAGGAGGAGCAAATAAACTTAGGTGCGATTAGAACTCGGCCATCAGTGTGAAATCAATTTTGATGAAGTCGCATTAAAGGTGGACCTAAAATTAACTGCGCATAGAAATAATGATAAACCATCAGGTTTCTATTACGAAGTAATAATAAAAAGAGAAATTCTTCACATGTTGTTGTTGAGAGGCCCGTTTTGTTTCACTTCACATATCTGTGTGATATCATATTCCTCTTTTAGGTTGTGTTGCGCTATTTTGTTCAGGCATTTGGCAAGAAGGGAAAATCCTCCTCACATTCCTGCTCAGATGTGACTGACAGAGCTGATCCTGTCCACTCATGACAGCTCTCGTGATTCCACAGCTCTCTGTTGTGACCGTTTGTCACAGAGAGCTGCTGAGGAGGGCAGGAAGTCAGACAGAGGAACGGCATAGAGCATCTGGTCTTTTTTCAAAATAAAAGACACTATGAAAAATACGTTTGCTTCTGAAGTTCTCTCAGTGCGATCTGAAGCTGCGAGAAGCACCCAGTTAACCCAGCACCATCACAGTGATGTAAGAGTTGGTTTTTCTTTAAGTAACCAACCAACACTGCTGGTCTGCATGGATGATGCTTTGCGCCCTGACTGCACAAACTGTAACGCCATCAAAGCATCACAATCATTCATAATCATGTCTGAGGAGAGCCTGACCTGCTGTGGTCTTCATCTCTGAGCTAACGTATCATACATAGACCAATACTGACCGACCTGACTGTTAAATGCACCCTCTGAATGCAAGCAGAGCACCTCCACCTTTAACCCCTCAGGAGAAAACACACAGACACTCCCCCTGCTGTCACCGTCAGCTTCATTTATATTCATCAGCATAACCTTGAAGGTCAGACAGCAGAAACTGCTCAGTCTGGTTTAAACAGTTTTCCGATCAAAGGAGATACTCGTGCACATTATATGTCAGAAAGCTGCTCTGCTTCCACAAGATGGCACAGTTACCACACTTAATGCTGACAGTTAGAGCCATAACACATTTCCTTTCACATCCTCGTTCTTCTAGTACACGGGCAGGGAAACAGGAAGACAGCGCGGACATGCAGAAGGTCAAGAATAAAAATAACAAAATATCAGTTCTTCAAATACTTAAAACAGTTTAAAGAATCATTTCCTACATTTCTTACTCTATCTTCTTCTTGCACTGTTGTCGTGTTTTTGCTTCATTTTTGAAATATCTAACAATCTCAGCGGCCTATAAATAAATGAACTGCCTCAACAAGTCTTCATTCATATAAATAATAATGGATTGGATTTATATAGCACTTTTCAAGGCACCCAAAGCGCTTTACAATACCACTATTCATTCACTCTCGCATCCACACACTGGTGGAGGCAAGCTACAGTTGTAGCCACAGCTGCCCTGGGGCAGACTGACAGAAGCGAGGCTGCCATATCGCGCCATCGGCCCCTCTGGCCAACACCAGTAGGCAAGTAAGGTAAAGTGTCTTGCCCAAGGACACAACGACCAGGACAGCGAGCCCAGGGATCGAACTGGCGACCTTCCGGTTACAGATGCGATTCCCAACCCCCTGAGCCACGGTCGCCCAGTAAATCTGTCCCTTCACGCTTTTTCACAGTGATGCAAAACAATAAGCCCTCAGTATCACTACATGCACATCCTGAATGTATGCTTAAGAAACACCATCTTGAGTTTAAACAGAGTAAACAGAAACGCTCAGAGGATGGACACAGGATGAAAAAAAGCACCAACACATAGTTCTTTACACACAGAGCAGCTCTGAGATGTGTCTAGAGTATCAGTCGGACTGATGACTCCCAAGGGTTTAATGCAAACTGCTCCACTGAGAGCAGGAGGACAGTTTAGATGGATGAACACTGGTGTGTTTTCTCAGTAAAGAGATCTCTGTTAGCGTCCCAGGACCTGGCGTCCACATATGTGGACATCACATTTTGGGTTGTCTAGACCAAAATACTAAATTGTGCTCTACAAGGGCGTGATATCCACTTACGAGGACATTATACTGCCACTGTTTGAAATTTAATGTGAATGTCCTCATATGTGAATCTCATTTTTCTCAGAAACAAAAATCAGGTAAAAAAAAATAAAAAAAATCACGTAATTCTTTGCTTTTACATTCATCAGGTTCCAATCAGCCCAAATAGCAAAGAGAAATTAAAAATGCATGCCATGGAAGAGTTCAGGTCTTACATATACATATGAAATATGTGTAGCTGTATTTGTATTTTTAAGCTTAGAACAGAGGCGGAGCTGCTTTCTTAGAACCAACAACATTTCTGAAGTGAAAGCTAAGACTACAACTTAGAGCCACGTTTTTCATTTCCAACAGTGAGTCAGCCCCCATAGACTCCCATGTTAAACTGTTAAATTTCAGCCTTCATAACAATCGCAAAGGAGGTGAATTTATTCTAATTCACCTGTTCAGGTGTATCAAGGCTTAAAGTGTGTATTATTAGGGCGAGTGACATCTTTAACTGACAGAGTCAGCTGACAGTCCCTGAGCTGGATCTCTGGAGACTGTGACTAACTATGCACCTCCTCGCCACGCCAGGTCACAAGTTTCCCTCCTGGCAGCGTCTCACAGTCTTCGGGGAGCTTGGACACTGATGGGGTCTGACAGCTGATCGCCCTGATGCAAATGCACAAAATGACCGGGGAGGAGGTGAAGCGTTTACGAAGGGAGGTGTTACATCACAGACCTGGGAAGAAACCTGAGACTGGGGAGCGTGGGAGAACAGACTCACAGCGGGTTATCCCTTCCTGCACGGATCAAATCAGCCTTTTTAACCCCCCGCCCCGCCTTTGGAGGCTTCAGCATAAAAAAAAAAAAAACCAACAATTACATGATCAGGCAACCACAGGCTTAAGGTAACACTTCAACACCTCCCTGCCTTTCACCTGCAACAACAGTGGGAGGAGCATTCCCACAGAAATCTCAGGCTTCGGTCACGTTTTCTCATCAGATTACAGCCAAGAACACACTGTGGAGTTACAGCGTGTCAGAAAACATGTCTCACCTTGAAAACACAAAGAAAAGCAGCAGATCTGTACATCTGAGAGGTCGAAGAGGTTAAGGTTGAATATTTTTGCTTCATATTGCAGCTCAGACTGCTGCTGGTCTGTGGATGAAGCTGAGGAACCACAAAGAGGCCTCTGCCATCTTCATTTTAATTCTCTCAAACTGAGACAAGAAGTGCTGGGAAAAGTTTGTGAACAATTTTTAATATTTTTGCATAAATACAAACTAAAACATCATCAAATTTTTAAACTAGTCCTGAAAGGCCCCCTGCATGCTGTCAGCCATCAGCAGTGTCTGCTTCATGCTGCGCTTCTTAAGCAAAGCTCAGTTTTTCCAGCTCACAGTTTGATCTGCAAACAGATTAATTCATGTTTACTGAAGCAGAAAGTTAGAACTGCCTGTTTCTTTACCTCCGTTTTCTCCTGTTTCTTGGGATTAAACTGCTTTGAGTTACTGTCCCCATCCTTTTTACATATCACGCTTCACTGTTTAGACCCCTGTTTTAGCAGGAACTCAGTCACATTTTCAGGCGGGTGTGCAACAAACAGATTCTAACTAAACAAACTGAATTCAAATGTTATACTTGGAAACCTCTTTATTATGAAAGGTCTGAACATGCGCAGCTATGTAGATGTTTGTGTGTCGGGTTTTGAGGGTCAGCCAGTCTTGATTCCTGTTGGGAGTGAACATTTCCTGTCTGGTGTCCTTGTGTCTTTGTGGAGAGGACGGTTCCTGTTGTGTCGTTGGACAAACCCTCAGAGCTCCAGTCAGATAATTTTAAAGTCTGGAAAAACTGCATCCCTGCACCTCTGAATGTTTGTGGTGTCAGAGGTCAAGGCCCAAACCTTTAAAATAACAACCGATCTTAACCGATCAGGTCAGTACTACAGCACCCAGCAGCGAGTTAGAGGCTGTGAGCCCTCGGTCTTTGTTCTTTTATTATTCTGTTTTCCAAACAGCCGGGGGAGTCTCTGCGCTGCACCGTGTCCTTTCTGTCTCTGCACGGCCTTCATTATTCACGAGCTTTCCAACTGTGCAACCCAAGTCCTGCTGGCAGCCTGTACCTGGCCTCGTCTGTCAGCACCTCCCACCTGCGGGACCTCCTGCGTCACGCAGCGAGGTCAGAGATAACACATGAAACCAAAAAAAATCCCAGAGCAGGAAAATGAAAGCGTTCGTCCCGACCGCAGATATGACGATCTGACGTGCAGAAGGTTATTTATGCGCACTGTGTGAGCTGCGGGGCTTCGGTAAAACTATGTAATGAGATCACATGCTCAGGATCAATGTTAACATCCCTTCACTGTGTTATGGCTGCTTTAAGAATACAGCCATAAATCAATTATTCATTCATAAGGGTTTAAATGGACTTGCCTCGAGCTCTGTCTCTGATTTATAACAGCTCTAATGTACAGGAGAGCAAAGTGATCAGAGAAGCAATGAGATCTGGTTGATGTCAGTTTTTAAACCACTAACACTTTACCTCCTATTTATCTGCTTTTATGACTTCTTTAAGCCTCCTTTAAGAAACAGAACTTGTTTCAAATCAGGTTCAAGCCTGACTTAACAGGTAATCTTCCTTTGAGAAACGCGAGTACTTCAACAACAAGCAGAACAGAGGCAGAAAGCAGCAGTTTTCCTCAAATTAAAGCAGTCATTTCTCCCAGGATACTGGGAACGAGTGAAATGCTTCAGCAGGAGCAGAGCAGCAGGATTACACACATCAGCGCGCTTCAGCTACTTGTGGCATTCGGATCCTAATTATGATGTAATTATGAAGGATTACAGAAAAAGTCGTTTCGTTAATCAGCTCTCACATGAAGACAAACATGCAGCTCAGATCAGATGTCCTCCCTGAACTCTGCAGACGGTTACAGCAGGCCTGTAGGTTTCACAGAAAAATGCTCCGACTTGTTATTTACCTGCAAACGGCAGTCTGCTTGCAGAGGCGACACCGTCCCCTGTGGATCTGCAGGAGGACAAATGCTAGCGTCCTGTCAGCCACTCCGAGCTAACGCACTGCTGCCTGCCTCCTCCCTTCCCCTCCAACCCAGTCTTGTGACTGTAGGGACGACAGCTGACACTGCTCTTACAAAATAAGAGCCCTGGGCTCTGAGAGTAAAGGCACTTCTTCTTTGTGACTGACTCCCACTTTGTTTTATTATTCCTTTCTTTTCCTGCCTGTCACTCTGGTCCACTTCTCTGCTCTCTGTGACTCCCGTCCCTGTTTTCCAGGTCAGTATGAAGTTTCCTGCTCCTCTGCTGTGCGGCTGAAACACACTGATGAACACAAAAACCTTCCTAATTAGTTTTTTTTAAGTGACACCTTTCCCTGAAATAGATATTAATAGGCTGGCCGCTCTGTAATCTTCACCAGTCTTCATCAACAATCAGGCCGCGTGTCTGAGGAAAGTGAAATAAGTCCTCCGTATCAGTTCAGCTGACAGACAGGGCCCAGCACTACACACAGGAGTGAGTCTTTATCAATGTCAGGACTCGTTTAGTCATTAGCTGTTCAGTCAGCTTTTAAATGTGACATCATCACTTCTGAAGAGCAGCCAATGTCATCAGTCCAGCTTGTCTGCTTGCCAGCAGGATTACTCAGTAATCAGAACAGATCTGCGGGGGAATTTGATCAGAGCTCAGTGCGGTTTAAAGTGATCAATCTTTGAAGTGCAGCTCAGAGTCCAGTAGTTTTTGGAAGGATCCATTACAACACTGCCCTGTGAGACATCAGCAAACTGAAAATTTTCCATAAGAGCTTTGCAAAAACAAATCACACTGAAATAAGAAAAACCGTCTGCTTTTGTCTTGAAGTTCTCAGGAAGATATCACAATCTAATCCAGATCCAGAGATCCTTCTGGATCCAGGGGTCAGTGTGGTACTAGATTTCATTTACTCGTGCATAATGCCCATTTATGTTCATTGGATGGTCAGAAAATAACAGAAAAATACACAGATTTCTGTCAGGTAATGTAACACGGACTCATTACAGGTGCTGTGTAGTTAGCAGTCATGCTTACGTCACCTTATAAATTAATCAGGATAAACTGTTTACTAAAACCAGAGAGACAAAGTGATTCTTAATGAGTCAGATTTAGTGAAGATGTAGAAAAGTCAGAGTTTCATCTCTTGTGTTTCTGTTCCTGTTACCTGAAACAAACCTGGTTATTTCACTTCAGTTTATTATATTTATACACTTAGATAAATGAATGTGCTGTGTGATGAAGTTTCTTTTTCTTAAAGATTAAATCTGAGCAGACTTAAGGTTTATAAATATGACGTGTGTCAGCTGCTGTTTTTTCTCTGTATGTAATCATCTGTAAACACTGGGTTTTGTGGGCCTCTACATGAATAACAAATACGCGTTTCCTTCTGTTACAGTAACGCTGAAACATCTTGGGACATGTTTGACCTCAAATATGGCAGATATATTCATTAACAACAAAACCTGGGATGAATGATCATCAGGCTTTCCTAAAGGAAGGTGGTTGTGCCTTTTCTTTTCAAGGCTGAGCACCTCCTGAGATGAAAGCTGACCCATGTGACCAGAGATGGAGCGAGGTAACGAGTTCATGAGACCATCAAACCAGTTTAATGTGACTCGCTCCGGTCTGCTAACCATAACCTCTGTGCACAGATCACACAGAGACAAACAAAACACACCTGCTCAGAAACAATATTCATCCTCTTTAATGACTGCTCAGCAGTTTTCCCTGTCCTGCCACACAGCCATAGCACTAAACATAAGTAGCTGCTTTTCACTGTGTAAACTGTCCCGTCTGTGTTCTGCAGGGTCACTTTTCCTGCAGCAAAGTGACTGAAATCTGCTCATTTCAGTCCACAGGAACAAAGAAGGCACTCGGGTTTCCTTCTCACTGAAAGACAGCACGCACAGCTTTACACCATGGAGAGGGCTTCCCAGCAGAAACACTGAGACTCACTGATGAGTACAACGTGTACTTTCTCTCACTTTTAGATTTACAGCCTCCATCTGAATCCCACAGGACCAACAGAGACAAAGAGAGGAATAAATCCAATTAGCAAATTAAATCTTTTTAATGGGCCACAGAATTGATATGTGGGTTTTTAATTTTTGTATGAACTTATTTTTATGAGCAAAATATTATCAGAAAGTGAAAATTACAAAATTCAAACATGCTTCCATGCCAGGACATCCCCGGATATAATTGCACGTTTGCTGTAAAACATGTGTAAGGAACTTTGTGTGCTACCTTAAAAAGCGAACACCTTCTTCAGTGGGAAAGTCTTTCCCCTCAGTTCCTCCTTATGAAGCAGAAACTTCTTATAACTGAGCAGAAACTATTGAAAAGAGCATTAATGGTGTGACACATTACTGGGCCTGTGTGTGTTTCAGACATCTGAGCCACATCTCTGATTTCTTAAAGCTCCTCAGGCCTTTATGACGCAGTCAACATTATAGAAATGAGACAGATGGTCTCATCTGCAGTACAAAGAAATCACAGTTATCTTAGTTATTAACTGTAATCTTGATTATTTAGCATCATTACTTATTAACTTACCAAACACCAAGTGTTTGTTATGTGAAAGTGAAAAGAGAAACCAATAAATAAACAAACAGAAGAAATGGGTATGCACACAGGACCATCCGTTATTGAGTCAGGCGTCTGGCTAGCGAGTGTTTCAGAAAAAGCCCACTTTGAAAGGGCGACCACTGTTCGCTATTGGCCGTCAGAGTCCAGATGGACAGATGAGTGGAGAGCCGACCAGCCAATCAAAACTTTGGTCAGGCATCACCAAAAAGGACCCGGAGAGAGATCGGAGACGAAGGCAGCTCTACCAGTTAATAATCCTTCACAGGTTAACTTACATAAACATCTTACTTCCTCTAAGCAGATCTTGTTCACCAAAATCTTTCCATCTATTCATCACCAAACCAGTCCAAACACGTCTTCATGATTTGTTCCTTTCAAGAAATTCATAAATGTTGGTCTTTTTTTTCTTTTTTCTGATCAAAGGACACTCAAAGTGTATCAGTATCATTTTACTTGAAGACAGAGAACTGCAGCTGTTTTCTACTGATATGTCTAACAAGGTTTCCTGTTTTCTGCACTGAAACACAAGACAAACTCAGAGCTTTGTAGGGAAAAAGAACAGACAAAAGAGAAACTGTTTTATCTCCAGTTTTATCTCCATTATCATGCTTTCATAATCACTGAAAGCCAAGATTATGATTAAGATTAACCTCTGATTAATGGTCCAACCCTAGATTCGGATGTTCTTTATCTCTGGATGTGAAAACATAAACTGTGTGGATAATATCCTGCTCGCTCACAGCAGAAACCATCAGGCTTCAGTTTTCCTCAGTTTTGCAACTTTGTAACTTGATATGAACTCTTTGTTAACTCTGTATTATACTTTTTAAAAAACATCGCCCAGGAAGCTAAATCTGTGAAAACATCTCGATAACATCTCAATCATCCAGGTAAGGAAGTCCCCAAAACACGAGAGGAATGAGAAGCACCAGCTGAGTATAGTGTGAGAGGACAAAGTGACAGCCCTGTTTGTAGTTTTCTCCCTGACTGATTGATTTTGTGCATAAACACAGATGAAACCACAACACAGAGATTATCTTTGACTTATAAAAATGAATTCCCCATCCCAGCAGCGCTGGAAAACACTGGAAATATTTCCTGGTACCCAAAAACAACATTCAGGACTTTCCATGGACACACTCAGTACATATAAACCATAAACTGGGTGCAAGTCAGCTGGTGATCAACAGGAGTAACTCGGATGCTTCTGGATTTATTTATGAGGCCTATCATGGAGTTCAGTAAGTGTGCACATACAGGGCTCTAGAGTGCGACTTAATTTGATCACATATGCAACTTCATTTCGCAATGGTGCGACAAAAAAGAATCCTCTCCAAGTCTGAAAGTCTCTGCGTGGTCAACAACAGACACACATTATGCCCATATCGTTGTCTAAACCAATAAGAGATAGTCAGGGGCGGGACCTCTCTGATTGGCCTGATTGGTCCCACACACGTGTATGTTTGAAAGTGCAGGCAGATAGAGAGAGGTGAGTAGCTTTAATAAAGCGATATCGATTCATTAAATCCTGAATCTACTTTTAAATATAAACGTATTTTGCCAGAAACGCCAGAATCTTAAAATTCACAAAACTATTTGAAAAACAACCAAACAGCTAAAACAGCAAATGAGAGCAGGTAAACACAAAGTCCGGAGCCGACGCATCAGAATCAGTGAGATGTCGGCTTTTTTTTTTTTTCTTCAAAAAAAGACCTCTGACAAGAAAGTCTCATGTCTGCTGTTTAATAGCACAGAAATGTAAACTTTTTTAAATAAAGCCAAATTGCAAACCGCTTAGCTGTGTCTCTAATAGAACCTCTGTAACTTTGCTCTGCTTCACTTCAGCAGCATCTTTATATGTTCACTCATGGTTTTCTTCAGTTTTTGTTCTACTGCAGAATATTTTTAAGCTTATCTGCTATAAAAAGCCAGGCCAGGAAAATATTCTTCATGTTTTTCTGTGTTTTATCCTCAGTTACTTTGACACAAAGGCATGTGGTGTGATGCTTACACCTCTGATAAAGTCTCACAAGTGTCAGTACTGATAAATGATCAGAATTATAGTATTTCTGACTGTCTGAGTCAAAATTGAATGGAATTGAATCGGGACTTTATTAATCGGAATCGAATGGATTATAGTGAAACCAGTGATGATACCCAGCCCTAGTGAGAAGCCTAGGCCTGACATAAGTGGATGTAGCTGTGGGTAATGAGAAAAGATGAAAAGACCTATTGATAAATTTTTTGTTAAGTTAAGGCCTGACCCATCAACCTCTGAAGGCTGAAAAAGCACAGTGTATCCAGAAAACACATTATATGAAGCGATAAATGCACTGCCTATGTGTCCCCTCTCCCCACTGCCTTTCAGCAGCAGGCAGCAGCAAACAGGTCGTCAGAGGAGGCCGAGATGATGATTAAGTTTAACATTGTCTACAATATTGTACTTTAAGCACAAGCACTTTTTGAGTAACTTCTCTTTCTTGTAGAAATGTGCTCCAAATAAAGACAAGATCAATATTGTCTGTATGGACAGCAATTAAAAAAATAAAATAAAAAGTGAACATGTAAAGCAGTGGGGTTCAAATGCGGTTGAAAAATTTGGGTGCACCTAACTTTTGTGCTGGTGCTCCTAAAAAAAAAAAGTAAGTCTAGAGCCCTGACATGGACAGACAAATTTGGTGCAGTTTGGGAGGGTCACATGTCGCGTGTCTTGAGGCTGCTTTCAACAATCGACAATAGAAAATATTAAATAAACAAATTAACGCTGCCATGACAACAGAAGCATCATCATAAAACTGCCCCTGGCACCATAAACCAAACTGAGCTCATCAAACGCTGCAGGACTTACCCGACAAAGGTGACAGGACCATGTTCCCCGACCTCTGGACTTCATCGAACTTACTGAAGATGACGTTCAGCCTGCACACAGAGACGGAGCAGACAGTCAGAAGCAGCTGGTGTTATGATGTCAGGAAAGCACCAAGTTAAAAAAAAAAAGAGGCCTTGCTGGCTTCAAGCGTGCAGAGTGTCCTCTGAAAAACAGAAAACTGGCTCATTTCAGGCTCCTGGGAGAGTGTTTAAATAGGCCAAAGTAACAGCACAGAGTCTACAGCCTCCAAAAATACACAGACGACGGCAGATATTATTAGAACAAACACCAAGAACCACAATGTCACTGTCACATCTGCTGACCTGATGGAGGAGGAAGCACCCATCACTCAAAGGACGAGCTTTATTGGTAACAGTCAGTTACTGTTTGTGTGATTAAAATGAAAACTATTTCCTGATTATTCAATTAACAACTTAATTATCTGCCATTTAATCAGACACTGATCATCAGATTAAAGCTGAAGTTAAAAGTCAGTTAATTAATAAGACCATCACTGCCAATCTAAGCAGTGAAAAACCCAAACATCTAACCACAGGAGCCTGAGATGAAGCATTCCCTCCTCTGAGTTTTCACTAATTCACTTTGCTTGTTGAGGTTTTTCATTAACAGCTGTAACTTCCAGCAGACAGCCACTCTTCCTCTATAGCTCTATCTCATTACTGACATAAAACACATGTAAGTGAAACTCTGGCGTAACAGGACACTCTGCTGATCAATGAGGCTTCATAGATTTTCTAATATTTTCTAGATTAAATAACCAATCAATCAATAAAAAACTAATCAGAAACAGTGTTTTTAAAGGGCTGTGAATGCCTTTCCTTCTAATGTGAAGAACAGTTATTCAAAAGGCTGTCACTTTTCTACATGTAACTGAGTAATGTGAGTGTGCACCACCAGCAGTACCACAGAGCCCTTCACATGATGAGATTTACAGGGAGCTTTGAACGCACCGTGACTGAGGCAGGCCCTTCTTTCCCAGGTCGATCCGCACTCGCTCTCCGACGTGCCGGTAGATCTCCACCAGGCAGTTCATGGCGCCATCACGCACCTGTGGGCCGACAGGTAAACACATTACTTGAACACAAAGAGATTGCTTGTTTTAAATCATCCTGAATATGTGGTCGACACTTTAAAAACAATTAAAATCATCTCCCATGATGCTCTTTGGCTGCTGTCACAGCAGAAAAACACATGACTGTGATGACATGTTTAACGCTCCAGGTGTCTTTCTTTCTTTACTTTGTGTCCTGGTGCAAATCCATCTGTGTGTGTATCAGCATTTACAGTGACGTGTCCACATTGATGTTCTCACTCTTATTTTGAAAGAAGCTCTACGTTACACCGGTTTAAATCGTTCTCTTTGTTTTCGTCTAGATGCAGATTAAAAGCAACAATAAATACACACCGACTTTAAACTAAACATCTGAACTGTGTTCAAAGCTGTGACTTTTTTCTCTCTGCAACTGATTAGTGATGAAATCAAACAAAGACTATAGACTTTAAAATCTGATAAGGGTAGCTGAAGGCCTCACTGAGCATGCGTGAGTGTGTTTGGCTTTGGAAAGGGAAGTTCATGGGCACGGCTTCCTGTCCTGAGGAGGAAGTGCGATTCCGGCGATGACGAACCAATCAGTAAACAGCAAACAGAGAGGGGAGCAGACAGATGATAGCTGAGGATCCTGATGCAGAGCTGGAGGATCACAGACTTCATCCCTGTACAGCGGTGTGGGTCTGACATCAGCTAAAGCAGGTCTGGTGTAGTGTAATGTTTGAACTCCACCAGCAGAGGGCAGTCAAACACCAAGATTACTGCAGATTAAAGAAACTGTTCTCCAGCTGGATGTGGAGGAAGTTGGCTGACCTGCACAGTACAGCTGTTTAAAGCCATCACACGACTGCCGCTCAGCTGCTGTCCTGAGTGTTAAGTCCTTTCACTTGTTTCTGAAGCACTCCAGTATGTAAGTCTCAGATACTGACTGCATATGAACCACTACAGCCCCTCAGGCCTGCTAATCTCTGCTAGATGAGCCAGAGTTTAGCAGTAAAATGATGACTGGTGAGGGGGTTTTAAGTTTTCACACAACGGCTGGAAGCAGCAGAAATCTTTCAACCTAAAACATCCTCAGCCTTACTTTATTAAGTAGCAGCTTGTCTTTTTAAGACAGCATTATTCTTTTCACTGATTCACTGCTGAATTATTGCACATTTTAATATATTTTCTGTCTTTTTAAAGTAATTCATCTAGCGTTACCTGGTTTGATGTGAGAACATGTCTGAAGCGGACATTTTCCAACTTCCTGTGGAAAACAATCCGACTCGATCCTCAAGAAGCTGCTCACAGTGCATGTGTGAAAGCGGCTCAAACCACAGTGTAACCTGGTGTGTGTGTGTGTGTGTGTGTGTGACCGTGTGAGTGAGCAGGCATTGTACCTGGCTGGTGGGGTCTCCGAGGAGGCTGCAGATGTGAGGAACGATTTTACTGAGCGTCAGACTCTGAGAGCCAAACCTGAAAGATCAAAACACAAAACTGACTAAAGTCAAGTAAAACTGGAGGTGAGCTCAAAGACACATGACATCATCAGTACGCTTCCTTTACTATGAATAAAACTTCCAGTTTGTGCTCTTTTATTTTGAAAATCACCCACACACTAATTTCTGCGTTTTTTAAAAGCAAAAACAACAAAAGCATCTCTAGCTTCTCGCACGTGAAGGTTTGCAGCTTTTCTTTTATCCCATGAACCAGTTTTAGGTTTGAACTTTTGAAATAAAAATCAGATGTGACAGTTTTATATCTGAAGCTGTGATAAACCTCTCTGAATATTTCCTGAAACTTTAGAGCTAAATAAACAAACAAAGAGTTAACAGAGTCCCAAATATAAGCGCCAAACCTGCTGTTACATTATAAATCAGTTACTGCTTTCAATAATATTAATAACTTACACGTTTAAAGTTGAGATGAGACACAGGCAGAGTCCCTCTCTGGTCCTGTTGTTCTTGTGCTTGAATCCTCCCATCATTCGCTCCCACACATACTGAACACAGGGAGAAGACAGAGAGACATTAACATGTCACCTGTAACGTTATGGTGACGCTCTGTTGGAGGACGACACAGTGGTGGATAAATCCAAACATGCAGGTGGAAATGTGAGTGTTAGACTAATTTACTTTTCTGTGAGTTTAAATTTGAATTTAAATGCCTGATGGCAAAATTTCTCCTGTGCCGTCTTTTTTCCCTGTAGTTTGCAGAGTTATGACACCAGATGTTATAGGTCAGCACCACCATGAGGTTATTATATCGTGCAAAACAGTTGTTTGAATGAAATATCAGCTCCCGAGATGCACTTAAATTCAACAAATGTTGATGGTAATTGAACATATTTCTGCTAAGGTGGATCTCCTGTGACCAAAGGTGTGAAAAAGGAGATAAGATGAAGAGTGAGTGTACCTGTGGGTTTGCAGCCTGGTCCATGATCTTCAGCAGAAGTGCCTGGTCCTGCTCTCGGACTTGATCCTTGGCGTCTCCCAGTCGATCGATAAGACTGGGCAGGACTGAAACAGGAAGCGAGAGTTGGTGTTTACAGCCTGCAGTGATATCACAAAGAAAGCAAAAACCTCCATGTTTGGATATTAACGCAGTGTTTCTCAAACTAGGAGAAATATAGAGAGAATCTAAGCTTTGGTCAGGAAAATAAAATCATCTGTTGAAGCTGAAACTGTGGGGTGTGAACTCTGAGAACTGAATCAATTTTCTTATTGCTGCACTCGTGTCATCTGATTATAGAGATGACTTCCATTACTTCCATACAAGCACAGACAGTAAGTTAAGTGAAAGACTGAAAATAATGGCTGTGATATAAACATTAAGTCTACGGAGGATTATTAAAGTTTAAATAAGAGGAGCACAGAGTAAAATGGGATTAAAATCTGTGAGCCACATGAATGAAATCCTTCCTGTATCGGTGGTTTTATCATAGTAACAGTGAGGAATGGGAGGAACTGTCTAATGCAGACAAATAAATACATTTGAAATCAAAAGTACTTCCTCACAACACTTCAAAAATAACATAAAACGCGTGTTTGGCCACACTGTATCACAGAGTTTGGCTTAAAGTTTCAAATAATTTTTGTAGAGGTGAGCACGATGTGTGAGAAAACTAGTTAAAAACTAATTCTGCTGAACTCAAAGCCTTTAAAAAATAGTCTGTATTCAGAAAGACACAATTAGACAAACATGACACGTGTTCATGATGCTCAGCCTTTAAATACTAAAACTACAAAAGAACCAGTTAAACACAGGAGAAGACATGATGATGGACACAAACCCCTCTACTAGAAATAAGGTCACACATTTGGCTCTAACAGTCAGTCTGAGAAGCTGGTTCCTGTAAACTGTTTTTAACTGTTTGCAGTGTTTTCTCTTTTACTGATTCAAACTGTTGTGTGTTTAATGTGAGTAGCAGGCTCTTTTCTCTCTAACAGGTCTCACTATCACTTTATAAACCCTCTTGCTGGTGTCCTTCTATCACACACCATCGTGTAAATGTAAGAAAACACAGTTCTTTCATTTTTAAGTGTGTTTTTTATAATTGCAGTGTTTGATATTTTAGTATATGTAACTATCATTCCAGCCATTTCCTCCTATGAAAAACAATAAAGTAACATTAACCTTAAATAATAATATAAATTACATTTAATACGCACATGTAGAGATTTGCAATGAAAACATAAAATAAAAGACACTCAAGGTGCATCAAAATGTAAATTAAATATTTTTAATTTGGGAAAAATGTAAAAAATACATATTTATATACATTTTGTAACATTTCTAAATATTTAAGAAAATAACAGATTTTTTTAATGCACAAAGTCTTATTTTAGTATAAATACATCTATCTAAAACTAACAAAAACAGGTTAAAGTCATTTTTAAAAGTAAGCTGAAGCTCATGTTGTTGTACTGTTATTATGTGTGCAGTAAATAACGAGGAGAGGCTCACCAGTTCCAACCTGTGTCCTGAATCTCTCCTGCAGCCGGCTCACCAGAGCCGACAGGATATCCATCCCCAGTAAAACCACCTGAAACACACACACCATCACACGGGCGGTTAAACTGATCCACAGTGACTCCTCCTTCAGCGCCGGCAGCTCCACAGCGCCGCAGCAGCACAGTATTTGAATATGAGCCGCAAAGGCTTATGGGTAACACAGAAAGCAGCGGTTTCAGCTCTAAAAAGGTAGAAAAAGGCCGAATAAAGGCTGCTGGTGTATCTGTGATGTGAGCTAACAGTGTGAACTGCGGTCCTGTGCGCTGAAGCGTTGACCTGATTGTGAACCGTGAGTGTAGCCACTGTGTAGATCTTACTATCAGCGCTTCCGGGGAAGAGAACATGACTTTCCTTGTCATGGGGTGGTTTGGGAAACTCAATGAACGCGTAGTGAGAGCTTCCCTGCTGACACCATATCAACACATACGCACCACCTGAACCGCGAGTTCAGACCACGGTGCAATTTTTGGAAACTCTCAACAACAGAGAGCGATTCAGCGTGACTAATATAAGGGTGACTGAAATAAAACGACCGCCTCCGCTATGGTGCCATCTGCTGGACGGAGAGCGGAACGACACTGACGTAGATATTTGAATGAGTTAATTACAATCTATTTTCATTGTATAACAACGCCATTCTTCTTCCAAGGACTTTATTTAAATTTATGAAGATACTTCGTTTTTATATATTCATACTCAAATGTGTTACATATTTACCTGTAAGCTCTTATATACTTGGAGTGATATTCACTGAGCGTCTTTTAAATTTTATATAATTTAAAACAAACAAACAAAATTATATATTTATATATAAAAAAATTATATAAAATTATTAAACCAATTATTGTCTCAAAATTTCATGTTACTGACTCAAACTTTGGAGAAAATAACTTGAAATTTTGCATTATTAAGTCACACTTTTTAGATAATAACCCAAATTTTCATATTAGCTGTGGTTTTGTTTTGTTATTTCAACTAATGATTGTTTGCTTACTAATAAATCGACTGTGTATCTATAAAAGAGTAAAAGATGGGTATTTTCACTGATTCTGACAAAAAATATTAAATACATCATGATGTTAGAAGTGACTCAAATGATTAACTGATAACAGTTTTTTTTCCTGCATATGAAATCTGTTGGTGTCCACTAAAGGAAAGCCACTGAGGTCACTTATTTTGGGGTAGGTCTCACTTACATAAAATACACCTTTGTTTATTAATTGTGCAATGAATTAATTGTGAAATATGAGGAAAATGCTTTGACATCTTATAACTAAGGTATTATAGACTCACTTTTATAACCGTATGCAGACTGATGGAGATTTGTGGTTCATTCTGAGTGGGAATAATCTGGATTAAGAAAAACACTTTCAGGTTTACAGGGATCTGTTTAAATTTTTCT
Organism: Diplotaxodon limnothrissa; assembly: GCF_057381915.1. Taxonomy (NCBI): domain Eukaryota; kingdom Metazoa; phylum Chordata; class Actinopteri; order Cichliformes; family Cichlidae; genus Diplotaxodon; species Diplotaxodon limnothrissa. The sequence goes on along the minus strand of NC_140617.1, from coordinate 22,063,084 downwards.
TACTTACTGTCACATGTCTCCCGAATAAGAAGTGGGGATTCATATTAAACATTGCCAACACTTCAAATATGTAAACGCAATCCCAGAGAAGCTAAAGCTCAGGTTTCAGACTGCTCTGAACACTCAGTTTATCACAGTGTTTTCTACTCTCAGCTCCATATCATATCACAAAGAGCAGATATGTAGTCCAAAATATGACCTTTAACCTTTAGATCACCCAAAAACATCTGGACATGAGTATGTGAAGAAGGAGAATTGCTGCTTTTCGACATGATGATAAAGTGAATATCTTTGGATTTTGTGGTGACATTTGAATAATTCGACTACTACAAATAAAATGAGTGTTTCTGACATTTGATCCACTAAAGAGAGGAAGAAATCAATGTGGAGATGAATCTAAACATGTGTCCATTATTCATATCATCTTAAATCCCTCCCTCATGTTTAAGCACTTCACTTTTGCCATAAGAGGCTGCCCATAAGCAGCCTGTATTTACAGCTGGCTGGACAGCCTTTTAATTTACATCAGAGGCCTGTGATCGATTAACACGAGCCATTATCCTAACAGCTTGTGAAAGAGCCCTCCTCCATCCTTCACACTCAGCGCTGGAAGGTTTTAGTGCCCTGTTAACGGCAGCGACTGGCTGGAAGCTGAGTCTCTGTCAGACCTGCTGGCTCGCTCACACAGAGCAGGAAACTGGGCTAATGGGTGCTGGTAAATTAAGCTTGCCTCTGCCGTGCTCGCCTGGGAGCCTCGCCGTCCTCGTTACGGCCCCACAGACATCACCAGGACGGACAGGAGGCTGTGTTTCCAGGGCAGCGCGGGATGCAGCGATACGATTGGTCCGTATGTGTCTGCTGCTCTTACTACTGAGTGAAATGATGCCACACCAGACTCCAGTGAAAAATCCGGCATTTTAGTTAATAAGACTAAAAGTTCAGCAGCCGTTCAGGAGCTGTGATTCACATCAGAGGGTTTCCTTTGGTAGACAATGGTGCAAACATCTATTTTGTAAAACAGATGTTTATAAAAAAAACAAACCATCTGGTCTTCCACCAAAGCATTTTTACCATTGGGGGTTTCATTCACTGAATATTAACACCGTTTGTTTTGTTTTTTTTGTCTATCAGACAGGAAAAAACCTTCTATTAAATCAGGTAACACAGACTCTACCTATATCAGAAACAAATCCATAAATTTGTCCTGACTTCCTCCCCTCAACTCCAACTAGTCGTACTGTTAAAAGAGAGTTTTTCCTTCCCACTGTCGCCAAATGTTTGTTCATAGGGGGGCCGTTTGATTATTGGGGTTTTCGTTGTGTTAGTATACGGTCTTTAACTGAATGTTGCTGTGAATTGCTGCTATATAAATAAAAGTGAACTTAACTGAACCCAACAAAAATACGACCATGAGAAGAACATATGTGAAGGAAACCTGAGAGACATTACAGAAGCCTCAGATATGTTGGACGGTTTGTTCCCACAGTCTGGCTTTGAGTTTTAAGGCATTTTTAATAAGTAATATTAGAAAAGAACTGGGTAGCTACATGTAGTTTGTATAAGAAGCAGAGCTGGTGAAAAATGGTAACAGTTGAGTAAATCCATCATCAGGGTCAGGAGCTCTGTAACTGTCCTTAGATGCTCTATGATTAATCAATTATGTGCTTTTATTCAGCATCTGTTTGGCTAAGTCTGGCACATTTACCTTTCTATCTGACCGGCGTGAAACACGAGGGTTCATTGACAGTTTCGTTTGTTTAAACTACACAAACTTAAAGAGCAGATGGTTGTTTTTGTTTTATTTTGCATATTTGTGGAGTCAGCACGACTCTGATTTGTCCTCTCTGGCACCGTTGCATTAAAAAGTGACATCATCAGCCTAAAGCAGCTCTACATTACTGTGCACTACTCCCATCTCTATTGATTAACCAGCACCAGCGGCGGCGGCAGCAAACGTCCATGTACAGCATGCTAATCGAGCAGCACGGGGAACCGGGCTGACTGCAGCTGAAGGTAAACAGGCTGGTGGGTTATTCATCAGCTCTCAGACAGAGCAGCGCTCCACGAGGAGCTGCGGTAATTAGCATCGAGCGGTTTCAGGCTCAAACACACAAACGAGGTGGGAAATAAGAGGCAGGAAGACTTAAAGTACCACCTTAAAAAACGACAATAAAAGAAATCAGAATTCTGGACTCTATTTTCTTCTATTTAACAGAAAGGATGGTTAGATCTCCTTCAAATGGCACCGTACACTAACACAATCTGAAACCAAGAAGCACTGAAAACTGCTCAGCAGGCTTTCACCATCATTTTCAAAGCTTACCCCAAGAAGACTTTTGCATATCACTAAGTTGTTAATAACTTATCCTGGTCCTAAAATAACCAGAAATTCAACTCTTAACTTCAGTCATTTCTCAGGACATCAGCTGACATTACAAAGATGTGTCATTTGTCAACAGGAAGCCAAACATTACAACACATCTGGAGGGTAAAGATAACACAATAAACACCACACTTGTATTTAGTGGGGCTTTGTTTGGCCAATTCTCTATTTTATCGAGCTGTTTAAAGCCATGTTATTACAGGTCGGTTTTAATATTTTTGGTTTCCACAGCTCAGGAATTCCCCACCTTCTCAGAAGGAATACAGTGGCTCTCATCGTGACTTAAACTGAGTGTTTCCTTCCCAAAACGACCAGCCATTCAGCTCTTCTTTTATTAAAGACACTCAGTGAGGGATGAGAAACCTAATGAAATGGTGTGTTACAGTTAACACACCCAGCCAACACTCTAAATTAAGGGCACTTCTCCAGCCGAGTTTCACAACTAAATAAAAGCACCACTCCCTCTGTACTGCAACAGCTGAGGCTGAAGTGCTGTATTCACAAGCACGCTGACAGATGTGAGGACTGGGATCTTTTTTTTCTTTTTACCCCATCTCACCCTCCAGCTGCTGCTGCTCTGCTCACCTTGAAGTTGCTGGAATTGACCCAGGAGCTGGCCACGCAGTCCACCATCCTGTCCAGCATGCTCTGGTCCTGCTCCAGCTCCGGGGACCTCTCCTCATCCAGGATCAGCTCCATGACCTCCTGGCCCACCTGGAGCCTCTTCCCCAGGTCCTTCTGCGTCACCTGCTCCAGCAGGTACTCCATGCTCACCGCCTCCACCTCCTCCTCCATGGCTGCAGGAAGCAGACTCCCCCAGGTGGTCTTGTTTTCCCTCCTCGCTCCTCCTCACCTGTGGTCCAGCAGAGGTGTTACAGTTGGCAGGACCTGCAGCAGGATTCGTACACGGCGCTTGTGCTTAGGAGGCAGCTAATGTGGAAGAAGGAGAGAGCTCCAGGCTGTCCTGCTGCGGAGGGCTGTGCCCGGCATTGGGCTTCATTCTCCTGCACAGCTTTGCTGTGATTTAATGAGGGGGAGAACAAAAAAGGCGAGAATTAGAGCCAAGTTTCCACAACTATCACCTCCAGATTAAAAGACTCCAGCCTGCTGACCTCCAGATCCTAGCGTGGTCTTAGCAGTGCCTCTGTGCTTTCAGCTAACGGGCCGTTAAGGGGCGCTAACACAGGTGACCATTAAGTTAGGTGTCAGGACAGTTTAACTGAGCTGTTAGCTTCAGCTGCTAGCTCGCTGATAGCCTGCTTTCTATCCAAAAATACAGCCGAGCTGGTGCTAGCTATGCGGGGAAATTCAACCCTGTTCTCCCCGCAGGAGAGCCGTGAACGCCTCTAACCTGTCTCTCGGACTCCTGGTGGCTTAATTAACTAGTTATTAATTCAGCGACCGGCTGTAAATCCACTCACCGGATGGACTGACTCGTTCCCAGGGAAAAAAGTCAGAAGTGGCGATGCTGCCTCCGGCCACAAACTACCGTTACTTTCCTCCGTGGGGCTCGGCGATCACTTCCTCGCTGGTGAAATCTTAATCTTCTGGCAGCTCACGCCATCTCTGCGCTTCTAACCTCTCACCTCTCTAACTGACGAGCTGCCCGCTGCTAATGAAAAAGGGGAAGATTATTATTTGCCGTAGTAAATCAAATCATGACCCCTGCCAGACGCCGTAGAGTCCTGCAGCGAGTCGAGTGAAGCCGCATAGTCGCGACACCTCCCGGCAGAAGCGCGCAACTACAGCCGGAGGAGGGCGTACATGGTTGGGAGGGCTCTCCCGTCAGCCTCAGGTGACCCCTTTTAAAAATTCAAGGTGTGCCTGTCAGAGTCAAGAGGTGTCATCCGGGCCCAACTTGGCTCCGAGATGACAACAAAAATTATTTATTTATTTTTATGGTGAATGAGAAGTTAGAGAGAACTGAGTTTGGAGACCACTGCTTGTTGCAGATCTCAAAGGTTAGAGACAGGGCCTGCATTTTGATCCGGTTGTCTAAAAGTCTCAGAAGAAGTCACTATGCGCACTGTGAACGTAAGGGCTGTATATGTGCTGATTTCTTAGATTTGTTTGGCATATTTGTCACACTTGCATGTTTCAGATCATCAAGCAAATTTTAATATATTCTTTTTAAAAGATAAGCCAACTAAATATAAAATGCAGTTTTGAAATGATGATTTTATTTATTAGGGGGGGAAAGCCATATCTGGCCGTGTGTGAAAAAGAAATTCACTGCAAATTAGCTGTGATTAACCACATTTTTGGAAAACTGAGTTCAATTTGAATTAAAACAGAACATGTATGACAAAATGAGGCAGGCTAAAAGAGTTGAAACAGCTACAGAAACAGCTGAGAAACAAAGTCACTGGCATCTATCAGTCTGGAAAAGTGTTAAAAAGCCATTTGTAAGGCTTCAGGAGTGCAGTGAACCAAATAAAGAGCCATTTTACACAAACGGAGTAAACTTGAAAGAGTTGTGAACCTTCCCAGGAGTGACCGGGTAACCAAAATTACTCCAAGAGTGCACTGATGACTCATCCAGGAGGTCACAGCAGAACCCAGAACAACATCTACAGAACTGCAGGGCTCACTTGTCTCAGTTAAGGTCAGAGTTCATGATTCAACAATAAGAAAGAGACTGGGCAAAAATACTCTGTGGACTGATGAGACAAAAGCTGATCTTGAAGATCCTCCACAGTGATGACTCATTGCTAGTTATCGCAAACACTTGATTGCTACCAAGTCACACAAGAACCATTAATGAGGTTTATAGGGCAATCACTTTTTCACACAGGGGCAGGTAGGTTTGGATAGCATTTTTCACTCAGTGAAGAAATAATTTTGTATTTACTTGTGTTATCTTTGTCTAGTGTTAAATGTGTTTGATGATCTGGAACATGTAAGCATGACAAATACACAAAAACTAAGAAATCAGGAATGATGTAAGTAAGTAAGTTTCCGTGTTTCATGAACGCCCCTGCAGCTTCAGAGTGAGGGTCTGACCTCTATGTGGTTAAAAGAGCCTCGTCCATCTCAAGAGAGTCATGAATAAGCCATGTGACAGCCAGGGCCCTATCAGGGATAAGTCTTCACATCAGGGAAAAATAACACCAAAGTGAAACTAAAATACTGTGGAACAAGCTGGATAGTTCACTCATTACAATAAACAGTGAAGGAACGTTTTACTTCACCATCCTTTAAGATTTAGTAGCTAAACCTTTAATAATAAATCCCTTTGGAAGACTGTCACCAATAACAATGTGAGTAAGCATAATTATGACTTATTATCTCTTAATTACAAGTTAGTATCTCACAGGTTTGATGGAAATTCTCATAACAATCATTTAGTGTCTCATAAGAGATGACTTTAGTATGATAATGAACTTTATTGTCATACTCATGAATGTCTTTCTTTTGATATTTGGACCTCATATACTTATAAGAAGCGATGCCTTCATCATATCTTAAAATTAGGATTTAGCATCTTCTAATTAATAATTAACAATGACTTAATGCCTCATATCAGACAATAATGAGCCTAAATATCATAATTATGACTTGCTCACTCTTTTTTTAATTTGTATCCAGCGATGTAATACAAATGCTCAAGGTTATGACTTAATGTGTCATTATTGTCATATTTTTGTCATAATATAAAAACGTTATTAAAGTATCATAACAACAAGTTTCACTTGTATTATTAGTTCATTTGTGGCCAGTTTCTGAGTGTGCTGCCAGATAAAGACTCCAACACCACACATGTAACTGCAAATTAAAGAGCTGTTTATGTAATAACAACATAAATATCAGTCAGACTGAGGATATAACAGGTTTTTATAAACATGTAGTTGCTTTATTTTGCCTTTGGGGGCAGCACTGAGTCTCTGTTGCTGTATGTCCCTGCAGGTGATGGAAGAAGTGTGAGAATATCTAAAAAAAACAAAAGACTCCCATCATTGACAACCGGTCAGTGCCAACCCACATAAAACACACTCTCACACACATATACTGTGCTGCTGCTGACAGGCAGTGGGGAGAGGCGGAGATGCTGGTGCTGCTCCAGGTCATGTACACCGACCTGGACTTCCTGACGGAATTCCACATGGAGCTGCAGAATTTCCTGTTTGAGAAGTACTGTCTCTGTGTCACCCAGATGGCTGGAAAACCAGGAGGGAAACACCTTTACCTCAGAAACATAAACATCAATTAAATTCAGGAGAAGTTGGTGTTTTTATATAAAAACTGCTGTTGGTGCGTCTGTGGACTCTAAAATCAAACACATAAAAAAGCCTGAAATGGAAATAATATTGCAGTTATGTATCTTTTAAAGTGTAGCTTTGTGTAGGGCTATTACTGACAAACACAGCTGATGTCCACATCATGGACCACATACAGGAAGTTCAAAGGAAGTCTACACGGTCAGGTTTATAAACATGGCGGTCTTAACATCGGGATGTGTCTCCCTGTGGTTAATGTGGATTTATCTCAAATGCAATGCTCAGACCATCTTGGCTCTGGAGAACCACCGCTGTGCTGTCACCTCTGTCCGCGGTACAACAAAAGCACGAGTTCAGCTGTTCATAGCTACAGAGAAAACACGTTTTAACTGTGAATAGTAATGACACAAGGTAAAAGCAGCAGCTTTAAGTTTGGCTCTAATAAACTGCACCATGTTAATCTTACTGCTTTGATGCAGAAGCAGTTTTGTGCAGATCAAAAAGTTGGTATTGAAACACCGAATGAAACGTTTAATATGTAAAGATATTAATGTGCTCAGACAGTTCTGTTTGCATAAGAGATAATTAAAGATAATAAAAGCAAGATCCAAATGAAAAAAACAAGCAAACAGAAAAACTCTAACACAGTGCAGAGGAAGAGTTTTTATTACAGAGTTGGAGATGGAGAGAGCCACCAAAGAGGAGGAAGTGTCCAGTCCACAAATTGTTGACTCTTTCTTGAAAGATTACTGGCTGTGTTGCATCAGAAATCTTAATAAATACAAATGTGTGGTGTTAATCTTACAGTTTTTATGGCGTTGTTTGGATTCAGGCTGCTTTTAATGTTTGATGATCTTTAAGAAAGGAGTTAATGCTTCTCACTTCAGAGCAGACTGTCTGTTTTGATCGATTGTATCTATTTTGTAAGGTCACAGAGGGGCTGGAGCGTATCCCACGGCGACAGGTGAAGTCAGAGAAATAACCACACTTAAATTAGGTGAAGCTAATGTGGACGTGTTTGGACTGTGGCAGGAAACAGACAGGCTTGTCAGGAGGTCTGAACGACCAGCGCCATCTGGTGGACTAATCCAGTTCATTTAAACAGATGGATGCTTTACTGATCCCCCTGATGTGAAACAGTGAGTAAATATTTTTAATATTTTTTAAAAAATGGATCCAGTTTTGATTAAATTACTGTTGATTCTGTGTGATTAGAGTTTTTAAAAGCTTCTAAGTAAAAAATAAATAAAAAAGGGAGTCGAGTTTATTCTGAGGTTAAGTTCAAAGTTTTCGTTTGTTCTTCAGTCCCTTTATTTCCAAAGCCCACAAACAAAAGTGCAGATGTGTGATTTCTACCTCATAACCACCCACCATTCAAATAAAACGTGGAGTTGATGTTATCCTGTCTGAAACGCACTAACTTAACAAACACTAAACGTTCAGTATTTACAGCACAGAGAGCTTTCCGGTACATTCTGTTGGCATTTGTCAAAGAAAACACTAAACGGACGAGTTTCCCTCAAAGGTTCTCGTCTGTGTGGAGTGTCAGCAGCACCCGTGTCTTTCCACACCAACACAAACACAACGAGCACTGAGCGCGCTCAGATCAGCTTTAAAATGACCTTCGTGGACACATTATCACATCCTCACATGGTAACAGTTAGTTAATGTCAGTTTACATAACGGGAGCTCACAGTACCTTAAAGTGTTAAAGCAGCATCAGACTGGTGGGTATGAAACCGCTGCTGTAAAGGCTCACACACGCAGACACACACCGTTTCTCTGACTTAGCTTCTCTTAGATGATTCACTAGAGTGAAAAGCAAAGCGTCGCTCACATGGCCTTTAATTATGAGTGACTTGGCAACATTTTCCCTTTGCTTTGTCTTTAAATCCAGTTTGTGATTAAAAGAAAGAGCTCGATTAGCTTATTTGAACTAGAACTAGGGCCTGTGAGTATGTGTGGGAGCCTTTAGAGCAACTAAAGCAGGTTTCATATTGTTAAATAGGAACTTAGAGGAGGAAACGAAGCTCCTTCCATCGCCTCCTCGTGCAGCTCTGGACCGCTTCCAGCACCACTGATATTTGGACACAGCTCGCTAAAAGTCCTTTAGTGACTATCTTCTCTTTAAACGAGTCAAAACAAACACCTTCAACACTGAATAAATAAATAACATGTCAGATGTCTTCAAACCATCTCCTCAACAAGGAGAAGAAAAGAGTCTTTTCAGCTGCTTTAGGGGTAAAATTTGCTGCAGCCGCTGTCTCTCCTGCAGATTACAGCTTTGATCATTAATACCAAATATAAATGTAGTACCAAAGAAATAATGTGGATTAAATGCCTCAGCAGCAAATAAAATGATGAAAATTAGCTTTTTTCCCCTCCTGCAGTGCAGGAAAGAAACACTGAGCTGCCTGCTCTGGGAGCTGTTCTAATGGATGCTGTTTGCTTTTTAAGTTTTCTGGTTTGGTGTTAAATTAGATGTTAAATCTTTGTGCAATCAGGTCAAACATGACAACCACAGAGCATTTTAACTTGTTACTCACTGAAATTCAACCAGGATGAAGCCTTTAGCTCTTCTCTGATCTGATAAACTCGTGAAAACCCCAAAACTATTCTAAAGGCCATCAAACCACAACTTTATGGATATGTACCGAGGTCAAAGCTGGTCATTCAGGGTCCAGGGGAGGTCGTCTCTATGAGGAAAACAGCTGAGATGACTGGAAGCGGTTCAGAGGTGCACACCCATCCTCTAAGATCAGGGTTGCTTTTTGATTTTCATGGGTGGAGTTTAGTTGGAGAGCTTTGTGATTTCCTCTCTGTGCAAAGAATCTGATTGGCTGGTAATTAGAAGAACAACCAATGCTACAGTAAAACAAACAAACAAACAAACAAGGTTTAGTGTTTGAGGGAGCTGGCATGTCCACCAGACGCATGAACACAGGCAGGAGTAATATATAAATATGGCAGCAACACGTACAACAAAAAAAGACAAAGTGCAACAAAGTCCTCAACTTCAAATAAAATCAGCTCCAGATGTGTGTGACCCTCACAGCTGGTCCCATTTCACCTCCAGATTTAAAGATACACATGATCATTTTCCAGTTATGACTGAATATCATCTCATTCAGAAGTGTGTGTGTTTCATACATACTTGTAGTGCATTTTCTTAACCGAGAAAGTTGAATTTGGATTCAAAGAAGAGCTAAACTTTCTAAATATGTTGACGTTTCGGGCCTGAAGATCACTCAACAGGTCTGGATCTGGATATTTGGGGAATAGCACTTCACCAAATATGTTAAAACTTTATAAATCTTTATAAAGTCTGAGTGTTTTAGGGCTAAATATACACATCTAACACAGAGCCGTTTGAGCTCTAAAAGAGAGGAAAGCTAGGCAGAATAAAGACACCCTTCTGAATGAGATCATCTCTAAAACCTACACCATGAATCAATAAAAACAATCATCACGGAGCCTCAGAGGTCCAAATTTCATTTAAATATGATCAGAGATGATCGTTAACCCTGCGATTCACTCCATACACACACACACCGCCCTGAAGTCGCAGTTTCCCTTCATCTGAATCTCTAAACTGAACGAGCAGCAGCAAATGAACGACGTTAAGGTGGATTCACTATGTTTTAAAGCCTTCCTGCCACTGCGGGGGTGGGAGGATATTGAGGGAGGTGGGAGGGGCTTTTCACAGGTAGCAGAGCAGCGTGGCGTCATCTTTCCAGTTTGACATATTTACACCATCAGGGCAGTAAACCCGCCTCTCACGCTAGTTGAACATGATGGACTCTGGATCCTGGTTCATCATCTGGGCCATGTGACGCAAAACGTCCTTCTTGGTGATGATGCCCAGGAGACGCCTGCAGAGGAGGGATGCAAACAAAGGTCAGAGGTCGTTGCCCATGTGATGAGTAAAGGAAGAATGTGCAGATTAGAGGAGACAAACTGAAACTGCAACCAGATCAGCTTGACAGCCACTCTGATCACACAGATCAATCAACTACAGGAGAAAGTTGAGTCTAAGACCCAGCTTCCTTTGCTGTTGCTGTTCCTGGCAGAAACAGCAAAGCATGGACACTGCGGGCTGGATCACAAAGTGTCCTGACCTCTAAACACCAGCTGACCTCTCATATAAGTGAGTAAACACTAGGGATGGGTATCAAAACCCGGTTCTTGTTGAGAACCGGTTCCCATTGTTTCAGTTCCTTGGAATTGTTTGTCATTTTTGCAAACGATTCCCTTATCGATTCCAGTCGCCCCGAATGACGTCACCACGTTGCGGAGCGTCATTTACCTGGCAGGAAATATGGCGCCTTTAAGCGGCTCAAACACTAAAAAGTTTGGTTATACTTTATGAGAACAGATGACAACAGGGCAACTTGCAATACTTGAAAAGTAGATATTTCATTTAAGGGAGGAACCACTACGAATATGCAAAAGCATTTGCTCACAAAACACCCGATGACCTTAAATGAATGTCGTGTTTTTAATTCCGCTCCGGACTCGTGAATCTCAACCCAGCAGCAGCGGTAACGTTTGCACGTCCTCTCCCGTTAATGCGGCAGGTAAATAATCAACTAACAGTGCATGTTATGTTAGCGCGATCTGCCTTATTACAAAACCTGCCATCACTGTGCATTTAGGTGACCATGATGAGACAGACAGTCTGGCTCAGATGCTGGCAGTTCTCGCTGCAGTCTACCGGTAGCGTCTCCTTTCAGGCCAGGATAGACGAATGTCACCCAGCAGTGACTAAGTTTGTGGTAAAAGGCTTGCACCCATTTGCCACAGCAGATGCCCCCGATTTTCAGTAATGTGTTTAATTGTAGGCAGGGACATTACTGGATATTCTTGTGTAATTGCTACAGAATAATTTATGTTATACTTTGTTATTGCTACAGAAGAATATTTATTTTATTATTTTACATTTACAATTTTTTTTCCTGGGCACCCTGTGACACCCCATTGAAGAGCCGTAGGCTGCATCTCTTAAGATCTCACTGTTGGGTTTGTAAGGCCATGCTACTCCTAAATTTCTATCTTGTTCAAAGAGAAGATAAAAAACAAAGTTCTAAGCTAATCGACCTTAGTGTTCTCCTTTTTTAAAAAGAATCGATAAGAGAATCGATAAAGAATCGAATCGTTAAACAGAATCGAAAATGGAACCGGAATCGTGAAAATCTTATCAATACCCATCCCTAGTAAACACTGAATACATTTGGGTTTATTTAAATCTTGGTTATAGGAGACCTATTTTCATTTTTATTTTTTTAAAATAAGTAACAGAGGTAATAAAGATGTAATAACGATTAAAGAAGTCATAAATTAATTGGTTTTAGGAGTTTTAACAATTATTTATGTCACTTTGCTTCATAACTATTAAGACAAATGATCTCATTGAGTCACTAGAGGGAGCCGTTTGCCCTTAAAATAACCTAATGAAAAAGCTGCTGATCTCTTTGATCTAAGCTAAGCCGGCTGCTGCAGAAATATGACCTTAAAAACTTCAGCCCAGCTTCACCTTCCTCATCTTTTTTTTTAAAACTGTATATTTAGAAAAAGACTGGCACATAGAACAGAAAACACTGCACCGAACACCCGATCTCTATTATTCTAGATAAAGCCCTGAAATACTGGCTGCTCTTACCAACAGAGCAGCCAATGACATCAGAGGTGAGCAGGAAACATGAAGCTGCTGCTTCTCTGTTTCCTGCAGACTGGAGAGAATCCTTCTCTGACATTTTAAAGGAATGATACAGATCAGCTTCTGAGCTACAAACGGTTTCAGGGTTTTTACTGATGAACGTCACTGCTAAAGTCAAGGTATTCACAGTATTTTTGGTGGCAGGACAACTGCAAATGATCCAGTTTGTCACCAACAAAGTGAAACTATGTTTTCAGGACTTTGTAGGTGCATGAAATCTGACCCCGTTTCAACCCTCTAGCAGATCATTACATGAAGGCACCTTTTGAATACAAGCGCGCTCATGCTCACAGGTGTACACCCTTTTTGGCTCCTACCTCAAAGCACACTGTGTGCTGTCGATTCTATGTGCTGCACAATAATACTCAATATTTAGTATTTGCTGTTATCTTCACATAGATCATCACGATGATGTTGTTTATTATATTGCTCTCTTTTTTTGCTTGTTTTCTTTTTTCTTTCTCAACAGGTGATCCAGGTGACTGATATATGTATTTTTTGTCTGTTTGTTTTGTTTGTTTTTGGTTTTTGCCTTTCATCACCGTTCCTCTTCCCTGCTGTTTTTCTTTCCCCCAGTCATGTCTGTCCCGTGTGTAGCAAGTGAAAATAAAATAAAATAAACAATAAAAACAAAGGTCAATCAAACAGACTAATACGGCAAGGCCAGGATGGTCCATTTGGTAAAGTAAATGCATTGGGCATCTTTCTTTGCCTTTAGACAACAATTCTGATGGCAAAAGAACATAAATGGGACAGGCGAAAAAAAAAAGAAAAAAGAGAATTTTCAACCGTTTCCATATTTCAGGCTGTAACAGCAGATGGCATTTGGCGTGCTCTTACCCGCTCCTGGTGACCAGACACTGGCGCAGACCAAGCTTGCGGAAGATGTCCACCACGGTCTCCATGGGCGTGTGGTCGGTGACGGTGAATGGGCTGAGGTTGAGGATGCGTCGCAGCTTAAGCGGCTGTGGGTTGCTCGCCGGCAGCTGCGGTGCGTCCTCGGTGAAGTAGACCACTGAGCTGCTCACCACGCCGTCCTGCTTCTGACGGGCGTTCTCTGTGGATGGATCGAGGGGAGGAGTCAGTGGAAACCTTTCGATCGGATTCACTAAAGACTAACGTGCATTTGCGGTTGACTTACTGATGGCGAGCGTGAGGTCTCTGCGCTGGACGAAGCCGATGAGCCTCTCTGACTCTCTGGACACGACCACGGGGAAACCGTTGTAGTCCGTGTCTTTGATCAGCGTCTCCACATCCTCTACTGTCGTGGAGTCCTGCGTGAGGACAGCCAGCGGTGGGTCGTTCCTGCGGGGACGCATCACGTCGGTGGCGAGCGTGCGGTGGGTGAACTCGTCCCGCACGTCCAGGTACGGGTAGCCGTTTAGCAGGATGTGTGACTCGTAGATGCCCTCCTTACCGAATGCATCTGCCACCCACTTGCTGGTGACAGCAGCGGCCATCAGGGGGACGATGTACTCCAAGCCGCCGGTGAGCTCAAACATGATGACCACCAGCGAGACGGTCATCCTCGTTACACCGCCTGAAGCAACACAAACACAGCTGCTTCATCACAGGAGGAGACTTAATTCAACCATTCACAGTGTGAGAAGTTTCTGCTGTTTACCAGGGGCAGCCAATCAGAACAAAGCTTGGGTTAAAAGGGGAGGAGCTAAAACAGCTTGTTTCAGGCAGGCCTGACACAAGGCCTCATCATGTCTACATCTTAAAGCTTCTAATGGGTGAACGGTGCACTCACCCAGGCAGGCGGCGGCTCCCACCATGGCGTACAGTCCTGGCGTGACGCAGTCGGCGCCGGGCCGGCACCAGTTCTTGAAGATGATCCAGTCGTGGTGATGGTAGGCCATCTGCTCCACGGCGATCCCGACGATCCGCCCGGCGATGGCCCCGACCGCCATGCTGGGGATGAAGAGACCCGAGGGGATCTGAGGAGGAAAGAGATCCGCTCAGAGAAACAGAAACAGGAAACAAACACCGACTTCCAGCCCATCGTCTTCCTCGCACTGACCTTCATGCCGAAGGTGAAGATGGTGATAACGATCTTGAAGATGAGTGCGAGGGTGAGCTGCCACAGGGCGTTGTAGACACCAGGTCCCGCTGGGCGGTCCGGGATGTCGTCCACCGGCCGGCTCATGTTGGGGTTGTTGACGTAATCGCAGAGCTGCGACGACTCGAGCGCGCCACAGTCATTGAAGAGCTCTGAGATAAGCTCGCTGGTGCTGCGGCGGGTGTATGGGTTGGGGTAAGCCAGAAGGGCAGTGATCCCCGTCACGGCGATCACCTCCAAGACCGGGTACTTCCCCAGCTGTGTGGTCTTCCTCCGCCGGCACCAGGCGATGTTGGCCCGGATGAAGAGAGTCCCCCAGAGGCCGCCGAAGACGCCAAGCAGGATAAAGGGCACCAGCTCGGCCATGTACCACGGCGTGTGGTACTCCACATAGAAGAGCACCAGGCGGCTGTTTCCAAATGGGTTGATAGAGCGCAGCGTGAAGGCTGCGACCAGTGCGGCGAAGAAGGAGCGCCACAGAGTCTTCAGAGGGAAGTAGTAGCTGACCTGCAGGAGGAAGCACAGGACATCGTTAGGAGAGAGGAGGAGGAGCTACAGATACTCTGTGTCCGGTCTGATAGCCAACCTCTTCCAGGCTGAACAGGACTCCTCCGATGGGCGCGCCGAACGCCACCGACACTCCAGCTGCCGCTGCCGCCGACAGCACCTGCAGGAGGCAGACACACATACATCTACGTGACTTTTCCTTCATCGAGGGGAGAGCGTGCACACTGTGAGGAAATCTTACTGCCCTTAAAAGGTCAAAGGTTAGGAGTGTTTTTTCCGCAGCATACCTCTCGCCTCTTGCCCTCGTTCTTGCTGTACTTGGAGAAAAGGCTGCAGAAGAGGTTTCCGCAGCAACACGCCACATGGACCAGAGGACCCTCCTTCCCCAGGCTCAGGCCCGACGACACGGCCAGCACCAGCGTGACTGTCTTGATCAGCAGGGTCCACTTCCCCAGGTAGCCCCGGATGATGAAGCCGCTGAGGATCGTCTTGATCTGCACAAAACATGCAAACAGACGGAGACATGTGAGAGCGAACGCACGGCTGAAAGCGCAATCAGACTCCATTTAAAAAGTCCCACAGGAAAACTGTTAAAAACCATCTGTGTCATGGCTTCAGTTCCTGTATCTGCATGGGGGCGTGGCCTAATGCCACCTGCTGCAAGTAACACACCTCATTAGAAGCCTGCTCAAATGAACTGAGCCAACTCCAACTGATTGAATTTGTTTATCCAGTGAAAAAGTTTGTTACCTCCGGGATTCCCGACCCGCAGGCATACGGAGCGAACACTCGCACCAGCGACACCGCCAGGAAGGAGAAGAGCAGAGCCCATAGGATGTACAGGAAGTAGTTCAGCACGTACGCTCCGGCTCCCTGAGAGAACACAGAGTTAGCTCATCACTCTGTCCACTCATTGAAGAAACACACACAACCACTAAAAGCGGGCAACTCAACCTCGGCGTGGCCTGTCATCAGCTCCGCCCACTTCTGCCACTGTGGGCACTTGTCCCGGTCGTCAAACGTGGTCTCGTTGGAGGTCCAGCAGCACTGCTCATGGCTGTACCAGAACGCCGAGAGGCACACACCCTCCTTCAGGTCCGTCATCCAGTCCACGGCGAGGTCGATCACGCCGGCCAGCGTCCCTGTGGAGGAGAAGGGGAGGAGTCATTCCACCTCAGAGACACCTTCATCACTCTCAGATTGCTCCTGTTTCTCTTCCGGTGTCGCTCGGACATCCAGAGAGACGTCTGCAGCTTCAACAACAGAGTAAGAAACAGAAATAAAGGTAAAAAGGAAGCTAGATAGATGAAGCCTGGGAACTTTAAGCCCAGCAGCACGAAGAGGAGGAGGAGATCAGAGACACAGCGAGCCTGACCTGAGAGGAGGCCGATGAGCAGCATCACCACCCATCCCGACCAGGCGTCCAGCAGGCTCTTAATCAGCTCCCAGAGGGACTCTTTGCTCTTGCTGGTGATCTGCAGAAACACAGGATCAACTTACAGGTTTGCTGTGTGGATTTCAAATAAAAGCTCACGCGTCATGTGTCACGCCTCACAATGAGGAGGGAGAGGAATAGATGAAGCACACACCTTACGGTGGCGGTCTGTGTCCCTGGATTTCTCTCTCAGCCAGTCAATGGTGTGGAAGTCCTCGTACGTGCTCACATCGGGGAAAGGCTCATCCAGGAAGTCCATCAGGTTCCCGGCACCATTCATCTCCTCCGTGGGCGTGGCGGCACTCACACCTGGAAGAAAGTGAGGACGTCATCAGTGTTAATTTGATTTGTAAACACTCACTGTTTATTTAACGTTAATGTCCATGCTCATCGGTTTAATGAGATTTCACCTGCTCAACACATTCATATAAATAAGAATAAAAGCTTAAATTAAAGATCCACGTGTTTTTAATAATATGCATTTCTGTTTATACTGAGGAGGAGCCGGGTGCAGTCAGCCTTTACTGAATTCAAAGATCCCGATGAGTTAAAAGGAGGGGGGGGGGGAAGCATTTCACCTGCCTCATATCACAGGATGAGGGCAGATCTCCTCACTTTTACCTGAAGAACAACAACAACTATCTCCTCTGACATGAATGCAATCACCACCGAGAGTCCCCACTGTGTTTGTCAGACTTCGCACCTGAAATGATCCAGCAGCACAAACAGCACTGCGGAGCCTTTATTTACGTTAGCTCCTGAAGCTAACCAGGCTAACTCAGCATCATTTCACTGGCTGTTGTTGTTGTTTACCTTCAGCGACCTCCATGTTGCTCCGTGCTCACCGCTGCGGGTCTAAAATAAAATCTCTTCAATTATTAACTGATACGTTGTCAAATAAAAATGTCATTTTAGTAAAATTCAGCGAGAGAAAAATAAATAAAAGCCTACGGAAGCGTCGCAGAAGGCTCCCTGCAACCTGCCAGTATCGCGATACTTCGGGATCGCGCTTTGCTTGGACCACCTCAAAGCTCGTCGTGTTTCAGGTGTTTGGAGTCTTTTCTGCCCTCTGGTGGCCACGCGTGTGAATTACAAGAAAGAGTAAAGTTTGAAAAATTACAAACCAAAGTCAAATGTATTTATATAGCACATTTAAAACAAGAACCGTTGACCAAGGTGGTGTACAATTAAGATAATTGAGAGAAATAAAAACAAAGGGAGACATGATAAGAGTTAAGAAAAAGAATCATAAAATTAGAAGATTTGAGTAAGAAATAAGATAAATAAAAGTAATACAAGCTCATTCTGATTTAAAAGTCAAGGATTAAAACTGGGTTTTCAGACGGGTTTTAAAAGTGTCCAATGTTCAATGACTAAAATTTACAGCTGACTACATGGACAAGCTAAATGTCTTCTGGAGAATTTTTTATGGTCAGATCAGACAAAGATGGAATTATTCGGACACAATGATGAGTATGTTTGGGTGAGAAAAGTCAATTGGACCTAAGAACTGTCATAAATCATGCTCTGGGGCTGATTTGCTGTGAAATTCTTTGAAAATGTGTGGGTTAAGTCCATATCAGGAAACTCTTGGCATTTGCATTTCTACCAAAGAGAGTCTCTGCAAATATCTAGCCAGAGTTCAAAAGCTTGCTGATCAAAAGGAAACTTGCCAGAAGAGACATTTATTAGTGGCGTGCATGTTTATATTTGAGCCTGTATGTAAACTTGACTACGTTTAGAGAAAAACCTAAATAAGTTCAAAGTTGTGCACCCAATTCTTATTTTTTTTTAAAGTCAGTAAAGATGCATGATGTGCAGTTTACCCCACCCTGAAAAAAAAGCAGTTACAACACCAGTTTAAAGATATTTACAACATTACAGTGAGCTTCACTTCCAATTGAATGTCTACTGGTAAACAATGTCTCTCACCTGCTGAAAGAGGTGGGGGAAAACCTGAAGGATGAGAAATTCAGCGTCAGAATTCAGAAATGAAAGTGAGAGATACACCTGAGCAAAAATCTATTTCTCTTTAAAAGAACCTAAAACTTTACTCATTGAGTCTTTTGCTACAACACAGCAGGGCTTCTGTCCAACACAGCTTATACAGGTGACCATGATCAGGCTGTTTTAAATGTCTACATTTAAACTCTCCTCTTTCACAGTTTAGGAATCAAACATCAAATACAAAAACAACCCTACACCCACTTCTGTGACAAACATGAGTTTTCTTATTTGGACAACTCTTTGGTAATCTTGAGCTGTGATTGGCTGAAAACTGATAAACTTTGTTGTTTCTTTGGTTGTTGAACCATGGGAACCGATACAGTGTGTTGTAAATTATTAGAATTAAATAAACCATTAAAATAAATGTAGTAAGATGTGACACAAAACTCTAGATGGATGACATTCCACTGATGAAAGTTGGATGTTAATGAAGGATGAAACTAAAAGCATGTGTAACAATAGAAATTCACTTGAGCGGAATCAGTTTCTTTTCAAAGGAACATTAAACTGAGCTCACTGATCCTTTCATATCAGCACAGCAGAGCTTCTCTCCAACACTGGTGAGTACAGATGATCATGATTGAACTGTTTAAAAGTCTAAATGTGGATCATCCTCCACAGACAATGAAGTTTACAATTAAATCTCTAATCTCAGGGTTAACTGGATCCATCAGGTTTTCCTCAACAACACAGCAGAGTCTTTACAAACATTGGTAAGTGAACTCATGACACTCACTTTCACAGCAACTTGTTCATTCACATTGTTTTAAATTTTAAGGGGTGAGAGTTTCTTTGACTTGTATTGTAAAGACACATACGTTGTGGACTTTTTGGTCAGACTTTCTGACATGGGCGGTATCTTGGTGATGGGATCCAGTGGTTGGCCAGATGCCTATTTTGCTTAGAGGGCCTTCTCATGTGGACCTCCCTAACTACCAACATGCAAGATGTTGTAGTGAGGAAACAGTAATCTTATCTTTGACAGCAGATGATTTATGGTAGTTGGTAACCCAGTAAAGACTTTAATGGGGAAAGACCAGTAGAGAGAGCAGTGGAAGTCATGTGTGTATTTGATCAGGACAGTTTGAAGCTCAGGAGGACTGGTTAAAGGAGGCAAAACACCAAAGGGCAGCTTATACCTCTTGGTTAGCTTTCTCCATTGCCCGGTGGTCTGGGGATAGAAATCAGAAGAGAGACTAACTTGAGCTCTCAGGGGCATTCACACTGATGACATTCAACATCATCCCTTCGATTTCTATCTTCAAACAGATCTAAGACTAAAAGAACAGTGTGATACTTTTTATTTAGAGCAGTGTGACATGTGAACTTTGGGATCACAGGGATTAATTTCACATACACTGACTTTATTATTTCAAACTTTCATCATGTTTATCTTGACTATCCAGCACTGGAAAAGGAGACATAAGACAGAAAGGAAGAAAAAGCAGAACAAGTCTTCTTTAAATATGATTAAAACTGAATTTAAAATAAAAACATTTTCTTTTCTTTCTCACTCAGTGCAGACATGTCTGCTGCCAGCTGTCTTTTATCTGAAGATCAGTCTCTGTGCTCCATCTGTCTGAATGTCTTCACTGATCCAGTCTCCACACCATGTGGACACAACTTCTGCAATATCTGCATCAGTCAACACTGGGATATCAGTGAGAGGTGTCAGTGTCCTGTGTGTAAAAAGGCATTTGAAGTCAGACCTGAGCTGCACATCAACACTTTCATCTCTGAGATGGTTTCTCAGTTCAGACATGAAACTCAGCAGAAAGTCAGCAGCAGCAGCTCAGAGCAACAAGCTGCCAAACCAGGAGAAGTTCCCTGTGACATCTGCACTGGAACCAAACTGAAGGCCCTGAAGTCCTGTCTGGTGTGTCTGGCCTCCTACTGTCAGACTCACCTGGAGCCTCACCTGACAGCTTCACGGCTGAAAAGACATCAGCTGATCGATCCTGAGGAGAACCTGGAAGGCAGGATGTGTATGAAGCATGATAAACCTCTGGAGCTGTTCTGTAAGACCGATCAGACATGTGTCTGCATGCTCTGCTGTGTTTTTGACCACAAGACTCATGCGTTTGTTCCTCTGAGAGAAGAATATGAAGTAAAGAAAGCAGAACTGGGGGAGACTGAGGCTGAAATTCAACAGATGATCCAGAAGAGACGACTGAAGATTCAGGAGATCAAAGAGTCAGTGAAGATGAGTAAAGATGCTGCAGACAGAGAGAAAGCAGAAGGTGTTCAGGTCTTCACTGCTCTGAAGGAGTCTGTTGACAGACGTCTGAACGAGCTCATAAAGGAGATTGAAGATAAACAGGAAACAACAGAGAAACAGGCTGAAGGTTTCATCACAGATCTGGAACAGGAAATCTCTGAGCTGATGAAGAGAAGCTCTGAGGTGGAGCAGCTCTCACGCTCTAAAGATCACCTCCACCTCCTACAAAGCTTCTCATCCCTGAAAGCTGCTCCAACCACCAAGGACTGGACAGAGGTCAGTATCCATCCACCATCATATGAGGGGACTGTGGTGAGAGCTGTGGGTCGGCTGAAGGAGACTCTCAGTAAAGACATGAAGAAGCTGTTTGAGGCTGAGCTGAAGAGGGTCCAGCAGTATGCAGTGGATGTGACTCTTGATCCTGATACAGCACATCCTTATCTCATCCTGTCTGATGATGGAAAACAAGTACACTGTGGTGAAGAGGAGAATGATCTTCCAGACAACCCAGAGAGATTTTCTGTGGAGCGTCTTGTTTTAGGAAAGCAGAGTTTCTCTTCAGGCAGATTGTACTTTGAGGTTCAGGTTAAAGAAAAGCCTGACTGGGTTTTAGGAGTGGTCAGAGAGTCAGTCAACAGGAAGGAAGTCATCACACCGAGTCCTGCGAATGGTCTCTGGACAGTAGGAGCATATGAAAACATTTGTGGAGCTCTTGAAGATCCCACAGTCCCACTCTCTCTTCAGCGTGGTTCTGAGAAGGTGGGGGTGTTTGTGGATTATGAGGAGGGTCTGGTCTCCTTTTATGATGTAGATGATGTAGATGTGATCTACTCCTTTACTGGCTGGTCCTTCACTGAGAAACTCTACCCATTGTTCTGTCCCAAAGTTAATGTTGATAATGATGATGAGAACAGTTGTGGTAAAAAAATTAAACCTCTGATCATCTGTCCTGTCAATCAGTCAGTCTGATAGTTTACCATGTGGAAACTGGACCATATACAGAATCATCTCAACCTTTCAGCGGACACAGAAAAGAAGTCATAAAAAACATAACTGAGAAAACTGCAGCTGCTGATCATGATCATGATATACAGTTAGAAGCTGCAAATTAATCCAGTAAGCCGAGTCGAGTCAGTTGAGTTTTTGTTAAACTGTTTTCAAGTTGAAAAAAAGATTACAACATAACAAAATAGAAACTCTCCTTTTCTTTTGCTTTCAGTGTTCAAAGGCACAGACATTAAAGCATATACTGTACACACGTTTGAGGAAACATGTTAATATTTTATTATTTTCATTCACCTTTTCTTAAATATCAAAATCAGGATTTCAGAAAATATTTTTTAATATGTACACCATGCTTTTTCAGAATACAATAAATACAATTCTAAACTTTTATTTCTTCTTTGAAGATAATCAGCCGATGAACTTCAGCCTTTTTACCTCTGAAGTGACAGCAAGACCAGTTCTTTTAGAAAGACCCACATTTACGCCAGTAGCATGAAATCTATCATACATGTCATAAATAAATTTGGAAAATGCAATTCTTTAGTTACATCTAGTCAGCTAAGTTTTCATTATTTTTTCTCTCTGATGTTCAGCCCGGATTAAGACGACAAAAATGCAGCACTTTAAGTGAAAATGCAGCAGAGGGCGCTCTTAGCCAGGCCCACTCTGTTCTTTATTTAAAACATTTAAATCATTGTGTGTGTT
Organism: Diplotaxodon limnothrissa; assembly: GCF_057381915.1. Lineage (NCBI taxonomy): Eukaryota > Metazoa > Chordata > Actinopteri > Cichliformes > Cichlidae > Diplotaxodon > Diplotaxodon limnothrissa. The sequence continues at coordinate 22,040,826 of NC_140617.1, read as the reverse complement.
TGATTAGTGATTATTCAGCTCATCAGAGCTGCTTCAGTGTTTCACTCTGTTTTTTTCTTTATTCCAGCTTCACTGTGCAGCACATGTTGGCTTTATTTCGGAATTAATTTCTCTTCTCCTCTAAGACATCTTTGAACTAGTTTTTGTGTTTGTCATGGTTTATGTCCTAGTTCTATATTAGTTTTTCTTCAGCTCAGTTTTCCGCTGTATAGTCTCTGTCTTTCAGCCTTCCCGGTCACAAACCCATGACTGTCTGTTTTCTCCCTAGTCCCAGTGTCAAGCCCACGTGTCTTAGTCATGCTCTCAGTGTTTGTACTTCCTGCTTTGTTAATCTTCCATCTCATGTGTATTCTGTTCAGTTTTGCTTCCCCTGCATCGTCATTCAGTTTAGTGTCAGCTGTGTTCCCACCTGTGGCCTGTTCCCTTGTCGTCCTCTTTGTGTGTATATTTGGTAGCAGCAGCAGTGGGTTTCCAGGCCAATTAAGGAATTGAGAAGATGTCTACCTGAGCAAAGAGGGGGCTTGTTCCAGAATGTGAAGCAGATGATTTACAAGATGGCAGCGACCAACAAGGGGCAATAGGTGGCCATATTGCTGGACAAGAGAATGTGGCTGAATTGTCCAAACTTTTACAAACTCTGATGTAACAGCAGGCTGAACGCGATTCTAAACTGGAGCAAGAGCACAAGCGCCAGGAGGATAGATGGAGGCAAATCCGGCATCAGTTTGCCCAGCTTCAACAGCAGGTGCAGCATGGCAATCTAGAGCATCAGTTACTTGAAGTACAAGCATCTACATCGGCTTCTTCGAGAGCACCTACTCCAGAACCATCTGTCAGCACACAAGAATCAAATAGGCTTGACTTGGAGCCGGTACATCAACGCAGTGAGGCACAGCTTTCAACACTGGTTAGACAATCAGGCTGGAAGGGGCCAAAAATGCAACCTTACAATGAAGGTGAGGACATTGAACATTATTTAATCACCTTTGAAAGAATTGCTCATGCTTGCCAGTGGCCGCAAGATGAGTGGGCTCTTCACCTAGCACCACTGCTAGCTGGTAAAGCACATTCCGCTTATGTAGCCATGGATATTGATGACACTATGGACTATGCAAAAGTAAAGTGTGCTGTCTTGCAGAAATATGAAATAAGTGTTGACACCTATCGAATGAGGTTTCATTCTAGTACCTTTGGAGCAGAGGAAATACCAAGGGAGCTGCAGGTCCGCCTAAAGGAGTTGTACATCAAGTGGATGAATCCTGAAACAAAGACAAAGGATCAAATTGGAGACGCCATCATCATGGAACAGTTTCTCAAGGTTCTGAATCCTGATCTTCAGACATGGGTTAAGGAACGTAACCCAAAGACTTCCAAGGAAGCAGCAGAACTGGCTGAAGCTTTCTTAGCAGCTTGTCGACCATCAAAAGACTTCACACCAGTTAAGTCAAATTCCAACATGCCATTGAACAAGTTAGGTGGTGGCACTGACTTGAAAGTTAAGCACACAAGACAGAACTGGTATAACTCAGATCCTGCCAGATCTGAGACAAAAAATAAAACCAATAAAGCATGTCATTTGTGTGGTCAAATAGGTCATCTTAAAGCTCAGTGTACAAAGATGTCTGTTAGTAAAAATTACATGTGTTCTGTTAGACAAACTGAAGTCAGTGAGAATCACAAAAATTAAATTGAATGTCAGCAACGTGAACCATCAATTGGGGTATTTGTTGAAGACAAACCCTGTGTAGCTCTGTTCGATTCAGGAAGTAATCGCTCTCTGGTTAGACAAGACAGTCTTCCTAGGGATGTGATCTTTTCAGGAGCAACAGTGGATGTGTGCTGTATTCATGGTGATAAGGTATCATACCCAGTTGCTGAAGTTGCAATTGAAGTAGAAGGCCAGTGTTACACTCTTTCAGCGGGAGTGCTGCAAACTCTGCCTTATCAAGTGGTGTTGGGCCGTGATCTCCCTGTACTCACAGAGCTAATAGCCAAGCATTCCTGTCAGACTGAAACCGTTGAAAGTCTGTTGGCAGTCACAAAGTCAAAAGCTAAGGAGCAACAGGTTAATGTTTTGGGCTGGAATGAATTACCTTTTGCAAATGAGGATGCACCATTGGACGAGTCTAGTACTCGTTCTAAACAAAAAAAGAGCAAGAGACAGAGAAGACATGAAAAGGTGAAGGCAACAAGAATAGCTGAACACATTTTAGATCCTTTAAAGACTGAGTCTCTCCCCAGTGCTAGTCTGGTTGCTAGGCTTCAGAAAGAGGATCTAACACTGAAACCATTGTTTTCTAAATGTGTTCCAGAGTCAACTACAGTTGAGGGAAGGCAGGAAGTGTTTGTGGTTAAGGGAGATTTGTTGCATCGACGTAGCAAGATTGGTGACCAGTTGGTGATCCCCCAGAGTTTGAGATCTACCATTTTGAAAATGAGTCATTCGATTCCCTGGGCAGGACATTTGGGACAATCTAAAACATTTTCTAGAATGATTCCCAGATTTTACTGGCCCCAACAGTTCAGTGATACGGTACAATACTGTAAAGCTTGCCCACAGTGCCAGTTAACAGCTCCAGGCAGGAAAGCAGATAGAGCTCCGCTTATCAGTATGCCCATCATTGATACACCCTTTTCACGCATTGCCATGGACATTGTTGGCCCACTAGAACAGAGTAAAGCAGGTCACAAGTACATACTTGTAGTTTGTGACTATGTCACAAAATATCCTGAAACTTTCCCCCTGAAGAAAATAAAGGCTCGTCAGATTGTTAACTGCCTGATTCAGTTGTTTTCCAGAGTAGGTATCCCAAAAGAAATCATCACAGATCAGGGTACAAATTTCACTTCCAAGATGCTCAAAGAAGTATACAGTTTGTTAGGGATCCAGGGTGTCAAGACCAGTCCCTATCACCCACAGACGGATGGCCTTGTGGAGTGATTTAACAAGACCTTAAAATCAATGCTCAGGAAATTTGTGAATGAAACAGGGTCAGATTGGGACCAATGGCTCCCATTTTTGTTATTTGCCTACCGAGAGGTTCCACAAAGTTCTACTGGGTTTTCACCATTCCAGCTACTTTATGGGCATCCTGTCAGAGGTCCAATGGATGTTCTGAAAGAAGCTTGGGAGGGTTCGATGTCAGAGCAGAGGTTTAGTGAACTCTCACATGTCCTCAAAATGAGAGACAAGCTAGAACATTTCCAAGAACTTGCTAATAACAATCTGGCCCATGCGCAACAGCAGCAAAAACAAAGATATGATAAAGTGTCAAGAAGAAGAGTCTTCCGTGAGGGACAGAAAGTTCTTCTACTGTTGCCAACTTCTGAGAGCAGTCTTCTTGCAAAGTGGCAGGGGCCATATGAAATCACAAAGAAGACAGGCCCAGTCACATATGAGCTTCATTTACCAGCTCGTCGAAAGAACCATCAAGTGTTCCACGTCAATCTTTTGAAAGAGTGGACTGACCAGCCACAGGACTCAACATCCATGTGGGCATGTACAGTTGTGGATGAGGAAGAGCCTCGGGAGCAGTACTTCCCTTCTTCAGCTGTCAAAACTGTGTTTCCAGACTTAAACCATCTGCCTTTGGAAAGACGTCAGGAGGTGCAATCGCTTATGACCAAGGAACTCTTCAGTCTAAAGCCAGGTCGTACACACCTCATTGAACACAAAATCACTTTGCATTCTCCAGACCAACAGCCAATTAGAGATACCACTTGCCGTATCCTAGCTAAGCTATTGCCTGAGTTGAAAAGTGAGCTGGAGGAGATGCTGGCTGCAGGAATCATTGAGCCATCGCACAGTGAGTGGTGTAGCCCTGTTGTGCTTGTACCAAAGAAAGATGATCCTAAGCTTAGATTTTGTGTAAACTTTTCTAAGTTAAATTCTGTGTCTGCTTTTGATCGTTATCCAATGCCAAGGGTTGATGAACTAATTGATCATTTGGGAAATGCTAAATTTCTGACTACCCTTGACCTCTGTAAAGGTTATTGGCAGGTTCCCTTGACAGACTCATCTAAGGACTTAACAACATTCAGAGTGCCGAGTGGACTGTTTAGATTCACAGTGATGCCCTTTAGTTTGAATGGAGCACCAGCTACATTCCAAAGGTTGGTGGATCGAGTGTTGAAGGGTGCAGAACAATATGCAGCGGCCTACATTGATGACAGCGGCCCACTGTAAACAACAATGGTACATTGTTGTTTACAGTGGTACATGGGAAGATCATCTGAAACATCTTGCTGATGTGTTTCGACGTATCACGAATGCTGGACTTGTCATAAATGCCAAGAAATGTCACATCGCCAAGCCCGAGGTGCAGTACCTGGGTTATGTAATAGGGGGTGGAGGCATTCGCCCTCAGGTTGGGAAAGTGGATGCAGTTGCTGCAGCACTCTTGCCAAACACAAAGAAAAGGTTGAGATCATTTTTGGGATTAGTAGGTTGGTACCGTCGACTAATCAAGTGGTCGACTTTATTGACTGACATGACAAGAAAATCTAGTCCTACAAAGATCAGGTGGACGAAAGATGCTGAGAATGCATTTAATGATTTGAAAGACTGTTTGTGTCAGAAACCTGTTTTGCAGTGTCCAGATTTTAACCTTCCCTTCACAGTACAAACAGATGCCTCTGAGGTGGGTCTGGGAGCTGTTTTACTGCAAGGAGATGAAGGGCAGCAGTTGCCTGTCCAGTACATCAGTTGAAAACTTCTTCCAAGGGAAATGAGGTATTCGACCATTAAAAAGGAGGCATTGGCGATTAAATGGGCTCTAGACACCTTACGATATTATCTCGTTGGGAAAGAGTTTGTTCTTGAGACTGATCATCGTGCTTTGCAATGGATTCATAATATGAAAGACACTAATGCCAGGATAACAAGATGGTATTTATCTCTCCAGCCTTTCCGTTTCCAGGTCCAGTATAGACCCGGACATAAGAATGTCATTGCTGATTTCCTGTCCCGTGACTCAGAGGAGTAATGGTCTTGGGGGGGGGGGGAGTGTGACAAAGTGGGTGAGAAGATCATTTGTCTATATTCTTAGTTAACATTCTTGTTTTGATTTAACCATATTTCACATGTAATCTGCAATAGGCAAACATCTACTATCCCGGGTTTGTTTATGTTTTGCACTTTTACAGATTATATAATATAACATCTTGGTTTAAATCAATTCCTACAAGTTTGTTAAGTTAACATGTTCTTTATTTCAACTGTTAATTTGTATTGTTTAGAACTTACCTTACCTACCTGTCTTCCAGAAACCAAAGGAGGAAATGTAGTTTTACTTCCTGCTTTATACCTTCTGGGTTCATCTGAGGTCACAGGAAGAGACTAAGTGCAGAAGGGGAAGAACTCTTATAATTTAATAAAGTTGATTTTAGAGGGTTTATGAAGAAATAGATTTATTGTTGTAATATGTATTGATTACACCACAGAGTTTATGTTGCCAGTAAAGAGGAGTAGTAGAGGTTTGAATATAATCATGTTCATCTTACCTACATACTGAATGGAATAGTCCAGAGGAGAAATTGTTTGGTTAAGTGGACTATTTAAGCAGAAGAACTCAGGTGTTTCAAGAGAAAGGTTCAGGTCAGTGTAGCTGTGTGCAGTTTGACCTTAATTTCTGTTGATTTAAGGCAAGGAAAGGCAAGGCAAGTTTATTTGTATAGCACAATTCAACAACAAGGTGATTCAAAGTGCTTTACAGAGACATTAGAAACAAGAACAAATAAAAAGCATGATTTAAAATTGATTAAAACAAGCAAATAAACTAACTAACTAATTAACAAACAAACAAACAAACAACAGTATATAAAATCAAAACAGATAAAATCAGAACAGTAGATAAAATCAGTAGTTAAATTTAAGTTTTGAAATTTAAGCTTAAAGTGTGGATTTGGTGCTTTATTCAAATGCAGCTGAGAACAGGTGAGTCTTCAACCTGGATTTAAATAAACTGAGTGTTTCAGCTGATCTGAGGCTTTCTGGGAGTTTGTTCCAGATATAAGGAGCATAAAAGCTGAATGCAGCTTCTCCGTGTCTGGTTCTGACTCTGGGAACTGATAAAAGACCGGATCCAGATGACCTGAGGGATCTGGATGGTTCATACTGGGTCAGGAGGTCACTGATGTATTTTGGTCCTAAACCATTCAGAGCTTTATAGGCCAGCATCAGAACTTTAAAGTCTATCCTCTGACGGACAGGCAGCCAGTGTAAGGACCTCAGAGCTGGACTGATGTGGACTTTTTTGGTCTTAGTGAGGACTCGAGCAGCAGAGTTCTGAATGAGCTGTAGTTGTCTGACTGATTTTTTTAGGTAGACCTGTAAAGATGCTGTTACAGTAATCAAGCCTACTAAAGATGAATGCATGGACTAGTTTTTCCAGGACATCAGATCTTTTATCCTTGATATATTCTTGAGGTGATAGTAAGCTGACTTTGTTATTGTCTTAATGTGTTTTTCTAAGTTTAGGTCTGCATCCATCACTACACCCAAATTTCTCGCCTGGTTTGTGGTTTTTAGATGTATAGATTGAAGTTCTCTGGTGACCTGTAATCGTTTTTCTTTGGCGCCAAAGACTATTACCTCAGTTTTGTTTTTGTTTAGCTGGAGAAAATTGTGGCACAACCAGTCATTGATTTCCTCAATGCATTTACCAAGAGCCTGTACAGGGCCTCGGTCTCCTGGTGACATTGTGATATATATTTGTGTGTCATCTGCATAGCTGTGATAGTTTATTTTGTTGTTGTTTATAATCTGTGCCAGTGGGAGCATGTAGATGTTAAACAGAAGGGGTCCCAAGATGGAACCTTGGGGAACTCCACATGTGATACTTGTCTGCTCAGATGTGAAGTTACCTATTGATACAAAGTATTTCCTGTTTTCTACGTATGTTTTGAACCAGTTTAGTACAGTTCCTGAAAGACCTGTCCAGTTCTCCAGTCGTTTGAGTAATATGTTGTGGTCAACTGTATCAAATGCTGCACTGAGATCCAGTAAAACTAGGACTGACATTTTTCCACTGTCTGTATTCAGACATATGTCATTAAACACTTTGGTCAGAGCGGTTTCAGTGCTGTGGTTCTGTCTAAAACCTGACTGGAAGGCATCATAGCAATTATTCTGTTTTAAGAAGTAACTGAGCTGTTGAGAAACTGCTTTTTCAATGATCTTACTTAAAAACGGGAGATTTGAGATCGGCCTGTAGTTGTTCAGTTATGTTTATTTGAACTGAGTTAATTATAGAGTTGAGTTTCTTATTTGTTTCTTTGTAAATATTGTTTGGTTCACAAAATGGTGAATAAATCACTTGCTACACTGGACAGCATCAGTCTCCTGCACTTCTTTGACCGCTTAAGTCAAGTTCTACCACAAAGCCCTAAATTTGCTAAGAACTGCACATTTTTCAGGATTCTATTACTGAACTGTGATGCAGTCATGCAGGAACAATGGATGCAGGCAATCCAGAAGTTCCTTTGGTTGTTATAAGGTCATTATTCCCCATTGTATTTCATATTTGAAATGCAGCAATGAAAGCACTATTGGGGGATGCTCAGAGGAAGAAGAGAGTGGCTGGCACAAAGAAATGTCATTTGTCAATCTCATTTTGTTTTCCATGATTTAATTCCCAGTTTTGATTGGGTCTTCCTTTGTTATTTGTAATTAGTTATTGTTTATACTTGATCCCCTGGGTTTGAATTTTCCTGCCATCCTGTTTTCCCTGTGGCTGTGAAGTCTGTGTTTCTGTGTTTGATGTTCCCATGTTTAATTCTTTCCTGTTTTATTGCGATAGTCTCTTGTGTTGTGTGCATTGTATTTAGCTTTGCTTTCCCTGTCTTTAATTTCAGAGGTGTTCTTTGATGATCCCCATTTTCCTACTTACCTTGTTTCTATTTATATCCTTTGTCTCCCCTCAGTTCTTTGTTGGGAAGAAAAGGAAAAAGGATACAGTCATTTCATTGCTCAGACATGGGCATACTGATATAAATAGGAGATTACTCATAATAGAAAAACACCACGCAGGAATCTTAGTAATGAAAATTAAACCGAACCTTATTGATTCCTTCCAAACAACGAAAGAAGTTAGAATTAAGATCTTGGGCCATATTCCATTTTGTAAGACAGAGTAATTTCTTTGGTAGCATTTGAGGGGTTTCTGTCTTCTCCACACTCCATACCAGTTGGTGGTCGTAATGCACAATTTTTCTGTTTTTCAGCCAACAATAGATACTAATAAAAAGGAAAAAAAAAAAAAAAGAACGCCGCAGCTTCACGAACAAAGAAGCCATCATTCATGTTAGTGCAGCGCTGCAGTAGATTCTCACTCTTGCAGGGAGCTGTGATCTCATTTTTAAAGCAGTGACACCACAGCCTCTATGATGGACAGTTTCAGTTTACTGTGTTAAACCGAGTTACACCACGGCAGCAACTTAAGCACTGTTTAAAACCGCTGGTGCGTCATTAGCACGAAACTTAACGTGAAGATTTTTGATTAAGAGAAGCCAAGTCAGGAAAAGAGATCCTGGATGTGCTGACCCTGGTCTTTGACCACAAGTTGGAGGTGATTTGCTGGACTGATAAGGATCTTGTGTCAATTTACAAATACCTTATGTGACAGAATCATTCAAACAGAGAGCTGTGAAGCTAAACTTACTCCTCATTACACCAAGTATTCCTCATGAAACTCCGAACACTGGATCCAACTTAAAGATGAATCAAAAGGTGAAACAGATTCCTGAAACTGTCTAAGTAGAGCTAACAATAGAAAACATCATCAGTCTTGTCAAAGTCTTGTTGAGATTACATGAACACAGCTTGTTAAAATTCACCGAGCATTAAACAAATAAAGATGAGCTCTAAACGAGGTGTATTCATGTAGAGATACAGACTCCACTCAGATTCATTTCTCAGTCCACTGTGTGGTAGAAATCTCTGAATGAGTTTATTTCTCCTGTTCCTGTCAGATATTCAGCAGACAGCTGAGGGTCTATACATCAGTGTGCAGTGTTTAATGTTTTAGATTTGACTGTGAATTTAAATCTTTGATTCACAGAAACTTTCCTGTTCATGGGTGTCATTAAATCAAAAGTAGATGTTTCTGCTGTTGTTGTAATAATAAAGTCTGATTTCTGTTGTTAAGGTCTTCATAAAAACACATGTCTTTTGAGCATTAAAACATGAAGTGATCAGGGTAATGTGCTATAATAAAGAGTTTAAAGACTTAATTTCAAGGTTCAAGGTTCAAGGTTCTTTATTTGTCACATGCATAGTTATACAAGTATAACACACAGTGAAATGTAGCCTGACACGCTCCTCAACATGTGCAAAAATGGGGGAGGCTGTAGATGAAGAACATTATATATATATATATATATATATATATATATATGTTCTTCATCTACAGCCCCCCCATTTTTGCACATGTATATATAGTATATACATTGGGTGAATACATTTCCAGCTGTCTGCAGATATTCTAGTTCCCATCGAGAGGTGAACAACCGTACTGTAAACTCGTCCTAAGTGGGAAAACGAGTCTGAGCTTCACAGCGGCCTCACAGTTACATTGTGATTTTTATACACACGGGTTTAAATGGTTTAAATCAAGTATTAAAGCTCAGAGCGCCCTCTGCTGGATTTTCACTCAAAGTGATACATTTACATTTGGAGCTGTCATGTTAATGCAGGCTAATCATCAAATTGGGAAAATGGTGAATCAGTACAGCCTAAATAACCCTCAGGATGATGAAGCTGAGGGTTTGCTGGATTGAAGAAAACTGCAGAGCTCCTAATGGCTCCCCAAAACACAAATACACATAAAACAGGAAGTTTATCACCTGGTTTCCTGCAAGTGTGAGAAAAAAAAAACTTCCCTTTGTATAATTCAGCTGATATTTATGTTACCAGAGTCACAGAGTTTTACCTCTGAGGGCTTAAAAGATACGTCAGAATAGTGACGTCAAGCAGATTTGTTTTGCTGTATTGACTGGGTGTGACCTGTACAAGGACCATTACTGCCACTGAATAATTGGCAGACGCTGACTGTGTGCCAAACATTTGCTCAAGTTGAAGTCGAGCCACCACTCACCTACACTTACACCAGAGACGCACCACTATACCTCTGTTATGCTGGATGAATCCGTCAAGGCTATTAAAATACAGTTGTTTCATAGAAAACTATTTTTAAAAAAGAGGGAAAAGAGGGAGTGATACGACAGCGTTCCCCGGGCAAGGCAGTGGATCTCCACTGGTAAGCATGATACTCTGTAACACACTGTCACTCAGAAGAAAATTGGAGGAGTTGATCAAACTGCATGGCCTTTCTCTTGTGCGTGCAAAGAAAAAAAAAACTTGGGGGAAGAACCGAGAGGGTTGGCAGCTGCATGTTTGTGGGGACAGTTGGTACAGAAATGACACCATCAGAGAAACTGAATTCTGAAGCACTTGGGAAATCCCAAAGACTCCACCTGTGTTTTGTTTGTTGAAACCATCTGTTTTTAATATGTTACAGCCTCATCTCCTTTTACAGAACGTAAGTCAGATGTCTGTCTCCCCACTTATTATTAAATGCTTTTAATTCTCTTTAACTGACAGAACTCAAAATTTTAGGGTGAAAAATAAGTGCTCCATCAGCACTGGTGTGCCTTATGGCTGTGTTAGCTCACTAGTCCTGTTTACTCTTTATAATCTTTATATTTACGTGTACACTTCTTCCCAATCCTTATAAATAAGTAACTGAATCAGAAAAAGTGAAGCAATACTGAATTGCATTTTTTAAAATTTTGTATAGCAATTTTGTTTTCTTTTCTTTGCTCAATTAACTTCTGTAGATTGTTTACATAATTGAAATAAAAATGAATGTCATGGTCCATGGTCCTGTGTCTGTGGAGTCTGTGTGTGTGTGTGATGCTCGGGTAGCCACACCCCCAGGCTGGGCCATCACCGGCACACCTGCATTCCATCGGGGTGATTACCAGAAGAACTACTTAAACCCGCGCTGACGGATGCTCCACGTCAGTCTGTTAATCACCTCTCTGTGGTAACTAGACTCCTGCGAAAGCGTTGTGCTAATGATTTATTGGAACTGTGTTAAATCTGCCTTCTTGTGTTTAAGATTTCAATCCGGCGTCCAGTGTCTGCCTCCTGCCTGTCCTCCTGCTCGATTACATCACTCGGTGCATCATCTGGCCTCGTCACTAACTCCACAGACTCCCTCCTCACGGACTTTCACACTTCCCTCCCGAGCCCCCACGATCCCACTCCGATCATAAGCCTACTACTCCTATCCTGCCTTGTTGTGCTCCACTGCTTACTAGTAATTTTCTCCCCTTTCTGTTGCAGCCTCCCACGATCCCGATCCCGGCTTCCCCGAGTCATTTGTTTCCCCGGGTTTTTCTGTTCCTCGTTTGTTCCTCTGGTTTTCCCGGGCCGCCTTTTGTTATTTATAATAAAGTGTCTTTTCCTGCTAGCACTTGAGTCTGCTTCTGGATCCTTTTGTGCATGCGTGCCTCGGCACATGACAATGAACAAGCCATCAAACGACTGTAACCCAAGTAACTTTATTTTCAGGTGTTCTGATGCCAAATTTAGCTTGGCATACGAGAACAGATCTCTCAGAGCGCTTCACTGAGGTAAACATTCAGTCAGGTTAAACCGTTTTCTGTAGATATCAGGGTATTCACCTCGACTACCTCTTTAGCTGGAATGGTCACACTGACAACTCATGTTCTCATTTACAGCAAAAGGACTTTATGGCTTTGACTAATGTGCTTGATGTCAACCAGAGAACAATGTTTCTGTTCATCAAGATAGAACATCATGAGGTATGAAGTATTGTTATGGTATGGCAAGCTCTCTGTGGAGGTAAAATCTAAGCTGTTGTGTCTGGTGCAGTTTGCCATGAAGGTGATGGAGGGCTGAAGACCTCTCCATACAATCCATTCATGAGTGACCTGTATTCATTGAGTTACAGAGCTTTATTAGACCCTCATCTATCCTCCACCCTGAGGAGTAGCTCTTGCCTTCTGGCAGAAGAAACAGAGTCCCAAAATGCTGAATAGCATTAAAAATTAATTTGCCTGCATGTCAATCAGGGTTTTTAATGATCATTTTTAAAGTTATCTGTGCAATATGAGAATTGTGGAGTGTTTGTTTTCACTAAATTGACTGGTTATTAACAGATAGACTTCTGTTCTTTATCAATTTATTTATTTCTCTTTTATTCAAATGTTTATTAACACTTTGTGAAGGAAGCTTCAATGACAGCAACTGAGCCCACAGCAAATATTCCTAAAGGACAATAAAGTATGACTCAGTGTAAATGGTGTTTTTTTTCCAGATTCAGTGTTTGAATATACTTGAATTGAGGCTTCATATCAAACAGCAGACGATTCACTTTCTTTGATTCCATCATAAAAAAAAAGTTTTGCTGTTTTTCCATAAGTGTGCAAGATAGTCCTTGTTTGTCTCATCACTGTTTCAGCTGAAGAACTGAAACAAAGGTCTGAGTCCTGCTACTTCCTCTTTCCTGGTGCTCGCCACTTGTGTGAGTGTCTTGAGCGTTCTCCACATGGCGCTGCTTATCTGCCAGGATGCTCTGTGTGGCTTTGGTCTTCTCATATCTGGAGCATTAGTTACACAAAGATAGACATTTAAAAATTCAATTTCAGGTGTAATGTGTCACAATGGTATGACTAACTTTGTGCTCTTCAACAGATGTTGTACAGATTTGGGGAAATAAAAAATGCAGATTAAGACAGAACAGCATTTCAGAATTCAAACCAAACAGAAAATATCAGCACAAAGATTTTGAATTCAGCTTTTCCAAAAAGCCTGCTCCATGTGACTGAAATATAACACACATGCACGCAGGTCCATAAGTACCTGCAGGAACTACAGAAAGAAGCGGAGACTCAACTTAATCAGACTACATTTGAATGTATCCTGATAAATATTCATATTGATTCCCCATGGGGATCAATAAGGTATACATTACATTAAAAGTTGCCGCTGAGCCGGCAGAAGGAAGAGGCGGAGCAGCATCTGAAAGAATCTAAAAGTGAAACTTAAAGTGAGTTTCTCTTCAAAAGTGCATCAAACTGCTCATCCAACCTTTCTCAGCAGCACAGCAGAGCTTCTGTTCAACACTGGTAAGTACAGATGTCCATGATCACACTGTTGTAAAGGGCAACTGTTGATCCTCCTACTTTATAAACCTGTAAACAGGATGAGGGGAGACCCCGGTGTGACAAGACACTTTCTGTTCATTAAGTCCGTCAGCAGTGCCGATTCAGAGTAAAACTAACCAATTAAAGGGGAATGAACTGGATTCAGAGCATGAGGAGACTCATAAAAAGACCCTAGAAATATTCTTAATGAGTTAAAGACATCAGGATTACCTACAAAGGTCAGCGGTGCAGCTTCTTCTTTCCAGATGCTGAACTTCAGCTCTGCACAGAGGCTGAAATGCAACAAACTTGTTTTGTTCTTCGGTTGTTGTTTCAAAAAGGTTGAAATGAGAGTTGACTTTATAGCGGCACTCATCAGACTACATGTGTTGGATTGAGACAAAGAAGTTTACAGTTAAAATCTTTGATCTCATCACAGTCACATTAGTTCCAATTCACTAGCTTGGACCACATCCTCATGAGGTTTGACAGCATTTCTAACAGATACTGGCAGATAACTTGAGCATGACTTGAGGCTCCGGTTTGCGGAGGGTGGTGGCTCCCCTGGCCTGGCAGATCATTGTGTACTAATGAGAAGTAAATTAACTGAAAAAGGGAGGGGCATGGAAATAAGAACAGCCTGTAGTGCAGGGGGATCATATATAGACAGAGAACAGGAAAGGGCATGTATGGAGGTGTGGTCCTGCGTCTGAAAATCAGAAAAATGATCTCTTCTAAAAATGCTATCATTCAGCCACAAATCCACTGTGGAAACTTGTCACTTCTCCGGACTTTGGAAGTGAATTACATGGTTTGTATTTCAGTCTGCTTGCTTTTATTACCGTTTATTCACTACTTCTTGTACTTACTGTTTCTATTTCTTTTTTTATCGTTCACAGTAAACACATAGCCAAGGATTTATTTTATTGTGAAGGAGTGACAGGAAATATAGTACGTGTGACACTGAGTAAGCAGAGCTTTGTTAACAGGGATGTTCTTTAATAAAAAACAATCTACACAACAGAACATGAACCATTTATCAGTAACAGTTGATCCTGTTTAACCTGCTCATCACTCTACCTTTTACAGCATCCAAATGACTGATGATCACATCCTAACAGTTTTTAAAGTGGACTTATTCTGCTTGTTTCCAGCTACACATTTTTATACTTGGACTGTCCTAGAGTAGCATTGCATGACAATTGTCTTGGACCATACATGCCAACCCTCCCGATTTTTCCGGGAGAATCCAGAATTTCAGGCTACGTTCACATGTACATGGGCATTTTTAAAAACTGAGATTTTCCGTTTTCGTTTTTAAAAAAAAAAAAAAAAAAATTCTGTCCACACATAAACGCCAAAAACAAAGGAAAACGCTGCTAGAAACATGTCAAAGCAACAGGTGGCAATATATTCCTAACCATGAAGAAATGTTGGCCAATCAGAAGTCTAGAAGCCTTTGTGGACATATATATAAGACTCTTAGATAACTTATGAATGTTATTGTTTGACTTTTTTCAGTATTTTATTTGTTCGTGAGTAAATTGGTTTGGCAGAGATTACTCATTGATCATTGATCAACTGGTCCCTGAACGAAACTGACACCCTAGAGAAGCCTGGGCTCAGGAGAGCCCGATTTTCCTGCAGAGACGTTACGCGATGGTCGGTTGCATCGTGTGCCTGGTGACACTCTCGATGTAGGACATTGAGTGACATCTATCTACCATTAGGAATCCTGATAACAGAATTCTGGCTGATTGGAGCTGGCTCGGACCTGGCTTATTGAAGCAGAGCTGTTTAAAACCCCACAAGGCTGGCCGACATGATTGACGATGGGCAAGCTGTGAGTACTCAGACTGTGTTTTGAATGCAATATGGATAAGATCTTGGAGAAGCTCACGGGAAATTTATAGACATGGCAGGGCTCGCAAAATCGCTAGCCCGACGTCCCGGGGCTAGCGATTTTTCCAGTCGGGCTACCAAAATTTATCTCTGCCCTGCCCATCAGCCTATCATAGGAAGGAAAAATATATGTCAATGCTTTTGCATTCTTTCGGAAATGTAGCTGGGTAATTATGTCATTGGCATCGGTGAGCCACTGTCAATATGTGACATATTGAAATCGCGTTTGAATTTGCGCTTGTTTTTTGCTTTCACTTT
The DNA here is from genome assembly GCF_057381915.1 of Diplotaxodon limnothrissa. Classification (NCBI taxonomy): domain Eukaryota; kingdom Metazoa; phylum Chordata; class Actinopteri; order Cichliformes; family Cichlidae; genus Diplotaxodon; species Diplotaxodon limnothrissa. The sequence goes on along the minus strand of NC_140617.1, from coordinate 22,025,493 downwards.
GCAATCGCGCGAACTGTGTATAGAGAGCGACAGCACTGATTGGTGAGTGACGATAATTTGCGCACCAATTCCTCTGACATCGTCTTATCAATCGTTAGCTTACTATGCAAACATGACAAGTGAAATCTCCCGCAGCAAGCTTAAACATATGAGAGGTTGATCGGGCAGAGAATCGCTGAGTGTGTGTGTGTGTGTAAAAGCAGCAGGATATATATTTTAGTTCTGCTGAGTCAAATAAGACAGGTCAGGGTGAAGAAGTGACAGCCAAAGAAAAGCTTACCACAAAACGGAGAAGTTATGACAAATCAGACTATAAGGCAAAAAGAAAGTGCAGCTTTATGGTTTCATGGACAAAAGAATTTGTGGCTGCGATATGACGAGCTAAATAACCGGGGCTGCACATAAGTGGTCCGCAGGTGCGCATTCGCTGTCAAAATAAAAAACGCGCACAAGATAAGAAGTTGCAACGTGTGTTTGTGTACATAAGATTTTCAGGAGGAGGACAGACATTTGTTTAGAACTCTTAAAGATGTCAAAGAAGCTCCTTTAAGCAATTACTTTGGTTTTCCTCCACCTCCAAACAAATGTCAGGAGTCCGAACCACAAAAGAAGCACGTATTCTCGGAAAAGTGGTTGCAGGAGGTGAGCTGGCTTCAAACAAATGATGAACGCACAGAGATGTGGTGCAGAATGTGCCGTGAAAATCCCACTCTAGCGGACAAAAACAGTGCTTTTTATATGGACGCAAATGCGCGTTGCAACTTCTTATCTGGTGCGTCTGGTGTGTCTTTTATTTTGACAGCGAATGCGCACATGCGGACCACTTATGTGCACCCGTGTAAATAACATAATGTTCTGCCGGGTGTGTTGTTGGTTTTCCCTCGATTTCTGAGTCGACAAGCGCCTTTGTTACTGGGACCAGTCATTTTAAGAAAGGCCTCCATTAGAACCTGTGAGAAATGCAAGAAATGCATTATTGCTCAGTCTGCAATATCTTTTCCAGAACAAACACCAATTGCAAATAACATACTAAAAATAAACCTGAAAAATCTGTTTAGAACAGCGTACTATGTTGCAAAGAGTGAACTACCACTGGCACAATTTAGCAGTCTTTGCAAACTTCAAAAAGCAAATGGCCTAGATCTTGGTTCCACTTGCCTCTTACCCAAGGCTGGACTGGGACAAAAAATCGGCCCGGGCATTTTGACTAGAGACCGGCCCACCAGGATAAAGATTGAAAATGTGACGTCATTCAGGGGTAAAACCGCAAAGGATTCTGGGAACTTGTGGCAAGAGGTACTAGCGCACGCAGGCTTTCAATTGAACTCAGTTACACAGCGATAAAAAGAAACACAAAAAATGGCAAGAAGCTGTTGTATTATTAACTGCAATAGCCGGTGTTGTGCCAAAAAGTGATTGTCTGCCAAAAAGTGATTTCCGGTATTTGCCAAAAACTGATTGCTCGTATTTAAACTGGTATAAGTAACTTGTTGGCCTATAATATGTGAAACATATGTCAAATGCATCCCTCATGGATGACACAAAGTCATATTGAGCCACAAACAACATTCGTGTAACAAGGTAGAAGCCGCAATCAGTTTTTGGCAGCGACTTTTATAGAACCTTTATTTATGCAGTTAAAAAAAATCTCATTAACATTAAAAATGTCTTTTGTAAGAGTAAGACAGCAGAAATGGCAGCAAATATTACAATAGTTCTGTAAAAATATTGTAAGTGGGGAAAAAGGACCGGATTGGTTATAATGTGAGTACAATAACACAGAGTTATAAAGATACTTGAAAAAACAGATAATCTTTTAATTCTATATATAACCCCTTTGTAAACGCTGTTCACCGAAGTCTATTTACCAACATACGTAAAGATATTACACATAAAAAATACACGGAAACATTGGAAATCACTTTTTGGCAGGCAATCACTTTTTGGCACAACACCGGTCGCATGACAGCCACGGGAAGCCGACGGGTAAAGAGATCGTTTTTTTTTTTTTATCGGATTACGTCGTTGAAGAGAAATTTTTTTAAGCCATGTTTCCGAAGTAAGAGCCGACGGATGGTCTGGATATACCAAATATAACGTCCCAGAACACTCCAGCTCACAGGTTAGTCTGCTCCAAGCATTCCCACAAAGGTCAGTCTGCTGTTAATGCGTCATTTTCATAACATAATTGGTGATATAGGTTACAAGCACGTCTGGCGCTGAACAGAAATTGTCGCGCTATGCTCCTTTGTTTATTGTGCATAAATAGTGAATTGTCCTGACACAATATTGCGTTTCGCTTCTGTTATTATGGTACATTGACAAAAACATAAACTTTTATTCACAGGATAAAACAGTTGTTTTGTATCACTAATTGTCCATTGCGATTACAACATACAATATTATTGTCACTGCTACATTTCTGTAATGCTACCAGAAATTATTTCCACTACTAATTAATTACCATTGAGCTCAAAGGTTATATTAATAAACGGTTAACGAATGTGTATTTATGACAATGATATGTGAGACTGGTAAACTTACCTTTGTTCGTACGATGGTCTTTCGTTCTACACGGTGCATTTCAAGGTCCTGCACCCATCCGTTGGTAAACTGTACCTGGGCTTGTTGCAGTGACCTGAAGTTACTAAACTTCATGAGTGTATGCACTCACTCAAAGAACCGTATAATTATAAATATGAGCGTGGTGAAAGTTGGGCAGCACGCTAACGTCTTTTGTCCACTCTGTGTGCTCGTAAGGGTCTGACCCTTTCACTCCTTTGATTTTTTTCCTCGTATCTTTTCTTTGTCTTTTCGTCGAGTCTGTCTTTGTACGGACCGGCATTGTTCTCCTTTTGTTTTGTACATTCCTTTTTTGTGCGGCAAAGAAAAAACAAGAAGGTGTTGGAATCGGAGAATGAACGTTTTGCGGTGCTGCAAATGCTTGCATTTGATGCGGTACTTGGATTGTTTTGCCACGAGTTCCCGGCATGCAATGCGCGAAAATCACATGATTGCTAAACAAGGGGGAGGGTGCATCCGGCCTCCTCGGCTGTAATTGGTCCAGCCCAGAGTTGATCATGACCAATTGGCCAATCCAACACCTTTCATTATATATACCCTTCCTAAAAAAAAATTAATTAATTAATTAAAAAAAAAAAATCCATCGGCCCATAAAAACAAAAAATCGCCAGCGGCCCACCGGGCAAGTGCCCGGTATGCCCGATGGCCAGTCCAGCTATGCTCTTACCCGTGACTTCAGTGGAAATTTCAAATTCAGGATCTGACACAGACTGATTCATGTTCTACACAGTTTTTACAAGTTCATAGAAATTTCTGTTCAATTAGAACCAAGTATTTGAGTTGATGATTGTAATTTTTATACAATGTTGTAATTTGTGTTTCAACAATTTTTTGATTAATGTTTTGTTTCCGTTACAATATTATACTTTAATGTATAATATTGTAACAGAAACAAAACAGGAAACAAAACATCAATCAAAAAATTGCTCTTTTTTATTCGGGCTACTTAAATTTATTTTGGGCTACCAAAAACTGAAGAGTCTCTGCCCAAAGGGCCACCAGGGATTTTGAAATTTTGCGAGCCCTGCATGGTGATCAGTGATGGACATTATACCAAGTGTAAAAGTGGAGTTGTGACAGTAATGAACATTTTACATGTACTTAATGAAGACAATGTTGGAAAAAGGGCAGGAAATGTTAATAAGGTTGGACTGCTCCCGATATTCACAGATATATGATAACAAACATAGTGAAACTTCATCAAACTTACTCCACAATTCCTCTTTCTCTACTGCCCAACTGGTGAGACATTCCTGATCATGTCTAACACCTCCACAACAGCACTGACATACTCATCCTTCAAGATTATCCATACACTGTTTCTCTTCCTACCTACACTGTGGTAGAACAGCTTTAAGCTACCTCTGATGGTCATAGTTGTGCTTCCTTGCTATGTTTTTTTTTAATGCATACACAACTCATTTACCTATACTCTCTCAATAATATCAGCACTTTACCAGTCATAGCTGCTACATTTAGTCTGTATTCTCATCTCCACATGGATGCCTCTCCTTATCTCTCACTGTGCTTGAACATGCCTTCCCCCTCCCTTCTTCCCCAGGCTTGAGGTCAGCACTAGGAGGGGACTGGATTGTGACCCTCCTAGTGGCTGCATTTGTCCCACGTAGAGAAAGTTATCTGAAACTCAGTTTGTAGAGCAATCTGTAGTCTGAACTTTGAGCTCACAGGGATTACATACACTAACCTTATTATTTAAAAATGAACATTCACAAGGTGAACAATAGGAGATATTTGACAGGAAAGAAGGAAAAGCAGGAAAAAGTCCACTTTAAACATAATGAAAAGTGAATTTGAAATAAAATCATTTTCTTTTCTTTCTCACTCAGAGTGCAGACATGTCTGCTGCCAGCTGTCTTCTATCGAAAGATCGGTTTCTGTGCTCCATCTGTCTGGATGTCTTCACTGATCCAGTCTCCACACCATGTGGACACAACTTCTGCAAAAGCTGCATCAGTCAACACTGGGATATCAGTGAGAGGTGTCAGTGTCCTTTGTGTAAAAAGGTCTTTCAGACCAGACCTGAGCTGCACATCAACACTTTCATATCTGACATGGTTTCTCAGTTCAGACATGAAGCTCAGCAGAAAGTCAGCAGCAGCAGCTCAGAGCAACAAGCTGCCAAACCAGGAGAAGTTCCCTGTGACATCTGCACTGGAACCAAACTGAAGGCCCTGAAGTCCTGCCTGGTGTGTCTGGCCTCCTACTGTCAGACTCACCTGGAGCCTCATCTGACAATGAAAGGTTTGAAAAGACATCAGCTGATCTGCTGTGTTTTTGACCACAAGACTCATGAGTTTGTTCCTCTGAGAGAAGAATATGAAGTAAAGAAGGCAGAGCTGGTCAAGACTGAAGCTGAAATTCAACAGATGATCATAAAGAGACTACTTAAGATTCGAAAGATCAAAAAGTCAGTGAAGATGAGCAAAGATGCTGCAGACAGAAAGAAAGCAGAAGGTGTTCAGGTCTTCACTGCTCTGTTGACAAACGTATGAATGAGTTCATAAAGGAGATCGAAGACAAACAAGAATCAACAAAGAAACAGGCTGAAGGTTTCATCACAGATCTGGAACAGGAAATTTCTGAGTTGATGAAGAGAAGCTCTGAGGTGGAGCAGCTCTCACACTCTAAAGATCACCTCCATCTCCTCCAAAGCTTCTCATCCCTGAAAGCTGCTCCAACCACCAAGGACTGGACAGAGGTCAGTATCCATCCACCATCATATGAGGGGACTGTGGTGAGAGCTGGGGTGAGAGCTGTTAGTCAACTGAAGGAGACACTCAATAAAGAAATGAAGAAGTTGTTTGAAGCTGAGTTGAAGAGGGTCCAGCAGTATGCAGTGGATGTGACTCTTGATCCTGATACAGCACATCCTAAACTCATCCTGTCTGATGATGGGAAACAAGTGCACTGTGGTGAAGAGGAGAATGATCTTCCAGACAACCCAGAGAGATTTTCTGAATTTCTCATTGTTTTAGGAAAGCAGAGTTTGTCATCAGGCAGATTTTACTTTGAAGTTCAAGTAAAATACAAGACCAAATTGATGTTAGGAGTGGTCACAGAGTCAGTCAACAGGAAGGAAAAATTCACGGTTGAACTGAACCGAACGAAAGGTTACTGGATTGTAGGAGTATATAAAAATAATTATATAGCTCTGGAGGGTCTTCCAGTCTGTCTCTCCCTTCAGTCAGATCCTGAGAAGGTGGGGGTGTTTGTGGATTATGAGGAGGGTCTGGTCTCCTTTCATGATGTAGATGATGCAGCTCTTATCTACTCCTTTACTGGCTGCTCCTTCACCGGGAAACTCTACCCATTCTTCTGTCCCTGGAATGTTGATGATGATGGTAAAAACTCTGCACCTCTGATCATCTGTCCTGTGATGATAGGTGATGGTGATAGTGATGAGGATGATGATGATGACCATGATAATTGATCATCACCTGTTCTGTCAATCAGTCAATCAGATATTGGAGTGCAAAACTAACACCAATGGAAGATGGACAAGGAAAGGTCAAAGCCATGATAATAGACAGTGGGCAGACAGTGTTCAGCACAATATTAATTAGACATTAATTGGAAGAGGTGTATTGCTGATTTGTCTCCTTTACGAATTATAATGGCTGTTTGTTAGCCGTTTGCATACTATGCATACTCTCTTTCTGTGTGTGTTTGTTTATCTGTTTAAATTCAGTATAGTTCCGACAACAGTTATCACAATAAAATATGTTAATGCGCAATCCTTAATATGTTTTATATGTGTGTGTGTGTGTGTGTGTGTGTGTGTGTGTGTGTGTGTGTGTGTGTGTGTGTGAGTGTGTGTGTGTGTGTGTGTGTGTGTGTGTGTGTGAGGGGGAGGTGGGGGACGCACCAGAGGGAGTGTTCACCCAGGGCACCAAACAGGCTAGGACCGTCCCTGTGTGGAAGCATATTAATGTCAAAAGTCACGCCACAAAAACATAATCATGAGCAAATAACTTCATGTCACCACATTTTCAGATTATCTGGCATTTTAGAATAATTGGTGTTGGTCAAACAGATATGCTTTTCAGGAGCCGCAGACAAACCAGGAAACAAACACTGGATATATCTGTGACATTTGTGTGGTTCAAATACAGTCTGTCAGTTTAGGTTATCGAGAATCTTGCTGTCTTCATCATTATTCTTCTAAAATTTTATTACTCTGATCTGATTTCAGCATTGTTGCCTGCGGACTAAAGCATGGACTTTACAGTGTCTGCACTCAAAGTGAGTCCAGTCCACTAGTGCCGCCTGTGGCCATGTGTCATAGCCTACAAGCAGAGTAACTTGTGACACATCTGCACCTGGCTCTGTCAGCACATTGAGTGGAGGCTGAGTGGCTGCACTCACACCTGAAGCATTCAAATCAACCCACAAACATGTTTAAATATTCATTGCCAGTACATTGAATTATCAAGACTAAAATCAGTCATTAAGCATGAATCATTTATTTCTGTTTATTTAAAATGTGTCATAGTTAATCGCCTTCTGCAATCCGGTCTTTAAGTGATGACGTGATGAATCCTGCTTCCGGGCCCAAAGTAGTCTGCATTTAATAAGGCTGTAGTGTTTTTAACATGTTTTAATGCTTTTTATCTAGTTCTATTTAATCTCAACAAGCCCCTAAAAACAGCCAGTGGTCACTCTCAGCTTCTCTCGGTTTTTATTACCGCTAATCACTTTAAAGCTCAGTTTTTAAATCCTTACGATGTAACTACAGCCCAGCCCATGCAGCAGTATATTAATAACTAACCTCATATTGTGGATGGATTATCTCGGTGGTTCTTCTGACTGATGATTGGTCCGTTTACAGCATCCTGCCATGCGATTGCATTTGTCCCTAACCATTGGGAACCCTCACATAAACTTTTATCGAGTGGAAAAAAGTCCTCCGTTTGTTAGCGTTCGTCCTCCAGCTTTGCTGTTTATGTTATGCTAACATAGCTTTGTCGCGCTAGCGATCACTTAGCACATAATATACCAGCTAGCCCAACTTCAGTAACCCTACAAACGTCACTGCTGTTTACTTTCCTGTCTTCATTTATGTTGGAAGTGATAGCAGAGCTGTATGTCTTAATTTGTTTCTTAAATCCCTCATTCTGAACATGGTATATTATATTTAGAGGGAAGCAAGCGAGCTAACTCCCTGCTAACTTCTAACTCGGTTAAATGTCATAAATTCTATTTTCATGGATGCCTGGATGTTAAATTTAATTGTTACACCTGGTAGAGCAGCCACAGTGATCATTTTATTACAGATGAAAGAATTTAGACGGTTTCTCAACTCTCAGTAATGCTGAAGTGATCATTTGACTTAGGGACCTGCAGCAGAGTTTGGGCCCAGACATGGCTAATAACGTCAGAATTAAAGACCGGATAGAGAAGTCCATGCACACTGTGTGGGTCTTGTGTGGGACTTTCCACAGCAGATGCATTCAATCTGAAGAGAGAAACATTTAATGTTGTCAGTCATTCATTTAAAGTCAGTTTGTTGAATGAACCAACTAAAGATGTGTAAATGTGCAGTTACCTCAGAATTCTGTGCTTCAGTCTTAGGTCTGGATTTCATTATCTTACCCACTCATCAGTTTCTGCACCAGAGCTTCTCTCAACACAGCAGAGCTGGTAAAGATGATCTGAAAATATATGCAACAGTGAGGATATGCATATAAATATTTTAAATTAATATTGAGAGAGCCGTTTCTGAAGCATACCTGAGAGAGCACATGTCCAGTCTTAGCCTGGCAATCCCCTCTTGGTCAACAGGAAACTATTGTTGTATGTGATAGGAGCTGAGCATTTCATGTTAATTAAAGTTTGTGCTTATTCAAGTGCAATACATCATGACCATTATAGCTACCTTGCATACAAAGACACCGCAGGATGTAACATCCTGCTCTTCGAGATGGGCAACAGTTGAGTATTTCAATTTTCCAAGGGTTGGAATTTTCCTCCTAACCAGAGCTCTGTACAGAAACAGATACTACAGTTTTTGAACTTAACTCAATGCAAGAGCCAAGTCACCTTGTACCTTTAATCTTGCCCCTTTTTTTTTTATTTGCAACAGGGCCTTTATCTGTTTTAGATACAAAGTCTTCAAAAAGTGAAAACTATTAAACCCAGGAATTTAATTTACAGGTTTCATGGTTGTGTCCAGATTGCTGTGACGGACTTAGTTGAAAAGCAGGATCAGTCCCAGGAATTATTATGAAAAGAGGGGTTTCCTTTATTTAATCCTAAAAATTACATTCACCAAAATAATAAATGTCAATCTAAAAAAAGAGGTCAAAGAAACCAGACTGAATTCAGGCAAACAAAATGAGGACTCCACATCCCAAATGACTGCCCAAACAAACTAAACTGACCTAATCAGGGAGATAAGGTTATATATAATGGTTGATAGACCACTATGAAATAACAGGGGTAGTTAAACACAACACAATCACAAAACACAAAAAAACAATCCAATCCAGTCCAGTTTTTTAAACAGTAAAAAAGAAAAAAACAAACCTCTAAACTTGAATCAAATGGTGAGTCCCAGATTTAAGCCCTGTGGGAGTATCCCCCCAAGAGGACCCCCTAATGACAGAATACAGTTACTCATATTTTGTATTTTAAATACATAACACCGGTACATGTATTCCATTACTCCCCAACACTGGCTCAGTTCAGACATGAAGCGCAGCAGAAAGTCAGCAGCAGCAGCTCAGAGCAACAAGCTGCCAAACCAGGAGAAGTTCCCTGTGACATCTGCACTGCAACCAAACTGAAGGCCCTGAAGTCCTGCTTGGTGTGTCTTGCCTCCTACTGTCAGACTCACCTGCAGCCTCACCTGGCTGCTTCAAGTCTAAAACAACATCAGCTGATTCTGATCCTGAGGAGAACCTGAAAAACAAGACCGATCAGACATGTGTCTGCATGCTCTGCTTTGTTGTTGACCACAAGACTCATGAGTTTCTTCCTCTGAGAGAAGAATATGAAGGACCGAAGTCAGAACTGGGGAAGACTGAGGCTGAAATTCAACAGATGATCCAGAAGACATGGCTGAAGATTCAGGAGATCAAAGAGTCAGTGAAGATGAGTAAAGATGCTGCAGACAGAGAGAAAGCAGAAGGTGTTCGGGTCTTCACTGCTCTGAAGGAGTCTGTTGCCAGATGCCTGAATGAACTGATAAAGGAGATTGAAGACAAACAGGAAACAACAGACAAACAGGCTGAAGGTTTCATCACAGATCTGGAACAAGAAATCTCTGAGCTGATGAAGAGAAGCTCTGAGGTGGGCCAGCTTTCACGCGCTAAAGATCACCTCCACCTCCTCCAAAGCTTCTCATCCCTGAAAGCTGTTCCAACCACCAAGGACTGGACAGAGGTCAGTATCCATCCACCATTATATGAGGGGACTGTGGTGAGAGCTGTGGATCAGCTGAAAGAGATATTCAGTAAAGACATGAAGAAGCTGTTTGAGGCTGAGCGGAAGAGGGTCCAGCAGTATGCAGTGGATGTGACTCTTGATCCTGATACAGCACATCCTAAACTCATCCTGTCTGATGATGGAAAACAAGTACACTGTGGTGATAAGAAGAAATGTCCAGACAACCCAGAGAGATTTTCTGAAGAGATTGTTGTTTCCGGAAAGCAGAGTTTCTCTTCAGGCAGATTTTACTTTGAAGTTCTGGTTAAAGGGAAGACCGAATGGGCTTTAGGAGTGGTCACAGAGTCAGTCAACAGGAAGAAAAAAATCACACCGAGTCCTGAGAAAGGTTACTGGACTGTAGGAGTATATGAAAACATTTGTGTAGCTTTTGAGGATCCTGAAGTCCGTCTCCCTCTTCAGTCTTATCCTGACAAGGTCGGGGTGTTTGTGGATTATGAGGAGGGTCTGGTCTCCTTTTTTGATGCAGATCATGCAGCTCTTATCTATTCCTTTACTGGCTGCTCCTTCACCGGGAAACTCTATCCATTCTTCTGTCCTGGTGTTAATGATGATGATAACTCTGCACCTCTGATCATCTGTCCTGTCAATCAGTCAGTCCGATCTTTCTCCATGAGGAAATCAGATCAAAATCAGGTTAATCTCATCATTTAAGCCAACATAGAGAAGAAGTCCTAAAAACAGAGCTGCGCAAACTGCACCTGCTGTTGGAGACCAGGTTATATGGTTAGACTTTGCAGAACAAGCTACAGTGGGGCAAAAAAGTATTTAGTCAGCCACCGATTGTGCAAGTTCCCCCACTTAAAATGATGACAGAGGTCAGTAATTTGCACCAGAGGTACACTTCAACTGTGAGAGACAGAATGTGAAAAAAAAATCCATGAATCCACATGGTAGGATTTGTAAAGAATTTATTTGTAAATCAGGGTGGAAAATAAGTATTTGGTCACCTCAAACAAGGAAAATCTCTGGCTCTCACAGACCTGTAACGTCTTCTGTAAGAAGCTTTTCTGTCCCCCACTCGTTACCTGTATGAATGGCACCTGTTTGAACTCATCATCTGTATAAAAGACACCTGTCCACAGCCTCAAACAGTCAGACTCCAAACTCCGCCATGGCCAAGACCAAAGAGCTTTCGAAGGACACCAGGAAAAGTATTGTAGACCTGCACCAGACTGGGAAGAGTGAATCTACAATAGGCAAGCAGCTTGGTGTGAAAAAATCAACTGTGGGAGCAATCATCAGAAAATGGAAGACATACAAGACCACTGATAATCTCCCTCGATCTGGGGCTCCACGCAAGATCTCATCCCGTGGGGTCAAAATGATCATGAGAACGGTGAGCAAAGATCCCAGAACCACACGGGGGGACCTGGTGAATGACCTGCAGAGAGCTGGGACCAAAGTAACAAAGGTCACCATCAGTAACACACTTCAACGGCAGGGAATCAAATCCCGCAGTGCCAGACGTGTTCTGTTGCTGAAGCCAGTGCATGTCCAGGCCCGTCTGAAGTTTGCCAGAGAGCACATGGATGATACAGCAGAGGATTGGGAGAATGTCATGTGGTCAGATGAAACCAAAGTAGAACTTTTTGGTATAAACTCAACTCGTCGTGTTTGGAGGAAGAAGAATACTGAGTTGCATCCCAAGAACACCATACCTACTGTGAAGCATGGGGGTGGAAACATCATGCTATGGGGCTGTTTTTCTGCCAAGGGGACAGGACGACTGATCCGTGTTAAGGACAGAATGAATGGGGCCATGTATCGTGAGATTTTGAGCCAAAACCTCCTTCCATCAGTGAGAACTTTGAAGATGAAACGAGGCTGGGTCTTCCAACATGACAATGATCCAAAACACACCGCCCAGGCAACAAAGGAGTGGCTCCTTAAGAAGCATTTGAAAGTCCTGGAGTGGCCTAGCCAGTCTCCAGACCTCAACCCCATAGAAAATCTGTGGCGGGAGTTGAAAGTCTGTGTTGCTCGGCGACAGCCCCAAAACATCACTGCTCTCGAGAAGATCTGCATGGAGGAATGGGCCAAAATACCAGCTACTGTGTGTGCAAACCTGGTAAAGACCTATAGTAAACGTTTGACCTCTGTTATTGCCAACAAAGGTTATGTTACAAAGTATTGTGCCGTCCATTCTATCTCCAGTGCCGTCCATTCTATCTCCAGTGCCGTCCATTCTATCTCCCTCGGGAATTTTCTGCCGTTTACATCTGCGCTGTTTACATTCCACCAGATGCTAATGCTAAGCTAGCGTTAGCACAATTGAGCAGCAGCATCAATAACAGCCTGGTAGCACACCCGGACAGTGTCTTTATTGCGGCTGGGGATTTTAACCACGCGGACCTGAAATCTGTACTTCACAATTTCCACCGTAATGTGAAGTGTGCTACCAGAGGAGATAGAACGTTGGACCAGGTGTACACCAACATGGCGAATGCGTACAGAGCCCAGGCTTATCCCCACCTGGGTCTGTCAGACCATCTCTCCCTTCTGCTACACCCAATATACACACAAAAGATCAAGAGCACTGGGATTACAACCAAAACCGTGAGAACATGGCCGCAGGATGCTATTCCGATGCTTCAGGACTGTTTCCACTGCACAGACTGGGATGTATTCAAGGTGCAGGACACTGACAATCGTGTCGCATTGGACAGTTACACCTCCACTGTCTTGGACTACATCTGTTTCTGTGTGGACAATGTAACAACTTGGAAACGATTCCGTGTGTTCCCTAATAATCCACCCTGGATGACACACGGAGTTCAACAACTTATTCGAACAAGGAACAACGCTTTCAAATCCGGGGACCAGGAGGCATACAGTGCTGCCAGGGCCAACCTGAGAAGAGGCATCAAGACTGCCAAGCAGCAGCACAGGAGGCGTATCGAGGCCAGGTTTGAGAACAACACAAACCCAAGGCAGGTCTGGGAGGGCATCAGGGCTATCACGGACTACAAAAGAAGAACACCATCACCCTCAGCCGACAGTTCTACTCTGGCTGAGGATCTAAATCTCTTTTATGCCCGTTTTGACAGGGAGAACACCGACCCTGTCCTGTCCCCTCTCCCCTCAACCGACCCTGCTCCGGTCCTGAGCACTCATGAGCTGAGGCGTGTGTTCCGGAGCATTAACACCAGGAAGGCGGCCGGACCGGATGGAGTGCTGGGCCGGGTGCTAAAAGACTGTGCTGCGGACCTGGCGGACGTCTTCACCTCTATATATAACACCTCGTTGTCCTGTTCACTGGTACCATCCTGTTTCAAAGCAGCAACCATCGTTCCCATCCCAAAACAGTCAAATGTCACATGTCTGAACGATTTCAGACCTGTGGCACTCACCCCCATTCCCGCCAAATGCCTGGAGAGACTGGTCATTAAACACATCAGAGCTGCTTTTCCACCATCCCTGGACTCGCACCAGTTTGCATACAGGGAGAACCGGTCAACCGAGGATGCGATCGCCACAGTGCTGCACACATTACTGAAGCACTTGGAACACAGGAACACCTATGCACGGCTCCTCTTTGTAGACTACAGCTCGGCTTTTAATACCATCCGGCCATACAAACTCCGTCCCAAACTCCACCAACTGGGACTTAACTCCTCTCTGTGCAACTGGATTGTGGACTTCCTCACTAACCGTAGACAGAGTGTCAGAGTGGGTAAGAACACCTCTTCCACCCTTGTGGTCAACACCGGTGCCCCTCAGGGGTGTGTTCTGAGCCCTCTGCTATACACTCTCTTCACCCATGACTGTATTTCCTCCTGCGCGTCCAATCTCATTGTTAAGTTTGCAGATGACACTACAGTGCTCGGACTTATATCCAACAATGATGAGACAAACTATAGGACAGAGGTGCAACAACTAGAGTCATGGTGCCACGACAATAACTTGGTCTTAAACACCAAAAAGACCAAGGAGATCATTGTAGATTTCCGGAAGAGGGGTCATAACAACCTGCCTCTCTTCATTGGCAGTGAGGCGGTGGAGAGGGTGAGCAGTTTTAAATTCTTGGGGGTAACTGTGACCGAGGACCTGTCCTGGGGCAACCATATCACCTCAGTTGTACGGAAGGCCCAACAGCGCCTCTACTACCTGAGGAGACTGCGGAGCGCACACATTCCCAGATCTCTGATGTTGAACTTCTACAACTGTGCCATCAGCAGCGTTCTGACGTATGGATTTCTAGTGTGGTTCCCCAGCTGCACCAAGGCCGATCAGCAAGCACTCCAGCGGGTGGTGAAAGAAGCTGGCAGAATTATTGGAACAAGTCTGCCAGAGATCAGTAATATCTTCCCCACTCGCTGTCTGAGGAGGGTGCACAGTATCCTGCGGGACCAACATCACCCTGCGCGCCACCTTTTCCATCTGCTGCCCTCAGGGAGAAGGTACAGGTCTATACAGGCCAGAACATCCAGACTGGCCAACAGCCTGTATCCACAGGCTGTGAGGCTCCTGAACTCTCTGCCCCCCTCTCACGGACAATAACCATATCCAACTTCTTAATAGCAATGAACTGGTCTGCATTGGTGCATCATATCTTTATTCTCTTCCCCCTCCTGCCCCCCCGCCTCTTTCTTAAATAGATAACTATCATATCTGATATCATATCTCACAGTACAATAATATTGAATGGGTTGCATTGTTGTATTTTGTCATGTTTCTCAGGTCTTTGTCTGAATTTCTACGAACATTATTGCTAAGGATTGTCTTATTGCATTGGAGTCACACTGGGTTAAATATGTACACTTGGGTTTTAAGGGGTATTTATTATTTTCTTCTTTTTTTTGGGTTGTATGGAAGCCCCAAACGCAATTTCATTGTTCTTGACAATGACAATAAATAAATAAATACTAAAATACTAAATATTGAGTTGTATTATCATGGGGTGTATCTGGGATGATCAGGAAGAGGAGTACAGAAGTCTGGTGAGGAACTTTGTCGCATGGAGTCACACAAACCACCTGCAACTCAACACCTCAAAGACTAAGGAACTGGTTGTGGACTTCGGGAGGTCCAGAGAAGGTCCACTGCCGGTTCAGATAGAGGGGGAGGAGGTGGAGGTGGTCAACAAGTACAAGTACCTCGGGCTGTGGGTGGACAATAAACTGGACTGGTCATGCAACACAGAGCACCTGTATAAAAAAGCCCAAAGCCGACTGTACTTCCTCAGGAGGCTGAGGTCTTTTAACATCTGCAGGAAGCTCCTGAGGATGTTTTACCAGTCGGTGGTTGCTGGAGTACTTTTCTATGCTGTGGTGTGCTGGGGGAGCAGCACAGCAAAGAAGGACTCATCCAGGCTGGAGAAACTGATCAGGAGGGCTAGCTCTGTGGTCGGCATGAAGCTGGACACTCTGGTGACAGTGGCAGAGAAAAGGACATTAAAGAAACTGATGGACATTATGGACAATGCCAGGCATCCTCTGCACACGGCCATTAACAACCAGAAGAGTCTGTTCAGTGACAGGTTGCTTCTCCCAAAGACAAGAACTAACAGACTTAAAAACTCCTTTGTCCCACACGCCATCAGACTGTTTAACTCCTCTCTGGAGGGGAGAGGGAGGGGAAACAGGAGGACAAAGGAGGGAACAACTAAGCTGTAGTGCCTCTTCACCTCACTGTGCAATACCTTTTGTGCAATACTTTTGTAAATAGTCAACGGTGCAATAGACTCAATACTTGAAATGTGCAATTCACTTGTATTTTTATTTTTATTCCTATTTATTCTATTTATCCCCTTCGTATATTTTATTTATATTGTCTCTGTATTTATATATATGTGTGTGTGTATAACTCTGTAACTTCTGTCGGTGCTGTGCTTTTTTGGAAATCGAATTTCCCAGAGGAACCCACCCGAGGGATTAATAAAGTTCTATCTTATCTTATCTTATCTTATCTTATTTTTGTTATTGACCAAATACTTATTTTCCACCCTGATTTACGAATAAATTCTTTACAAATCCTACCATGTGGATTCATGGATTTTTTTTTCACATTCTGTCTCTCACAGTTGAAGTGTACCTCTGGTGCAAATTACTGACCTCTGTCATCATTTTAGGTGGGGGAACTTGCACAATCAGTGGCTGACTAAATACTTTTTTGCCCCACTGTACTTGGCCAATAAACACGATTCTGATTCTGATTCTGATTCTGAGATGTATATTTGTGAATGTGGAGATGTTATATTGGTTTCACTGGTAAAAATAAATAATTGAAATGGGTATATATTTGTTTTTTGTGAAGTTGCCTAATAATTATGCACAGTAATAGTCACCTGCACACACAGATATCCCCCTAAAATAACTAAAACAAAAAAATAAATAAAAACTACTTCCAAAAACATTCAGCTTTGATATTAATGAGTCTTTTGGGTTCATTGAGAACATGGTTGTTGTTCAATAATAAAATTATTCCTCAAAAATACAACTTGCCTAATAATTCTGCACTCCCTGTAGGTCTGTTGACAGAGCTCTGTACAGGTCTGCTCGAGCTGACCTGAAAAGGGGTCCCACCTGTCCAGCAACAACACATGGCATGGAATAATAGACATCATAAACCACAGAGGCAGAACTGTGAAAACAGAAAACCTGAGTGTGCAGCTAGCAGAGGACATAAACAGCTTCTTTGCCCGCTTTGAAACACCACAACAGCAGCATTCATCTGCCTCAGCCCTGCTCCCATCCTCATCCTCACCTGGTTCCTGCACCGCTCCATTCACTGTAACGGAGCACGATGTCAGATGAGTGTTCCTAGCAGTGAACCCCAGGAAGGCGTCCAGACGGAATACGTGGTAAAGTGCTAAGACCATGTGCCCACCAGCTCACCCTCATCTCCACCAGAATCTTCAACCTCTCACTGGATGAAGCAGCCATCCCATCCTGTCTAAAATCAGCCACAATCATCCCAGTACCAAAGAAGTCTCCCATCACCAGCCTGAACTATTATTGCCCTGTGGCCCTCACACCGGTAATCATGAAATGCTTTGAGAGACTAGTCCTTCAGCACACCAAGGATTACCTCCCCCCAGAATTCGACCCCCACCAGTTTGCATACCGTGCAAACAGATTCACAGAAGATGCCATCACTCTCCACTCGGTGCTGAGTCACCTAGAACAGCGGCAGAGCTACGCCAGAATGCTCTTTGTGGACTACAGCTCACCCTTCCACCACTCGCCCATTGAGAGCCTGCTAACTTACTGCATCACAGTATGGTACAGCAGCTGCACTAAGGCGGATAGAGCCACCCTCCCAGCATGTTTGCAATGAGTAGGAGATGCTCTGTATCTCACTGTACAACTGTATAGTGACAAAGGTATTGGGTTCTTTTCTAAAAATTGCTATAAACAGAGGAACCCAAACTGATGAAAAGTGGCGAATATTTTTTTTCAAATGACTGTTTTTAGTGGATTTTTGATATAGAAGCAGAATGACAGAATGTTAAAAGAAGTTACTTTTAGTCATTCTAAGCTGGGCATTGCGTTCTCTGGCTGTTCAAAGCCATGGAACTTTAGACTTTCCAAGCAAATAATGATGGCCATACTGATGTTCTTTTCAGTACATTTTACTTTATGTTCATTTTCATTTTTATGATGTTTCTATTTTTACATAATTCCTCCCACATAGCAAAATTGGTATGGCCTGGATCTGTCCCACACAATGTGCTTACACATGGCCTGCGTACCGCAAAGAATGACGGCCCTATGGTGGCCCAGATCTGGTTTACCAGAGGTGGCCCACACATGAGCCAGCACAAGGCCAGTTGCAGACACACTGCTGGCCCTGTGCTGGCCCAGAACAGTTTCAGCTCTGGCCCCAGATGTCAGCCTAATGTGTACCTTAGCCATGTAAGCCATGTAATAACAACATGTGCTGGAACATAATAGTGCAAAAGTAACATGACGAAACTCTGTTCAGACAGTGAATGGACTGATTCTTATACAGCACTTTTTTACTCACCCATATTACTCAAAGTGCTCTATACAACATGTCACATTCACCCAATCAGGCCAAATGTGGCATGCCATCACATAAACAGTGCCATCTTACCATGCCAGAAGTCAGCCAGCAGTGCCGGCTTGACACCAGATCCAGGCAAGACCTGTCTGCTATGTGGGATGACTTGTTCTTTTGGCATTTTAGTTGTGGATTATGTTTGGACTGTGTCTCTTGCCCTTTCAGTATTGTTTCCTTGTGCTTCTAAGTGTCCCTTTGTTTCTTTTTAGGTTATGTAGTATGGGTTAGAGATATTTTGTATGTTGTTTTTGTTTAATAAATCCGCCTTTTGGATTATTCCCTGATGTGCCTGAGTTCTGTTATTTAGTATCACTTTGAAAGGACACACATCCAGCATTGACATATAATTGTTCTTTCAATTTTTGATAAAGATTACAGTGAATTGAGATGTAACTTGGCCCAGAGGTACGGTAGGACGCCCAGAGTAAGAAAGTGTTGAAAGTTGGACCTCAACTATTATGGATGATTTTTAATGAATTTTTGAAATTTCCATAATTGTAGTGTATTGACTGTATTGAATTGAAAAAATGTTTCCATTAATTTCTGAGGAGTTCTACAGTAAATCTGGATGAAACTTGGCACACAGGTACAGTAGGTGTCCCAGAGGGGGGATGTGTTGAAAGTTGTACATCAACTACTCAGGATGATTTTTAATGAATTTCTGAAAATTGACATAATTCTACTGTATTGGCCGACTGCATTGGATACAAGTACCCTTTAATTTCTGAGGAATTCTACAGTAAATCTGGCTGAAACCTGGCACACAGGTACAGTAGGTGTCCCAGAGGAGGGATGTGTTGAAAGTTGTACATCAACTACTCAGGATGATTTTTAATGAATTTTTGAAAATTGACATAATTCTATTGTATTGACTGTATTGAATTGAATATAAGTTTCCTTTAATTTCTGAGGAATTCTACAGTAAATCTGGATGAAAATTGGCACACAGGTACAGTAGGTGTCCCAGAGGAGGGATGTGTTGAAAGTTGTACATCAACTACTCAGGATGATTTTTAATGAATTTCTGAAAATTGACATAATTCTACTGTATTGGCCGACTGCATTGGATACAAGTACCCATTAATTTCTGAGGAATTCTACAGTAAATCTGGCTGAAACCTGGCACACAGATACAGTAGGTGTCCTAGAGGAGGGATGTGTTGAAAGTTGTACATCAACTACTCAGGATGATTTTTAATGAATTTTTGAAAATTGACATAATTCTACTGTATTGGCCGACTGCATTGGATACAAGTACCCATTAATTTCTGAGGAATTCTACAGTAAATCTGGCTGAAACCTGGCACACAGGTACAGTAGGTGTCCCAGAGAAGGGATGTGTTGAAAGTTGTACATCAACTACTCAGGATGATTTTTAATGAATTTTTGAAAATTGACACAATTGTAGTGCATTGGCTGTATTAGATTGAATAAATGTTTCCATTAATTTCTGAGGAATTCTACAGTAAATCTGGCTGAAACCTGGCACACAGGTACAGTAGGTGTCCCAGAGAAGGGATGTGTTGAAAGTTGGACATCAACTACTCAGGATGATTTTTAATGAATTTCTGAAAATTGACATAATTCTATTGTATTGACTGTATTGCATTGAATACAAGTACCCTTTAATTTCTGAGGAATTCTACAGTAAATCTGGATGAAAATTGGCACACAGGTACAGTAGGTGTCCCAGAGGAGGGATGTGTTGAAAGTTGGACCTCAACTATTCAGGATGACTTTTAATGAATTTTTGAAATAAACATAATTGTAGTGCATTGACTGTATTGCACTGAATATGAGTTTACTGTAATTTCTGAGTAATATTACAGTAAATCTGGGTAAAAAATGGCCCAGAGGTAAAGTAGGTGTCCGAGAAGAGGATTGTGTTGAAAGCTTGGCATCAACTTTTAAGAATGATTTTTAATGAATTTTTGAATATGCAACCAGACTGTCACGATGGCTGTATTGGGCTGTTCCATTGTAATTTGTGTGCGCGCGTGCGTGTGACTGTTCACGCGCGTGCATGTGTGCGCGAGTCTAGGCTTTCAATCAGGATATAAAGCGAAAAGGCGCTACCGTAAAGACTGGTGTAAAAGCGCAAGGAAATTTATGCGGCGGATAGGAGGCGGCTGGCTTGACCGCGGCTCACAAATGACGGCTCACTTTACCGCAGTCAAAAATCGGCTCAAAATAGGCCAAAAATCGCAAAGTGTGAGCCCAGCATTAGATGTGGGGACGATCCGGAGCTGTGGAAGCAAATTTATGCCAAAACTCTGGCGACAAAAACATAATCATTAGCAAATAATTTCATGTCAAAGGTGTTTTAGATTTAATGATGTTTCACATTAACTGGTGTTCAAACAGATGTGTCGCAGATTCGCTTTTCCGGAGCCGCTACAGACAAAGCAGGAAATAAACACTGAAAAGGATGTCAGTGACAGTTAGTTCAAACCCAGTCTGTCATTGTTGTTGCTCTTGACCAAAAAAATATTTAACATGCCCTTAAGTTTATCTGGTAATAATCCCGTGCACGAGGCGACTGTGAAAACTGCAAACAAAACCAAACCGATGCTGTTCAGAATACCATGAAAGTTACCAAGAATCTTGTTGTTTTTGTTATCAGTTTTACCATATTTTATTACTCCCATGTGATTTCCTCGTTGTTGCCTGTCTGCACTCAAATGTGGTCCAGTCCACTAATGCCACCTGTGTCCAAGTGCCATAGCCTACAATCAGATTAACTTGTGATACATCTGCATCTGACTCTATCAACACATTGAGTAGAAGCTGATTGCACTCACACTTGAAGCATTTAAATCGACCCACAAACATCATTTTCAAAGATGGTTTGTTAAGACTGAAATCAGTCATTAAGCAAACAACAACAAGGATCATTTATTTCTGTTTATTTAAAATGTGTAACATCTGTAATCGCTTTCTGCACAGGGGAAGTCCACGTGGTTTCACTTTCCACAGCAGGTCCATTCAATCATTCCATTAAAAGACGCAACAAATGAAAAACTTCATAACGAGGATCAGGAAAGGAAGTGTGCCTCAGGACCTGGCAATTATAATTTGGCCAAAATACCTTCACCCATGAAATATAATCATTTGCTTGTATTCATTTTTTTCCTCGCATGCACGATGAGGCTAACTAATAATAAAAAAGGATTAATTAAAAAAGTTAGTATTTTAAAAAAGGCTTCACAGCCTAATGTCATTGAAATAAATTATTATAAACTGTGTTTAGAGCTGTAAGAACTTTGACCTCAGTATTTGAAACTTGGGTCATGTTTAACCTAAACATCCACCAGTGGAATTAATAAAATCAGTTTCTCTTCTTTCTCACTCAGAGTGCAGACATGTCTGCTGCCAGCTGTCTTCTATCTGAAGATCAGTTTCTGTGCTCCATCTGTCTGGATGTCTTCACTGATCCAGTCTCCACACCATGTGGACACAACTTCTGCAATATCTGCATCAGTAAAAACTGGGATATCAGCTACAGGTGTCAGTGTCCCATGTGTAAAAAGGTGTTCAGGATGAGACCTGAGCTGCACATCAACACTTTCATCTCTGAGATGGTTTCTCAGTTCAGACATGAAGCTCAGCAGAAAGTCAGCAGCTGCAGCTCAGAGCAACAAGCTGCCAAACCAGGAGAAGTTCCCTGTGACATCTGCACTGGAACCAAACTGAAGGCCCTGAAGTCCTGTCTGGTGTGTCTGGCCTCCTACTGTCAGACTCACCTGGAGCCTCATCTGACAGCTTCACGGCTGAAAAGACATCAGCTGATTGATCCTGAGGAGAACCTGGAAAGCAGGATGTGTATGAAGCATGATAAACCTCTGGAGCTGTTCTGTAAGAACGATCAGACATGTGTCTGTATGCTCTGCTGTGTTTTTGACCACAAGACTCATGAGTTTGTTCCTCTGAGAGAAGAATATGAAGGAAAGAAGGCAGAGCTGGGGGAGACTGAGGCTGAAATTGAACAGATGATCCAGAAGACATGGCTGAAGATTCAGGGGATCAAAGTGTCAGTGAAGATGAGTAAAGATGCTGCAGACAGAAAGAAAGCAGAAGGTGTTCAGGTCTTCACTGCTCTGAAGGAGTCTGTTGACAGACGTCTGAACGAGCTCATAAAGGAGATTGAAGATAAACAGGAAACAACAGAGAAACAGGCTGAAGGTTTCATCAAAGATCTGGAACAGGAAATCTCTGAGCTGATGAAGAGAAGCTCTGAGGTGGAGCAGCTCTCACGCTCTAAAGATCACCTCCACCTCCTCCAAAGCTTCTCCTCTCTCAAAGCTGCTCTAACCACCAAGGACTGGAAAGAGGTCAGTATCCATCCACCATCATATGAGGGGACTGTGGTGAGAGCTGTGGATCAGCTGAAGGAAACACTCAATGAAGAGTTTGAAGACTTGTTTGAGGCTGAGCTGAAGAGGGTCCAGCAGTATGCAGTGGATGTGAGTCTTGATCCTGATACAGCACATCCTGAACTCGTTGTGTGTGACGATGGAAAACAAGTACAACGTAGTGACAATAGGAAGAAATGTCCACACAACCCAGAGAGATTTTCGAAGTTTGTTTGCGTTTTAGGAAAGCAGAGTTTCTCTTCAGGCAGATTTTACTTTGAGGTTCAGATTAAATACATGACCAAATGGATATTAGGAGTGGTCAGAGAGTCAGTCAACAGGAAGGAAGCCATCACACCGAGTCCTGATGAAGGTTACTGGACTGTAGCAGAACATAAAAACATTTGTGTAGCTCTTGATAAACCTCAAGTCTGTCTTTCTCTTCAGTCTGTTCCTGAGAAGGTGGGGGTGTTTGTGGATTATGAGGAGGGTCTGGTCTCCTTCCATAATGTAGATCATGCAACTCTTATCTACTCCTTTACTGGCTGCTCCTTTATGGAAAAACTCTGCCCACTCTTCTATCCCGGTGTTAATGATGATGGTAAAAACTCTGGACGTCTGATCATCTGTCCTGTGATGGTGGGTGATGGCATCAGTGATGATGATGAGGATGATGATAACTGATCATCAGTCAGTCAGTCTGATCTTTTTTCATGAAGAGATTGCATCAATTAAAGATTAATCGTAACATTAAACCAACACAGAGAAGAAGTCCTAAGAACAGAACTGAGCAACTCAAACCTGCTGATGAAAACCATGATATTCAGTCAGAACCGGCAGGTCAAGTCAGCACGCTGAACTTTAATTGATTTGTTTGTTTTACTGTTTTCAACCTGATAACAGTATAACCCATTTGTGTAATTTCAGTTTGAAAAAGACCTTTCCTTAATTTTCTTCCAGCGTTTTAAGGCACAGATGTTGTGAAATATCAAACAACAGGATTCAGAAACTCTTCTGCTGTTTTAAGGTGTGCACTTAAATAAAAATAAAAAATAAAAATCTGAACTTTTGTTTTCTCCTTTCATGTTTTTTGATGATAATCAGCTGCTGAACTCTAGTCTTCTTCCCTGTAATGTGGCAGCAGCATATGAGGTGAACAGTTTGGGAACAGGTTCGTGTCTCTGTTCTCATGGAGAAAATGATCCATTTGAGGAAATTTCATTCTGAGAATGCCGAAACTCTCTTCTTCTTTCAGTTTTTACGAGTGCAAACATTCAAACATATACTGTTCACAAATATGAGTACAAATGTTAATATTTAATTATTTTCAGGCCTGCAGTCAAACAGATTCATGTCTTTGTTCTCCTCGTCAAATTCCAAATCATCATTAATGAAGCAGATTTAAACGTTACATTTAAATGGGAAAAAATAGCTTCTAACTGTTAGTTCAGGTTTTATCAGGTGGCACCAACACATTCGTCTGAAACACATTGACGTGTTTATGATTTGTTCCTGTAAATCTGTATTTCTTATTGATGCTCAGATCAGACAAGCCCTACAGGACAGCTTTCTATATTTCATCCAATATTTCAATAAAATTGATCTCTGTTCATTTTAAAGTGGTAATGTTTGGAAAGTTTGAGATATTTCCTAATGTTGATGAACAGTTTGAGTCTTGAAGACATAAAACTATTGTAGTTATAAACTGTAATGAATGTTTAATGGCAGCAGAATCAGATGTGTAAAAACTAAGATGTACTGTTCATCTGAAGATATCTCAGGCTGTTCTTCATCTGTTTTGTAAATAAGACTTTCTACTGTCTGCTCTGTTTCAAGGAAGATAAATAAAGACTCGTCTTTCACTTTGGGCTGCTGGTTTCAGATTTTTAAAATCTGCTACTGTGATGCTACTTTCCAGAAATCTGATTAGTGAGTTGGTCTGGTTTCTGCTCTGGAGCAGGTTAGGTCCACCGTATAGGGATTAAATCTGAATTTAGGGTAAATGGAGAAAAATCCCACACGTCTGATATGTTTTTACAATATCTTTTTATTAACTCCAGTTGCGATTTATTGTCAAGAAGTGTCAGTAAACTAATGAATGTACTAACCAATTAAAAATTAATTCAAGTCCAGTTTAGTTGACTGTCTTCATTAGAATAAATGTGTATTGAGTCTCAGTCACTGAATAAGGTGACTCCCTTTAACGTAAAAGCTTAATAAAGTTTAAAATGCAGAGGGAAGCCCGGTGTCGGCGTGCTGATGCCGCGCCCGATCGTTTTTTTCTGACCTGGTGAAAAACCAAAACGAATGACTCGAGACAGACTTCTTCAATTCAGTCAACTTCTTTATTTCAACCCCTGCACAGGAGGGAATCAGGTCAGCATAAAGTCTCTTGCAGATTCAAAGGGCAGTCCTTCTAACTGTTACATTTATATTATTCCAAAGTTCCTTATTTACCTCCCACCTTTCCTGTTATTCTGATATCACGTTCGCCTATACGACATACACAGTTTTGATCAAAACAACTTCTTCCTCATCTGTCGTCTTCTACCTTTCCTTTTAAGGTCTTGCATCTTTAACCCCATTCTTAAATGCATGTCTTAATTGTTTATGTGTGTGTGTGATGTACATGTCTGATCTGCAATGTGTGTGTGTGCGGGTCATGTCAAGTGTCTTGAGTGTGCGCTTTGTAGGTGTTAAGTGTGTTGCGCCCGGGGTTTACGCTCTCCTCCTTAGTTCTGCTTTTCTAGTCTATACTTATCCAAAGTGTTAGACTGTTCTTAACGCTGCCCTTTGTCCCCCCCCCTCCCGTTATCTACTGCAACTTCTGTACTATTTCTTAGTATCTCGCCTATGCATCTTTTTCCTGTGATGTTGTTTCAACTATTGTTGCTCCTAAGGTCACACAGGGGCCTGCTTAAAAGTATAATGTTTAAACAGCATAATGCTAAAAAGCTATATAATGCTACAGTGGGGCAAAAAAGTATTTAGTCAGCCACCGATTGTGCAAGTTCCCCCACCTAAAATGATGACAGAGGTCAGTAATTTGCACCAGAGGTACACTTCAACTGTGAGAGACAGAATGTGAAAAAAAAAATCCATGAATCCACATGGTAGGATTTGTAAAGAATTTATTCGTAAATCAGGGTGGAAAATAAGTCAGCCGGAGAGGCACTCTGTGTGCGTTTGTTCTTCTTACATTTGAGGCATTAGTGACACAAACATTTGAAAAGTTATGTCTGTAAGTGGGCAGAAGGGATGTTATGTGGTCATTCGCGGCTCAAGAGTTGGCAGTTCGTCTTGTAATCGGAAGGTTGCCTGTTTGAGCCCTGGCTCCGACAGTCTTGGTCGTTGTGTCCTTGGACGCCAGTGTCCGGCAGCCTCGCCTCTGTCAGTGCGCCCGGGGGTGGTCTGATGAATTTGTGAGACCACCCCCGCCCCCCCCCCCCCCCAAAAAAACAAACAAAAACAAAAACTGCTCAACATAACTGAACTACCAAAGAAACACATAAAATCAGATCTGTAGGGAGAGGCAGAAACTCACATGCGTAAGAAAACACCTGACTTGTTCCTGGCTGATAATCACATTAAAAGTCTCTGCTTAGCCACCAGCTCTCACCTGCTGACAGAGGCAGAACGAAACCTGAAAAAAACTGAACTTTAGGGTCAGAATTCAAAAAGTGAAACTGAAAGAAATTTAAAATCTTTCTTTTAAACAAGAATCAAACTGAGCTCATCCAGCCGTTCTCAACAGCACGTCCAAATGTTCAGTTGTTGGGTATTTTTTAAATGACATATATACCTGTACACACTGGACATATACTCACATATATAATATAATCATATATACTCGTAACCATTATATATATACCTACACTGGAGAGGTTTTTTCTTTTAAATAGAATCACTGTGATAAGCAGCTAACCTACATGTTCAAAATCACAAGA
The DNA here is from genome assembly GCF_057381915.1 of Diplotaxodon limnothrissa. NCBI lineage: Eukaryota > Metazoa > Chordata > Actinopteri > Cichliformes > Cichlidae > Diplotaxodon > Diplotaxodon limnothrissa. Next base: position 21,999,116 of record NC_140617.1, on the reverse strand, counting down.
CCCACAAATATTATCCACAAATCTTATTCACAATTATATTAATGAAGTTTGTGCCCCTGTTGTACGAGCAGATGTTGATCAGTACTGTTTTAAATGTAATAATTAGGATCAATAAGTAACCTCTGATTGTGTTATGACCAACGGTGACAAGTCCAAACATATAGGGTTAATTCAGCTTGGCACAGCTACGTGTGCACCTGGGACTCTTTCTCTCTCTGCGCTCATTTTCATTTCCTGTCTGTCATTTTGTGTGTCTCTGCTGTGTGTGCTTAAAGTTATCTACACCCTGGGGTTACCTTTGCTTCACTTCGCTTGCTTTCTATGTGTTGTTTTATTGTAAATGCACAGGGCATGTTCATATGACACTGTTTAATCAACTCAGTTCCAAGAATTCTACTCTTTTCCAGAGGACCTTTTTCAGTGATTTAATTTTAATTGAATCTGAAAAGCTGGACTTCCACAGCGTTGGTGGGATAAGGTTATCATATTGACTTCAAAGTTCGCGACCCCACACAGTCTCATCTCTTTATGACGTGGATTACTTCTACATGAACACTGGATTACAGACTAGGAGTAAAAACAAACAAACATAAAGGCTAACCACAATTTGCTGCTTTGACAACTGTGACTCTTCTAATTAAAAAAAAAAAGAATTAAGATTTAATAAAAAAATAAGAGTTTCTTATTTTTTCTGGAGCTTTGATTGGGAGAAAAAACATCTTCTGTTCTTTGGCTGTTGAACCCTTTAAGACATGATGCAGTGCATGCTAAATGTTGGACTGAAGTTCTGAATCTCTTATTTTAACTTTTGCATTAAAATAAAACTCCAACTGTTTCTGAGAAGGAATCCAACCTGACAACAAAGAAGCAGAACAAAAGTCTGGATGGATCGCATTCCAGCATTTATCAGATGAAACTTTTTGTTTCACAGCTGATTCAGTGGGGAAAAAATCAGTCTGTCCTCAAAGGAACCTTAAACTGAGCTCATCCAGCCTTTTTCAACAGCACAGCAGAGCTTCTATCCAACACTGGTGAGTTCAAAGCATCACAGTCACTCTGTTTTAAATTTAAACTCTCTCTGTGTCAGGAAACATAATTATAACACTGCTGAAGCTGGTGTGTTTTCATATCACCACTCTCTCCCACTGGGGACACTCTCTGCTATTTCATCCAAGTTACTCCAGACTTCCTCTTTCTCTTCTAACTGACATCCAACCTGTGAGGCATTCACACTGACAACATTCAACATGACTCCTTTGATTTCTAGTTTCAAACTCATGATGCCGTCTAACACAAGATGGCTGGTATTGTCATCAAACTTGGAGTAAATAACCTGTGAAACAGTGTTCAGAGCACACTGAAATGTGAACTTTGGGCTCACAAGGACTACTTTCACATACACTGACCTACTTATGAGTATGAATGTGTATGAATATTAGATAGAAAGCACTTAAACAGAAAGAGCATTGAAAAAATACTTGTATGAATGGGGGAATGAGGCAAGTTGTGTAGTGCTTTAATTACTATATGAGTACTATCTGGTTGTTAAGTGATGACGTGATTATCTCAGTTGTTCTCCTGATTGAAGTTTGGTCTGTTTACAGCGTCCTGCAATGCAGTTGCATTTGTCCCTAACCACTGGGAACCCCTGCGTTAACTTTTATTGAGTGGAAAAACGTTTGCGTTCATCCTTCTTCTTCATGTGTTTACATTATGCTTGTCACGGTCAGTGGGAGCTGACTGTATGTAGAGTGAATAGTGGGACCCAATTGCAGACATGGAAGGAGACGTAACTTATGTTAAACACAAGGCGAGCCATTTATTGAGGCTGAAAAACATGAAACAGAAAACAAGGCTCAACCAGGGGAAAACTAAACTGAAACCTAGACAGGGAGAAACTATGGTTAACTATGACACGGTGACATGAACACGAGTATGCGAGAAACTATGAGGAGGTAACAAGAACAAGAAACATGAAACCTGAGCTGAGTCATGAAAGACTTAATCCTGACATGACGTGGTGGGAGGTAACACAGACGACCAGACAAAGACTGAACAAAAACATGTAGACTAAATACACACAGGAGGTGATTAGGGGAAGTGGAAACACAACCATTCCCAACCATTTGGAGCCACTGCACATATTTCACATTAGAAAAATTACAGGGCACACCACCAAACAAAAATGTCACAAAAAGGCTATTGATAATTTCCCCCCACGCACCAGATATAGTGGGATTGGCTCAGTTTGTCCCCAGTATACCGTTTTTTGCTTTCTTCTGACCACTACTCATGCTAGGGCCTTCATCTGGATTGGAATTTTCATAATCATAATCTTAATTCTAACCAATATAGAAATTATCTATTAGATTACATTAGTCTTGATACAGCCTCTGCCACCACATCAGATCAATTGCTCTGGGCTCCTTTGATCAGCTCCATCACCTAGTGGGGGTGGGGGGTCATAGTTTGGTCCCGCCTTCACTGTTGTGATTGGTGTGGGGGTAGGGACAGGCTTAGGGCGTCGGGGGGTTCCCCGGAGGCATTTTCCTTGGGGGGCTCAACCCGGGGTAGCGGTCATGTCCGGTTAGGGGCTCTGTTGGCTCTCAGGTGACTGTTTCCTCGCGGCTGCGTGCAGCGGGACTAGGGGAGGGTCTGTGCTGACGGACGTGGGTTACTGACCTGGTAACCTGGCTGCCCCTGGGTGGGTCCGGGATGGGCGTGAGGTTCTGGGGGCGCTCCGTATCTGGGCTGGGGCCCGGGCCGGGCCTCGGGGGCTTGGGTCCTGGTTGGTGTGTTGCCGGGGTTGTGGGCGGGTGGGTGCATGGGGGCCCAGCCCTGGAGCAGGGTGCCGCCGGTGCATCGAGCCACCTGGGGGGCTCTTCAACTGGTGGGGAAGATTGTCACATCTTGCAGGAGCTTTCCTCTCCTCAGGGGCTCTCTCTGCAGGAGGGGGAGATACAGGAGAGGTGGAGGAAGATCTCAGCCTGGGTGTTTATTGTCTTATGTAGTCTGGAAGAAGAGTGGATGGTGGGGTGGGTGCAGTTTTCTCTGTGGTGGGGTTGGGTGGACTGTCCTGGGCTCTGTGGGGCCGGGCGGCGCTGCTGCGCTGGGCCCCGGTCTGGATGGGCCTGGGCCCCCTTTCCCTGGTGGGTCGCGGGGTATGGGGGTGCCTACTGGGGTCAGCGGGGGAGCTGGCCCCAGGGAGGGGTCACTTGCCCCTCCCTTCCTTCCCTCCCCATCTCCAGCTGCCTCCCTCTTCCCGCTCCACCACAACCACCCACACATGCAGGACCTTGGAGTAGGGGTATGTCACCAGGGTGCAGAGGAGGCCACCCCCCCCGTCCCCTTCTGGCTGCCTCTGCCTCAATTTTATCCCACAACTTAGACATTCACATTACTCACACTCTCATTACACATACATATAGGATCTTGGGGGTGGGCACGATACACGGAATCCAAAGTACCATCAGGGTGTACACCCCACCCCTGGCGTCGTTGCCCACCTCTCAATGTTAAATACACGTAGACATTGAGGGCCAGCAGGAGGGACCATGCGCTTACCTGCTGCTCTCTGGCAGGTAGCTCCATGCCCTCCTGGGTTTTAAATGCACCTTAGAACACACATGCATCAACACTACAATGAGCGGGTGGAGGGAGGTTTGGAGTCTTCTCTCACCCCCATTCTCTGCGACCTGCTGGAGCGGGGGGGCTAGGAGGAGGAGTTGGCCGTCCGACTGCGGTCTGGAGTGTGGGGCCTCCCTGCTGCTGCGGAGTCGGGGCGGTCTGCCTCCCCCCACCGCAGGGAAAAGGGTAACACCACCTGGGTCTGGGGGCAGTTCCCCCCCTCCAGGGGCAAGGGTACCTAGACCCGGGGCTTAGAGTACGCTTGGGGAGTGTGATCGTGTGTACAGCGTCTCTTTATGTCTGTCTCCACGTTGGTTGAGTGTGGAGTAAGTGTATATGAGAGCATGAGGCTGGGAATGGATGTTTGTATATGTGTCTATATGTCAGGTTGGGTGTCAGGCGCCACCTCTCTGGGGACATCTTAGGCCCTCCAAGGTATGGAGGCCTATCTCCCCCTACCACCACTTCCCCTGCCAGTGGCGGACTCCCTCAGACATCGGTGCGTTGGTGGTTCTTTGTGTCCGGGGGTGGGCGTCCAGGTACACACCGGCTCACTACTTGGCGGCCGCTTATCGGGGCCTGGAGCCTGGGGCTCGCTCGGGCCACTTCGGAGGTGGGGTGCCCCCGGCCTCTCGGCCTGGGGCTCGGTCACTCAGGCACGGCTGGCTGCCGGCGGAGCTCACCGCCGCGTCACTGCAACTCCCCCTGGTTTCTGCTCCGCGGCTGCTGAGTGAGCCCTCATCTGGGACTCTCCTCAGCTCTTTCTGGGACAGTGGCGCTGCTGCCCCTCTGTTGGTCTTCCTTGGTCTCTTGTGTTCTGGGGGCCTCTGGATGTCTGGAGTTTTGATCTCCTCCATACCTGCTTCATGCCCTGGAGGACGGGGCTGTGGCCCCCCCACACCCTCTAGCAGATCATTACATGAAGGAACCTTTTAAAAAACAAAAAACAAACGCGTCCATGCTCACAGGTGTACACACGGGTGATCACACCCACAAACTACACCCTTTTTGGCTCCTACCTCAAAGCACACTGTGTTCTGTTGATCTTATGTGCTGCACAATAATGTTTAATATTTAGTATTTACTGTCATATTCCCATATATCATTGTGATGTTGTTTATTCTATTACTCTTGTTCTCTTCTGCTTGTTTTCTGTTTTCTTTCTCAGCAGGTGACCCAGGTGATTGATATATGCATTTTTTTTCTTCTTTTTTTTCTTTTTCTGCTCATTCTGTTGGTTTTTGGTTTTTGCCCTTCTCCCCCGTCCCTCTTCTCAGCTGTTTCTCTTTCCCTCTTTCTTCCTCTCCTTCTTTCCCCCAGTCAAGTCTGTCCCATATTCAGTAAGTGAAAATAAAATAAACAATAAAAGGTGAATCAAATGGACCATTATGGCAAGGCTGGGATGGTCAATTTGGTAAAGTAAATCCGTTGGGCATCTTTCTTTGCCTTTAGACAACAATTCTGATGGCAAAAGAGCCAAACGGGACAGGCAAAAAACCAAAAAAAAAAATGGATTGGAATTTTCTCCAGGACCCGGGTCAGGATGGCTACTTTTTCTTTTCAAATATTTATCTATTGCTATTACACGCTGTGTTGTCTGACTCGAAGAAAGACTATTATGTAATTTCTTCTTCATCTTCTTCTGTTTCACTGGCAGGTGGCAGCTCATTTAATTAGAGCAGGTAGTTACTGCCCCCTAGTGGAGAATGTAATTGTTTTGCCAGTTACTCATGCCTGTCACTTAGAGCAGCGGTCCCCAACCCCTGGGCCTCGGACTGGTACTGGTCCGTGAGTCGTTTGGTACCGGGCCACGAGAGTTGAGGTTCAGGTGTGAAATTTATGGTTTTCAGGGTTTTTATCGGTTTTCAGCGTTATTTTGTTATCGTTTTTATCGTTAACTCTATTTTCCTGGGTCTTTTCACATGTGTTATGAATAAATCTTCTTTTTTTCAGTACCGGTACTAGTTTTATTTTGTTGTATTTATCCGCGACACCTTAAAGGCCGGTCCGTGAAAATATTGTCGGGCATAAACTGGTCCATGGCGCAAAAAAGGTTGGGGACCGCTGACTTAGAGTGCTAATCAAACGGAACCAGATAATCTTCCAAGACACAGCTGATCATTTCTTACAGCACACCAGGTCGCAGTGGTTGGAAAACACTGACAAAGGGAAACAGCTGACACAAATGAACCTCATGATACCACAGAGAAAAGTAACAGGAAACATGGAAAGACGTAGACATAACATCACTGGCTTGACAACATGAAACACACAGACAAGAAATACCTGACATACTGACACAGGAGACAAGAACAGATTTACACATGAAAACCTAAACTGCAATAAAAATTCAACTAAATCCTAACCAATAATACCAACACAAGAACTTTTCATACTTTCAATATAATATAAGAAATTAGAAATACAAAATGAACTCAAAATGCTCAGTCATAGACCCAGCCCATGACAATACTAACCATAGCTGTGTAGCTAGCCACATTTCTATATACCAGCTAGCCCAACTTCAGTAACCCTACAAACGTCACTACTGTTTAGTTTTCTGTCTTCATTTATGTCGGAAGTGGTAGCAGAGCTGTACGTTTTAATTTTTCAGAAATCCCTCAGTCAGAACATGCTGTATTATGTTTAGGTGTAAGCTAGCGAGCAAACTCTCTACTGACTTTGAAGTCCATTAAACTTCATAAATTCTGTTTTCATGGATGCCTGGATGTTAAACTTAGTGGTTACACCTGGTAGAGCAGCCACACTAATCACTTTATTTAAGATGAAAGAATTTAGACAGTTCATAGCTCTCAGTGATGTTGCAGTGTTCTTTTGACTTTGGGACCTGAAGTGGAGTTTGAACCCGGAAACAGCTAACGACATCAGACTTAAAGACCGGATATATAGCTGTATAAAAACAGGTACATTTACAATTATTTGAAACTCTGGTCATTTTTAGCGCGAAAATCCACCACTGGAAAGGGAGATATGTGACAGAAGAGAAAGAAAAGCAAAATAGGTTCATTTTAAATGTGACTGCGATTTAAAATAAAATCATTTTCTTTTCTTTCTCACTCAGGGTGCAGACATGTCTGCTGCCAGCTGTCTTCTATCGAAAGATCGGTTTCTGTGCTTCATCTGTCTGAATGTCTTCACTGATCCAGTCTCCACACCATGTGGACACAACTTCTGCAAAAACTGCATCAGTCAACACTGGGATATCAGTGACAGGTGTCAGTGTCCTTTGTGTAAAAAGGCATTTGAAGTCAGACCTGAGCTGCACATCAACACTTTCATCTCTGAGATGGTTTCTCAGTTCAGACATGAAACTCAGCAGAAAGTCAGCAGCAGCAGGTCAGAGCAACAAGCTGCCAAACCAGGAGAAGTTCCCTGTGACATCTGCACTGGAACCAAACTGAAGGCCCTGAAGTCCTGTCTGGTGTGTCTGGCCTCCTACTGTCAGACTCACCTGGAGCCTCATCTGACAGCTTCACGGCTGAAAAGACATCAGCTGATTGATCCTGAGGAGAACCTGGAAAGCAGGATGTGTATGAAGCATGATAAACCTCTGGAGCTGTTCTGTAAGACCGATCAGACATGTGTCTGCATGCTCTGCTGTGTTTTTGACCACAATACTCATGAGTTTGTTCCTCTGAGAGAAGAATATGAAGGAAAGAAGGCAGAACTGGGGAAGACTGAGGCTGAAATTCAACAGATGATCCAGAAGAGACGACTGAAGATTCAGGAGATCAAAGAGTCAGTGAAGAGGAGTAAAGATGCTGCAGACAGAAAGAAAGCAGAAGGTGTTCAGGTCTTCACTGCTCTGAGGAAGACTCTCAGGAGATGTTTGAAAAAGTTCATAAAGGAGATTGAAGATAAACAGGAAACAACAGAGAAACAGGCTGAAGGTTTCATCACAGATCTGGAACAGGAAATCTCTGAGCTGATGAAGAGAAGCTCTGAGGTGGAGCAGCTCTCACGCTCTAAAGATCACCTCCACCTCCTCCAAAGCTTCTCATCCCTGAAAGCTGCTCCAACCACCAAGCACTGGACAGAGGTCAGTATCCATCCACCATCATATGAGGGGACTGTGGTGAGAGCTGTGGGTCGGCTGAAGGAGACTCTCAGTAAAGACATGAAGAAGCTGTTTGAGGCTGAGCTGAAGAGGGTCCAGCAGTATGCAGTGGATATGACTCTTGATCCTGATACAGCACATCCTTATCTCATCCTGTCTGATGATGGAAAACAAGTACACTGTGGTGAAGAGGAGAATGATCTTCCAGACAACCCAGAGAAATTTTCTGTGGAGCGTCTTGTTTTAGGAAAGCAGAGTTTCTCTTCAGGCAGATTTTACTTTGAGGTTCAGGTTAAAGAAAAGCCTGACTGGGTTTTAGGAGTGGTCAGAGAGTCAGTCAACAGGAAGGAAGTCATCACACCGAGTCCTGCGAATGGTCTCTGGACAGTAGGAGCATATGAAAACATTTGTGGAGCTCTTGAAGATCCCACAGTCCCACTCTCTCTTCAGCGTGGTTCTGAGAAGGTGGGGGTGTTTGTGGATTATGAGGAGGGTCTGGTCTCATTTTATGATGTAGATGATGTAGATGTGATCTACTCCTTTACTGGCTGGTCCTTCACTGAGAAACTCTACCCATTGTTCTGTCCCAAAGTTAATGTTGATAATGATGATGAGAACAGTTGTGGTAAAAAAATTAAACCTCTGATCATCTGTCCTGTCAATCAGTCAGTCTGATAGTTTACCATGTGGAAACTGGACCATATACAGAATCATCTCAACCTTTCAGCTGACACAGAAAAGAAGTCATAAAAAACATAACTGAGAAAACTGCAGCTGCTGATCATGATCATGATATACAGTTAGAAGCTGCAGATTCGAGTCAGTTGAGTTTTTGTTAAACTGTTTTCAAGTTGAAAAAAAGATTATGTTAATCCCTATAGGGATTAACATAGTTGCCATGGTTTCCTTTCTTCTCTTATTTGCTGTGTGTGATCAGGACAATTCTGGAGAAGATGGGCCGTTTCTTCCCGGAGTAAACGCCCCTGTTTTATTCAAAAAACAAAAAACATCGGTTTTACGTGGCCTATCAACACAATTTAAAAACTGGTATATAGTGTGAGATTATTATATTATCTTATGCCACGTTAGACCCCTAATTAAAGATTGTGAAATCATTATGTAGTTTTAGTTTGCATTATTATCCTGACTTAGAAGAGGTGATAACTATTAGATTTATTAAACTGATTTGTATTACATTAGACTGCTGATTTATTGTGAATGAATGATATTGTTTTATGATGCATGATACTGCTGAGTTATAAGAAATACTGTTTTCAGAGAATCATGGCCTTATTTGTCTGATTAGAAAAGAACAGAACATACTGCACAGGAAGCCAAGGTCATAACTTAGGCTGACTGAGAGAGAGAAAGAATGTGGATGTTTAGGTTTTATGACTTTGGAGGGGGGCTGAAGCTATAAGAATGTGAGGAACGCTCAGACACTTCGAGATCAGGTGGACACCCTCCCGCGCTCATCTCCCCTCCGGATGGTTTGTGTTGAATTGTATGAAATAAAAGATTGTTGATTGAGCATTTATACACAGAGTATTGTCCGTCCTTCAGCCCAAAGATCAAAAGAATTGAGAGGATTTAACAATAGTTTGAAGTCCGCACGTTCGACCCAAGTTGAAATGGAGACTCGGGGTCCGTCGACCCCAGAGGGTTAATCAGAAAGCTTTAATTTGGCTAGTTATGTATTGAGTGTCATGTATTTAATATATAATCTTAATACTTATTTGCTGATTAGATTGTTTTATGAGACAAGGGGATGAGAGGCCCAGTGTTTGCCTTTAATGTATGTAATGGAATTGCCTCTGGAAAACGAGTGGCAGCGCACATTACCGTTAACATGTACTGGTGGCCTGATTTTGTTTTTGGCAACGGGCCCACACAGTCCAACAGAACTCTCTCAAACGGCTCACCCAGCGCTGGAATCGGATGAAGAGGAGCTGGCGGAATCGGTTTATTTGGCTTTCCCACTACCTGGCATGTATGACATGAGCGACAATTTTGATTTTGATTTTAGTCCAGGCCAAAAGAAGTTACGTAGTATATGGTGATACGTTTTTTTGACCCAAGATGTCCAGCTAAGCTGGCATCATGTGCGAGACTGAGAATCTGGAGTCTATATTCCTTTGGCACCAGAACCTGACTTACCCTATGTAAATCAGTTGAGTCAGGAGACCAAGATCGCAACAGCACACCGTTCTCAAGGAAATATTTCACTGGAGCCTTAGATCCCTCTCTGTCCACAACAGAGGTAAAACAAGGCACCAGTGAATGATCACCCTGCTGTGCTTTGATCAACATTTCTCTGGTCATATTCAAGGTCTGATTAATGTCCTCAGGAATCATTTCAGGAACGTCACATGTGGAGACTTTTACAGAATCAATGGGTGACACGAAAGAGTCGTCTTCATCAAGCGTAGCCATAAACGACCCCGACAAAACCACAATCTCACCCATTTTACGAGCCTGAGCACGAGTAATTGCGCACGCAGGAAACACCTCTGAAGGAGTGGAGTCTGAGTCAGCAGCAAGGGCGGGAACATCAACAACTTCTGGCGGGGGAAAAACATGCCCACCAGCTAGATCATTACCAAGAATGAAGGAAACTCCTTCGATTGGTAATCGCTGGCGCACGGTGACTTTAACGTAGCCCGACACTAACGGTGAATGCAGGTGTACCATATGCAGAGGGGTTTTGGTGACACTCATTTTTATTCCCCACACTAGTATGTCGGAACCACAGGATGTTGTTTCAGACAAAGGCAGCACAGACTCTAGTAAGAATGAGTGGTACGCACCCGTATCTCTAAGAATCGTGACTGGCACTTTATCATTTTCTTCACCAGTCCCGGGTTCAAATCCTGGACGAGCCCCCAATTATGTTATGGCCCGTCTAGGCGCGGCCAGACCACAACATAAAGGGTGATCCATCCCCGTCCAACCCCAAGCAGCACATCACACACTTAATATTTTGTGACAGTGATTTATTTACAATAAGTGCAGTTAAACAAAGGAAGGGAGCATATCATAACTTCAGGGTGAACCCAAGGCCAAAACAACAAACAAAAGATAACCTATCTCAGGAATAAACACAACTTACCTACTCAAAAGAACTAAACCAAACGACAATCACTTTCCTCCCTGCCTAACAAAAAACAGGAGAAGACTGATCAAACAAAAAGGCGGTCCACCCCTACATGCTCTTACATTAACATAATGACACAGTGACAGTCTGCCGGTTGGGTTGGGCCGAGGATGAATGAAGTGGCAGTCCCCGGCGGTCTCTTCTTATCCGCTGCCTCCTGGTTCTCAGCCAATCGGTGCGAGCCATCCACCCTGGATGCACCAATCCCGGAGGAGCACCTGGACACTCAAATTCACATATGATTACAATCACAGTCGTAACACCCCCTTTCCCAAGAATTAACATTACCCCCAAAATGTTTAATTCAAGGAGAAAGTGCTCTAGACAGAGTATCAGCCAACACATTCTCTTTCCCTTTCTTGTAATTGATCTCCAAGTTAAAATCTTGCAATAACAAGGACCAGCGCATAAGTCTTTGATTGGAGTTGCGTGTTTGGGAAAGAAACACCAGTGGGTTGTGATCGGGAAACACCAGTGGGTTGTGATCGGTAAACACCTGCACAGGCAACACACTTGACCCAACACAGACCTCAAAATGCTTTAACGCAAGGAGTAAGGCAAGAGCCTCTTTTTCAATGGTGCTATAATGGGTCTGGTGTCTGTTAAACTTTTTCGAAAAGTAGCAGACGGGATGATCTACGCCATGACCATCTTCCTGTAACTGAACAGCGCCTGCGCCACACGAGCTGGCATCAACTTCTAGTTTAAAAGGGCGCTCAAAATTCGGTGCAGCTAGCACTGGTGCACTGCACAACAATGCTTTGGCAGATTCGAATGCCACCTGACACGCTGGAGACCAAATAAAAGGCTTTAAGGGGCTAACAAGATCGGTTAGGGGACTAACCACATCAGAAAAGTTTCTGCAAAACCCTCGATAAAAACCGACCATTCCTAAAAAATGACGCAGAGCTCTTTTTGTCTGCGGGACAGGAAAATCAACAATGGCCTGTACTTTCGCAGCCACAGGGCGCACTTGCCCCTGTCCAACCTGTTTCCCCAAATAAGTAATGGTGGCTTTACCAAACTCACACTTAGAGAGGTTTAATGTGAGAGAAGATTCACAAAAACGTCTGAACACCTCAGAGAGCGTTTCCAGATGTTCTGACCATGTTGGAGAGTAAATGACAATGTCATCCAAGTATGCCTCACAGTTTTTCACTCCAAACAATGCCTTCTGCATCAGACGTTGAAATGTTGCAGGTGCGTTTGTGATAGATTGATTATTTGTTGAAGTTTATAATGGAGTAAAACGTTGTGATTAAAAGTTACCCAATATATTATTCAATTTATTTCAAATATGTAAATGTATAAACAAGGGTAAAAGAAGTCCCATTAAGAGACGTAATGTAACACAGGCTAAAATAGTTAAAAGAGTTCATGACTATGTTCAACCGGATAATAATCCTTAATGTGACTACAACCTGTGTAACATTCAATCTGTGATCTACTTGTCGAGCCTGGGAAATAATCCATGTGATTTAGTGATCATGATTGATTAGTTATGCCTGCTGTTGCCGGAAGGGGGAGCTCTGGCCACGATGCCTCATTCGCAATGAAGCTGCTGAAAGAGAAGCATCGTGTCTGAGCGTCGTCATTGACTTATCCCCTTTTCAGGTAATAATTGTGCAATTCTGCTGTTGGACTTTACAAATATGTATGTTGAGTTGTACTGACCGTGTTTCCAAATGTACCAAGAGGTTACTAGGAATACTTAATGACCTGTGTTAACTGTGATGTTAGGATAAGCTATAAGCAGCAAGCTAAGCTAAGCGCTCTGTTGGTGGCTAGCATGAAGCATTATCGTGCCAGACTGTGTGTGAAACATACATTGTGTGCATTTTGCATTTGATCTGGACGAAGAACATGTTTATTTTGTATGAAGAGACAAATGCCTATTAGTGTTTTTATATGAATATTTTGTTTATTTTCTGTACATTTCAGTTTAATGATCTAAGTTTGTCTATTGATTCATAAGCTGTTTTTGTAAATTCTTACATTCAATTTAATCTGTAACTTATAGAAAAGGAAAGAAAACAGTCTTGAGGTATATTGTCTTACAACTAACAGAGACTGTACATCGTTGTTAAGATGTTTAATACTTTTGTATGTATGTTTATATTTCTGAATCATTCGCAATGAAGCTGCTGAAAGAGAAGCATCGTGTCTGAGCGTCGTCATTGACTTATCCCCTTTTCAGGGTGTAACATTTTGGAGGCACCGCTGGGATGGATGTGATGAGGGCCCGCTGTCCCAGATAGACGCCCCAGTCATCATTCAACCCCTCACATCAAATACCACGGTGGGAGATACAGTGTGCTGGTTTCGACAGTTACGCAGAGGGACCTGCATGCAACCTGAGATTAACTACTGGTGCCAGGGAAGCTGCACTGACTCTTCTGCAAAGAGGTCTTACATCACACTAATCTTTTCCACAAGCCACAGACTGAAATGGAGTCTTCAGGGCTAGAGGACCTGAAGTTAGAAGTTGCTGGTACATTGTATACAGTGACAAGAGACATTTTGATCGAAGTTTGTGATTTCCTAAATATTGCTGGTTCAAAACTTGAAAGGGTATCGGGTAAAAGTCGTTCCTCTCTCATTTCCTATATAATACAGCACTTAGAAAGAGAGGAGCTGGATGAGCTTGAAGATGAGGGAATGTCTGAGCTACTGATTTTGAAAGACAAAATTTTGGAGTTGCAACAGGCTGCTCAGAACGGTACATCGGGACACAAAACCTCAGATACTAACCAGACAGATGAGGTGCAGGAACAGGTTGGTGAGGCCTCAGAAGAAGGACAACTGATAAAGGAAATAGAGACGCTTCAGTTGGCTCTTGCATTATCACGACAGAACAAGGCGAAGCAACCTAGTACAGCCAAACTGTCGATGAGTGTGGGGGACAATAGTGCTAAACAAACCCCTCCACCTTTTCTGACACTACCGTGGGGCAGAGAATTCAAAATATCAGGTCAGATTGGTGAGCCCGGCCAAAAGGATAAACTAACTTTCTCCAGCCTAGCCCATCAGATTGAACAAGGCATCAGCAAAGGAGTCCCTGAAATAGAAATAGTTGATGCAGTAATCAGGGCAATAGCACCAGGCTTACAATTGCGTAGCTACCTAGAGGGCAAAACCAACCTTACATTGCCTACCCTGAGGAGGATTCTAAGGTCCCACTACCAAGAACGAGGGGCAACAGAACTTTACAAACAACTCACGTCAGAGGTCCAAAGCATTAAAGAAACCCCACAAACTTTCTTAATCCGTGCCCTAGACTTAAGACAGAAAATTCTGTTTGCATCGCAAGAAGCTGAATCTGGCTTAAGATATGATCCTGTGCTTGTACAGAGCATGTTCCTTCATACAGTTCTGACAGGCCTGCAAAATGATAACATTAAGAGTGACCTCCAGCCCTACCTACAGGAAACCACAACCAGTGATGAGCTCCTCCTTGAGAAACTCAATGTTGCCTGTGCAAATGAAGCAGAGAGACAAAATAAAAAGAAGTTACTCTCTCAGCAGCGGCCAACCACTGTGCATTCACTTCAGTCTGACACCCCTGCAGATAAAAAAGGGAAAAACCTAAAACCTGAATCCATCAGCAAAGCTCAGCCTGACCTACTAAATGAACTTAAAGAAATCCGTTCTGACATGGCATTATTGAAAAATCTTGGTGCTGAAGTCGCACAAATCAAAGAAATAATTCAACAGCCTAGTCCGGCACAAACACAGTATTCTGCCTCACTTGCAGCACCAGAATGTGTTCCCTTTTCTCATCTTGAGCATCTGCCACAAAACTACTGGCCTCCTGTGGGACCTGGACGGAGAGGTGATACAGCTCAGTATCAACAGAGGTTTGCACCACAACGTCAGTATCCTGCTGTAAACCGAGCACGCCTAAGGAAATGCTTTGGCTGCCAGCAAAGTGGGACTGAGTACTGCAACCATTGCTATCGATGTGGTAGCAGTGAACACTTTCTCGCAGGTTGCAGGGCGAAACTAACTAGACCAGACAAAGATCAACCTTTAAACGGACAGTGGTTGCCCCCACGGGACAGGGAGTAACCAATAATAGTGTAACGTCCCAACAGCTTTGCTATTACTGTGGTGTTCTGGGAAAACTCAAAAGACTCAGAAGGTGTGCAGCTTGTAAAAAAAGCACTTATTGTTCTAAGATGTGCCAAGCTGAGCACTGGCCCAGACACAGAAAACAATGCAACAAACACTCTCAGCCTCAAGTAAATCAGCACACGCACCCAAAGGCAAGTGTTATTCACCCCAAAAGGGTGGACAGCCAGTCCCATCTTGTTGCTCTTGTTGGGAAACAGTGTATAGTTGACTGTTATATACAAGGCCACCAAACTCAAGCCTTATGGGATACAGGCTCCCAAGTGTGTATTGTTAATGAAGAGTGGAAAAAGAAGTATTTACCACATGAGAAATTAAGAGATGTTTCTGAGTTACTTGATGCACCTGACGATTTAAAAATCTCAGCTGCTAATGGTCAAAACATCCCTTACAAGGGTTTCATTGAAGTCACTTTTGGTCTAGCTGCTGAGGGAGCAAACCCTAAAGAACTTGTAGTCCCCATGTTAGTGATGAAAGGCGGAAGTCTTTCGCAGCCCATTCTAGGCTTTAATGTCATTGAGCAAATACTGAAAACTAGTACTATAGAGCAAATGGATGCTGAAAGAACTGAGCAGCTGCACGAGGCATTAAGAGGGGCTTTCCCTTGCCTTAAAAGAGAAAATGTCACAACCTTTATTGATTTAGTGACTGCTAAACAATCACATGATTTTGTTGTGAGAACAACAAAAGAGAAAGTCATTGTACCCAAACACACTTCTGTTCAGATTGACTGTAAGGTGCAGACCCGCCCGCTGAAGAAAGACACTACACTTCTCTTTGAGCCTGACATAAACCCTCAGTGGGCTGAAGGTCTGGAGTTTTGTGAGACACTAGTAGGACTCAGAAGGGGGGTCCCCCCCTATATTGTTCTTGATGTGCAAAATCCCACTGATCACGACATTGAGCTGTCAGGAAAAACTGTTGTGGGCACCTTAGAGCAAATTCAAGCTGTGTACCCAGCGACAGTTTTAGAGAAATCTGACCAGTGCTCCCCATTATTGGTGAATCAAGTGAATGCAGAGAGCGAGCAAATTCCTGACACCTCATGGGAACCACCAATTGACCTTACGCACCTGAGTGAATCTGAAAGGGGGGTGGTGCAAAAGATGCTCCGTGAGGAATGCTCTTCCTTTTCCAAATCAGATGATGATATTGGATGTATCGACAAGTTGAAACTGAAGATATCATTGAAGGATATGGATCCTGTAGCACGCACTTACCTGTCGGTACCAAAGCCGCTATACAAAGAGATGAAAGAGTATCTGCACAACTTTATTGCACAAGGATGGGTCACGAAATCCAACTCATCTTATGCCTCACCAGTTGTCTGTGTGAGAAAGAAGGACGGCAGCTTACGTCTCTGTATAGATTACAGAGAACTAAACAAAAAGACTCATCCAGACAGACAACCAATCCCTCGAGTGCAGGACATTCTCGACAGTCTTGGCGGCAACTCATGGTTTTCATTGTTAGACCAAGGCAAGGCCTACCATCAGGGCTTTATGGATGAAGGCAGCCGACCTTTAACTGCTTTTGTGACACCATGGGGCCTGTACGAATGGATAAGGATTCCATTCGGGCTGATGAATGCACCTGCAGCCTTCCAACGCTGCATGGAAGAGTGTCTGGAAGAGGTGCGAGACAACATCTGTGTACCCTACCTTGATGACACTCTAGTGTACAGTCATTCATTTGATGATCATGTCAATCATGTCAGAAAAGTGCTTCAACTACTGAGGAAGTATGGGATCAAGCTTAAACCCAGTAAATGTGAATTATTCAAACACGAGGTTCGCTATCTAGGGAGAATTGTTTCAGCCGAAGGTAGCAAAATTGATCCAGCTGACACCAATGCAGTGACTGCCTTGAAGGACAGGAGACCAAGCAATGTGGGAGAGCTGCGAACTGTCTTGGGCTTGTTAAGTTACTATAGGCAGTACATACGGGACTTCTCCCGTATTGCAGGTCCACTGTATAGCTTGTTGAAGGGCACAGCGGAAGATAACAATGTATCCCAAAACCAGACAAACACAAAACAAGTCACAAGAAAGAGTAAAGGGGTTCCATCACACAAGTCAATTGTGTGGACTGAAGAACATCAGCGCATATTGGAACGACTAATAGACTGCCTAGTTGAGCCACCAGTCCTCGGGTTCCCAGATTTTTCTAAACCATTCATCCTCCATACCGATGCCTCAGCCCAAGGCCTCGGAGCAGTCCTATACCAACAACAAGATAATAAACTCCGTGTGATCGCTTATGGCTCCCGGACATTGACTGCAGCTGAACGAAACTATCATCTTCACTCAGGAAAACTGGAGTTTCTCGCACTGAAGTGGGCCGTCACAGAGAAATTCAGAGATTATCTTTATTATGCGCCTACTTTCACTGTGTTCACTGACAATAACCCCCTCACCTACATCCTTTCAAGTGCCAAGCTAAATGCAACTGGATATAGATGGGTGGCAGAGCTTGCAGACTTCCATTTCACCATCCGATATCGCCCAGGTAGAGAGAATGTGGATGCTGACAGTCTTTCAAGAATGCCTTTTGAGATAGAGGAAATGATGGAACAGTGTACAGAGGAAATGGGTTCAGATTGTGTGGCAGCAATAACCCAAGTTGTGGAGACTCCAGATTTCAACTCACCAATGGTCTGCCCCATACTCACCCGTCTCCAGTGTACATCAGTGAGTGAAGAACCACACAACCAATTTTCGGTTACAGAGGTCAAACAAGCACAGCAAGATGATGGAAATATTGGCCCAATAATGCAGTGCAAAATGAGGAATGAAAAGCCAACAAGGCATGAACTTAATACACTAAGTGCCCAAAGCAAGTGTCTCCTGCGTGAATGGGAAAGACTTCATATTGATGAAGATGGTATTCTTTGCAGAAAAACCACAACCAAGAGACAGCTTGTGTTGCCTGAAAAGTACAAAGAAACTGTACTGAGAGAATTGCATGATGAGATGGGTCATCAGGGCACTGATCGAACAACATCATTGATCAGAGATAGATTCTTTTGGCCTTACATGCAACGAGACATTGAACATTATGTGACAAAGACCTGCACTTGCCTGAAACAAAAGATACCATGTAAAGAAGCGAGGGCACCGCTCACCAGTATTGTTACCACACAGCCGTTTGAACTGGTGTCAATAGATTTTCTCCACTTGGACAAGTGTAAGGGTGGTTACGAGTATATTTTGGTGATTGTTGACCACTTTACTCGTTTTGCACAGGCTTATGCCACCACCTCCAAGTCTGGCAAAACGGTTGCTGATCGCATCTTTAATGACTACGCCTTGAAGTTTGGACTGCCAGCACGGATACACCATGACCAAGGTGGCGAATTTGAGAACCAGCTCTTTGCCCAGCTGAAAAAGAACTGTGGCATATTGGGATCCCGAACTACACCATACCACCCACAAGGGAATGGACAAGTTGAACGGTTCAACCGGACGTTACTACAAATGTTGAGGACACTTACTGATAGGCAGAAGACAAGTTGGAAAGAGTCCTTGAACAAGCTTATCTACGCCTATAACTGCACACGAAGTGAGGTAACTGGGTTTTCTCCTTTCTACCTTCTCTTTGGAAGGTCCCCAAGGTTACCTATTGATCTGCTATTTGGTCTCACCTCTGAGACAGGGAAAACAGACCACCGAACCTACATGGAGAAATGGACACGAGAAATGCAAGAGGCATATGACATAGCACGGGAGAATGCAAAGAAGTCAGCAGACAGGAGTAAAAAACATTATGATGGGAAAGTGAGAAGCTCTGTGTTATACCCTGGCGATCGTGTTCTTGTCCGAAATCTGACCCCTAGAGGAGGAACGGGGAAGCTTCGTAATCACTGGGAACAGGACATCAATGTTGTCATCCGTCAAGTTGCAGAAGGCCTCCCCGTGTATGAGGTGAAACCAGAGCAAGGGAGGGGAAGGTCAAGAATCATGCACCGCAACCTGCTGCTGCCATGTGATTACTTACCCCTGGAAAGGCCACCAGAAGTATCACCGAAACAAAAGAAAAGAAGAGTGAGGGAAAAAGACGCAGAACAGGTGAACCAGGAAGTAGAAGATGACGAGGAGGAATGGGGGTATTATTATGGGCCCGTAACACAGACTCAAGTGCCCAGTACAGAGAGGGTCACAGAGCATGGTGATGACCAGGAGAAACCAGAGGCCGGTGGTAATGGACCACTGGGTGAAGAAAGGCTCATGTCGTACACAGAGGAGCCTGCGACACAGGACGGAAATAGGCCACAGGAAGAAGACCATCAAGAGGAAGATGGACAAGTAGGTGGAGAGGTAATGGATGACACTCTAGCATCTCCACGCCCATGCTTGCCTGAAAGCAACAGAGGAGGGACCTATAGTTTGCCAAGGAGGGAGAGACGAGCCCCTAAGGTTTTCACCTATGATCAGCTGGGTACTCCAACATGCTACAGTACAGTGTGTACAAACGAAATGCCCTACCAGTATCAACCCATACAACACAGAGACATTCAACCAATAACCATGTGGCCTAATTCATTCCAAATTTGTCAGCCACTATTCATGCAAGGATACTGAACAAAGAACAGACTTAAGACTCAGTACAAAAGAGGAAACTAAGATTAAAAACAACTGGATTTTGTGACATTTTGTTAAGTTTTAGTTCATAAGAGTTGTGATGTCGGGACGACATCTAATTTTGTGGGGGAGTGTGTGATAGATTGATTATTTGTTGAAGTTTATAATGGAGTAAAACGTTGTGATTAAAAGTTACCCAATATATTATTCAATTTATTTCAAATATGTAAATGTATAAACAAGGGTAAAAGAAGTCCCATTAAGAGACGTAATGTAACACAGGCTAAAATAGTTAAAAGAGTTCATGACTATGTTCAACCGGATAATAATCCTTAATGTGACTACAACCTGTGTAACATTCAATCTGTGATCTACTTGTCGAGCCTGGGAAATAATCCATGTGATTTAGTGATCATGATTGATTAGTTATGCCTGCTGTTGCCGGAAGGGGGAGCTCTGGCCACGATGCCTCATTCGCAATGAAGCTGCTGAAAGAGAAGCATCGTGTCTGAGCGTCGTCATTGACTTATCCCCTTTTCAGGTAATAATTGTGCAATTCTGCTGTTGGACTTTACAAATATGTATGTTGAGTTGTACTGACCGTGTTTCCAAATGTACCAAGAGGTTACTAGGAATACTTAATGACCTGTGTTAACTGTGATGTTAGGATAAGCTATAAGCAGCAAGCTAAGCTAAGCGCTCTGTTGGTGGCTAGCATGAAGCATTATCGTGCCAGACTGTGTGTGAAACATACATTGTGTGCATTTTGCATTTGATCTGGACGAAGAACATGTTTATTTTGTATGAAGAGACAAATGCCTATTAGTGTTTTTATATGAATATTTTGTTTATTTTCTGTACATTTCAGTTTAATGATCTAAGTTTGTCTATTGATTCATAAGCTGTTTTTGTAAATTCTTACATTCAATTTAATCTGTAACTTATAGAAAAGGAAAGAAAACAGTCTTGAGGTATATTGTCTTACAACTAACAGAGACTGTACATCGTTGTTAAGATGTTTAATACTTTTGTATGTATGTTTATATTTCTGAATCATTCGCAATGAAGCTGCTGAAAGAGAAGCATCGTGTCTGAGCGTCGTCATTGACTTATCCCCTTTTCAGGGTGTAACACGTTTCGCAACCCGAAGGGCATTACAGTGTATTGGAGGAAATGATCTGGAGTTACAAACACGGAGACTTCAGAAGCTCTGGGGGTTAACGGGACTTGCCAATACCCTTTTAACAGGTCTAATTTAGTGACGTATGTAGCTGAGCCGACACGATCAATGCAGTCCTCCATTCTGGGGAGAGGAAAAGAATCAGGTTTTGTGACTGCATTAACCTTTCTGAAATCGGTACAGAAACGTGGGGTGTTATCTGGTTTAGGCACCAAAATACAGGGTGAACTCCACGCACTGTTACTGGGCTCAGCTAACCCATGTTCAACCAGGTATTCGACTTCCTGTTGCATTAAAATCCGCTTGGTTGGATTTACTCTATAAGCATTTTGTTTTATTGGCTCATCAACTTCCACAACGATATCATGAAACAGCACAGACGTCTGCCGAGGATGGTCAGAGAAAAGCAGCAAATTAGCTTCAATCAGATCAAGGATATCTTTGCGGGCGGAATCTGACAGATGCGACAGAAAGGATTCTAAGTTCTAAGAACCGGCAGACCGTCACTGTGTCATTATGTTAATGTAAGAGCATGTAGGGGTTCGATCAGTTTTCTCCTGTTTTTTGTTCGGCCTCCACGTGCACCTTTGGCGAGCAAGCGGTTTTAATCAAACCCACCCCTGCAGGGAATTTAGTGCCCCTCGCTTCTTTTCTTTTTAATACTGGACACGCAGCAATCAAATGTCCTGAGTCGTGACAATAAAAACATTCTCGACCGTTTGATCTAGCAATGAACGCTGATACATTTTTACGCACTGCTTGTGGTGACTTTTTTCGTTCAGAGAAATTTTCCTGAAATGAATTCTGTGCACAGAACACACTTTTGTGCGTTAAAACAAACTCGTCAGCCAGGAGTACCGTGTTAGTGAGAGACGACACCTTTTGTTCGTTTAAATAAGTCACGATGCGTTCCGGCAAACACTTTTTAAACTCCTCCAGCAAAATAAGAGTTTTCAACTCTTCCACGGTTTTAACTTTACATGAACAGCACCATTTCTCAAACAACACATTCTTTTCTCACGCAAACTCAACAAAAGTCTGGTTAGCAGTTTTATTAAGATTCCTAAATTTCCGCCGATATGCTTCAGGGACCAGTTCATATGCCTGCAGCACAGTTTTCTTAAGAATTTCATAATCTAAACTCTGCTCAATAGACAGGCTTGAACACACTTCTTGGGCTTTTCCCACAAGCTTACATTGGAGTAAGAGGGACCAAAACTCTTTCGGCCACTTCAAAGCAGCGGCTATGCGCTCAAATGCACTAACACCCAGACTTGACTAGGTCACAGGCTGACAGGAAACTGCATGTTTTTGCAGAGTATGAGCAGCAGACAGAGTGAAACTAAGTTCAGACGAGGGGTGACAGGTTGCCCTGGCAACAGACCTCAGAAAGGGGAAGTTATTTCAAGCTGCACAGGAAGTTTTAGTGCACAGGCATATTAATAAATCAGACACAGAAAAGAGGAACTGAGTAGAAGGAGTTTGTTTGTAATGAAACTGTGTGTGTCACGTATGACGTGTGTGACATCTGAAGTACCAAAATAACACCATATAAGACACATGTTGAGCTTGTAATGTTAGAGATCCTGCAACTGCCTTTGGGGTGTGCAGGGCTCTCTCTTCCGGAAGATGATTGAATAAATATATATAAATGTCATGGAGATCAAAGAATCGGGTTTAATATTTGGTGTTTCCGCCCGGTTCCCTTTGCAACAGAGAGAACAAATGTGGCCAAAGGTTGGATCTGATATGAGGCGAACAGAAGACTGGTCTAAAAAGATTTAAAGGTAGGCACAAACCTGTTCAAAGAAAAAGCAAATTTGTGCACATTGGATGAATTCTAAATTATCTGTTCGCTGAGTTGACGATCTTAACTATTAAATTGGATCAGTAGTGGTAAAACTAAATTCTTGAGAATGAGAAGCTTTGAAGTAATGATAATGAAACTTCGAGAATGACAGTACTGACTTAAAGGTAATATGGTATTTCATGGTAAAAGAGAAAAGAGACCAATGTATGTTTAAAGTAACAAAGGATAAATAGGTAATTGGTCATTTTATGGGTTTAATAAGTGTCAAACTTATTAAACTGCCTCCCATTTAGAGACGTCTAAAAGGGGCCTCGGGAGTGAGGATTATTCCAGGTAGCACCTGCCAAGACTTGGGACCTTGGTTAAAAATAGCTAATGATCAAAGGATCATTTTTTATGCACTTATTTGGTCAGTAGAAAAGCTGATTTTGGACGTGGAGGTCCGAGAAATAAACCTTGGGTTGGGCAAGGTTTTCTTAAGTGACTTAGAATAGAAAACTGTTGATTTAATGTTGATGAATATTACGGGACCCGCCGTAGTCTATGTGATAGAATCTTTCTGATTCCAAACAGCATGTTTGATGAAAATAGTCTATCACAAGCATGTTTTGGGTGATTCTAAGTGTGTGAACATTGTGGGTACTGCATCTGAGTGATTCTGTGGGATTTGTACAAAATAATAAATAAGTAATAATAACACTACTGGGGTAAGAATCGTGGGTTCATAGCAGAGTGCGTGAAAAGATGAAGTCTGAGAGAAGAGAGTGTGTGTGTGTCTGGCAGGAAGTGAACAATTTTGCATGTCCATAAAAGGAACTGGCTGATGTGTGTGAAAATGATATTAAATAAGTGTTTTAGTGTGTTAATACAGGTGCCCATGGACTTACTCAACCTCAAAACATGAGTACAGCGGCAAAATGATAGATTAACAGAATTGGGACGACAAACAGGCCAGCCTTCGGCTTAAAATTTTTACAGCTTGACCTCTCATTCTGTCCTCATCTGGAGAAGAAGCTTAAAGGACAGTCAATCTCCTGATGAAGACAGAAGACAGACAGAACGCCGTGGACTTGAAGAATTAACAGCAGGCAAAAGACAGTGCAACTGACCTATAACACTGAAGACTCCAGCAGCAGCATGTAAGAAAACATTTGATGGAAGATGAACTCTGAATTACATGCTGGGAAGAACAGTGGGATAAATAATTGCGTGAAAGCACTGGACAGCACTGGAAACTGAGTTTCATATTTGCCATGCTGGGAGTAAACCTGAAATAAAGAAAAGACTGAAAAGATCAAGAGAGAAGCAATGGAGAGAAGAAACGCCTGATTTGGGCCTGTGTTGACCTGCGAGGCCACACAGGAAACTGTGAGAAGAGGGACAAGGACCAGTGAGAGGTCATGCCCGGACGAGTTCGAGTGAGAGCGTATGGGGAATTGGATTGAAAATTGAGTCCAGAGCATCATAACAGAAAGGTAAAAAAAAAGAAAAAAAAAAGGGAGAGAGTAAGAAATACATAAGCTACTAATTACATGAATGAATAGAAAACACACATGCACAAATTGTTACATGTAAAATTATTTTTGGAGAGAATCAGAAGTGAGATAGTTTGAATCCAGAGCTCAGTGCAAAGATGCACGAATTAAACCTGATTATAAAAAACACATCGAGGCAATGAAGATCAGCTTACACTCAATCTTAATATGAATACAAATACCGGTACATAGACGCAACAAAGACACGCTTACACTTGTGAATGTGAATACATGACATAAATTGGTGTTTCTGCCCAGAGAGAGAGATGCGTGTTGTTTAAGCAGTGATGATAATAATGAAATGTCTTAGTTTTGTCACTTTTAGGTGCAAAGCAGACCTGGATCAATTTTCCACATCCAGCAGTCGGAAGAAAGTTATAGGTTAACATCACTGGAAACATTCAGGCCAAGTTTCTGGTTGAATTGTTTACAGCGCCATGTGTCACTAAACCTGACAAGCGAGCTCTCACTCCTGGCTGAAGACAAGGAATGCAGTTCCAAAGAGCAATAACATGGCAGTTAAAGAGAGACAGTGGAGAATGCAGGACAAAGCGGAAAGAGAACTGCCTGGCTTTGGACTGTTGAAGTGGGAGAGGACAACGGAGTGAGAGGAGTACGTGATAACACAGTGGAATGCTGTTATTTAATATGGGAAATCAAAATGTGGGTTAGCAAACCTGGAAAAAAGAAAACTGACTGCTTAAGTGGGAAAATTGTGAAGGAGTCTGAAACACTGCAAAAAGAAACATATACAAAATCACACACACGAACAGAAAATGTATTAACCTTACCAACACTTCCAAAAACAAGAGAGCCCATGAAGATTAGACAGCATCTTGAGCATGTGAGTCTGTTTATCATCTTGTCCAAGTCGCTTAGTGTGATGAAAAATTGATACAAAGACCATCGGACTAATAGCTAAGTAGTTAAAAAATGATCCAATTTTAGCAGAGAAATGTGTAGGAAAGGCAGCTTTGAGAACATGCCCTGGTGGATCTGCAGCTCCACTGCACAGACATCGATTTAACCTGACTAATAACACACACACATGCAATGAAAATCAGCTTACTATCTTTCATCAGTGTTAAAATAGTGTGAATTTAACACACTTAAACCCTGAACTTGAGGAATAACTCAGGGAAGTTCCATGACAATAGAGTGATTTTTGTGAAAAGGAAAAAGTGATTAAAGCTTAAAGTAGTTTTTAGAATAGTGAATTAGAAGTGTTCTTGTACAGATTGATCAAAACAAGTGATTACTGAAAGAAAATAAAAATAATTCAATAATGTGGTAATGTTTAAATATGCATTTCTCTTGTCACGGCAACTTCTTGAGATATGACTCAGTATGCAAATTAGTTGAATGACTGGGGACAGGAAAAGAAAAGAACAACTTGGGTTTCCTGTCTGACTGTATGAGTGAAGCTTGCACTGAAAGAGACACTGTGACTGGGTGAGAACAAAGGCTTGGTAACATACAGGATAATTAAATAAAATGGTCAGTGCAGTAGTCTAAGTGCAGGAGTCCAGATTTGGAAAATAAATTTAGAATTTAGTGATGATAGATTGTTATAACGTCTTTAGAGAGGGCTTAATGAGAATATCAATGGTGTGCAAAACTATGTGGCTTTTAACAAGATTTTCTGTGTATTTAGCAGGTGAAATTATGTCAGTTGACCTCAGACTGTCAGTCGCTGAAGAACCTGAGGCAAAACTTTTCTGTGATTACGATTTTTGGGGTTGTTGTTTTAGTGATGGGTTGATTCTGACAGTTAGGTTTGGGTTGTTTTCTTATTTTAATAGAGGGAGTTTTATTGATCCTGGACGTGGGTAGAACTGGGCCCTTGTAACAGTGCACTTAAGAGAAAATCTGTCAGGTGATTATGTTTTGTGCTTTGATGAGCTACTAATCAGCTCTCTTTTTCTCATTTTTGTGCTAAGCAGGCCTGCAGGAGTGAATTAACAGCGCTGTAAAAACTTTTCAGGAGAACAAACATAAGGTGAGCTTTTCCAGATTACAATGGGCTGAGGAAAAGGCTACCTGTGGGGACCTGATCAGGTTGTAAGTCCCTGTCTAAAAGGATTGCAGTGAGTCAATCCAGTCCAAGAGCATAAAGAACTCTTTTCCTAAAAAACAAAACAAAATAAAACAAATGAATGAGCTCATGTTGCTGAGGGCGGAGAATGGGATTATTTGCGCGGGAGTCTCCACTATTAGCAATATCTGGTGTGAATGCGTGTGAGCGAATGTGTGTGACTGTGATGGACTGACGATGTGGACTAAAGGTTGGACTGACTGGACACTGAGATAAAGACTGGACCAAGGGTAGGATGAATAAATGCTGACAAACAATTCACCACACTGGCAAGAGAAGGGGGTGCTTTGCTTTGTTTTGCTTTGCTTTGCTTTTGCCATGAGCAGGAGGAGCGGAAGACTTAATTCTGGAGCTGCTAATTTTGGGTTGTTGATGTTTGCTTGAAGAAAATTCTGTTTTGTTGACTGGGTTTAGATTATGGTATCACATTATATTGTTGGGAGAATGTCAAATGCTAAAGGGGAGGAAATTTTTGATATTACTCATGTTACCATTAACCAAAGCAGGCCACTGTAGAAGACAATTAAATTTTATAGAGGAAAATAGTCAGAACAAAGCAAAATTTACGAGTTACATAGGGGAATGGTAGACTTCTTACATTAAAACAAAAACAAAAACAGTTATGGAATAACAAACACTGGTCCAAGAGACTGAGGTTTTCTTCCTTTAAAACAGTAAATTATTAAAAGAGCACAATCGGTAAGGGTATGTGATACTAGCTGGTACTGGAGGAAAACGGGAGCAAAGTAAAGAGAGAAAACATATTTTGGTTAGCTCTGATAAAGTCAAAATTAAAAGAAGTACCATTACATTCAGAGGAGCAACATGAAATTAAAATGTGAAATTTTGTATGAAGAACATGACTGATAACTGCTCTGTCTTAAGTTTTGTTTCTTATGGCACAGATTGGATCATAAGTGGGGAAAACTGAGTTTCAAAGGTAAAGTTCATGTTAACACACAGGTTTTGTTTCTAGGCAGTTCCGAGGATGCAGGCTCTGGGTGGAGCCAGGAGTTAAAAAGGTTTAACATGATAATTAAACTGATTTTATTACTTAACACAGGTTTGCAAGTGGACTTGCAACGCGATATCATAGCGTGGCTCAAGCACGTTCATCACAGTTTAAACACCTTGTTTTGCACAACGGAATATGACCTCCCGTCTGCAGCTAAACACCCCAATAGCTTTAGTAATAGCTTTAGCCCGGTCGGACTGGGCAGCAAAGGGCTGCTTAAATGCCGAAAACTCCTCTGCTCCTCCACCTGGACCGCTAGCACTGACCATACCGCTTGACAGACTGACCACGCGCACCATACACATACTTTTTTTTCTTTTTTGAATCTTCGGATCACGTGCGTGCCGAACCGTGGAGTGGGATCGGTTCGGATTTCGGATCAACCGTGATCCGTTGCACCTCTAATATCTGAGGTGCTTCTGCGCTACCACAGGGACACGACTTCATCAAACCTCTTTAGCAGTTTTTAAAGGCTCTGACTTTTTAAATAAAGGCTGAAATATCTCCATCATTGAATCCTGCTATTGCACAGAACAGAAATTTATAATTTAATACATCTAGCAGTAACATATGGTCAACTTATGCTATGCAGGTAGTGCTGCTTCTCTGTGAGGATGCGTCTGTGTGCGTTTGGTCTTCTTACATTTGAGGAAATAGTGACACAAATATTTGAAAAATTATGGCTTTAAGTGAGCAGAAAGGATGTTATGTGTAGTTTTATACATTTGTACGCAGAGAAAGTTTAATGAAAGAGAAAATTATCAGATTTGTGAAGATGAACTTAATAAATTGTGTGTAACTGATCAGTGTTTATTTGGGTTTGGATGTATACATTTGTAAAAGAAGTTTTGCATGTGCTCAAATTGCTTTGCATTTATGTGTGGATTTAAGCATGTTTGAGAATCCTCTAAAGTTAAACACACATCACTGCAGTCATTTGTCTTAGTTTACACTCATACTTATTTGTAACACTGTTGAGACAAATTTTGCTATAAAAAAAATCCAGGTTTAGTGTTTCTAAGGTCTTTTTGCTCTCCGACATCTCGTGTAAAGATTTGAGGAAATGATTAGTTGCACAAATCATGAGAGAATCTGTTTGGTTTCTTGACATGATGGTGCAGCTTTAGAGCTGAACAACATTTGAGAAGTCAAAACAAACAGAAAATGTGACAGCAAAAATTTCCCTTCACGTTTGAAAAACAACCCAAACAAAGCTGCTCAACATGACTGAAATATCAAAGGAACACATGAAGTCAGATCTGTGTGAGAGGCAGAAACTCACATGCGTAAGAAAACATCTGAATGTTTCTGGCTGATAATCACATTAAAAGTCTCTGCTTAGCCACCAGCTCTCACCTGCTGACAGAGGCAGAACAAAACCTGAAAAACCAGAACTTCAGGATCAGAATTCGAAAAGTGAAACTGAAAGAACTTTAAAATCTGTTTCTTTTAAACAAGAATCAAACTGAGCTCATCCAGCCGTTCTCAACAGCACAGTAGAGATTCTGTCCAACACTGGTGAGTACAGACGATCACACTGTTTTAAAATCCAGATGTTCAGTCTCATCTCTTTATGACTTAGAATACTTCTGCATCAACACAGGATTACGGACTAGGAGTAAAAACAAACAAATATAAAGACAGTAAGTGAAAGTAAACTTTTGTTTCACAGCAGTTTCACTGCGGAAAATCTGTTTCTCCTCAAAGGAACCTTAAACTGAGCTCATCCAGCCTTTCTGAGCAGCACAGCAGAGCTTCTGTCCAACACTGGTGAGTACAGATGATCACGATCACACTGTTTTAAATTTAAACTCTCTCTGTGTCAGGAAAAATAACTGTAACACTGCTGCAGCTGGTGTGTTTCACATTTTTTCTAAATGATGACATAGGAGCTGATTTAATAGCAGCACTGAACAGATTACATTTGTTGTACAGAGAAAAAGAAGTTTACATTTAAAACCTTTCATCTCTAATGTCAGGGTCTGAAGAGCTCACTGCTTTGTGCCTGACACACCTGCAGGGAGAGGCGGAGATTCAACTGAGTCTATCAGGTTTTCCTCAACAACACAACAAACAGCAGTGAGTGCAGCTGATCACGTTCATGATTCAATGCTCTGTTCATGTCATTCTGACTCTTTTTGTTAGAGCCATCGTCTCCAAGCTTCTTCTTGTACATGGTCACCACAGCCATTTCCATCCTTTTGGCAAAATGCTTCACCATCTGTCCTTCCTCGTTTCTCTCATTAACACCATACCTGCCCAACACCTGATAACCTCTGCCTCCTTCACCTACATGTCAATTAAAGTCTGCTCTAAACACCACTCTCCTCCCCACTGAGGACACTCTCTGCCACTTTATCCAAGTTACTCCAGAATGTCTCTAACTGACATCGAACCTGTGGGGCACTCACGCTGACAACATTCAACATCACCCATTTGATTTCTTGTTTCAAACTAATGATCCTGTCTAACACAGATGGCTAGTATTGTCCTCATATGGATCTAAGAGTAAAAAAACCCTGTGAAACTGAGTGTTGGTCGTGTTTAACATGACCATCCACCACCGGAAGAGGAGACATGAGACAGAAGGAAGTAAAAGCAGAACAAGTCCACTTTAAATATGAGTAAAACTGAATTGTGCATAAAATAATTTCATTTTCTTTCTTTCAGACATGTCTGCTGCCTGCTGTCTTCAATCTGAAGATCGGTTTCTGTGCTCCATCTGTCTGGATCTCTTCACTGATCCAGTCTCCACACCATGTGGACACAACTTCTGCAAAAACTGCATCAGTCAACACTGGGATATCAGTGAGAGGTGTCAGTGTCCTGTGTGTAAAACGGTGTTTGAGATCAGACATGAGCTGGGGGAAATCTCTGAGCTGATGAAGAGAAGCTCTGAGGTGGAGCAGCTCTCACTCTCTAAAGATCACCTCCACCTCATTCAAAGCTTCTCATGCCTACAAGTTGCTCCAACCAGCAATGACTGGACAGAGGTCAGTATCCATCCACTATCATATGAGCTGTTTGAGGCTGAGCTGAAGAGGATCCAGCAGTATGCAGTGGATATGACTCTTGATCCTGATACAGCACATCCGAAACTCATCCTGTCTGATGATGGAAAACAAGTACACTGTGGTGATAGAAGGAAGCAACATCCAGACAACCCAGAGACATTTTTTAAAGGTGTTTGTGTTTTAGCAAAGCAGAGTCTCTCTTCAGGCAGATTATACTTTGAAATTCAGGTTAAAGAAAAGACCAAATGGTTTTTAGGGGTGGTCAGAGAGTCAATCAACAGGAAGGAAGACCCCAATCCGAGTCCTGCGAATGGTTACTGGACAGTAATTTTAGGTAAAAATAGTTTTATAGCTCTTGACAACCTTCCAGTCCATCTTCCTCTTCACCGTCCTGAGAAGGTGGGAGTGTTTGTGGATTATGAGGAGGGTCTGGTCTCCTTTTATGACGTAGATCACGCAGCTCTTATCTACTCCTTTACTGGCTGCTCCTTTACCGAGAAACTCTACCCATTCTTCTGTCCCGGTAATAATGATGATGGTAACAACTCTGCGCCGCTGATCATCTGTCCTGTCAATCAGCCAGTCTGATCTTTTTACATGAGGAAATTGGATCAATTATAGGTTAAGCTCATTATTTTAACTAACACAAAGAAGAAGTCCTATAAACAGAACTTGGCAAACTGCACCTTCTGAAGATTATGAGATTCACTCAGAAGCTGCAGAAGTTCAACGTTAGTTGATTTCTATTTATTTTTTAATCTGTTTACAAGTTGAAGAAAATGATCCATTTGAGGAAATCCAGTGTGAGTAAATAGAAACTCTCCTTTTCTTTTTCTTTTTTCAATGTTTAAAGGCACACGTATGAGTACAAATGTTAACATTGTATTATTTTAATTGACCTGGTGTTATATCAATATCAAAGTCAGGATGGAGACACTGTTCCTCTGTTCTACTACAACACACTTGTTCATAATCACATAAATATAAATCTGAACTTTTATCGTCTCCTTTGATGATCATCAGCTGCTGAACTTTAGTCATCTTACCTCTGAAGTAACAGGACTATGAGCTGCTGTTTTGAATCAGTAATATTATTTTAACTATCATACACGTCATAAATGCATTTGTACCATCATTTTTATGTTTAGTTTCAAGACTGCGATACTTGATCAGCACACAATGACACCCACGGCCCACTCGTCCTTTTTCCTTCTCAACCCTGTCCTTCGTTCATGATGCTAATGTAAAGTTGTGGTATTGGTACTTAAACATTTAGCTAGCTAAGTCTTAAATCATTACTCTTTCTCTCTGGTGTTCAGCCTAAATGTAAATGTTAATGCAGCAGTTGGAGTAAAAATCCAGCAGAGGGCGCTCTGAGCCAGGGCAGCACTGTCACTGCTGCTGTGCATTATTTAAACCATTAAACTCATGCGTGTATTTGATTAATGATTATTCAGGTCATCAGAGCTGTTGCTGTGTTTCACTCTGAATAAGATGATGCCCTCTAAATTAAAAGCATAATAAAGTTTAAAATGCAGAGGGAAGCCCGACCTGCTCTCTGTTTTCAGACATTAGTTTTGTTTCAGTGGAGAATAATGAAATAGTTGCTGTAGTTCTTTTCTGCTGTTGCTGTTAGCGCTCTCATTTCTCACTGAGGCCCTGACTGTTAAATACACTGAATGAAACAGCACCTCAGTAAATACTGTGTGTATAATAAGTGGTGAAACGCAGTACTGTCTGAGAGTCGATGCTGAGTTTGTCTCAAAGCTGTTTCAGCTCATTTTAAATGCTGTCATCAATGTTCTGACACCCCGAAAGATGAAAACCAAACCAATAACTCTGTTAATCTCTTATTGTGTAAAACTTAATTAATAAAATATTTCCACGTGATCTAATTCAGTTTCTCTTGTTTAATACTAACAATTATATTGGTGTTTTGTGGGGGAAAAAGAAAAATTAAAAGAAGAAATTCATGGTCTTTGGTTAGATTAAAAGTCTTTGACAGTCAAAATTATCATACACTTACAAGAGACAGTTTGTAGTAGATGTATCTATCTGATAGATACATCAGAGAGAAGAACCAGAGAATCTTCCTCGTCTTCCTCACTTTTCTCATGGTCAAGTTTGATTTGGCTCCACCATTATAATGCCCCAAACCGAGAGCTCTCTGCACAGTACACTACCATTTCATGTTTTTGTTACAGAGCACAGTGGTGTTTTTGTGTAGCTCATCTGTGTAGCCAATTAAAACAAACAAACAAACATAGATAACGTTGTATTTCATAGTGTAATCTTCAAGGCTTTTTCTGTAGCACAGTCTCCTTTGATTCATCTGCTAATTATATTCACAACATTCATTCATTTTGTCTATAGGATTCACTAGCAGTATGGCTTCTTCACCTGTCCCTCTTGTACTTTCCTGCTCAGTGTGTCAGATGCTTTGCTACTCCTTGACTTCCTTTAGTAATAACAATACTTGTGATAAATATAACCTGTTTGCAGCGCTGCAGGCCAGGATCACTGATTTGGAGTCCTGGCTTCACAGCCTTGAAATACCTGTAGCTCGCCAGGCTCCTGTAGTCTGTGCAGTTGAAGGTAGCATAGCAACCATTAGATCTCCCACAGCAGGGTGACAGTGAGGAGGAAGCATGGTCTAAACAGAAACCACCGGAACACCACCATCCCGTCTATTGCTCTACACTGCTACACACCCACAAACAGCCAAAATAGGCTACACTGAGGGCAACCTAACACTACTGGCTAAGGGTAAACATAACTTCCATAAAATTAAAATTCACATCAGCAGTAATGACACCTGGTTACAACAATCACTAAAAATTAATATTGAATCCTGTGTAATTTTGCCAAAACAATGTCGGACTTGGTTGGTTTTCCTGGTCCCCTTCCCAGAGTGACATGCTTGGCCGCATGGTCTCCTTAAATTGCTGGCTGTCTGAGTGGTGTCCAGAAAACAATGTGGGCTTTATAGATAATTGGCAAACTTTCTGGAGGAAACGTGGTCTTGTGAGGAGAGACAGTATCCGTCCCACTCTGGGTGCAGCAGCTCTCTAAAACAGTGAAATGGGATTATCAAACATTAGGTCTCCCTCTTCTAAGTGTCTGTTAGTACATGAATTAATAAGTAATTAACAAAGTGATTTACTCTGCCTGACAGAAACCTGGGTACAGCAGGATAATCATGTTAGCTTAAATGAATCAATACCCCTGAGTCATACTAATTCTCAGAATCCTCGAAGTGCAGGCCGAGGAGGGGGTGTGGCAGCAATCTTCCACTCTAAGATATTAATCAACCACGAGACCCAGACAGAGTTTAAATTTATTTGAAAGCCTGACACCCAGCCTTGACCACTCTATCTGGAAAACTCAAAAGTCTGATTTCTTCTTTGGAACCAGCTTCCAGTTTGAAATCAGGAGACAGACACCATCTCTACGTTTAAGATTAGGCTCAAAACCTTCCTTTTTGATAAAGCATATAGTTAGGGCTGGATCAGGTGACCCTGAATCCTCCCTTAATTACGCTGTAATAGGTCTATGCTGCTGGGGGATTCCCATGATGTGTGAAATGTTTCTTCTTCAGTCACCTTTTTCACTCAGTATGTGTTTATACACCTCTGCATTTAATTATTAGTTATTATAAATCTCTGGCTCTCTTCCTCAGCATGTCTTTGTCCCAGTCTTCCTCCCCTCACCCCCAACTGGTCACGGCACATGACCGCGCCTCCCTGAGCCTGGTTCTGCTGGAGGTTTCTTCCTGTTAAAAGGGAGTTTTTCCTTCCTCCTGTCACCAAAACACTTGCTCACATTGGGGTCATATGATTGTTGGGGTTTTCTCTGTTTTCTTTGACTTATTGTAGGGTCTTTATATTGTGATATAAAGCATGTTGAGGCAACGTTTGTTGTGATTTGGCACTGTACATTTGAAACTGAATTGAAAAGTAATATTTTCTAGTGTTTGTTTGTTTTTCTAAGTTGGAAAAAGGGACACAGTTCAAATCACATTTTTTAGAGATGTAGAGGAAACTGATTAGTGTAACATTCCTGATGTACACCAATACAGCCCATAACACAAAAATAAAAACACATTACACAATATAACCTGTTCCTGTACAATTACAGTGTATTTACAACATAAGAGGGAGAATTTCTGTTTGTTGTTGTTGTTGTTTCCACTGAAACCTGAAATTAATTAATAAATTATTTAAACACTACTTAAAAATTACTCAGTCCCTACATAAAATGACTAATAGTATCATTTCTGTTTGCTTTCCTGTAAAATACTCAGAAGTTACGTACTACTTCATTCATTTTTTCATTCATTTATTTGTTCATTTCCAGGCACAACAAATACCTATATTGAACATAAAATGCACAAAACAAAAAACAAAAATTGCCTGAAAAAGGAGTGGGACGAAGAAAACTTATTAAATCCCACCCCTATACTCACTCACTTAAAATTGCTTATTCACTCCTTCTAATGGACAGAACACAGAGAGTCAGCATTATGCAGTATAAGTAATTATTAGCCCCTATTTTCAGTGTATAAACCACTAAGTTTTTCTAGGTACAAACAAGTACATTGTAGTTTCAAGTAAAATACATGGAAATTCCACTTGATTCTAGGGAAATTAAACCCTTTGTCATTGAGCGTATTATAAAGTGTTACCTTACCCACCACCTGTCAGAGGTGGAGCAACACCTGAAAGACGAGGGCTTCAGTGTCAGAGGCGAGATCTGAAACTTAAAGCGAGAGCTGCTGCTCAGCAAATCTGTTTCTCCTCAAAGGAACCTTAAACTGAGCTCATCCAGCCTTTCTGAGCAGCACAGCAGAGCTTCTGTCCAGCACTGGTGAGTACAGATATCATGATCACGCTGTTTAAAACTTAAACTCTCTCT
Organism: Diplotaxodon limnothrissa; assembly: GCF_057381915.1. Lineage (NCBI taxonomy): Eukaryota > Metazoa > Chordata > Actinopteri > Cichliformes > Cichlidae > Diplotaxodon > Diplotaxodon limnothrissa. The sequence continues at coordinate 21,963,983 of NC_140617.1, read as the reverse complement.
GTGTCAGGAACAATAACTGTAACACTGCTGCAGCTGGTGTGTTTCACATTTTTTCTAAATGATGAAATAAGACTTGATTTAATAGCAGCACTGATCAGATTACATTTGTTGGACAGAGAAAAGACGTTTACAGTTAAAATCTCTAATTTCAGGGTCTGATAAGCTCCCCACTTTGTGCCTGACACACCTGCAGGGAGAGGCAGAGATTCAACTGAGTCTATCAGATTTTCCTCAACAACACAGCAGAGTCTCTACAAACAGCAGTGAGTATAGCTGATCACATTCAACACTCTATTCATTTCATGCTGACTCGTCACAGTCACACTGGTTCCAATAGAAACGTGATCATTCATCTACGGATCGACTGTGCAAACATTTAGCTCTGTCACTTCTTTGGACTTTGGAAGTGAATTGCATTTGGACTTCAGTCTGCCTGCTTTATTACTGCTTACTCATCACTTCCTGTACTCATTGTTTCTATTTGCTTTAGCTGTTTTGCAATAAAAGCAAAGCAGCGGATTCATTTTATTGTGAAGAAGTGAGAGGAAGTACAGTGTGTACAGTAGCTCTGCATGACTCACAGTTTAAAATGATCCTTTATTTGATCTGGGCTTAAATTTGTAATGTCATATTTTTGAGATGTGGAAACAGCATCACACCACATGCCAAACCCTAACGATGATCAGATTATAGTCCCCAAACACTAACCTGACCCTAACCTTAAAGTCCCCCCAAAAAAGGCTTTTTATTTAACCCCGAAACAAATGTGGTTAAATTGAGGGCGTAGATTTGGTTTTGGCATTGGTGGGGACGGATGATTCAACCACCGAACCCTGCCCTGTTTCTATTTTTTTTTCTTTTTGTCTTTGCTTCTTGATAAAAAAGGAGAAATATACTTCCCTGCATATGCTATTCTACATGCTTTTCAACCATTTAAACTTAAAATTCATAGTTTTGTTAAATTAGTTAAATTACTATTAAACAAATGACTGACTAAGTATTTTAGACTTATGTTTACTTCAGCCATATTCCATATAAATCAGGTATCATACAAAAATAAAAATAGCTTCAAATACATCCATCCATCCATCCATCTTCATCCGCTTTGTCCGGGGCCGGGTCGCGGGGGCAGCAGCCTAAGCAAAGAGGCCCAGACCTCCCTCTCCCCAGCCACCGTTCCCAGGCCAGCCGAGAGATATAATCTCTCCAGCGTGTCCTGGGTCTGCCCCGGGGCCTCCTCCCGGTGGGACATGCCTGGAACACCTCACCCAGGAGGCGCCCAGGGGGCATCCTTGTCAGATGCCCGAACCACCTCAGCTGGCTCCTTTCGATGTGGAGCAGCAGCTGCTCTACTCTGAGCCCCTCCCGGATGGCCAAACTTCTCACCCTATCTCTAAGGGAGAGGCCAGCCACCCTTCGGAGGAAGCTGCAGCCCCAATCCGTCTGTCGATCTCCGGCTCCCTTCTCCCATCACTCGCGAACAAGATACTTGAACTCCTCCACTTGGGGCAGGAACTCATCCCCGACCCGGAGTGGGCACTCCACCCTTTTCCGGCTGAGAACCATGGCCTCAGATTTGGAGGTGCTGATCCTCATTCCTGCTGCTTCACACTCGGCTGCGAACCGTTCCAGTGCGAGCTGGAGGCCCTCACCCGATGAAGCCAACAGAACCACATCATCTGCAAAAATCAGAGATGAGATTCTGAGGCCACCAAAGCGAAAGCCCTCCGCCACTTGGCTGCGCCTAGAAATCCTGTCCATAAAAATTATGAACAGAACCGGAGACAAAGGGCAGCCCTGGCGGAGCCCATCACCCACCAGGAACGAGTCCGACTTATTGCCGGCAATGCGAACCAAGCTCTTGCAACGGTTGTATAGGGATCGAATGGCCCGTAGCAATGGGCCAGACACCCCATATTCCCGCAACACCTCCCACAGGACACCCCGAGGGACATGGTCGAATGCCTTCTCCAAGTCCACAAAACACATGTAGACTGGTTGGGCAAACTCCCATGCACCCTCAAGTATCCTGGAGAGGATAAAGAGCTGGTCCAGTGTTCCGCGACCAGGACGAAAACCGCATTGTTCCTCCTGTATCCGAGGTTCGACTAGCGGACGAACTCTCCTTTCCAGCACCCTGGCATAGACTTTCCCAGGGAGGCTGAGGAGTGTGATCCCCCTGTAGTTGGAACACACCCTCCGGTCCCCTTTCTTAAAGATGGGGACCACCACCCCGGTCTGCCAGTCCACAGGTACTGCCCCTGATCTCCACGCAACATTGCAGAGGCGTGTCAACCAGGACAGCCCTACAACGTCCAGAGCCTTCAGGAACTCGGGGCGGACCTCATCAACACCAGGGGCTCTGCCACCAAGGAGTTGTTTAACTGCCTCAGTGACCTCGCCCCCGGAAATTGGCGGGTCATTCCCCTCATCCCCAGACTCGGCTTCCTCCTCGGAAGACGTGTCAGTGGGATTAAGGAGGTCCTCGAAGTATTCCTTCCACCGCCTGACAATTTTCTCAGTCGACGTCAGCAGCGCTCCGCCAGGTCTCGCTGTCGTTACCTACGTGAGCATTGAAGTCTCCCAGCAGGACAACAGAGTCTCCAGGTGGAGCACCCTCCAGCACCCCCCCCTCAGGGACTCTAAGAAGGCTGGGTACTCTGAACTGCCACTCGGCGCATAGCGCAGATGACAGTCAGGACCCGTTCCCCGACCCTAAGGCGCAGGGAACAAACCCTCTCGTCCACCGGGAAAAACCCCAACGTACCGGCAGCAAGCCGAGGGGATATTAGGATACCCACCCCAGCCCGCCGCCTCCCACCAGGGGCAACTCCAGACTGAGACAGAGTCCAGCCCCTCTCCAGGAGACTGGTTCCAGAGCCCAAGCCATGTGTAGAGGTGAGCCCGACTATACCGGTACCTCTCAACCTCACGCACTAACTCAGGCTCCTTCCCCACCAGAGAGGTGACATTCCATGTCCCTATTGCCAGTCTTGGCAGCCGGGGGTCAGTCCGCCAGGGCCTCTGCTCCTGGCCGCCACCCGGCACACAATGCACCCGACCCCTATGGCGCCTCCTGCGGGTGGTGGGCCTGCGGGAGGATGGGCCCATGTCTCCTCTTCGGGCTGTGCCCGGCCGGGCCCCATGGACTAAGGCCCGGCCACCAGACGCTCGCCCTCGGGCACCCTCCCCGGGCCTGGCTCTAGGGCGGGGCCCCGGTAACCCTATCCCGGGCAGGGTAAACTGTTCCCTCGGTGTCCTTTTCATAAGGGTCTTATGAATCGCTCTTTGTCTGGTCCCTCACCCAGCTTCAAATACAATCATGATAATAAAAGAATATGACTTTAAGGACTTAACAGCATTACTTCAGTTATAGTACACCAACATCTCGTATATACATTAGCACTAAGGGAACACTGACTGACCTGGTGGGTGTTAGATTTGTATTGTTGATTGTCATTTATGCTTAGAAATATTTACTTATATATGCTTAGAGTTTTGTAATTAGTTGTAGATTGGTAGAGGTTTTGATCCTTGATAGTCTGCAAACTTTGTGTGTATTAGACAGCACTTTGGGAGCATGAGAGGTCATACCGTGTCTTATTGTTTTATGGTAGGATTAACGTAGCTACATCTGTTCTAGTCTAAGTGCTCTTTGTTTAGATGAACTGCAGGACTTCCTCACCGTGTTATCTAGGATGAACCATCTAGGGTGAGGGGGAGGCTACCCTCTTCCTGACCAAGGATGTTTAACCCTTTGATCAGCAACACACACACACACACACACACACACACACACACACACACACACACACACACACACACACACACACACACACACACACACACACAGGCAAGGTACTCTTTGTTTGTATGTAGACATCATATGTTAATGAACCTATGCATATTCATGTAACCTCAATAAAAGGACAGTGTTACGGGAGGACGGACGAGAGCTACTGGGGTCAAGCGAAGGAACGGCGTTTGTCTGGTTCTCTCCCGTGCACGAGTACCATGAAGAAGTTTGCCTACTTGCGTCTTGCTTGCAGTGTAATTATATTGTCTTCAACGTTCCAGCAGATGGGTTCAAGCTACAAACCTATCAGTGGGTTTTGTCCATCTAAGATGACCACAAAGTAAAGGATCTCTCGGCAAAATTATGCAACATTTTAGGCACTATTGCCCCGATCAAGTCAGTGAGCTGGGATGTTTTATTCTAAACATGAACTACTGTTACAGCAACAGACATGGACTACATGTCCCACACAACAACTCAATGTCCACAGGAGCCAAACACATGCCTTCTCCTCTCGTTAACTGAGATAAACTGCTGGCATATTGGTTTTACATCTATACTGTCCAGTCTCTGGTGGACATACAGCAGCATTGTTTAATCTCATTTGAGTCATTGTTAACCTTAGCCATCTTTTTAGTCTTCTGAGAGCACTGAAGCTTCTTTCAGCCTCAGCCGAGGATACTGGGATGATGGGATGATGATAATAAATACTAGTTAATCTATAGCACCAAATCATCAGTCAGTCACCTGTGACCTCGCCTCTTCACCTCTGTCCGAGCTACAACATGGCAGAGCTGCCTCTGTCACCTGATAAATAACAGTGAGGCATTCCAAATACATGCAGTCACACATGTGCTTCAAATACAGTCATGAACCAACAAGTCATCATCCAACTTCACCTGTGATCTTGTGTCACCATTGCTCTCTGAGCTTTGTGTTGGTTCTTCTGTCACCTGACAAATAGGACATACATGACAATAAGAATAAAATGAGTAGCTGCTTCAGTGTTTCTGTCAATTTGTGCAGATCTTGACTCATCAGTAATGTTTGTAGGGTGAGTGCATTTTTAAAACAATTTGTGCAAACTGCACTACAAGGTGGAATATTTGCACAATCATGACTACCTCATGATATTTTGTCTCAAAAATTAACCCTATGAATATGTCAGTACCATTAGGATGAAATTATTGTATCACCAACATTTTAACGTTAGACATATAATTTTAACAGCCTCTGTAAACTAATATCCTGGCTTACTCAAGGCTGCCGTTTTCTGACAGTTTCAATCAAAATGAGAAATGCTGCTCTGGGAGACTGAGATAACTAACAGTGCTGCCTGTTGTGCAGTTAGTTTTCAAAACACGTTATTCATGGTTACATAAAATTTTAGACTGATGTGGGCCAAAGCCTAGCATAGCCTGTAACGTTATTATGACGGACACATTTTATGAGTTAACTTGGCTTTAAGTGACTTACAGGTTTCTTTCTTATATCCAGGATCTTCCTCTTTGCTGCCATCATCCTCTACTCCTTGCAGCGCAGGCTTGCCACTGCTAAAACTAAACAGAGCTCCCTGAAAGGCACAGCCAATCACATTGGCCATATTTGTCACATGAGGTAGGACTCCAGTAGAGGACGTAATTTAGCTCTTTCTGCACCGCTGGGTGAATGAGACGGTGACAGATCTTTTTTTTTCTTCTTTCTGTCGGGTTTGTTTTTCTTTACTCGAAGAGATCAAATTATTGGTGGGGACAATTCAATAATCGCTGGACATGTCCCTTCCGTCCATGCCAAATCTACGCCCTTGGGTTAAATTATACAGCAAAATCTAAATCTTGGGCCAAAGTAACAGAACACTATTCAAAAGCTGACAACAAACAATTCTACTAACTCAATACCTAAACAAAACTTAAATAGTGCACACACAAAAAGAGGTAGAACACACAAAACCTTATTGAAACTAACATAACAAATTGATCCAGAGTTGTGGTATGACCCAATTTGCAGGTCTCCATATATGCTTGCTCCGCCCCTATTCCACCTCTTAGCTCATCAACCAAGGGTCTTGGAGCAACTGCCACTAAGGTAACTCAGAAAACACAGAAAGATTAAATCATAAATATAACAGGAAAAACTAAAATGTGCAAAATTATTTTAGAATACAGTATTATGTGATTGTATGAGTTAATTAATTCTAAACCAAGAGCCTGTAAATCCTATATTTAAAGAAAGAAAAATATAAGTGTAGTGTTATGTGAATTAATAAATTTAAAAATGAACAAATTTTCTTTTTTTTCTTGTTCAGGGTGCAGACATGTCTGCTGCCAGCTGTCTTCTATCTGAAGATCAGTTTCTGTGCTCCATCTGTCTGAATGTCTTCACTGATCCAGTCTCCACACCATGTGGACACAACTTCTGCAAAAACTGCATCAGTCAACACTGGGATATCAGTGAGAGGTGTCAGTGCCCTGTGTGTAAAAAGGTCTTTCAGACCAGACCTGAGCTGCACATCAACACATTTGTCTCTGAGATGGTTTCTCAGTTCAGACATGAAACTCAGCAGAAAGTCAGCAGCAGCAGCTCAGAGCAACAAGCTGCCAAACCAGGAGAAGTTCCCTGTGACATCTGCACTGGAACCAAACTGAAGGCCCTGAGGTCCTGCCTGGTGTGTCTGGCCTCCTACTGTCAGACTCACCTGGAGCCTCACCTGACAGCTTCACGGCTGAAAAGACATCAGCTGATCGATCCTGAGGAGAACCTGGAAAGCAGGATGTGTATGAAGCATGATAAACCTCTGGAGCTGTTCTGTAAGAACGATCAGACATGTGTCTGCATGCTCTGCTGTGTTTTTGACCACAAGACTCATGAGTTTGTTCCTCTGAGAGAAGAATATGAAGGAAAGAAGGCAGGGCTGGGGGAGACTGAGGCTGAAATTGAACAGATGATCCAGAAGAGACGACTGAAGATTCAGGAGATCAAAGAGTCAGTGAAGATGAGTAAAGATGCTGCAGACAGAGAGAAAGCAGAAGGTGTTCAGGTCTTCACTGCTCTGAAGGAGTCTGTTGACAGACGTCTGAACGAGCTCATAAAGGAGATTGAAGAGAAACAGGAAACAAAAGAGAAACAGGCTGAAGGTTTCATCACAGATCTGGAACAGGAAATCTCTGAGCTGATGAAGAGAAGCTCTGAGTTGGAGCAGCTCTCACGCTCTAAAGATCACCTCCACCTCCTCCAAAGCTTCTCATCCCTGAAAGCTGCTCCAACCACCAAGGACTTGACAGAGGTCAGTATCCATCCACCATCATATGAGGGGACTGTGGTGAGAGCTGTGGATCAGCTGAAGGAGATATTCAGTAAAGACATGAAGAAGCTGTTTGAGGCTGAACTGAAGAGGGTCCAGCAGTATGCAGTGGATGTGACTCTCGATCCTGATACAGCACATCCTTATCTCATCCTGTCTGATGATGGAAAAAAAGTACACTGTGGTCAAGAGGAGAATGATCATCCAGACAACCCAGAGAGATTTTCTGAAGAGCTTGTTGTTTTAGGAAAGAAGAGTTTCTCTTCAGGCAGATTTTATTTTGAAGTTCAGGTTAAAGAAAAGACTGAATGGGCTTTAGGAGTAGTCAGAGAGTCAGTCAACAGGAAACAAGAAATCATACCGAGTCCTGAGAAAGGTTACTGGACTGTAGGAGTATATGAAAACATTTGTGTGGCTCTTGAGGATCCTGAAGTCCATCTCCTGCTTCAGTCTTATCCTGAGAAGGTGGGGGTGTTTGTGGATTATGAGGAGGGTCTGGTCTCCTTTTATGATATAGATCGTGCAGTTCTTGTCTACTCCTTTCCTGGCTGCTCCTTCACCGGGAAACTCTACCCATTCTTCTGTCCCGGGGTCAATGATGATGATAATGATAACTCTGCACCTCTGATCATATGTCCTGTCAATCAGTCAGTCAAATCGTTTTCCATGGGGAATGTGGATCAATCAAAGTTTAAGCCAAGCCAGAGAAGAAGTCCTATAAACAGAACCCAGCAAAATGCACCTGATGAAGACCACAAGATTCGGTCAGAAGCTGCAGAACAAGCTGAGCTTTAGTTGATTCCTGCTTTTAAACTGTTCCGAAGTTTAAGAAAATTATCCATTTGAGGATAAATCCAGTCTGTATAAATAGAAACTCACCTCTTCTTTCCTTTTAATGTTTAAAGGCACAGATATTAAAGCATATACTGTCCATGGACATGAATACAAATGTTAGAATTACATTATTTTCATTCACCTGGTGTGAAATATCAAAAACAGGATGGAGAAACTGTTCTATTGTTTTAACAAGTACAACACACTTGTTCACAATGAAATGAATAAATATCAGAACTTCTATCATCTTGTTTGATGGTTTCTTTGATGATGATCAGCTCCAGAGCTTCAGTCTTCACTTCACTTCAGGTTTACAATGGCTCACTTCAGAATTAGCCATTGTAAACCTTCAGAGAGATGCAAGTCATAAATACATTTGTAAGAAGTTCTTTTTTTGTTTGTTTGTTTTGGTTTTTTGGAGCAGATTGAGATAATTGATCAGAAGATAATGACATCCTACTAACACCTTCAACTCGTCCTTTTTCCTTCTCATCCCTGTGACTCGTTCATGATGCACATGTAAAGTTTTGGTTTGGGTACTTAAGTTTTGATTCATTATTTTTCCTCTCTGATGTTCAGCCTGCATTAACCCTCCTGCCATCCTTTAAAAAACTCACACCCATCACCCTAGGGACCATTCTCAGCCACGCCATAAAAAGACCATATATCCATATTTTATTCCACTTTAAATTAGCCAACCTTGTAAAACTACTTCTCCCTGAAATATTCATGTAAAGTTTTAATTATATTTTCGTTGTTTTAACCCTTCAAATCCCAGTGTTATTACATGAGCGCCCTGTGTTATAAGCCCCAAAAACCAAAAAACGAAACTAAATATTTCCACAAAAAACCAGTTGAAGTAATATGTGATTGTCATTATAAGTAGGCCTTTAGATGGACCAAAGATTGGCACCAACATACATTTTGACCTGCCATTATTTTTTTTGCATTTTTTTTGCAATTTAAAAATTAAAACTTCAAGGCCCTGAGTCTTCATTGACATCCAAGAAAAGAAGAAAAAATAAAATCATATGATGATAATTTGGGGTTGAAAAATAGCGTTTATAATGGAAGTCAATGGGCAGAAAATGGTCCCCAGGGTGATGGGTGTGGGGATTTCTGCTGCTCAGCCATTTTAGGCTGATTTAAGGAATTCACACTGGAATATTAACATTGACAGGTAAAAACTATCCTGTGGCAAGTTTGGTTATATTCCACTGAACACAGTGGAAATGGCAGCCATTTAACACATAGCAGTGGCACAAAAAGGTCCCAAGAAGGCAGGAAGGTTAAGACAGCTGTAAATGTAAATACAGCACTTTGAGTGAAAATCCAACAGAGGGCGCTCTGAGCCAGGGCAGCTTTGTCTCTGCTGCTGTGCTTTATTTGAACCATTTAAACTCGTGTGTGTGTGTGTTTGATTAGTGATTATTCAGCTCATCAGAGCTGCTTCAGTGTTTCACTCTGAGAGTTTATTTCAGCTTCACTGTGCAGCACATGTTGGTTTTATTTTGGAATTATTTTCTTTGCTCCCCTTTTCTCACTCTTTAAATAAAAATCCCCATGATGCTGTTTGCGAGGCCACTGTGGAGCTCAGCTTCATTTTCTCCCACAGTAGAAGTCACAGGATTAATCCCCTGAGGATCCCTCAGTTCTGGTTTGAGACTTTTCACTTTTGTTAGTCTGTATTGTTAGGGACTGACAGCGTCATTGATATCAGCTGATATTCACCTTGTCTACCTGGTTTCATTCTGCGTTGGAAGTTGTGTGACGCATAATTGGTATAAGGAGTGGTGAGTTTAGCAGCTCTCTGTTTCAGTAAGGTGTTTGTAAAATGAGGCAGGATCCTCATGAGTCCAGCAAACCACCTCCCTCATGGTGTCAAAGCTTCTCAAATCTATAATAACTCTGAGTGTGCTCAGATCAAATAGTTTTTTATTCAGTTAAATTCAGGTGCTGCTGAGATGTTTTCTTATGGCGTGCTACACAGTTTGAATCGTGTTCTTCCAGCTCCAAACCCTGCAGAACTAAACAGTCAAATTCAAGGAGGCCTACATGCTGGTTTTATATCAGCTAACACTTTCAAGGCTCAGGTGTTGTTTTAGACTGAAGTCTGCTTTAAAGCTCACAGAACAATGAAAATGTTTGGAAATAATTTTGCAGCCAGAAGAAATAAAAACAAAGAAATAAAGTTGCTCCCATGGATCTTTATTCCTTATTGATGCTCATTAGAGGAAGATCAAAGGAATTCATCAAATCCATCCAATATTTCAATGAAATCGATTTCTGTTCCTTTTGGAGTGAAAATGTTTGGGAGGTTTTAGATATTTCTAGATGTTGATGAGCAGTTGGAATCATGAAGACATAAAAATACTGTTGTTATGAACTGTAACAAACATGTAATGGCAGCAGACTCAGATGTGTGAAAAGTAAGATTTACTGTTCATCTGAAGATATCTCAGGCTGTTCTTCGTCTTTTTTGTGGCATGATCATTAAATAAGACTGTACTGTGAGGTATATTTTTAAAAGCATGTCTTTGACTTTGTGCTTCGGCCTTTTAAAAACCTTTTTAGAATGAACTTCTCATTGTTGTTTGTAGCCTGCAAAGTAAAACATGTTTCACACTTCTCCTTCAAACGGTCTCCTGTATTCTGACGGATCTTCCAGTGACGGTGATGCTATTTTCCAGTGATCTGATTTGTCAATAGGTGTGCTCTTCTGCTCTGCAGCAGGTTAGGTCTGTGTCTTCATAGCTCTGAAGCAGGATTTGAGCCTTAGTGAGCTAACTTTAGGTTTAATCCCAAGTTTTCAGAGTACAGACCTGAGGCTACCATCAGCTTTGAGTGCCAGGCTAAACTTTCAATACTCCGATTTCTAAATTTGATCTGCCTGGTAAAGATTTTTTAAGCCTTTCCTCCAGTGGGTTTAAGAAGGTATCTGCCTCTATATTCCCTGCAGCACAGCTTGTACTGTAGTCACTGTATGTGGCATCTCCTCGAGCATCCCTGATGGACTGAAAAGTCAGTCAGAGTGGTAAAGAAACAGACAGATTTTTGCCACTGAGCTCCTCCTTTAGATGGAAACCCCTCTGAGGTGGATGTTTTTGGATCTGATGGGTCATATTGGTAGTTACAGCTGATCTACGGGGCCTAACTCTTTAGTTTACAAGCTCCACAGTGACACAGCATAAATATTTAAACACATCCCGTGGATCACTGGCTCCTAACGGAGCATTTCATACATGGATCAAAGCGAGGCATGGGGATGAGACTGACTGCCCGAGTCTTCTTTCTGCCATCAGACCTTGAAGCGGTTGCACTGGCATCTCTCAGGCCCGCCTGTTTCATCAGTATGCACATGCTGCTGGAAATTAATTTGATTAAAGGCCCTCTGTTTGCACCTCCACCCGCCCGGCTCCTCCTGTTTAAAAGCCCTCATAGTGTATGATTAGCGCGCATTTCCCCAACCTGGCTGGGAGTGGCGGCTGGGTCGGGAGGTCGCACAAATGAAAGAGAACAACTTCATTGTGAGATGACTGGCCCATAAATCATCGGCCGTTTTCTATAAATCACGGCAGATGGCAGGGAGCGAGCCGAGACTCATGGGAGCTTGACGCAGCCCCTGTGCATGATGGGAAGGGCCGGGCCGAGCTGCGGCGGAGGCTAGCAGAAGCGCGGGGTCAGTTCCAGTTTGCGGAAGACGTGAGGTGCGGTGGAGGCGGGCCAGAGCCTCCCCCCACCACCCTGTCTCACCTGATGAGATGCAGACCCCGGAGGTCCTGGTCCCGCCCCTCATCACGCTGCCCTCCATTTAATGGGTCTAATCTGCCTGCTTAATATGGAGACAACTTCATCTCCCCCTCGTCCCCGAGCTGCTCCGAGAGCTGTCAAGTTGACACTAAATGTCCGCCCAGGAGGGCCGACTCACACCTTCATTATTCATCATGATTATTTAACAGAGCAGGATCCACTGCAGCCTGACTCTGCTGCAACACTCGCCTTTAGCACCTTCTACATTTCACGTGTTCATACGAAAGAACAGGAAAGTCTACTTTTTCTGCTTCTAAAGAACAATTTAAAACTATCAACAGAATGTGAAACAACAACAGCTGTGACATTCACACTGTGGGGCACATACAGCCCAATTTGACCTTAACAAGTAAATTTAGCCTGTATAACACCAAGCAACAGATGAACTCTTTACAATTCTCCTTTTTCACTGCAAAGATATCAGACTTCACATTTTATTTCTACAGTATACAGAAATACTGTTGCAGTAAATGAAAGAAGCCCATCAGGATGGCTGTTCAAGCCTAAACTTCAAGAAATAACTGTGTAAATTTACAGAAAAACTCTGGCAGCTCAATATCCGGGCTTGTCATCAAATTAAAAAACAGAATTTTTGTGTTAATTTACTAAAATGCACACAAAAAAGATTAACAATAAATGTTGTAGAAATGGCATCCCACAAGCAAAGTTGGACTGTTTAGCAGGACCCTGGGCCACATTTTTGACCCCCCTGAGGTAAGTTGTTAATTCTTAAGCATTAATTTAGTTATGTCAGCAAAAGGGGCGTCCACACAAGAAGTAAATCACAGCAGCAGATCGTGAAATATGAAAGATACTTGGTGACATGAAATAACAATGGGCGAAATAACTTTTGGCAGTAAGCTTCCAACTATGATGCAAGTGACTGAAGCCAATACCAATGAAAATGAAGGACAGTGATGACTAACATATAACATATGGTAAATAGAATATAGGATTACCTAGGCAACCAGAATGTCCATTAGCGACTGACCATCAGTGACATTAACCATCATGTAACAAGCGAATTTTATGTGTGGAAACTTATTTTGTTCAAACAGAGCTGTGATGCACTGTCATGTAATATTACTTTAAACCACCAGATGGAGTAGTGAGTCACCGTCGTATCCAACATTATTCAAGCTAATGTTAGCTCAACATTTAATCAGACAATTTATTTGAATGAATACACTGAAATATGAATTAGAAGTTGCCTTTCAAGTTAGAAAAAGTGGAGACTTACTGGAGACTTAACACTCATCAAAATTGAATTTAAGACATTTTAATCCTTTTTAAGACATTATATTAACTCATTCACTGCCATTGACGTCTATAGACGTCAATTGAAAAACTTACGTTGACTGCCATTGACGTCTATAGAGCGTGATGAGGGGCGTGATGAGGGGCGGGACCGTAATTGACGTCTATAGACGTCAATTACGTTTTTCAATGGGAGGGGGCAGGTGTGGGATTTGAAGGGGAAGGTGACTGGAAAGGCAGAAAAACCCCAAGGGCACCTTACAACACCGACCCTGATAGCAGGCTAGACGGTGACCTAGGCAGGCACCAACTTGAAAAACTGAAGCCCACCAGCAGTAAAAGTAGACCTGCAAGGAGGTGCAGGGTTTGCGCACGTAAGGGATTGCGCAGTGAGACAAAAATGTGGTGCAAGTCTTGTTGTGTGCCCTTGCATCCCGGAAAGTGTTATAATGATTACCACACAAAAGTGAATTATTCATTGTGAATAAATGTTTCACTATGTACATTTTATTTTTTCATATATTTGTAAATAAATTGTTTTGATAAAACACAACCTTTCTCAGTGTTATTTTTGTTTTATAGAAGTGAAAAACTATTTTATATGTTAGAGGTGTCACAAAGCAAGAAATATTAGTGTCAAAGGCACTTTTCTGCTTGAAATGTATTTTTCACAAAAAGCTCGTTTTCTCCCTTTTTTTGGTCAAAACAGGCATTTTTGGTGGAACCCACCTCTCTTCTACAGCTGATTACTAAAGAATGGAAAATGGTAGAAACAAGCTTTTTTTTTTTGGATGAAAGAAGAGAGTCTGTTCTTCATTTTGGTAGGTTCAGCGTTTATATGATCATAACACACAGTTTTCTGTGGCTCTTCAAAAATGAGTAAAAATGCTCAAAAACCCTGGCAGTGGGGAGTTACCTGATTTGAAAATGGCTGGCAGTGAATGAGTTAACAAATTTGTATTTAAGACTTTTAAAAGTTTTTTTTTTAACTTTTAAACCTTTAAGACCAAAGTTACATCAAAGTTACTGATGTTGAAATCTGGTTATGCTGCACCCAGCTCATGAGGGGCAGCCAATGAAAAAAGAAAGCTGCCTTGAAGAGGGCGGAGGTAAAGCAGCTAAAACAAAGAACTGAACTGAAATGAATTGAACTAAATAGCTGCAACCAAAGGCCCAGTATGAGCTGAATATTTGGAAGCTGCTCTAGTAGAGCCCAAACACAAAATCATAGAGCTGGGGTGAATGAAAATCAGAGTTAATGGGGTATTCCACTGCTTTTGCTGGAGCTGTCTCCTTGAGGTCAAAATAGGTTGTATGTGGCCCCTGAACTAAGTCGATACTGCAGTGTTTCTTCTCTGTGCAGGAAGCAGTTTGATCTCCACTCAGTCTGATCAGTTCCTCTGAGATGTGAGTTTGGAATTTATGGGGTTGTCTCAGTCGGCCCTCAGGTCAGACCTTGGGGTCTTCAGAGACCTCTGATGGGCCCCTGTAGGATTCTGCAACCCAAAGCAGCCGTGTTGTTTGGATGTGGATCAAATCCCAGCGTGCATCTGGTCTGAATTTCTTCTTGCGATAATTGAGGGCATGATCTTGGTATTTTTTCTGCCTGTGTGTTTGGGGAGTTTGTTTTTCTGAATCTCAGTGTTTTCTCAAAGACAGGAGGGGAATGGCTTGTTAGGCTTTTCTGCACGATTTAAGGGTTTCTGACTTTATACAAAGGCACACCAGAGGTGTGTTTTTGCTTTTTATCAACAACTTCATGCTCATTAAAGTAACCTACAGTTTGGATCTTTCTTCTGGATGTATAATATGAAGCTCCAAGCTTGATAAAAACATGCATTTTGCAGGTTTATGTCCTGACGCATTCTGAAATGGATGGTTTAGGTTTGCGTAACTTTTGAAGCTTTTTTCAGGGACTGTGAGGGGAGTCAGAAACACTTCAAGCAACCTGCCACTGTTTTTCTGATGGGTGGGTTTGTGCCACTGATATAGCAGCAAGCTCTCAGATTATGAGATTCAGTCATGACTACAGGATTTTATGTAGAGATCACTTTGTTACATTAGCTGGTTATAGTGTGTGTGATGTTGCTGAGAGGCACAGAAAAACAGCTGGCGTGTTGAGTATTACTTGTTATAAATGATAAAAAAAGAAAACACTTTGGAAAGATTTCACTGAAAATACAGATGTGCAAGTCAAAACTTAACAGACCTACTTAACAGTAAATTCACTTGTCATTGTAAATGCACAAGTTAGAAAACTTGTGAATATTGAAAAAATTAAAGTCCAGACGCTGGACTGAAAAACATATTAGTCTTTTTCCAAAGTCCTCCGATGTCTGAGACCATGATTCACTTTGTCAACAATCTGTTTTAAAGGTCAGATTCTGACAGATTCTTGTTAAAACACACACACACACACACACACACACACACACACACACACACACACACACACACACACACACACACACACACACACACAAAACAAAACAAACAAAAACATACCAACAACTAGACGTGACCGATAGAGCCTCCAAATTATATCACAATATTTCAAGAAGATTTGTGATAATATTTATGACATGACAGTCTGGTGAACTGTCCAGAGTTTATGGATGGATAGTTACGGCAATATATAAACAAAAAAAAACCTTAACAACACTTCATCAGTGTTTGCAAAAGGACATTTTCTTCATTTTTCTTCTTCTATCCTTCTTTTTCCAATTAGCTGCTGTGACTGATGACACACTTCCTAATTCAACGTTTCCAGTGCACAAAGCACAAGTTGTTGTTCTAGGAATCATATCACAGTGTGACGTTTTTATAACTTGCACCAAAATGGATAAAAATGTTACAATTTATAGATTATACACAATTACTCTATGATGATGATGATGTGTTTAAATTCATTACAAATCAATGCAAACATGGTTTAGTACAGTGACTTCAGTTAGCTGAGGTGAAACCTAGCTGACAGCTAACAGCTAGAGTTGCCTGTGTCACCATCCACCTCACAGTCAGTCCCCTAATAGAGCAAAGCTTCAATATAATCTAAACAGGTGAATTATCCATTTTCTTCCATTTATCCAGTTCAGGGTCACAAGGGGGCTATCCCAGCTACCAAGGGCTTACTCCCTGGACAGGTCGCCAGCCTGTCACAGTGCCAACACAGAAACATGCAAAACCATTCACACTCGCATTCACGCCTAGGTCAATTTAGAAACACCAATAAATCTAACCTCACTAAGTGCCTGATTTTGGACTGGGGGGGAAGTCAAGGACCCACATAGAACCCACGCAAATACGAGGAGAACATGTGAACTCCACACAGAAAGACCCCGCCTAGATGATGGATTCTAGGACTCTGCTAGCCTCCATGTCCCTATGCTGCCACAGATGAATTATTAAAAAAATGTTGTGTTTGTTGATATACACACAACACAAAACACTAAATTCAACTAAACCTAAAAGAAGACTCTTCATTCTTTCTTTCATTCTTTTGTTGTTCAAACTATAATCATTAAGTAAAAAATGTCAGATGTGAACAAACTGTCCTTGTTGCTTTATTCAGTAATTTAACTAGTCAAAGAACTACATTTCTGTTTTCAGAGGCAACATAACTTGTGAGAGGTTTTTGTAATGCACAACATTTTTAAAAAAGTTCAAATAGTTTTAAAGAATTTCACATCAAAGTATCCAAATAAATCGATTACATGTAATTTCACCAGGAACATCAGTAAGAACTGCAGAAACAGCCAAAATCCATCCTCAAGAAAAGAGTGTAAGTCATATATCTTGATCAGAATCTATGCAAAGATAAAATTTGAATGAAACATAAAGGGCCGATTACCCAAATACACTCCAGCATCTGACTGAAAAACACTCTTAGACCAGAAGTCGAATCCAGACGGGCCCTTGAACATCACAGGCGAGTGATCATTAAGCAGGCTGAGGACTTCAGTTCTGTTCTGTCTGTTGTCCTTTCCCTCTTTCTATCTTTGTTTTTTTTAAAGTGTTTGAAACAGGTCTCGGAGGGAACAGGAGCTTCTGGTTGGGAGCCAGCTGGACAGAAAAGATCCAGCAGAGGGGGGAAAAGAAAATAAAGAAAAGAGGGCAGCAGCTAATGGGGCTCTGCTGCTTTTAAGTGCAACGTGCCAGAGGAATAGATGAATGTAGAGAATTCCCCGTTTTCCCCCAAATCACAGCAGAAGGACTTCAAAACCAAACAACACAGAGAGGCTTCAGACGGTGACTCACATGTGTGAGCGAGTGGCAGAGGAGCACGTTCAAGCACAACACGTGACTTTAACTCAACATCCTCTTCTTGAACATCATCTGGATACCAAGAAAGAAATGTGGAGATCCCAATGTGTACAAAGACTGTGGAGGAAAAAGGTGCATATTGAATTGTCCTCGGTTTGGATTTTCAGTCTGTTCACTCAAGTGAATATATTTGCGCAAATACATCTGCAAGAAATTTCTGTACGAACAAAAACAACATCTTATTTTCAAAGAAAAAACAAATAATAGAAAAATGAATGAAATGTAAATACTAGTGTTGGTCACTGAGGGAAATCAAAGAGTGCTACACATGTGTGAGGAAAAAAAATGTGGATCTTAAGGATTTAACTTTGTAACTGAAATAGATTAAAAAATTATACCCTCTTTTGACAGGATTGATGGGCATGGATTATGGTGCACTACTTTTCAGTGAGAACGAAAGTCCTAGCAGACCAAATGTTTACTGGAGAATTTTTGCCCCTCCCACAACCAGTGATAGTGGTTCAAACCTTATGCCCAGCAATTTGAGATGATGCAAGCTTTTTGGTATAAATGTGTAGGAAACAGAAACATCAAGGCCTGCAAAATAAAATAAAAAAACAGCCAACTCTACACTTCCTCTATGTTGGATGGCTCCAAAAATCAGTCAGTGCCCATAGACTCCATGTACAACTGTCTAGCTTTACAGCCGAAGCAAACAGGTTTACGGCCTGGTACACAAACAGCTCTTTTCTCTATTGAGGTTTCTCATGTTACGTTATGAACACATTGCTCAAGAGTTGTCCGCCATATTGGACATGATCAGTGTTGGGTAAGTTACTTTAAAAAAGTAATTAATTACTAATTACTTAGTCAATATTGTATTTAAAATACTTATCTAATTACTGTGTCAGAAAAATAACTTAATTACTAAATAAGTAATTTAACTAAATGCTTCTTAAAATCCCTATAAACCTATAAAGTGGGCAAACAATAGAAATTAAATTCTTTAAATAATAAATACATTTTTTTTAAAGATGGAGACTCTACAGTACGCAGCGGTAACATCTCTTCCACAATGTAGCCTGCAATCATTTTTTTTAAGCTCACCTTCAGATGCTTTCTAATTATTGAAATTAAATAATGATATTCAGCGAATTTAATTATTTTACAATGTAACGCAAGTACATTGTAAGTAACTGTAATTAAAATACCTAAAAATGAACAGTAATTAGTTACTCTACTTTTTCAGTGGAAAAGTAATTTAATTACAGTAATGCGTTACACCCAACACTGGACATGATACAACCAAGTGTATTCTCCAACTGGTTGGCAAGAATTTTCTGGATGTTTCTAGCTCTCACTGGGTGAAATCGTGTTTGGTGCTGCATCAAAAAGCTCCAGTAATTGCTTTGGTTGCTATAGCAGACTTCAATGGTTGCCTGCAGGTTTTTGATAGTAAAACTTACGTAGTGCTGCACAAACCAGAAATGGAGAAGGTTCACCTTAAAAGCACAAGTTGTGTCTCAGCACGCTTCAGAAAGTGACACTTTGCACAGTTTATCTACAGTTTGGAAAGTAGAAGGATATTGTTTGAAGACAAATTTGTCACTTCCACTCACAACCACAAGAATATGCAAACAGCCAAAGTGTCAAGGTTTTTGGTTGAGGAATACACATTTTTAATTTTCACAAACCAAATCTAACAGGAGGGAAATTTATTTACAACTCACCTGTTTAAACCTTTTGAAGCCTTAAAGTTTGCATTATTACTGGCTTGATTTCTTTCACTGACAGGCATGCTTCTTACACCCCACAGGCAGGTGTAGATGCTAGCAGTCTACTAGGCTTCACCTCAGCTAGCTGGGGGGCTCTGAAGTGAACCTCTAGACTGAGTTTGTGGTGTTGCTGCCTTTTGAAGCATCTTTACCGACAGTATCAGCCTAATATGATTGCTGTGTGGTTAATTGCAGGCAAGAAATCTCTGCACTAGTTGTGGTGCAATTTTATAATATAACTTTATGGCTGTTACCTAGCATTATTTAGCAGTTTGCACAACTAAGATAGCTAGCATTAGCTGATAACATCTCCTGTCATCCAAATGTGATAACTTTTGGCTTAAACAAATAGTGGTATGCAAAACACTACTGTCATAACTTTGAAAAGGTGAGACCAAAATGAAGGGGTGACAGCATGGTGGCTGCAGCCATATTTGATATGCAATCTGTAGAAAAACAGAAATTTAAACAAAAACTGTTAAATCTGCTCAAACTAACAAGCTGCAGCTCTAAATAAAGTTTGTTTGTTTCACTTGCATTAGCACAGTGACCTCTGATTTTGTGCTTGCTGAAGGTTTTAAAACTTTTAAATATTGTCTTGCGCTCCAGAGACAATTAAAGCCCCACATGGGGAGATGAGATCCTGCCAACACGAATGTTTCATGACCCTCGAGCCCCCGCGACACCACGATACCCTTACTCAGGAGTCCCCGACCTGAGGCGCAGCCACTTTAGATCTGGTCGACAGTGTAACGGTGGAGTGTGTTTTGAAAATTTCTTCTCTGAGTCTTCACATGAAAGGTGCTGTTTTTTGGGGGGGATTTTTTTTTTTGGGAGGATGTTATCCCGTTGTGGTCAGGCAGTAAAAAAAAAACATGTTATCCTAGAGGGGAGTTCATCCTTTCTTGCCGTTTCAAAGCCAAAATAGCAAAAGGCAGAGAACAAAGCAGCTCTGTGTGTTTAGGCCGGCTGCTCACCGAGTGTTTGTGTCGCAATTTTTACCCCCACCTCTTCCTCCTCCTCCTCCTTCATCGCTGGCAAAGACGAGGCTTTGGCAGGGAGCTATTATTTCATAGCCCGTGAAAACGGAGAAACGAAGCGTGTGTAAATTTTAACCACAAATCATAAATACCTGATTTCTCCTCAAACCTGTCAGAAGAGTAATCAGAGCAGGAGCAACGTGATACACCTTGTTCAGAAAGGCTTATTCTTTATTATTTTCACGCTGCGGGGCTTTGCCAAGAAGAGCACACAAAGAGAACACAGGCGGCATAAAACATTCAGCACCTGATGCAACGGTGATTTAAGTTGGTTAATGTTTTTCTCCCCGTGGTGAAAATGAGCTCACTTGGTGCCAAGAACCCTCCAAAGCCTGATTATTCTTTCTTGTATTTAAGACTCCGAGTTTATAAATCAAGCTTTTCTCCTCGGATGGGGGGGGGGGGTAGGGGCCTTGTTTTCTTTACAAGCTGCTTCAACAGGCGGGAAATGCAGCATCATTTTCCACTGCAATTAACAGGGAGGCCCTGATGCTGAGGTGCCAGCTCTGTGTATGGCTCTGGCACCTTCCAGCCTTTTTCTGGAAAGACTTAACAGGCCCCGACTGCATGTCTTGGCTCGGAGATTTGAGCTGGAGTCGGCCTCCCCTGACGTAATCCTTTAAGAAACGGCTCTCCTCGCATAAAAGGGAGGCTTGCTGTGACTATCAGCGCGGTTAATATCCCCGACGCGAGGCCAAAGTTAGCGGAGAACATCTGAAAACGACCTCTTCCTCTTCTTCCAGCTCCACATTAAAGCCCATTTATGCAAAGCGTAGCTCGGCCTGTCAGCGTCTAATCATTACAAGGATGATCGATGATGTTTATTTTCTGATGATGGAACGCAACCCCCTGCCTGATGATAATTGTAATAAAAAGGACAGATCAAGCCGGCAGAGTTATTAAATTATCAGACTATAATTTGCATTAATGCCGGCTGCAGGGATGCAGAGAGGTGGTGGTGGTGATGGGGTTGGGATGTTTGACAGAAGCCCAGCTCCAGCTTGTTAGAGAGTCCACCTTCAAAAGCTCCCTCTGCCCTTGGCACCCCCCATACGGATCCTCAGCGTGCCATCATGTCGTGATGACATGCATGTCATATGACAAGGGGACAGCTGAGAGGCACAACAAAAGTGAACGAGGCAAACTTTAGTGGGCATGAGAGCTGATTTGAGCTAAAGCTGGTTTTTAGGACAGATTTACAATTTTCTTTTCTCTCCACTCGTCTGACCTGAGAGTCGCTTCCTTGCACACCTCTGACCTACAGGTAAGTTCGGCCTTTCTGTGAGAAAATATGACCGGCTACAATGAGCAAGCAACCAAAATATGCAGTTTGGGAGTGGCTCAGTTGGCCTCCAGAACTGCCAGGAAGTGCCAAAAGTTGCACTTCACCCTCCGTACAGTTGTTGTGAAGGAGGAAATTTGCATTAGAGACCAAAACAGTTTTTTGTGTCCAGGTCTAGATGTCTTTATTACTGCTTTAAAGCTGCACATTTTAACTTTGGAGTCAAACTCAGGTGGACATGAGAGTAACCTCCGTAAGCTTCTTTCAGCTGCTCCCTTATTTACAACCATCCACAACAGGACATGGATCCAAATATTTGATCTGAAAGATTTTACTGCCATGTGCTCTTCCTGCAGTAGCCCTACCAGGATCTGTGCCTCCTTCCAGTCTCGAACTGGGATATTTCTCAGTGTTAAGCCGAAATTATGATTCAGCAGTGGTTGTTCACTGGCAGTGCGTCTACCTGCAGACAGTGTCTGCTGCTGATAGAGGAGGCATGCAAAACAAGTGGTGCAACTGGTCTGTGGACCATTCTTGTTTATGCTGTTGTTGTTGGATCATCAGCTGTGGAGAAGAGCGAAGAGCTGAAGTGAAACTGATTGTCCACTGAAGCCACCGTCTGTGCTTTTCATGCTGTATTTTAGATATTTGCTGATTTTCTTGCAGTTCTCTCATTCCTGGTTGAACGCCACTGTCCGTTTCTTTCAGCCCACCTTTCAACTATTTAGGAAACAAAGAAATAATTAGCTTAAGCCACTCCATAATATGGCCCATGTCTTTTAAAGTACAGCATGCTTATGATGTAAGATAGGGGAATATTGTTTCTTCCCTGTAAAAACCTGACTTGTTACCCCTTTATTCTAGTTTCGTTGCCATTAAGTATTTGTAAGTAAATATAATTACTTTGTAATTTCAAATAAATTTCATGAAATTCAATTTAATTACAGGGGAATAACACTTTTAGTCATGGGCCCTGTTTATAAAGTGTTTATAAAGTTTCTT
This sequence comes from Diplotaxodon limnothrissa, assembly GCF_057381915.1. Classification (NCBI taxonomy): domain Eukaryota; kingdom Metazoa; phylum Chordata; class Actinopteri; order Cichliformes; family Cichlidae; genus Diplotaxodon; species Diplotaxodon limnothrissa. The sequence continues at coordinate 21,941,623 of NC_140617.1, read as the reverse complement.
CAAACCTGACTAAAGTGGGAAACATGTTGATATTAGGCGAATGTTAAATAACCTTTAGGACTTTTGAGACTTTCTAGCGAGCACTGAGCTTTTCAGTCTTTCTGTGTGTTCTCATCAGGATACTCCAGCTGTCAGCACACACCTGCTGGATGACACCTGGATGGGCCCAGCATACGTTTAGTGCTGCGAATCCTCAGAGTGGGTGGACTGGGTGAGGAGGAGGGGGAGAGGGCACAGTGATAGGAGGTTTTAATGAGGACCTCCATCCTCAAACCTCCAGAGAGCCAAGACCTGCAGGGCCCTGCTGTCTGTGAGGTGGCGGCGCTGACCTCCCTCAGCTGCCTCTGCCATCCACCACTTCCTGGAGAGTTTGAGCCATCCATTCACAGAAAAGTTGAGCAACTTTACACAACAAAATGTAAAATTTTAAACCTGACAATTAGTTTGTTACAAGTATTTAATAAGGAACATTTCTTATTTTTGTATATTTTACTTACTTTACTTTGCGTCTCATGTTATGGCAATACATCAGATCGTCGTAGATTTCATTCACAGTGATTAATGGTGTGAAATGACAGGCTGAAAAATGTCAAAATTTGTCCTCTGGAAAATAAAAAACATTATCTCTCATTATAAAATATAATATTTAGCGTTTACTGGCTTTCTATTCATTATTTATATCAGCAATTCCAAAAAAGCTGAGATACTTCATCTCTCCAGCATATTCTGCGTCTGTCACCCAGCACTTCCCACCCTTTACTGCTCCTTGAAAAATGAACTCCCTGGAATGCATATAAGACATATAAGGACTCAAAAGCGTCACTCACAAGCATTCCCACCTCTTACAAGCAATCACTACACTACACACCAGTACGGTTTTCAAGCCAAACCCAGTTTATACTGGCACAGCGTGTTAGTACATTTTCCCATTTGTCTCAAGAACCTGGGATCCTTAAAGTCATCCACTTGAGGCATCAACTCATTCCCAATTCCCAATGCAAAGAAGGCGCTCAACCCTTATCTGGGGCTCTCTGGTTACTTCAAACCTTTGTGTTTAAAGTAAATGTAAATACCTGGAGTGTTATTCATGACTAATTTCCTTTTTAGTTACAGTATATCAGAGACAAATCTCATACCAGCTGATGATTCTGGAAGTTTTGCAAGTTTTCTCTAAAAAGGTGTGATGATCGATAATGATTGACAAGTAAAACCGACTTCCTGTTGCAAAGCGTCCTTGAACAAAACCCTAACCTGTACAGAAACAGGGATGTGCAGAGAGGTTTAAAGGGGCGGGTGCTCAAAGTTAAAAAGGGGCACATTGAACCAGGCTGAATAACAACAACACACATTCATCAAGAATCTAATATGGGAAGGGCAGGGCTGTGTTGATCTGAGACTGTAGACATTAAAAAGTCCACAGGAGAGATGGTAGCTGATTAAACAAGTGTCATGAGATAATAACAAAATGCAAAGATTGGTGACAGCGCTTGGAACCATAAGGCAACAAAAAACTGTGAGAAATAATTTAGGCTCTGCCTGTGAATCACTCTTTGCTTCTCTTCTTCCTTCCTTCCCATCATTTCATATATCACTCTCCACTTGCTGTCTATCTGAGAACAAGGCACAACTTGTTATTGCAATAAACTATAATCTAATTATCCACACCTAACAACTCTTGCACTTAATCTATAATAAAATGATGACAGAAAAATGTTATAGCACTGCCTTTAGTAGCCTCATACAGCTCCTACTGTTTCCTCCTCATGTCCTTACCAGCCATGTCTGGACAATGTTATATCATGAGTAATATTTTTTTAAATCCAGCTAAATAAAACACACACATGCACACACAGTGACATTTTAGACCTTCTTCAGAATACTGTATATACTATGGGCATCCTTACATTATTATTCATTACTAGAGCTACAATAATAAAGCAATGAGGAGGGGGAAGTAATAAATATGATATAATGTATTTATGATGATTCCATTTGTTTCACTATCCACTCTGTGCAGGGGCAAAGCTTATTACATTTTAAACTGTAGAGATACAAAAATTTTACTGCTGTAAAATCCTAATTTTGTCTTATTTAAAATATAAATCTAATATAATCTGCTTCTTAATGTATGTTCTTTAAAATACAGCGTGTGTTTTTTAATATATTATAATTATAATAATTATTATGTGGACATGCATATTAGATGGTTTTTTAGTGAAATATAATCCCTCCAGAAAGGCAGGAAAAGCCCAGAAACTTTAAAACTAAATATGTTCCCTAAAACGGTGACAGAGCTACAGACCCATGACAGCCTTACACAGGTAGCCAGCAGCTGTGACCAGCACTACTTGTGCAGTTAATAAAAGGACAGGTAATGTTTGTCACGCTGTTGCACACACAGCACGCTCGTTTGTTTCAGTTCGTCAAATTGCCACAAGACAGCTTACCAACGTGTACATAATAAGCCAATACTCCTGTGTGCTACACACTACAGTGTACGCTGTACACCTACTTACTGGGTTTGTCGCATCAGTCTGTGTCTCTGAATTAACTTGTGTTTCTCCTACAGCTCCGGACCGCAAAAAATGCGCGTGCTCTTTGTGAGCTCGTTCCCGGCTCGTAACCAGCGCGTTCTGCCGTCGAGGGCGATCATTGGTTAAATGTGATCATGTGACTGATGCAAGCCAGATCCTTTCATTTAGCAAAACTGTGATTAATAGTTAAATATTATTGTTGAGGGGCACAGACAGGACTCCGCACGCACACACACATAAAAAAATAAATAAATAAATAAAAAAAATTTAAAAGTTGCCTCAACATAAGGGCACTTTGGGCACTCATCAGGAAAGGGGCGGGTGCTCAAGCCCCTCTAGCCCCCCCCTCTGCACGTCCCTGTACAGAAACACCAACTTCCTGCCAGATGTCCTTACAGTGGTGTGTGTTTGTATGTGTGCGTGTGTGTGTGTGTGTGTCATTACATGTAAATGACAGTGGAGACTCTGCCTGCATGAGGTAGCCCAGATAATGACCACCACAATTGTTTGTGTGAAAGCTCTCGGTGTCGGGATGAGCCGTTAATATCACAGAGCGCCTCAGACAGATGGCACGTTGTTGGAAAACAGATGTTATTTTGCATAGAAACATATCATGAATATGCATACTGTATTAGTTCATGACACCGAAGGCCTCGTCGATGATTGGCCCGCTCTTTGTTAGTTAGCAGTAAAGGAAATCTTTTAACTGTAGCATCTTTTGACCTCTGACGTGGGAGATTAAAAAAAACTAACAATGGTCATGGTTTGTTGTAACCTCATCACTGCAGCCATATGCAATACCAACCTGAGTGCCAGACAGTACCGATGATTTTACAGGTGTTCAGTCCGTGTATAAAGAAATCTGGAAGTTTGATAAACATCTTCAAGTGATTCTGCTCTGAAGTTTGAATATTTAAAAAGTTCCTACCTGACTTTTATCAGCTCTCATTCCGATGACAGTGTTGAATAATGCCGCTACGATTGTGTTTTAGAGCCAGAAGGAAGGGAGGTGTGGAGTAAAAACACGAAGACTTCTGCTTCTCCTTACCTGATTCTGGTATTTTAAAGCTCACAGTTGCAATATTTAAATGGAGTTAGTGGGGATAGGTTATTTGGAAACCTTAAATTGCCCATAGGTGTGAATGCAGGTATGACTGTGAGTGCAAACGGTTGTTTCAGTGTGTTAGGGAGTACCCTGCCTCTCGCCATAAAACAGCTGGGATCATGACCCTGGGTCAGTTTGCTCAGCCTTTTTTGAGTATTTTTGGACTTCAAATTTTGTTTACTTAAATATTTTATGTGATTTGTGGTTTTCTTAGTGTTTAGGTTGTTTTGTGTATATTTGTCCTCTTAGTGTACAGTTGTTTAAGAGTTTAGTTCTTCCCTAAGTGTTCTGCCCTCTTGTGCCAAGTCTCCTGTGTTAAATGTCCCCATTTAGTTATCTCACTTCCTGCCTTATTTTGAGAGTTCCTTGTGCTTTGCTTTTAGTTTTGCTTCCCTATTCTTGTCTTCTGTGATTTAGTTCAGCTTTGTGCCATTCTCCTCAACTGTCTCCACTTTCCCTTATTGCCCTTCTAAACAGGTGCTGTCACCTGTGGTCCTTTGTTAGAGTGTCTAGTGGTCTATTGTTTCTAATTGTCAATGTGGATTTTCTCTTGGCTGCAGAGAATTTACTTTTCACAGTTTTCACTGTTCCCCCTTTTTGGCCTTATGTTTGACCTTTTTTTTTACTATTGCAAACTATCTACTAAGTTCAGCTCTGCCTGCCTCAGACTTTGCAGTTTGGACACTCCACACAACACTCAAAAGAAGTCATTCACAGTAATATCAGGGTGTCCATCGACCCAGAGTTGTTTTATTGGACCATAAAGGCAGTTTGTAATGACAGTACAATGTTTTTATTTTTGACAAATTAATTTGAGAGTACTTTGGCCTCTTTTTGTAATAACCAGGGTTTCTTTTTAATCTCTTTGCTTGCTTTAAGCTCTGTTTCCAGATTTAATTCAAGTTAAAGATATCAAATAGGTGATTTTTGTGATATCACCAAAAATCATGTTGGGCCACTGAGACTTTTCAAGTCTAGAACTGTTGGAAGCAAAATGCCATTTCTTACATTTGACCTTTTATCTTGGAAAGAAGTCCAAGGAATAAAACAAGCTCCGGAATGCTGCATAAATTACCAACTATAATTTTCCTGTTGGGTTTCAATGCTTGCAGTTTAGAAAAAAAGCTCAAGGGGCTTTTACTTTAGAAACACCTCAGCAACATTCCCAGACAGCGCTGCGCTCCAGCAGGTCAGCGTGTGACTTCATTCAGGAAAACCCAGAAAAGTGTCTGAAACCTCACAGAGCTGGTTTGGTTCTGCAGATTCTTTCACTTTCTCTATAAAAATTTTAAGACAGGGCTCGTTAAAGGACCATACCGGTGTTTTTGTCCTTTCAGACTTTATCGTGGCACTGACCTCAGTTTCTGAGGATTATTCACGCGGCCTTAGTTAATATTAAGCAGGCGATGACACGGGGGGCCCCTGTGCTCGCTCTCGGCAGGGAGTTGGCCCTATTGAAATGAGGAGCCGCGCCTTAATAATACATTTGTCCCACAGGGGCCACCCATGCTAAGACATTTCAGGAACTGCAAGGTGCTTCAAATCTCAACACGTTCAGGTCTGAGGCTGGAAGGTCATCTCTTGAATCTTAATCGCCTAGGGTTGCTTTACTGGCTTCACAGTCATAAGAATGGTGAAGCTTTGTGGGGATACCAGAGAGAGCCTCTGCTGCTCTGGATACATCTGTGCTTATCCTGTCTTTTCATAAACCCAGTCAACCTGGCAGAACTTACATTGCTCATTCCCCATCCAAAAGTCAGATTGGATTTTTTTTTTCATATTTACTTAGAATTTGACTTACAACAGCTACTTTATTTGATCCAGTTTCCAGCATCTAATAAAATTTAATGTATTTAAAATCAAGATTTAAAAACAAAGTGATCTTTATTTAATAGTCTTTAATTTAGGACAAATAAAAATGAAACATTGTAAGGCAAATGTATTATTCCATTGTTCTGTTAATTGCTAATGGTGATGCCTAAGTAAATAGCTTGATGCAATTATAAAGTAATTTTTTGTTATCATAGTTGTTAGCATCATCAATCTTCCCAGTCATTGGCCCAGAGATGGATATTTTGACAACAACCAGTGTTGGGGAGTAACGGAATACATGTACCGCCATTACATATTTAAAATACAAAATATGAGTAACTGCATTCCGTTACAGTTACCGTTTAAAAAGGTGGTATTTAGAATACAGTTACTTTGTTGAAATAAATGGATTACACGGTGGTATTTTCCTGTTTCATATTGTTGCAGGTCAGGACTGTTTGGGTTTTGTTTTGCCATGGTTACAGGATGACGCTCTAACCTTCCCAACACTGACAACAACAAATATGGTCCAAGTAGCAACAAAACAAAAGGTAGATATCATTTTCACCAGAGAATGAACCCCTTACATTTTAATGCAGATCTTTAAGTTGCAGGCTTATCATCCGGGAGTCTGTGATCTTGATTTATTACAAGATCTGCAACACAAATTCATAAATGTTAACACATTAAGACCCTCATGCATTAAAGCTGAGAGACAGCTTTGACATAATGAAATCTCTCAACACGTTATTTGTTCAATTAAGCACTGAACAACTGAGAGTTGAGAGGTAAATAACTCAGTAGTTTGCAGGTTTGTTGGTTTTGTGGGTAAAGAAAGCGAGAAGAATTATGGAATAGAAACACAAAGGTCCAAACTGGAGGCAAACTACCATCTTCTTGCTAGTTACTTGCTTACTTGGGCCACAGTCACTTCTCAAGCCTCCTTAAACTTGTAGGTCTCCAGAATGTGAACATTATCTGTAACTGGCATCAGCACGTTATGGTGAAGTGCAACCTGTATGTAATGGGCAAACACAGGAGACATCTGATAAAATGTCATTATGTCCTGCCCTCTGATGGAAACTTGTTATTAACACTGCATGTTGAAATGCTGATGACGGTTGTGGTATTAGAGACAATTTTAGGATTAGTTATTGGTCTTATTAACTACTAAAGTCTTATTAATTAGTAATTAGTTACTTATTAATTAGGGTTTTATTAATGAAACAAATCTCCATCACTGAAGAACTCCTTGTGCATAAATGTGACAAGAAATTGGCTTTGAGAAAACTGTAATATTTGAGGTTCTGGGAAAACAGAAAAAGCTCCACAGTTTCTTAGAGGGCACTCAGGAGAGTTCAGAATATAAAGGGCCCTATGGAGGTGTAGCTTAAACGTGGCAGTTTTCATTGAAGAAGTCACCATGAACAGAAGATGGATTGTTGTAAACTCTTAACTGATTGATTAGCATATGTTAGACAAAATAGTGTTGTCTGTTTGTAAAAACAAACAAAACAACAACAACTTAGTATTATATTTGCAAACAGTAAATTAAAATTTGGGTTTTTTCTATTTTGAAGCAAGTGTAAAGGATTAGCCGTATCTAATTATTGTCCTTTATGTGAACTGCAAGCAGTTTCTGTAGAAAAAGTCTCTCTGTAGGTCATTTCTAGGCTTGTTCTTTTTTTTTGGCGTTTACTTTACTGAGTGTCTGCTTGTGGCTGACTCCTTACTGACGTCTGATCATCTGTGGGCAGATAAAAATGGAGACAGACATCCTCCTCAGCTGCCAGTTTGACCACAAGCTTCTGAAATTGATTCGTAAATTAATATTGTCTTCCAGCCTCAGCAGGCAGAGACTGAAATCTGGATGGAATTTACATATTAGTCTAATAGAAATGAATGAGGCATCGGTGAGTGCAGAGCACTATCCATCATCTGCTCTGACACTAGGCGCAGGAGGAGAGAGTCGGCCTTGTTAGACTGTCACATGAGTAATAATAACGAAATAATGCAGAGCTGTGGAGATGTGATGTGGTGTCATCGCAAGGAAAAAGACAAGAAGAGGGGCGGTGGAGGTCAGAGCAGAAGAACAGTCTCCTTCACATCAGAGCGAGTCTGCTGGAATGAGTGTCACCACTGTGATGGAGCTGGTAGTCATTTACAATATCATCACTTTGACTCAGTGTCTGACTGCACAGAATGCGGGGACTCTCACATTCTTATGATGGTGGGTGGTGTCACTGGTGGTGCATGCTAAAAGAATTTCCTGTGCAGGATTTTCAGGATTTGAGGAAACTAAGAAAAGTTAGTTTAAATGAATGAATCGGCCAACAAGCCAATGAAAAATAAACCTAGAAAAACCAACTGACATACCAAAGACAAAACAATAAAAAAAAAATCAACAAACAATAAATCAAACCATGAAATCAATTTAATCAACTAAGAAAACAACCAATCAGTAAGCTAACAAACCCACCAACCAAACAACAAATTAACCTGAAAACCAAAAATAAACCAAACAAACTGCCCAACTATTGTAATAGACGCGTAAACTGATCAACTTACAGATAAACCAACCTACAAATTTCATCAAATGAAGATTGTGAAAAATTTCTTTCTTACTTGAAAAAGTCAGTAACATGAGGAACAAAATCTCTCCTTCTGTGTCTCTCTTGTCTACTCCAACTCAAGCTAGGCCTGTAATTTTAGAAAGATTTTTACCTGTGTCCTTACCTGAGCTGGTCAAGTTAGTTAATTCAATGAAAGCATCCTCCTGCTCTCTTGATATTTTACCTGGATCTTTGTTTAAAAAATGTCTTTCAGTCTGTTGGTCCCTGTGTGCTCACAATTATCAATACCTCACTGGTTTCTGGTCAGGTCCCTGTTTATTGTAAGAATGCTGTTATTCACCCACTGTTAAAAAAAACCTAAGCTTGATGCTTCTCTTCTTAGTAGCTACAGACCGATTTCAAAATTACCGTTCATTTCGAAGATTTTAGAAAAGGTTGTGGCTAAGCAGCTTATAGCTGTTCTAGATAAATACACCTCCTGGGTGAGGTGTTCCAGGCATGTCCCACCGGGAGGAGGCCCCGGGGCAGACCCAGGACACGCTGGAGAGATTATATCTCTCGGCTGGCCTGGGAACGCCTTGGTATTCCCCCGGATAAGCTGGAGGAGGTGGCTGGGGAGAGGGAGGTCTGGGCCTCTTTGCTTAGGCTGCGGATGAAGATGGATGGATGGATGGATAGATGAATACAGCATTCTGGATAAATTCCAATCTGGCTTTCGTAGAGCTCACTCTACTGAAACTACACTTCTTAGAGTCTCCAACGACATTTTGATGAGATGTGATGCAGAAGAATGCTCCGTTCTGTTGATGTTGGACCTGACCTCCGCCTTTGATACTGTGGACCATCATAATCTGCTAGATAGGCTGAGACACTGGGTGGGTATATCAGGGGCTGCTTTGGACTGGTTTGAATGCTATTTGCATGAACGATCCTTTTCTGTGGCTACCTCTAAGTAGAGTTCCTCTTCTACTTTTCTTGCCTATGGTGTGCCACAAGGTTCAGTTTTGGGGCCTTTATTGTTCTTACTGTATTTACTTCCTCTTCAACACTTATTGAGCACTTTTAAGGACATTTCGTATCACTGCTATGCAGATGATATTCAGTAATATACAGGGAGTGCAGAATTATTAGGCAAATGAGTATTTTGTCCACATCATCCTCTTCATGCATGTTGTCTTACTCCAAGCTGTATAGGCTCGAAAGCCTACTACCAATTAAGCATATTAGGTGATGTGCATCTCTGTAATGAGAAGGGGTGTGGTCTAATGACATCAACACCCTATATCAGGTGTGCATAATTATTAGGCAACTTCCTTCTCTTTGGCAAAATGGGTCAAAAGAAGGACTTGACAGGCTGAGAAAAGTCAAAAATAGTGAGATATCTTGCAGAGGGATGCAGCAGTCTCAAAATTGCAAAGCTTCTGAAGCGTGATCATCGACCAATCAAGCGTTTCATTCAAAATAGTCAACAGGGTCGCAAGAAGCGTGTGGAAAAACCAAGGCGCAAAATAACTGCCCATGAACTGAGAAAAGTCAAGCGTGCAGCTGCCAAGATGCCACTTGCCACCAGTTTGGCCATATTTCAGAGCTGCAACATCACTGGAGTGCCCAAAAGCACAAGGTGTGCAATACTCAGTGACATGGCCAAGGTAAGAAAGGCTGAAAGACGACCACCACTGAACAAGACACACAAGCTGAAACGTCAAGACTGGGCCAAGAAATATCTCAAGACTGGTTTTTCTAAGGTTTTATGGACTGATGAAATGAGAGTGAGTCTTGATGGGCCAGATGGATGGGCCCGTGGCTGGATTGGTAAAGGGCAGAGAGCTCAAGTCCGACTCAGATGCCAGCAAGGTGGAGGTGGAGTACTGGTTTGGGCTGGTATCATCAAAGATGAGCTTGTGGGGCCTTTTCGGGTTGAGGATGGAGTCAAGCTCAACTCCCAGTCCTACTGCCAGTTTCTGGAAGACACCTTCTTCAAGCAGTGGTACAGGAAGAAGTCTGCATCCTTCAAGAAAAACATGATTTTCATGCAGGACAATGCTCCATCACACGCGTCCAGGTACTCCACAGCGTGGCTGGCAAGAAAGGGTATAAAAGAAGAAAAACTAATGACATGGCCACCTTGTTCACCTGATCTGAACCCCATTGAGAACCTGTGGTCCATCATCAAACGTGATATTTACAAGGAGGGAAAACGGTACACCTCTCTGAACAGTGTCTGGGAGGCTGTGGTTGCTGCTGCACGCAATGTTGATGGTGAACAGATCAAAACACTGACAGAATCCATGGATGGCAGGCTTTTGAGTGTCCTTGCAAAGAAAGGTGGTTATATTGGTCGCTGATTTGTTTTTGTTTTGTTTTTGAATGTCAGAAATGTATATTTGTGAATGTGGAGATGTTATATTGGTTTCACTGGTAAAAATAAATTATTGAAATGGGTATATATTTGTTTTTTGTTAAGTTGCCTAATAATTATGCACAGTAATAGTCACCTGCACACACAGATATCCCCCTAAAATAGCTAAAACTAAAAACAAACTAAAAACTACTTCCAAAAACATTCAGCTTTGATATTCATGAGTTTTTTGGGTTCATTGAGAACATGGTTGTTGTTCAATAATAAAATTATTCCTCAAAAATACAACTTGCCTAATAATTCTGCACTCCCTGTATCTCCTTTAAGCCCCATGATTTTTCCAAGCTACAGATTTTGCATAAGTGCATAGACTCCATTAGATGTTGGATGGTTGGAAACTTTCTTCAACTAAATGAAGACTGAAGTTCTTCTTTGTGCTCCTAAAAATTTTGTACCTAGTGTTATGGAAAACTTGGGTCCACTTGCTACATTTGCAAAACCGTCTATCAGGAGCCTTGGTGTTAGTATTGATTCAGCTCTGACTTCGGATGCCCATGTAAAATCTTTGGTTCGCTCCTGTTTTTATCACTTGAGAAACATTGCTAAGCTGAGTCCCATTGTATCGCGCTCCGAATTAGAAATTGTCATTCATGCATTTGTTTCATCTCGTCTGGACTATTGTAATTCTTTGTTTACTTGTTTATGTAAAGCCTCTTTGGAGCATCTGCAAGTTGTTCCGAACGCTGCTGCAAAGCTTCTGACCAAGTCCTCCAAGTTTTCCCATGTCACACCCCTGCTGATTCAGCTGCACTGGCTCCCCGTTAAATTCAGAATCCAGTTTAAGGTTTTGACCTTGACTTTCAGGGCTCTGCATGGACAAGCACCAACATATATAAGTGAACGTTTACATCCATACATTCCCAGCAGGTCCCTGAGGTCATGTGACCAGGGCTTGCTTGCTGTCCAACACACGAGGCTGAAAACAAAAGGCAACAAAGCTTTTGGAACTGTGGCCCCCAGATTGTGGAACTCTCTCCCTTTGAGCCTGAGATCTGTGGACTCAGTGGTCGCTTTTAAAAAGCAGCTAAAAACTCATCTTTTTAAACTTGCTTTTGGTTGATTTTGATTTTTAGGTTTTAGCTTCTGTGAAGCACTTTGTGATTTTTTTATCTTGAAAGGTGCTATATAAATAAAGTTTTGTTTTACTTACAAACCAATAAACCATCAACAAATCATGCCGACAAACCCAGCAACCAACTAAACAACAAATCAATGTGCCAACAACCAAACTAACCAAGGACTACCCAAAAAAACTATCTATAAACCAAAGCATAACCAATTTACAGACAAGCCAACCTACTTAACAATAGAATCGCCAACAAATCAACCAACAAACTAACCTACAAACTAAACTGTTAATCAACCAACAAACCAGTAAACTAGCTATCACATGAAACAAACAAACTTGCCAAAAAATAATAATAAAAGAGCCAGCAAACCAACCGAATTACCCAACATTACCAACCCACCATCCGACCAACAAAATAACAAATAAACCTACTATTGAATCTACAAACAAAACAACCAGAACCAACAAATAAACTAACCGACATACAAAACAACCTACAAACTATGAAACAACTTTACTAAATGAATAAACTTAACATTAACTCATACGACAGAGCAACACAAGCAGCAATAACAAAACAAGTAAAAACAAAAAGGCCAAAAAACAAACTAACAAAACCAACCATCAAAACAACAAGCAAACTTACCAACAATCACATAAAGCAACAAATTAAATTAAAAAATAACCAACCAGAAAACCTACAGAAAAAAAACAAAAACAACCAATAAAAAACCAACAAATTAACAAATAGACTGAAAACAAACTAACAAACTAAGCAACAGTAAAGCAAACGTAAATTAATAACTAGAAATCAGGAAATTAACTAACCAACAGACCAATGACATACAGCATATAGGGTTTTTAAAAAATAAATAAAATAAAACTCAGTTTCCAAACCTTAGAATAACCTGCAATTTTTAATAAAATACTCAAACTATACCATATCTAAATATTTATTTAAAATATATGGACTGAAAATGACTTTTTTCAGTCAGTGCATGAATTGAGGCCCTGTGTAAGATTTCAAAATGAGCTGTACTCTGCTGTGAAATGCACCATACAGCATTGATTTTAGCTGTTTAGCTGTTTTTTTCAGGTTACTTGACATACTCTCTCCATATTATCAACTGGTTAGTACCACGTGGGAGTTTTGTACCCGTAGTTGGGAATTACTGATGCCATCTCCGTCTTCAGCTGCAGGCAGCTTTGCTAAGGTTTGAGTGTTTGCAAAAGCTTGTCGGTCATAAAGAGCCTGTCAAACTTGGAGCCCTGAGAGACACCTGAGAATGTAGCATTCACTGTAAAAAACATTCCTCCGAAGGTCTTTAAATTCTCTGCAGACAGGCCTGTTTGTCGCCCCACCATGAGCTCAGGCTGTAAAATGTCCACCCGCTGATGGTGCTGATTGAAGGTGACACTTGGGCACTTTTGGGGCTCGCTGTAGTTTGGACAAAATCTCTTTCCAGCTTTTGCTCTACGTACAATCTCTGAAAGATACATTTGAAGTTATTCTGGCTTTTTTTTAACACACCTTCAAGCACAACAATGTACTTTGGTTGTTACTGGATGGAAGTGTTAATGCCACTCTGGAGAATGATGCAAGTTCATGTTTCTGCTAACACCTAAAATATGAGTTTGAGGCACGAACCCGAAGCAGAATTTGTGACCTCACAGCTGTAGTTTGAAGTCCATCCTGCTCCAACAGCCAACACAAACACACACAGTGAAGTGAAGTGGAAACATGAGCCTGGACGTCCAGTGATGTAGGAGACATCTGGTATGCAGCAGCTAAAGTTTAAAAATGAAAAATGCTCCCATATACATAGATTCTGGGTTTCTTTATGAGGGAGGAGGAGCAGATGTCACTTCAAGAATTTCCAACAGTTTTGCTGAACTTCTGAATGGCAGATTTAAGTGAAGCTGCCAGACTCATGTAATCATCTTCATTCTGTCCAATCTCAAACTTTGTTTGTCCGAGCTTTGTGTTTCTGCAGCATAATATTTTAGATAGATGGATTAAAAAAACAGACACATGAAGGGAAATAAGTCTGTGATTGACCTCATCCTGGGAAAACTGCAGGTACACCTGATCAAGTCTTTAAAATGAAGACTCAAAGACTGTAATGAATGTAGCAAAGCAGCGAAATACTGGAGGAATTTGTGGAGAATTATCTAGAATTTCTCTGATCTTTAACAATTTTGTAGTAACTGTATCTATAGGATATCTAGTGTGTGTCAGATTAACCAATTATAGACTTCTGTTGTTGCATGACTTTGTTAGAGATGCAGTGGTAGCTCCAAAAGCGAGTCAGTCCCTATTGACTTCCATATTAAAATGTCCAACTTTACAGAAATAAACATATTTATAGCCTGATATAAAAACAGTTTTAGCCTCTATAGATAGTACCCTTCATAACAACTATAAAAGGAAACAAACTAACCCATCTGGATTTTGCAAGGCACATTGGGGATGTGGCCTCTCTCACTGACAGGTAGCAGCTAATTGGAGTCCTTGAACTGGGCCTCTGGAATGTGTTTGTGCTGATGGAGCCTTTTGGAACATTTCTAATACAATTATTTCATAAATAATGTGGCTTTCAGTTAGTTAAATTGTCTTTAATTTTAAGCTTTTGATGTACTTTTCTCCTTTTATTCAGAAAGAGCTTAAAACCTTCCAACAGCTGACTAAACTTTACCAACAGAATGTGACAAGTCAATGAAATCATAACTTTATGTCCAAGACACCAACGGTTGTGAACAGAAGTTTAGAAATATGATTGTCATGGTAATTTGGGGCTTTTAATGATTTCTTCAAACTGTTCTTTTTCCAGACTGGGATGATTGTACAGCCCAGTGATGCTGGTGTTCCAGCACTTTCCAGTTAATGGCAGCCTTGAGTCTTGGTGTTTCCTGGGTTGTTCCTGAACATATTAACCAATTTCCTCTCATCTCAGGGTGTCTGTTTGGGTCTTCTTGCAGAGCTTGGCAAAGCGATGACGCATCACAATAACTTGTATTTAAGTACAGTTGTTTTGAACTCATGATCTTGGAATCTGCAGTTGTTTAGAAACGGCTTCCCAATCTTCCCAGCTTGTGTAAATCTACACTGGATCTACATTAGATCTTCATTGACTTTCTTGGACTCTCTCATTGTTCTAAGTATTGATCAGTCCAGTGAGTGCCGTCAAACAAATCCTTCTTATGCTGCAAGAGAAACTAGCAAGTGTGGTCAATCATAATGACTAATGAGAAGTTAATAGGCTTTAGCATTGTCAGGTTAAAATATATTGTAGAGCCTTTTGACCCAAAAAGATCAGAGAAAATTCAAAATAAATTCAAACCCAGGTACTGTTTATTAAAGACATTAAAGATGTTTGCTGTACGATCATTACACTCCTGTAAAAGAATTCAAAAAAAGCATTAAAAGCCAAAAATTGCTGTGACCCTTATGCCCATGATAAATGGATGTAAACCTCTGACTACAGCTGTATGTATTAGATTGCAAAGATAACGACTTTAACAAAGTTAAAATGTGGCTGTCACCTTGCAAAAGTGATCAGATTATGCAGCTTAGAAAACAAAGAACTTGGAAACATTAGATTAATTAGAACGAGTTGTATGCAAATCTTAAATAACTCATTAAGGCTTAAATTAAAAACCAAATAAGAATTTAACGCCAGGTTAGGGCAGGTTCTCTGCTGCAAAACATCCCCAGTCATTGTTTTTTCCCTAACAAAGTTACAGTACAGTCATACTTCATGAGTGCTGAAACCCATCTTTCATCTTCCTCACTCAGTTATCGCCATCAATAAATGAAGGTGCTGTTAATGCACCATCTTTGAGAGTCTTATCTCCACCTCTTGTTCGGGCCCTGGTTGTATTTCACAGCCCGGGGCTATTTTCTTTCTCACTTCACATCTCTGAGAGGAGAAGGAATTCCAGTGGCAGAAGCAATCACAAGCTCCAGATCAAACGTATCCTCGGCTGAATTCCTTGACAGACTAAAATCATTTGTTCCTCTCAGCTCAGCGCTGCGTCCCCGGCATCGCTCGCTCCTCTCAGCTGGTTTGTTTTATGTGGTTTCAGCAGCCGAGTCCTCTGGGCCGCTCTGTCAGAGCCAATATTGGAATACACACAGGCTAACTGCAGCAGCAGCCGCCGCTCTGCACTCATCGAGCCCTTTCGCCTCCTGTTAGCGTCCTTTTTCATCAGCTTACCAGTGAGGATTTACATTATGTCAAGCCTGTTCTCGCCGGCAAGGCAAGACGAGGTCAGGGGAAGTTATTTCAAAGCCGCCCTGAAAGAGGTCGTCTTAAGAATGTGTTGGCGCCTCAGCCTGACATTCAACAAGGAAGGAGTGAAGAAAGTGCGTTGTCGGCACGGGGTGTGGGAACATGGCTTCAAAGACGAAAGTTTTGTTGTTGAATTATTGAAGCGATCAACACTCCTCCTCCTCCTCCTGCAGGAAATGATCAAGGGGCGGACTGATGAATAATAATATTTACTCAGCCACAGCGAGAACCAGGAGACGACAGAACCTGCTGGAAAACAGACTGAGTTGACGCTTTATTTGATTTACATGAGAGTAGGCTTTATGTTTTTGGACTGGGCTCATTACCAGAGCAGTTGTTAGCAAAAAGGTGGAATGAAATTGATAGCCGTCCTCTTGCTGCTTCAGCTTGACAGGTGATCGATTCAAGTAAAACCCTGAACCTGAACCTTTGACCCTACATTTGTCTGCCATATTTTGGGATTTGGAATGACAGTACCATCCATCTATGGGACTACAGAACTGTGGCCTTCATGCTTACCAGATCTCAACTTGACTGAACAGCTATGGTGAAAAGTAAATGGACTGTTTCTTTTATAGCACTTTTCAAATCTACTTGAGCACGCACTTGTTCATACAACATGCCTTATTCACCCATTCACACTTCATCGTACAAACACTTTTTTCTCCTCCTAAGTGTTTTCTATCTAACATTTAACACTCCAATGAACTCATTGAAAAGCAATTTTGGATTCAGTATGTTGCCCTTAGATACTTAAAACTGAAGACTGGAGCACCCAAAGAACGACTACCAATCTTCTGATTAGTAGATGACCTGCTCTACCTCCCGAGCCCCACCCCACATGGTAGATGCTGGACCTTCCAGCATTATTGTTAAAGCACTAAAGGAGGGTATAGTATAAGGGTTGGAGGAACAGGGATCATCCCTCTAGTAGATCTCAACACTTTAGAATTAGTGCGAAGGAATACCAAAACACCTGACTACAAAGAATCTTCCTAACATACTTTAACCATGTTCATAAATTACAAACTACATAAGATTTTGAGAGAATCAGGTCCAGATCATAATCTGTGCATAAAAGTCACTGTGGACATCACTATGTTGGTTTTAGGCTAGAGTCATGTTGGTTTGAGGGTCCTAGAAGTGACTGTATATGGATGAGTGGCTGTTAAATTATTAGCTGGCTTGGTTAGCAGGATGTATTGACAAACTGTATATATGCATCACATAGACACAGATAACTGGTAATTAAGTAATATTCAAATAAAATCCTAGAAATTTATTTACAAAAAGTAGAGCACAGACTTCTTAGATGGTCTGTAAGTACAGTTAACTGCACAGGAGGTATATTATTGGTCAAATAATTCTATTGAAATGTTCCAACAGCACAAACAAGGTCCAGAAGTCCAGTTCAGGGACTCCAATTAGTTAAGGTGAAGCCTGGCCACCTGTGTCACCAACCATTTGTGAGTAAATAATACTTTTAAGCCTTAATAACATTTAAACAAGTGAGTTGTAAAAAATAACTTATGATGGCCACTTGCTTGGTGCTAATGCTCTAGACTTGCTTTATCTCTGTTTTATTATTGGAAAGTACTTTGGTCAACTTTGTTGTTTTTAAAAGTGCTATATAAATAAAGTTGGATTGGATTGGATTGGATTATCTCACGTGGGTGTGTGGGACATTATATGGTCTTAATTATGTGAACGTGAAAAGGTTAAAGACTGTCTAGTCCTATTTTGTTGGACTTCAGGGGTGGGCAATTCATTTTCCCAAGGAGCCACATGAAAAACTGGGACTGTTTAGGAGGACTAATAGGTCCACCAGTAGAGCCCCTTCACAACAACCCCAGTTTCTCATGTGACCCCTTGAAGAAATGAGTTGCCCACCCCTGCCAAATAATTGTAATGCCTTGCAAAGTTCAG
Source organism: Diplotaxodon limnothrissa (assembly GCF_057381915.1). Taxonomy (NCBI): domain Eukaryota; kingdom Metazoa; phylum Chordata; class Actinopteri; order Cichliformes; family Cichlidae; genus Diplotaxodon; species Diplotaxodon limnothrissa. The sequence continues at coordinate 21,923,893 of NC_140617.1, read as the reverse complement.
GACTGTGGTACAAACCAACTTTAGAGACCATCCTGCAAAAAACAAAAGCAAACGCTTACATTAAAGCAGAACCATTTTAAAACATCTTAAACACTCCAGCCCTGAACATCTCTAGGGATTAGAGATTGTGAAAATGCAAATGTCGAAAGGAGTCACAGTTTACATCAGCCAGTCTTGTTTGAGAATGTGATCAATGCGTAGGTAAGAAGCCAGTTCGCTCAGTGGTACTGATAATGTGTGCTGCACCTTGCATGCTGTCATGATCGCTACCTTGACCAAACCAGAGTTCTTTCAGCAGTGAGAATAGGTCGGAAGTTGATTATTTTGTGCTACATGTAACTTCTCCCCACACCATCATGTGTGAAAACAGCTTAAATCAGGCACACTTTGAGCTAAATACAAACTGAGCTGGATACAAACCTTTGGTATTTTCTAGAGATATCTTGGATTTATATCTATATATCTATATATTTACTAATAAACTAAATATCTTGTTGGAATGGCTTGTGACAATCACATTTATGAGAATAAAAGTTTGACATTGTATAGCTCTGCAAACATCATAAAGACCTGGTTGGGCTCAGTTGGTTTCTTTAATTGTTACAAAAATGGTCCTTAAGCCCTACAATACACATTAAAACGACATTTTTAGGACTATCATTTATATTTTGTTGGAATATTGGATGCTTAAGTTAATCATGGCTAAAGTAATCCCAGTCAGCCAAAGGCTGAGGCTTCAGATTGCTCCAAACGCTCTGTTTCATACATTATTTTTCTACTCTTAGATCTTTATGATGTTAGAGAGAGTGGATGTCAGTAACCCAGGCAATTATAGACATACAAGCTCAATTGGCCTGCTTTCAAAGTCTTCTGTTGGGCCCAGGAAAAAAAATGCTTGAAATTGGCTTAGTAGGTGCATTTTAAACATTAATATTGCTCTTTGCATGGCATTGCATAGTGTTTCCTAAACTACAGCCAAATAGTTTTTTTTAGATACTGAAAAAAAATGTATTTCTGATTCTGCTGTGGATAACCTGGGCTGGAAGGACAACACAAAACACATGCATTTAAAAAAATCAAAGTCAATACTGTATTTCTTAGAAATATACAAAGGATATTTACATATAACGAGCACAACAAACTGTTTTCAACAGTGTAAAAAAGAAGAAAGCTTGAGTCTCTGCTCTGAAGTCTTCTCCTCTTCTCTCTGTGAGAGCACGGCCAAGTTATCAATAATTCCAGTCACAAATCAAGTCTCTGATGCCCAAATCTGAGATGCCACAGTTAATCTCAGCAGCAATGCAGCAATCAAATCACAGCTCACCAAGGGAAGTGGCTGTAAACTTGATGATAGATGGAAAAAAAAGAATAGTGAACTGTTTTCTCCTTGACAAATATTAAAGTTGAACTCAAGTAATTTACAGTGTGAAAGGTTTTAATTGAGTACACAGATAATTACCTGGTTGAATTTGCACGTTTTTTGAATATAACTATACGCACAACATGTGTTTGTTGTATCTGAGGCAGGCACTTAGTAAACTGATCTTACTGCAGACCTGTACAACAACTGAATAAACTCCCTTGTTCATCATTTTTGCTACCTAAGGCAAAAAAAAAAGAAAAAAGAATGATATGGCTTTTTGAAAAGACTAAAAAAACTGCCATTTTAAATAATTCATAAACAAGACTGTACAAGGAAACAACAGGTAGGCTACAGAAGCTTTCAGCTCACAATCACATCAATTCCAACTGCAGGGTTGAAGGGTTATTCTGCATCAGGGGTTCAAAATGTCTGCACACAGTTTGAGGCTAAGACATCAAGTTGAGGAACTTGCTCTCCTCTGCTAGAGCAGTCAGCAGTGAGCTCATGTCCCCGATGGCCATGTTCCCTGTCCCCGCAGGCACCGAAGGCAACGTGACCGAGTTCCTGGGCGTCGTGAGGCGAGAGGAGCTCTGGGACAAACTCTGGAGCAGACCTGGACTTAGCGTTCCCGACACGAGGCTGGAGTGATCCCCATCATCCAGCATGCAATCAAAGTCTATTTGGGCCTGCTCCAGTGCTGTGGTACAGTCACTGGTTCTTGCCGTCTGATTGGCGCTTGAAGTGGGAGGCACCACCTTGTTACAGTTTACATTACCATTAGGCTCATATACTTGAATCTGCCCTGTGTAGTACAAGGCATTGTCATTAGCATTATTGCTGCGGTGAAGTCCTAAAACTCCAGCAGTGGATAATTCGGAGTTAGCATTAGCAGCTTGCATCATTTGCTGCGTAACTTTTGGAACTGAAGGGTTCTTGTTCAGAGATCTCGGTTCGGTTGGTGGCCTTGGCTGAAAATTGTTCTGATTTCCAACTTGTGAGGGATTTGGGGAGTTCATGTTACATATTGATGTGTCAGTGTGTTCAATTTTTATCTGCACAGGCTGAAATCCAGCATCAGCAAAGTGCAAGTCAAAGGTCTCCATGTCACATGACTCCTGTTTGCAGTTGCTCCCACTAATGGTGTTAATGCAAGGCTTATAGGTGGTGTTACCATTCCTGTCATAGGGCTGGATGCCTTCAATTAACAGGGCTTCATTGAGATTCGATGGCTGCTGGAATCCTTGTTGCTGGAGGCAGTTTGCTCCTGGCTCGGAGTTCAGCTGAATGTACCTCTGCTGCATTGTGAGGTTCTGATTCAACTGCTGGTTGGAGCTGAAATGGTTGCTAAGAGATCCAAAATTGTGGTTTTGCTGGAGCACAGCCAGGTTCCCTCGAACCTGTAGTCTGGAGTACTCCTGGGAGGCATCCATGAGTCCTGAACTTGCTGGAACATTGGATGGCGAAGGTGGACACATCTGTTGCTGTTGACCTGGACTATTCCTCGAAGTGGGTAAAATCTGTGAGAGCAGATTCACAATAGCCATCCTTCTCTGACTGAAGTGCTGCTGCTGGATAGCCGAGGCTCCTTGGAAATCTTCATTTGTCTTGTCTCCATTATCAGGGATGTGACTTGTTGTCTCCATGGTAGCATTCTCTGAAATGCTTGGTGGTCGCAGACTATAAGGGTAACGGTGAAGACCTCCATCTGATCGATGACAGTCTTGCTGAGATAAACGTCGGTGATCTGCTGCAGGAGGTGGACAAGGCTGGATTGTCACCCTTCCACTCAGCGTGCCCATGCTGTTGTAGCGGTGCAACTGCGACTGGTTTAAAGTTTCTGGGGCAACCTGTCTCACAGGGTCACTGGCTCGACGGGGGATGTTAGATGGGACTTCGTGGGGCATCAAACTTCTTGTGGCATAGCTGCTGTACTGTCTGAAAGGTAGGCCTTTGTTGGTGGAGGGTTTCTGGGAGTCCTCATACAGGGCTGCATGGGATTGCAGACACATTTGGTCCATATATGGAAGAGGTGTAGGTGGTACGCCCCCAGTGGCAGCTGCATATTTTGCCTTGAGACGGTAGTGTTGGGCTGGGGTCAGGCTCAGAGGGCTGGGAAGACCCACTGCTCCAAACACTCCTGCTCCTCCGCCACTCCCACCACACTGACTAGCCTGACTTGAACGCCGTGAGATGTCGGCAGAGATGGGGTCGTAGGAGTCCGCAGAGCTGATGTTGCTGGGGCGGTTGGCACCAAATTGTGAGGCCTGGCTGGAGCGCCGACTGGAGAAACAAGGGGAGATGCCTGAGGAGCGGCGACTGAGGGTGTAGACTGAGCTCAAGGTGCTGGAAGTGCTATCACGTCTCTCGGAAAGGTTTTCTAGCACAGTCATTTTACTAGAGCTCAGTTCACCAAAGCTAGAACCAGGGAAGGACGCCGGACCCCCACCCATATTTTGGCTCTCCAGGAGGGAACCTGTGAACAAACAGACGAGAATGAGAAACTCTAGATCTAGAGCTACTTTGTCAAGCTTGTGGAGCTTTTTTTCAGGTATTTTTAAACTCAATCGAACAAACATAAAATACTAGGAACTTGCTGGTGGACCAAATGTAGTGCGTTTCATTGAATTAGATTCTATCTGAGGGGGCAGTGGGTGTATGTGTTCATATGAAAGAAGGTGCACCTGCTCTTTCTACGTCAATTAATGCCACAAGTAATACCACATATACTTTTTCCGCAATAAAAAACAGATCAATATTCAGATAGCTCACTGGGCAGTTTCTCATTCTAGTCCATGGTCTTGATGAAAGTCCTTTGTTGTGCTCTGCAGCTTCAGTGAGTTCAGCACAGCAGCATAAACCTCCATCCTCCAGAGTAGAAGGACTACCACTCAGAACTGGAAAAGCACCTGAATAATGTGAAGGATCCCTGGGTCTGCCTTGGTTGGACATACTTGAAACATCTCTCTCAGGTGTCCAGTCAGATACTTTGGGTACCAGGGAAGGACTCCATGTAATCATGTTCATTTTATTAATCTTCTCCTAAATGACTGAGCTCATCACCTCCAAAGCTGGTCTCAGACAAAGTGCTAAGGAAGCTCAGCACGTATCCATGATCCTATTGTTTCTACCTACAGCTTATGGCCATGGATGAGGATGGAACAAAGATGGATCTAGTAAACTGACAGTTTCAACCTTCACACTCAGTTCTTCTGCACGGTTATAGGAGGATTGTCCAAGTAAAGTCCTGTCCAAGTCTATTCATGTGTGGGAAACGTTAAAGTAAAGTGTCCACCTGCTTACTAATTAGTTCTTGGATTGGAAACCAAATCACCTAAGAAAAGTGTTAACTATGGAAAAGTTTCTATATTTTTAGTGAAAGGTTGAAGTGAAGTGAATAACTGTCAAAGCAGCTTTAATCTAGACTTTCTATCAACTCACCGCCTGCCAGTATGGGTGGGAGCTTCGTCCCGAGGACCACAGGTGGTGTTGGGTTGTTGGTCCACTGGCAGGAGTCCCTCACTGTCTTCAGTTTCTCCTTCTTGAGATGCTCCAGGCGCTGGCTGGTGCTGAATTGCTTTCTAAAGCGAAGACCCACCGCTGCGACCCCACTGGTGGAATCTTCAAAGCCCAAGGACTCCACAAACGGCAGGTCATCCAGGGTGCTGAGGTCCCCTAGGCTCCCCCCGCTGTGCGCCGCCATCTCTACTCCACTGTCATTGTTGGTGGCACTGCCAAGTGGTGATGGTTCGCTGCTACATGATGACTGACCACCAGGGCTGGACTGATACATCTGTGAAGAAGGAAGAGAAAGAGAAGGAATGCAGAAAATGAGATTTTAAAAAAAGAACATGAGCAAAACAGAAAGAGACACAATAGTTTGTCCTAAAAACAGCTTTTCTGTAGTAGAACAAAAATGGGACAGTGGTTAACATGGCATGAAAAACAGTGAATCAGTGAGTCTTTTATCCTCCCCCAGCTTAATTGTAAATAATGAGTGTGTTTTTTGGGGATGGGGGTGAAGAGGTGGGGGCGCACCACAGATTACAGACTGTCTTAGTCTGTCTGTGAATTAGAAATGGGCAGGATGAAAGGCTGCTTGAGCCTGAGCCAGAGCGCCGGGCCAATCATCACAACATGTGATCACATTTCCCTCTCCAAAAAATCAACTGTCAGGGTGGAGGCTGCTCAAACATTTAGGTGAAGCTTGTTGTTCTCTTACCTTCACAACTATATCTTTCAATGTTAGTTTTGTTTACATCAAATTCGAGTTAACAGAGGGTTTAACATGATGACAAACCTCTCCAGTCGGACTAAGGACAGCAATGATTAGACGGTGTATATCCACTGCCTGGCCTGTTTCCTTGCAGTCTCTAATATATTCGCTGCTAAAAAAGCTGTCTTGATCACAGCTTGCTGGTTGGCTCAGTTTGCACAACCAATTCCCAGTGTTTGAATATTCATCCAGGAGTGACTTTTATCATGGTCTGTGATGGGTGTTTGATAGGTCTCTGCTGTGAATGTAATCCTGTGTAATGGAAAAATGTACACCGTAGTACCATTTCGAGATAACAACGTCATGCATAAATAACTCCCTGCTTGTTTCAGATGACTAAAATCTCAGAAACTAACTGGATGCAATTAATTCCAATTTAATTATACAAATTAAACAAATCCCATTAAAAAAAACAAAAAAAAAAAAACCCAAGAAAAGCTACTTCAATAAGAGATTAGGCAATGTAGAGTTGTTTTTAGTATTCTACCCTGAAAAGGATTATAGTCCTTCTTGACTTTTGGTACTTTAAACAGCTGTTACTGAAATAGGGCAGGGCTTCTCAGACGTTAATCAAGGACCAGCCCCCATGCCAGAGGTTAAGCCCAGTGCTTTGGAGTCAATGAAATTGACCTTTCCACCATGTTTGTGTTTTGTGTGCCTTTTGGCATGTTTTAGTTGCCATTATCTGACACATTTGGCTGTTTTGATGAGTGAAATTACAGAGTTTATTTTTTGGGTAGTGGCTTCATCCATTTTATATTTAAAGCCTATGGAAATGGTGGCAAATATATGGCAAGTTATAGTCTCATCAAGAAAATTACAGTGAAAAAAACTGCAGTTTTATCAATAAAATGCTCTGTTTGTCTTGCTGGAATACCAGCATTAAAAAGAAAAGCATGAGACTTAAAGTATTTCTAGCAGTATTTCAAGTTGTTTAGATTATACTGCAGTTGCTAAAAACAAAACTTCTGAACCTGACTCAACGTGATTACACACAAGTCTGTTACACACTTGCATAAATCAACGGTTTATGAAATGTGACCATTTTTTGATTATACAGTACTGTGCAAAAGTCTTGAGCCTCACATCATTTCTTTAGACTTAGCTAGGAAAAGGGGAACAACTGGACTCGTAAATGGAAATAAAGCATACGGCAATTCAAATGAGCTGGAAAGGTTTCTTGTCATTTCATTAATGACTGATAGTGCTGCACCGTGGGTTTCTTTTACTGCACTGGTAGTGTGTTTGGGATCATCATGCTGAAAAAGGTGCTTATATCAATCAGATGCTTTTCAAAAAATATTGCATTGTGGATCACAGTTTGATGGTACTTTTCTCTGTTCATATCTCATCAATTTTGACAAGATCTCCAACACCACTGAGTTATATGTAGCCCAAAACCATGACAGAGCCTCCACCGTGTTTTACAGATGTCTGTAGACACTCACTGTTGTACCTGACCACATCTGTACATACTGATAATGATTTTCACCACAGATTTTTTTATTTGGATTCATCACTCTATCAGAGCTGCTGCTGATTTTCAGTCCAGATCTTGTATAATCCAGCCTCAGTCTTTTCTCCTTGGTCCCCTTCATTAAAAATGGCTTCTTATCAGCCAAACTTCCACTGAGACCATTTCTGATGAGGCTTCAGTGAAGGGCCACATACATCTTAATATTTTCAAGGACACACTGCACACCATGATGAGTTATGGCAAGTTTTCAGCTAATAGCTCTTTGGGAATCACCTTGGTGCAAAAATTCTATTTTGTTTTGGTCTGTCTTTGGCACATAAATTATGTGTTTATGTGACAGGCAGCTCGTAATAAAGTGGCCAAAGATGCAATTCAAAATGTGTTCTTTGTTAACTTGTTTGATTCAGGTGTGCTGACACCCTGTGTCAGCACACCTGAATCAAATAATTAGTTCATTACCAGCCCTCTGGAGAACTTCAAGACATGTTGACGTCATTTAGCCATTTAAATCAGCTGTGTTGGATCAAGGACAACCCTGGTGTAGACACAACACTGTTTCTTCTGTTGAGAGTTAACAATCCTCTGGAAATGGACAGGTACAAGGAATGGAATTAAAATTAATGAAAAAGTAGCCAGTGTTTAAAAAAAAATTGAAAGACCTTCAAAGAGCCTGAACTAATATTGCTCACGGCCACTTTAAAACATTACAAGAAAATCTGGCACCTTGGAATGAAAATGAGGAAAGGAATGGGAGAGGGTAATGAGGCATAACTCAAGATGGCTTTACAACAAGAGTGGGGAGAATAAATCTGGAGGTGTTTGGGACTTTGAAGCTGCTGTTCTTTGGTCATAATGTAATTTTGGAAGTGAATCAGTGCAATGGAAAGGAAGGAAGTTGAAAGATGGTAAATAAAAAGGACTTTAAATAATGTACAATAGTTATAAGCCACAGATGAGCTCACCTCAGTAAGGTCTGTCCATAAGGAAAGTCAGAAAGGAGAGAGAAATGAAAACAATGAGGCAGGAAGCTGAAGAAAGGTTAGAACAAAAAGGCATGCTGGACTAAAAGAAGAGAAATAAGAGAAATACTTCATTAAACAAAAGAGGTTTATACTAGAGTTGTTAGAATCAAAAGCTGTGTAGTAAAGTCAGCATGCAGTACATAACTCGTCTAACTTTGTGCCCCTGTGTGTGTGTGTGCAGATTTGAGCGGTCTTACCATAGAGTTTTCTGTCTTGATGGATTTGACCTGCAGGTAGTCCTCCACACCTCTGGGGGAGCTGTTATCCAATATTTTGTCTTCCCTGTGGGTTCGCTCTCTTGGACCCGTCTCATTCTCGCTGTTCTCCCGGGGTGGCAGTGGTCTGGGTGGCAGGTCGCTGCGCTGCTTCTTGGTGACGTGGGCCTCAGGGCCGTGCACTGTCTTCACGTGCTTCCTGAGAGAGCTGGGATCGGTGTAGCGCTTGGTGCACCCGGGGATCTTACATACGTAAGGTTTCTGTAGGTGCAGAGAAAAAATCATTCAATGCTGAAATAAAAGACTGAAAACTACCGAAAACTGCAGTTCCCAAATGTTATGGTGGCCACATCCATCTTTATATATACGGTCATTAGAGCCTGCATATTCACTGTGAGGGTACATAGTGAACTGTGACTCCAGCAGGCTGTGCAGATCTGCTGTCAACAGCTGTTAGCACTGAACGTTTAATGAGGAAATCAGCAGAAACAATCAGTGACTTTGGGATTTCTCAGCAGTCAGAGGCAACCTGCAGGTTTTAACTCCCTCTCTAATGCTGCGGACCTTTTTTTATTGAGTTGTATCTGAGCTGCATGTGAGCAGCTCAGTGTGACCGTGGGCTGTTGCAGCGATGCCGAATTCCCACTCTGCAGTCCCACTGAGCGCTCTGAAACACTGCCAGGATTCATTTTCTGCTCCTGCAGGTGGTCTGGCTCCTGCAGGGGCGGCAAGCATGATTCGCCCTAATGCATTGTGGGCCGTGGAGCTCATTATGCCTCCACCTCATTATTTACTCACAAATGTCTGCAAGACTTGCACAGGGGGACACAAAGGGTGCTGGCACCACTTCGTACAGACACAAAGGAACAAACCTGCTGCCCAACATGAAGCCTTCAGCTCACCTGAGGCGGAGGTGAACTGCTGTCACTACCTGCAGCCTCACATCTCCACCACTTCAATCGCAGCGCTCTGAGAGAATTTGTTATGCAGCTCCATAAGAGAGTCTGTGTGAAGTTTCAGTGAGCGGAGAAGTCTTTTGTACCTCGTTCGAGTGCGTCCGGTTCTGGTGCTTGGCCCGGTCCGAGGCGTTTGAAAAGGCTTTGTTGCATCCTTCGTGCTCGCAGACGTATGGCTTCTCGCCGGTGTGCGAGCGCAGGTGGGTTTTTAGATTCTCCAGGCGGGAGTAGGCCTTAGAGCATCCCTCAAACTGCACAGGAAGACAGGAAATAATTAAGTGACTCTAACAAACAAATGGCAGCAAAAAAATAAAGACAAAACACAGATAACTGTCTGGATAAACAGTTAAATAACCAACAGGGTAACACAAGGCCTTCATAGTGGACATCCTAATATTTGTGTGGTACTTTAAAAGTAGATATTCACTTCTATTTATACAAGTAAAGACTTTAAATCATATCGTGAGACTGATAATTATGATTAAAGCTTCAGTCACACAGGCAGAAAAACCAGTTGGAGACCAGTTGGTTGCAAAGCAGCAGTTTAGCAATTTTTTTGGAACAAAACTTAAATATACTGTTACAGGTTATAAATCCATCAACTGGGGTTTGGGTCAAAACCAGGGGTTTACAGATGTTGTGTGGGTACAAATTCTTTTAATCTGACAGTAAAATGATGAATGCTTCAGTAAGAGGAAGTCTGAAGAAATCTGTGTGTTTTCCAGATGTGTGCATATGTGCAGTTGCTGGTGTTTAGAGAGCATGAGGGGCCCTGTGGGAGCCTGAAGAGGGCGCAGAGGCCATCCGTTACCCACCGTGCACTTGTGTGGTTTCTCCCCCGTGTGTCGGCGCATGTGAACCACCAGCATGTACTGAGCTTTGAAGGGCTTCTGCTCCCGCGAACAGTCCTCCCAGCGGCACACGAACTCCTTCTTCTCTCCGTGGATGTGGTCGTTATTGATGTGCTGTGGGACACACACACACAGAGAAATGAGAGGGTTTTCTGGGGAGAGCTGTCCACTAAGAGGCTCCCACGTTGTTCCCGGTTTAATGTTTCTGTGGAAATCCATCTTATCAGCGGAAATCTCAAAGGAAGGCTGCAGCAGATGAAAGTCTAATTGGGAATACGTAGACTGCCTGCGACAGTGGAAATGAACATGGGTTAAAGAGCGAAATCAGACAGCTCACTAAAAACCATTTCTTCTTAAAATAAATCATATTTTTTCTTAGCATTTTCGACAAGCTTCATCCTTTTATTGTGAGTGTTTTCAAAATTGACCTTTTTTTCTCTTATGTGTCTTTGAAACCTCAAATTTATTCCTGCTTTAACAGATTTTTGAGAGAATAAAATGCCCTCAAAAACTCAATAGAGCCTCCCGTGGAAGGTTATTGACTTACCTGATTATCTAACCCAAGCGGAAGACAGTTTGTTGTAATATTTGCACAAACACAATTATTTTCGTGATTACAACTGCTTGACTTCCTCTTTTAAGGACCGTTCAACCCCAAAATAAATGATCTATTCTTTCCTCATGCTCTAGTTTGATTTGGTATCTGTTTTAAAGCTATCAGCTGTCAGAAATTCTGCCTTTTCACCAGTATAGTTAAAGTAAAATGCACTTGAAGACCCGATGACTGTCTCTTTTCAGAAATCACTACAGGCATCAACTATTTTTTTCTGCCGAATAACATTTGCTATATGTGTCACTGTGCAGAAGGAATCGTGCATATATTTGTGTAAGGATGTCGTGTGCACCTTTAGGTGAGCCACAATCTTCCTATGTGTAGTGGATGTAGACAGTGAAAGAAAATAGTTCCCACATGCTGTAGCCCCTACACAGTTGTGGATTTTTAATAACAGAGAGCATAAAGTAGGGATCGTGAACCTGTGACTGTTCTGGCTGTCTCCAACTGCTCACTTTGATGGAAATGAATAAGTCCAAATTTAGTTTTTTTTTAAGAATATCACTGCGTTTACTGGTCTGAGGATTGTTGTATTTATGACTAAAGTTGGGTCATCTGCTAATCAGAAGGTTGGTGATTTGATGATGTAAACTATGATCCCAAATTAAAGTCAAGCATTTGGTTTCAAAAAGCCAAAATTGCTGATGTCCCAAAAACTGGACGACTCACGCCTAAACTATCTAGACGGACGAGCATCACTACAGATCAGAAGAAAAATATGTAAAATGGATTTTGGGATGAATTCTTCCTTTAAATAAGCTGCCAGCAATGTTGGGAAATATGCTTACATGATTTATTCCAGACAAGTCCCCCAAAAAACTTCCTTCAATTACATAAAGTACTGATTTAACCAAATTCCTCTGAGAAGCCACAGGACTGATATTAGTGGTGTTAGGATGAGTCACCTGCTGATATCTCGCGGTAAAGACTAGTGTATCCATCCACTTTCCACCTCCATGCTGTGTCTTTGTATGCAGATACAGCCAGTGAGCACAGGTTTTGATCATGTTACTGATCAATGGAAAAATGATTCCTCACATGTTTACCCTTGAATCTAAAGAAAACAAATGAGTGGAGCTCTGCCAGGGAGAGGATAGGATCTAATGAAGTTTACAGGAAATGTGGTCTCGATTTGTAAAAAACAAGGGCACAGCTGACAATTACCTCGACCACAGACTCATTTGTTTACAGCGCTGCGATCAAAGCATCAGAATCATGTTGAATCTGAAGCTCCGGTGTTTGAAAATGCCACACATAGCAGCTTTAAAAGTCTGTAAACGGTCACAGAGCTGGTTTATGTGAGACTTTCCTCAGATGGACAGAAGAATCGGGGTTTAATGAATGATGGACAGCAGCCTCCCAGCCCTGCAGGACCCTCACTAATCCTCCTCACTCTGCTGCCTCTTTTCTCTCTCTGCTTCACTGCAACTGAGGAATGCCTAAGACCCTTTCAGCCAAGACTCTGCGTGCTGCGATGAGAAAAAATGAAAGCGATGATGGTTTGGAGGTCAGCTCGTCAGCCAGAGGAAAAACTCAAAACAAGCATGTACAAGAACTGAATGAACACAGAGGTTGTTTTCAGTGTCCAGGTAGATGTTCACGTAGATGATCAAAGAGCTCATTCCTGACCTTTGGAACAGAAAGTCAACATTTAGTTTTTAGGAATTAAAAGATTTTATTTCCCTTGTTTCAGGGCAGATTTTCTCATTTTCAGTATCAAATTTGATCCCGAGTTGTCTTCCAGTAAGGTCGGCATTAAACTTGCAGCTTCATAATGTCAGGACCAAATAGGAGACATTACAGCACCTACGTTCAACTCTTATTTGTATCGAAGTAATGTTGCTGTTATATTTAGTTAACTTATTTCTCTAGGTAGGAGAACACAGCTAATGCAGATTGTTTTTTACAGCCATAAAGCTAACACTAGTATTCCATCTCTTGAGTGGAAAAGGTCAGCTAGCCATCCAAACCATCTGGTAACTTAGCAGGCCAAATTTCAAATGATTTATCATCTGCAAAACTGGAGACTCTCTGCTGTCCTGTGAAAAACTAAGCACAAGCTCACTGCTTCCACTGAAATTAAGTGAGAAAGTAAATTAGCTCGATTAACTGATCATCATCAAGCTAGAGCACCTCTACAAAAGCAGAGGTTTTGTCAGTTTTCTGATGTGCAGCATTCAGGTGTGTATTAACACAATACTACACAATACTACTATCCAGGAGTGGGAATCCCAGCAAGATCAGACGTGCAATACATCTCAGAGGTACATCTCAGACTTTACAGGCCTCAGTTAGCATGTTGAATGTTAAAGCTCATGACAGCACACTTAGAAAAAGACTGAACAAGCTTAGGTTTATAATGTTGCATTGAACAAAACAAAAGAGTTCAGCAACAATGTCCTTTGGATAGGTCAGACCATAATGGAGACGTTTGGTCGTAATGCACAAAACTAAACACAGCAGTCTGCACACCCTGCAGCCATCAAGTCAACTATGAACTCTTCTGTATACCAAAGTATTCCAGAGTCAAATGTGAGCCTTTTGTTTGATGGGTAAAGCATACAATGATCCCAAGAACAGCATCAAATATACAACAGAATGACTGAAAAAGACAATGATAAAGGTGTTTCAGTGGCAAAAGTCAATGTACTGAAGTAATGTTGCAAAGAAGATTGACTCCACGATGATGTGAAAGACCGATAAAGTCATACAGCAAACCATTACCTCAAGTTATTGGTGCTGAAGGTGGTTCAACAAGCTATTGAATCATGGGCAGTACTTCTCTCTTTGTCAGCAGCAGTATCTGCCAGAATGGCAGTAGTTCATGCTGTGGCATAACAATGTGTTGGATGTTCACAGGGAAACTGAGGTTTGTATATAATATGTGACGATCATAATTTTTATGGTTCTAATTTTTGTTTGGTCAGGTTTAAGGAGACCATAGTTTGGCTGCCACAAGAGGAACCCAACCAAGGTCACCAGTCTAAACAGGAGTCATTTTAACCTGTTAAGCAACAACAGAGTTTCATATAGAATACAGTTTGAGTCGCAGTTATCTATCATATTTTATATCTTCCCCCACTGAAAAAGCTATGTCCAGATGAACAGAATCAACTTTCTGGGACCTTCATATTTTACTTTTGTTTTAAATGAGTGCTTGGTGCATGATGTGTGAATGATGCAAGAAAAATTGACTAATAACATTCAGATTTGACATTCTCATTGTTGGAATTTAAACTGATTGATTTTTAACCACAACTGAGCCAAACCAAACTCTAATAGTCTAGATTTAATATCTTTATCTGAGTTTTCAGAAGCTACGTTGATCATATGGTATTTATTCAAGAGGCAGATAGGGTTTTCATTGGCCTGATTTTTATGGTTTCAGGACAAATCTTTCTGTCAGCTTCATTTCTTTTAGGTTAGCAAAGGTGTTGAGATGTCAGAATATTTATCAGTTTGCAGACGGTGGTTTTTTTGCAGTCGTACACTTACGTGGACCAGCTGGTCCTGCGTGTCGTACTCTTTGGTGCAGCCTTCCCAGTGGCAGTTGGTTTCGTAAACAGCCTCGGGCTCCTGCTTACAATCGTCCCGATCCACGTCATCCTTCAGGTCCAACAAGCCACTGTGATGGTTCTGTAGAGAATCCAGACCGAACACTGTTAAACACATGTCAAGCTGTCCTTTATTTTTCTCAATATAAATGAAAAACACCGAGAGTTATTTATTCGAACTGAAATAAGCACGTTTTCTCGCCTTCATCTGAGGGCTTGTTTGCACCAAGCACATGTGGAAGCGTTTACTGCCCAGCTGTTAGGAGTCACATTCAGCTGTTTGTTCATATGTTTTACCTGCCACGAACACCAGAGATGGTAAATTACAGATTAAAGCTCGCACCGCTCCATCATGCTTCACTGAAGTTGAAGAGGTTGGCATCAGATTTGTTTTGACAACCTCAACCACAAACACACACGCGTGACTTCTGTTTACAACTCCACGTTAGCTTGTAATTCAGCAGCGTGAACGTAAATGAACCAAACACTGAAATCTCACATTGTCAGCTTTGTGTTTCTGAGTGTGTGATCAGGCGTCCGGGCTCGTCTTCAACAGCGGCAAATCTGGTAAACCTGTTGAGAAACTGTGTTTCTCAAACAGTTCTTTCAGTTTGATAAAAGCTTTCCCTGTTTTCTAAATATCGCCTCCACTTTCCCCAGTTTTCACTGTCTAAAAAACTTCCAGAATTTCCAAAATTGTTCCCACTTTTCCTTTCACAACTTTGACAAAAATCAAAGAATGTCCCAGAGTTGTGATCAATTATTCCAACCAAATGATATATATATATATATATATATATATATATATATATATATATATATATATATTCGCGTTCCAAAAAATTCCCAGACTTTCCAGTTCACAACTTTGTAAAAAATTGAAACTTTCCTCAGATGTCCCCACTTCCTGGAAGTGTCACTGTTTAAAATGTTCTCCTGCTCAGTGTCCTCACCAAGACAAATGTACAGGGACGCTCACACATGTCTGAGACACAAACTGACACGTAGTTTGTCCCACGTGGCTCCCGGTACACTTCCACCAACACAAAGACGCACACACACACTGACACACAAGGTGCTGACTGCAGCATGTTTGTCTCTGCCCCACGCACGCGATCTTCATCAATTCTGGTGGCCCCAAGACGACTGCGCGCACCGCCGTCCCCATGCATCACGCCCAAACCTGCCTCGCTATCGGAGAGAAGCCGCAAATTTGTCAAAAGGAAGAGGAAAAGGCTCCTCACATGACAATAAAGCCCGGCCAATATTTCATGAAAATGAAGTGCTCTGGCACAGTTTACAGTGGCCGCGGAGGGAGAGGGAGGGGGAGCCAAACGAATGGATGCAAAGCTCTTATCATGTGGAGTTTTTCTGTATCCGAGATGCGATTTACAAGAAGGTCACAGGAGGCTGTGGCGCATCAGGGGCCACGGATCAGGACACAGAGAGTGAAGGCAAACAAATGTTCCCACTTTCCTGTCCAAACTCCCACGGTTCTCAAAACAGTCCAAAAATGTCACCTCATGATCCAAAAAAGGTCCTGATTTTACAAACATCTGATTACTCATTACAAAAGGTCGTGACTTTTTTAAAAGCATTGTTAATGAGTGGCGCCAAAGTTTCTTTCAAAACTAAGTCCCGTCTTTCCACACAATGCCTCTTTCTAAAGAGTACTCACTCCTGAAACTACGTTCAGACTTTGTTGAGCAAATTATCTATTTACAGTTCAAGTCTCAGTTAACTCAAAGGTCATTTTACTCCATATAACCCTGATGCAAAGCAGTAAAACACATTTTTCTCTTATTCTTTCGTACCGGTGAACAGGGAGACGATGGCCTCAGTCCTTCTGCTTCAGGCTTGACCTTTGACCTTTTGGTGTTCATAGGGTCAACTGTGCTGCTGACGGCCGAGTCGCCTCTGTGGTTCTGAGGAGGGGAAAGATTCAGGATCAGACACCTTTAGATGTTATGCAAGAACATCTAGAACGGATTTAAATGAATTGAAGTAAAAGTTTATCTCCAGTAAAAATCCTGTTACTCCTGCACAATAATCATATTTTTACAGGAGGGTTACTGTAACCTAAAGTTCAAGATGTACGGAAGCCCGTGGAGGACAATATTACTATTTTGAGTGATTTATCTGCTGTTCTCCTTCTGTTTGTGTATATATTTATTGTTATTTATTTTATTTTTTGTTTGTTTTAATTTGTAATTTTCTTACTTTCTAACTTAATACTTTTTCTTACTGTATTTATTTATTGTTTTTATGCTGTTTTACATGTGATACTGGGTTATATAAATTACACTAACTTACTTTAAGTGCATTTAAGTTGAAATTTAACATTTTTTGCATTAATATGGTGTCACCCTGTGGAGTAGATTTAATATTATTTATATGAAATAGTGACAACAACAACAACAACAACAACAAGCAACCAAGACAAAACCCCACTAGAACAAAAATTAAACTATGCAAACATTTCTATATTTATCATAGAGTAATTCATATTCTCAGCTGAAAAACTCTCTAAAAAAGGCAAATCCAATTCAAAATATAACACAAGGCAAATCACCGGCCCCTGTTCCCTTCTGCAGGATCTACACGATGCCCTTCCTAACCTCTCACACAAACATCTGTAATCTGAGCCAGACTCCGAGATTAAACGACCAGATTAGACAGAGAAACCAAGTGTTGGAGTAGAGAAATGATGGGTTTGCCCCCGAGAGTTTACCTCCAAGGGGGACACTGCGAGCATGTGCGGAGGCTGACACCGCAAATAAAAACACTGAGAGCGCCGTGACCCGGTGAGCGAGCGGAGGGCGGGATGATGACAAACAAAATCTACAGTGAGAACAAACAGCTGGAAACCGGAGCTGCAAAATTCAGGGTTCGGCTAAACAGTTATTTCAGCAGCTGGCATGGAGAAAAATACCTGGGGAACAAAAAGGGGGAATTTCCTGCAACCGCACAGAAATCAGAGGCTTCAATCATCCAGAAAGCTTCGAGTACACAAAACTCTGTCAGCTTACAGCTGTCTTAAACTTATATTATTTTCTCTGTTTATTTAAACTCAAACCAGACAAAACTGTCTTTTGTTTGAAGAACTTTAAATACTGATTCAAATATACGAGGCAGATGTTTACAGTCTTGTTTTTTAAAACGGCAAAAGAAATAAAAATGTATAAGAAATCTACAATATCTAGTAATGACAGTATTCAGATGTCGGTGTGTTTATGACTTCCACCTAAGAAGCTGTCATACTGTAAGAATAAACATTTTACGTCTGCTTAGTCAAAATAGAAAATTAACAACAGCCTTATAAGAATGTGCCAACAGAGCTGATGTTACTGAACCAGTGAAAATGTGCTTAAAAAATGACTTTTATAGAAGGAAAATGCAGCGACTACCAGAAACTGAGTACAAAAATGAAAAAATAATAATCCTTACTAGCAACAAATAAAAAGAGTTTAATGCTGAAAATCAACAAAAAATAGAAATTAGATTATTACTTCTGAAAAATGAATCCAGAACCAGGTCCTATGTGACAAGTTAAACAAAAAAGAACAAGTAGGGCTTTTTTAGCAATTTTTTTTTTTTAAATCTTTAAAAAGCATTTTTTCTTTAAAAGAGGTGGAAAACCAAAAGCTCTCATTCACTTCAAGATTATTTGAACTTGTTTCTAACAGAAACTGCTGCTAAATTCTGTCCAAATCAATATGACAGCATCTTCTATAGACACATATAAATATGTGAAGACTGGAAAATATACTGAAAAGGAAAAAAACTGAATCAAGTTACGGGAAAAAATTTTTTAGACTAAATTCTCAGCTTTGAGCATTCCTCAGAAATGTGGATGTGTTTAATTTTAGTCACACACCAGTTAATCAATCAATCAATAATTCAATCAAGCCATCTGTGAAGCAGAACTCCATAAAAGGTCCAGAGCACGTGGAGCGCAGACATCAAATAACATCCACACAATACAAAAATCATTTCTAACCTGCATCCTGATACTAACCTGAACCTAAAATTATCAGCAAATATGACTTTGTGTAGAAACTAAATGAATTAATAAAATCACTTGCAGTACTTCTAAAATAAAGTGCACTGGTTCTTACATTTATCCCTGTGTGATACCATATTTGATGGTTTTAAAGGTACAGAACAGCTTCCTTTAGCACAAACTCCTCTTTCATTTCTGTAAATTAGTTTTTTTCTCCTGTACTGGAGAGGACATGACAGATCACACAGGAAAGCAGGACGGCGAGGGGCAATGAAATGGAGAAAATGATGCGAAGTGGAATCAAACCCTTGCCCCTTTACCTTGGATACCAGGTCGCTGTTGTGGGTGGAGGCAGGAAGCGAGGAGAGGCCGAGGGCCCCCTGGCGGGTGGTGAAGGTGGGCGGCGGCTGGATGAGGGGCGGAGTGTGGCCGAAGGCGCTGAGGCCTCGCTGCTGGGAGAGGAGCTGCTGGTAGGCCATGGGATTGATGGGGTGAGGGAAGGGGAAGGACGGGCTGCAAGAGGAAATTTTTGTATAAAGGATTTTTGTATAAAAGAGAATCTCAGCGGTAAACATAAAACTTGATACTTATATTTACAATGAATAAATTAAACTTTGGTTTACTGTGCAGTTAACCTCCATTCTTTAATTATTTGAGGAAATAAAATTAAAAACGAAAATCAGAAAGAAAGAAGAAAAAACTTTGTGGCTTTTCCCTTCTGCAACATAACAACCAATCAGGAGAGAGAGAGAGAAAATCAGACACCTGAGCTGGAATAAACCTGTTCAGTCTGAGAAGGCGATCAAACACTGCAAGGGTTCAGTGATTGAGATAAAGAATCAAAACTTGTCTCATGAGAAGGTTTAAGTTCAGTGGAACTGAACCTTTGAGTGACAGATCCAGGTGTTACGTTATCTGACATCAGTGTGGGTGCGGATACCTGAGCCCGCCGACCGACAGGTGTCCGTAGGAGCTGCTGGCGGCCGAGCTGGAGCGTGAATTGTTGATGTATGCCACCAGGGAGTTGGGCGAGGTGCGGATCATCGTCTGGAGGTCGATGCTGGCGTCGGACAGCGGCGAGATAGACAGCGCCCTTTTCCTGCTGAGCCGCGGCGTCAGTCTGGGGCTTGAGAACCGCGACACTGTGGATGACACACAGGTGGGTGAACAGGTGATATTATCCATCACACTGGTAACATGTAGGTTAGCAGTGAGAGGAGTCTAAAGGAAAGACTCTTAAATCTAACGAGTCACTCTCCACCTGAATGCAGTCTACTTAGAATCAGCCTGTGTCTGCTGTTTGTGCTATTTTGGGGCGGAGGCATTAAAGCGGTGAGGGTGGAAGTGCATGCTTACTGTGATGGATGCTGCTGCAGCATCGCTGTGACACCCAAAACCCCGCGGACTCACAACAGCCCTATCAATAAGTGCTCACAGCGAATATAGTAAACTATCTCTTCACTGACACAAACAGAGCCTGGCAGATATTACTGTAGATATTAGACAATAAACTCAAGCCTCAAGGATGCAGGAATTACACTGTAGAAGCAATCGTCTGGAATAAGTGACCTACATCCGACTGGATCTGTCCCAGTGACACAAATTTTAAATGGAGAAGGGTCGAGGGGGTTAGTTGTTGTTTGATTGCACAACACTGAGAAGAATCACCATGTTTTCAGGGTATTTCGCTTTACAACTCCCTACTTTCCTAAAATAAGTAAAGAACACTTTCAGTGGAGGGAGAATTCAAATAGTTGCAGGCTGGGTTTCAGTTTGTCTTTACATAGGGAATAAAGTATAACACTGATGCCACCTGGCTTTAACAGTTATGCATGCTGATGCTGATTTGCATAACATTATATGAAAACTGTCTTTACTGTACAGTCTAAGTCAGCGGTCCCCAACCCCGGGGGACCGCTACCAGTCTGTGAGTCGTTTGATACCGGGCCGCGAGAGTTGAGGCTCGGGTGTGAAATGTATGGGTTTTTTTTATCGTTATTTTTGTTAATCATTTTTATCATTAACTCGGTTTCCCTGGGTCTTTTCCCATGTGTTATGAATAAATCTTCTGTTTTTTTGGTACCAATACTGGCTTTATTTTTTTGTATTTATCCGCAACACCTTAAAGGTGAAAATATTGTCGGACATAAACCGGTCCGCTAATGTCCACTAGAGGTGGGCTCCAAAACTTAAAATGTCCAACTTAATTTCTTTAGTTCCAGCAGAAATAAATGTGTTTACAGCTTAATAAAAAAAACATTTTTAGCCTATGTAGTTAATTTGCCCTCATGACAACTATACAGGGGAATAATTTTTTTTTATAATTCACCTATTTAAATTGCATTAAGGCTGTCATGTTTAGGCTGTGTGCAGGCAGGATGAGGACCCAAACGCAAGCTCACGGAGGCAGGAATGAACTCAAAACACAGTTTTATTGCTGACGGAAGTTAAGGCGATACAAAATAATATGAAACTAAACTGTGAAGTCATAAAGGAACTGACTCACGAGGAAACACGGAGGGGCACACAGTCATGAGGGAGACACAGACATAAATACACAGAGGGTTAACGAGGGAAGTGGGAGCACACGGGGAACACAGCTGACAGATAATATGGCTTATTGTGTGGTTATTGTACTAACAGACCATCCCTCCAGTTTTAGTAAAATTCTGATTTTATTTGGCTTTTAATTAGGAAGAATCGGTGTCTGTGTTAGCTGATAACTTACCCTGTCATTCTGATAGGTTCATTTCTGTCTTGAAAAAAGCCAACACAGAGACTAAAACACTGACACTGGTCAATACCTTTAATCTAAAAACAGCTGTCATCACAATGGCACTCAATCAATTTGAGCAAATGGACAAAGGACCCCACATTTATTATGTCCATGTAGATAAGAAGCATCAGTAAATAATTTGTTTTTCTTACAAGGAAGCTAATATGCTAATAACAGGACTTAGTCCCTTGATGGCACATTTAGAACTGTAGTTAAACCATAATTTACATGCATCTATATGAAACTGTTTGTTTGGTGGTTGAAAGGTGCTGTTGCTCGGTTGATGTGTGTAATCTTTGAGTACCCAAAGTGCCTCATCCTACTGAGACATCCCTGATACTCACAGGCAGGTCACTTTACCATCTGTAATGGGTTGTATTTTATACAAATGCACTGCAATGAAATGTGTCCTTAATGGGCTGACACAAAGGTGAAGAATGAGGGAAACATATCCCCAGCATCACAGCGTTGACATGTATTTGGTGCTGTTTAAACAGTAATCAATAAAACTGACTTCTGCGTAAATCAGAAAAATTAGGGACATTTTTTAATCAATGTGTTTCTTGGTTGGATTTGGGAGAGTTTGACAGAGGTCAACATGTACTGGCTGTTTATTGTTTTAAAAAATTAACATGAGAAGGGCTTAAATTACAGACAAATACATGGTTTTTTTCCCAAGTTTTCTTTTGGAGAAAAACCCTCATTTCAATTCTCACAGGCCTTAGAGTGAAGCAGGGAATTAGCCTCCTCTGCAGCTGTCTGATCATTACATTTCACAACTTTAGTCTTTAGTCCAAACATGTGTCTGCATGAAATCCAATGCAGCTCTCACATCTGCCCACATGTGGCGACCTCATTAAGATTCAGACACGACCAATCAATCTTCCCGCAATAATTCCTCGTAATTACTCCAGATAAACATCACCCAGTCTGGGTTGGACTTCACGATGCTAAATGAGGGCAATTTACAAAGAATTGATTTCAACTGCAAGGAAATGTATGCAGAACCATCTGATCGATCTCAGCTCTGACATGTAAATTCAGACAACAAAACTCTTCTTCAGGCAGGTAAAACAGGCTCCAAACTTCCTTTTTCTTTAAGTTGTAACACTGGGCGGACATACAGAACTCATTGCATGCTTAATTGTCATTTTTTTCCTAACCAGCTAGTCCAGAAGACAATGAGAAGCACACTGACTGTATTTAGGTGTTATGGTTAAATAATAATGTTTAATGTGACATAAGTAAATAAACAGATTTTAAACGATTCAGCCTGAGACTATAGATATTTTTTTCCTATGAAGTCAGAGTGAGTCAATCCCCACAAACTGTATATAAAAGATGTCAGTAGCCACTATGATGTCACCCATGTATTTCTGGCATGGTGAACCCTTAAAGTGAGCAGACTGAACAATCTCCATGTTGGGTTTCTGAGTCAGACCACATTTGAATGAAAGGATGGGAAGAAGTTATGAGCTAATGCTGGTTGGTATAGCTTGGCTAGCAAGCTGCACCCATAAACTGTAACGGTGCATCACATAGATTAGCACAATTATTTGACAAATTACGGTATCAGCAATATTTATAATTAGCACTATTATCCTGAATGACATCTGTTACCGCTCATAAACTTTTCAATTCTTTTTTTCCCTAAAAGATCTTGTGTCAGTGTCTCCCTCTCTGCAATCTTGGAATCTCTGAGCTCTGTCAATGAAATGGTGGTAAACTCAGATATGCACGTTATATCACGTTTCCCTGTGAATTGGATTAAAAAAACAAACAAAAAAAAAACAGCCCAATGCTGAAGACAATACTTCAAAATATGAGTTAACAAGCTCATGGGTGACATCATGGTGGGTATTACCATGTATAGAGCTAAGCCTCTGGGAAGATTCAAATACGTTTTCTGAAACCCTGGTAATGACTACAATGTGGCAGGTTAATCTGGTCTTAATCTGCAACATGCTGTTTTTAGGCTAGTCTACATAGTGCACACAGCCATATCTGTTTGCTGCTCAAAAACAAATGGAAGCCTTAAAAGTTGCCCTTTATTTTTGCACATCAAATTACCAAATAATAACAGTGAAAGAAGCTGGTATCTTCCTCAAAGATGGGAATATTTAAAAAATGTACATTTAAAGAAAGAGTTTATCCATGAGTTTTCCACCACTGACGGTGGCTCTAATGTTCTCAAAAACTGAGTTAATTAAAGCACATTAAAGCATTGTATTGGACACCTGACACTAAATGCTGCTTGGAAAAGGGCTGTTAAGATAAATGTTAAAATCTGTCCTTGTTCCTTACAAAGAAACAGTTGGGGGGACTCCTGGAGCACATCTGGTTCACTTCCTGTCACCAAGGCTCAGAAACTAGAGGCTCTGACGTTGAGCTTTTCCTGCGACAGCGAGGAGCTCAGCAAGCAATTAATTCTGCTTTGTTTGCTTTCACTGCCGTGCTTATTAACGATGGGGCTCAGAGGGTCTTTCCAAGTATGTCCTGCAGCATATGTTACCTGTTTAAAGACTTGAGGAGGAGGAGGAGGCATCTTTATGCTGGGACATATGGAATTTGAATGATGATCTAACAAATCCACAGAAGAGGAAAAACATTTCCTCGATTCTCGAGGGACATCTTAGCTCTGGAGGTTTGTTACTGTTTGAGGGGCGGCCGGTGTTGCTGGATGCTAATTTGGACATTTAACCAGACGAAGCTCAGATAAAGCCCAGGTTGATGCTGATGCTGATGGTGGTGGTGGGGGTGAGGTTTTCTTTTTTTTCCTACTGTTATCGGTGATGGCGGCAGCGGCTCGTATGACGCCGTTCAGGACTGGCAGCCATATTCATCTCTGTTACTTCCTCTCACCTCTGGGGAGATGTGTTTATTAATGTGCCACTTCCACTGATAAATGGACCAATGGAAAACCCCGGCTCGACTCGCTCGCCGCTGCCACTGCCACTGCCGCCTCCCCCACTTCTCCATTGTGATTTATATTACGGTAGAAGCTGCTTTGGGGAGGGGGGGGGGGGGTGAGGTGTGTTGAAAACATTTTGGGGAGGGGGGGGGCTCTCAATTAAAGGAAAGTCATAAACTTTAGATAAAAATCAATAAGCTGCTTAAACTTTCGATTATTCTGGAGTCAAACTTTGACATAAGCACTTAAAAAAACTCACAAGGAGTCTGTCAACTATGACATCTGTTAATTTTAAATAAACATTTAAGCAAAAGTGACTAAATGATAGCCAAAAATATTTTCCTTATGTGAGCAATAAATATGAGGAAAACCAGTCAAAGATGCTTCCCAGCTAGAAGCGAATGTTTGGCCCAGATGTGGCCCACATCTGCAGTTTTCTTTGGCCTTGAATGACTGCATAAACATGGGGTTAGCATGGCTGCCACAACGCAGCCAGAGGTCAAGGATGTTCTGTTTTTGAGAAACGACACTCGCCAGCACGACAAGTGCCAAAAGAAGCCCGGATTAGGCCCAGATGTGTCGGCTCTCTGGGTTAACTTTACATGATTGCACTTTGCACATCTCTCATTCTGGAGCTAATAAAAAGACACCAGACCATCAACCATGAAAACGTGTAACAGATGAGTAAATTCGATGCCTAAAAAAAAGATGACCTTTTCTCATGAAAATAAAGATGTAATCACTATAAAATAAAATCTCATGTTATGACTTTGCCAAGTTTCTGTTCTTTCACCTGCAGCGTGAGACTGTTTTATTTGTAACAGAAAGTTTTTAAATCATTATAATATAAACAAGTCAAACTGAAGACAAAACTGATCTGATGGTGTGAAAGATTACGTTCAAAAACATAAAAACTTCGAGCTTACTTATTCAACATGAAACTACCACAGATGGTGTCAAAGATAGGGAGACACGAGAGGAATTGTTCACCCACACACACACAAAACTGATTTACAGATCTTAAAACAGAAATTAGTAGATCTGCTGCATGTGTTGAATATCTCCACCTTGAATCTTTACTCAGCTTTAACAAAGCCCCAAAACAAACCAATCAAAACCTTCTGATACCAAAAGCCTGGTAACAGATTTGCGGAAAACTAAATATTTGTAGGACTGAGTGCAACCACAGAAGATGAATATGAAGAAAGCATCTTAGACAGCATTCCTGTTAGACAGATACCTTATGTGTTGCTTCTTTTGAGTAGTTTTTCTCAAACATCACCAGCTTTCCTCCCCTCATTTCTAAGAATGGAAATATTTCACCGTGTTTGGCAGGTAGAGTGATCTTGCTGCTCCCTGCTCACAGTTTCAGTGAATATCTTAACAATGACATTTTGGCGAGACGGAGCCAAACGCGCTTTCCGTTTGCTTTGGCTCCTGCGCCTGCATAGTGTTTCGGGACGGCTGGAAACTGAGTTATGACAGCTTTAGTGAGTGCGGCTGGCCGGCTTCACGCTGCTGGCAGCCTGCCTTAGCTCTCAGCAGCACAACTTTGGCCTCCAACACCATAACACAGCGAGCTCATTCACAAGCCTGTGGGGAAGAGTTTAACCCACGCTGACGGCTCGTTGAGCGGCTCAGCAGGCAACCGTATCACTCACTGTAAAACTTGGGGTGAGGCCTAAAGTCACCAGTTATTTTGTACATTTATATATTGTATTTTTATATTTAATTTCAGATGTGCTCTGTTTTCAGTGTCATTGTGGACCTCATAGATTGGTTGCAAGTTACAACCTGGAGTTCTCCTTTCCATTTTACAGCCTCAGGATACTCCAGCAAGAAACCACATGTAAAGGTTTTAGAAATGTAAAGACCTAAAATTCCCACGCAAATGTGTTGTTCTGTCCTTTAAGCTCATTATAGTTCATTTATAGAGGAAACATCACTGTGCTTTCTTCTATGAGTTCAGACTTCCTGAGCTGCTTTAGAATTTACATATATTACTGGAAAGAAGAAGGTGAGAATGATTGTTCCAAGCAGACAGCAAATATATGCAGCAGTCACACACGACCTGGTTACTTAAAGGTAGACTTTTAACATAAGTGTGTTTACTGTTTCAAAATACTTTAAAATCCAAATCATCCAAAATTAATGAAAGACATCTATGTGTTGACGAGAAATCAAATGGAAGCTAAACTGGTGACAATCTTTACTTTTGTATAAAACCAGTTAGTAGCACAAGATGTTGCAGCGAGTAAGTATAACCTTTACTTAACCAGGTAAGTCATGAAACACACGAGGTCCTGAAGAATCCTTTAAAACCCTTTTGAGCAAAACATGGTGGATGGTTAAAATGTGTAACTAGTGCTGTATAGAATATTACTAAAGAGTGTATGAACAGCTATGCAGCAATGAGAGACTATCCAATGTCAATGAAGGTCACCAACTTCGCC
Organism: Diplotaxodon limnothrissa; assembly: GCF_057381915.1. NCBI lineage: Eukaryota > Metazoa > Chordata > Actinopteri > Cichliformes > Cichlidae > Diplotaxodon > Diplotaxodon limnothrissa. The sequence goes on along the minus strand of NC_140617.1, from coordinate 21,897,426 downwards.
ACATAGCTGTTGGAATTATCAGTCCCATCACTGAGGCAACAAATTAACAATAAATTAAAGCAACTTCCAATGGAAAAGTATCACATGTGACCGGGTTACCAAGGCAACCACTGGCCTGAAATAAGTACTGGAAACCAGCTACCAGCTGAAAAGCAATGCATAAGCTTATTGCTTTGATGAGTATAGAGTAAGCTGCTTTTGTTTTGTTTTGTTTTTTATTTAAACTTTAATTGAAAGGGAAAATTGCAATATTAACAAATGTTGCCTTTTGATGCATTGCTGCAAAGTTAGCTTAAAGACAATTTATATATGCAGTCCCTTGGCAGGTTACAAATGTTATCCATAATTGCACTTCAGATAAATCAATCTAAATCCATGAGTAGCATTGGAATAACTTTTGAGACTTTTCTGAAGCGTAACATCAACTAGTTTCTCAAGGTTTGCTTATTAAGCATGTGCCTAGAACAAAACCCAATAAAAAAGCAAAAAAATAAATATATACGTGCATCCACACCAGACACGAGAGTCAAAAACAGGCCAACAATAATATTTTTTTAAAAATCAACAGCTCTCATACTCTCACACTCCAGTTTTGTTTTTAACACTTCCAGCACACCTGCTCGGGATTATGACCAATAAAAAATATATATTGATGGGTACCCATAACTTTTTTTTCAAAATTCTGAGATTAAAGTGAGATTTCTACTAGAAAATTTTAGATTTCTGACAGAAAAAGCCAGATTTATGAGGAAAACAACCAGAATTCTATCTTTCGCCTCACAATTCTAGAAAAAGTCATCTCTTATAAAGATTTTTTTTTCCAGAGGAACCTAATTCTCTCCCTGCTGTGTTTTTATATGAGTCTTGTGGCACACAGTAGTTATGTAAAGCACCTAGAAAAGCAAAGGTGAGTAAAGGATGAGCAGGAAGATGGCCATAAATATCCTACAACCCAGTTAGAAATTTACTGTATGAGAAACACTAACAGGAAATGTCACATCTGTGCAAGTGCAGAGGCGTTAAGCTGGCAGGTATTATCACAATGACTCAGACAGATGAAGTTTTCTGGTGTTCATCACCAGGACTTCCCCTCCACCATTAGTCTCACTCTCAGACACGGGTACCCTTTTAAGGTGCAGAGCAAAGCGCCGGATCAAAGCAGGCATCCATTACATTAAATATACCTACTGCAGCCAAATGTGCCCCACAGTGGAAATATCACAGCACCACAATAAGTCCTCCATGTTTACGGAAAAGTGCTGGTGGAGGCCTGGTGTGGAGGCGAGCTGCTCAGCACATGTCCAATACCTGAAGCCCTTCAGATGTTTGAAGATGTTTGACATGAAAAATGTACACAGGGCTTTTTTATTTATACACCTCTCCTGTGATCTCTGTTTCATCTCCAACGTGATACGAATTTCATCTCCCTAATCGGGGTCAAAGCAGCTCATTGGGTAGAGCCGGGTGGGCTGGTGGGAAAAGAGACCTTTCTACAGTCCGCTTTAGTCAGCTGGATGAACTGACTTTTCACGTGATACAGGATTTGCCACCTGAAATAACGCTCACAACACGGTAACACCCCAAATAACCTATAAAAACACATAAGATACACAGATACACTGTTTGTTATCAGAAGTATATACAACTCAGATTAGATACACTTGTAGTTTGTGATTCATCTCCCAAAGAAAAGACAAAACAAATAAGATAAACTTAGAAAAACTTAACTGAAATGTTGGTTTACTTTTTTTTTCTATACATTGGATTGGAAAGTCAAAATCAACAATATGAAAAGCCAAAAGAGGTTCAAACGTAGGTTTTATTTCAACTTTAAAACTGTTTCCACACATTTTCACCATTTGCGTAAAGCATACGGTGGCGTACATTGTCACTCATATCCTTGATATTTTAAAGCCCCCTTTCCTTTCTTTTTTTTTACACCCAGGTGACCTGTTTGGGGCAAAAGGCCGAAGTTAAATAGAATGTATGGGTGCATCACTGCTGTAAAGCTGGACATTGTAACATGGCAGTCTATGGGGACCGACTCGGTTTTGGAGGCACCTTCCACTGGTAATGACAGAAACTGCAGTTTCACATTTTTTCATTTACTGTCATCGTACTATGTCTGAACTTCTTAGCCTAAAAATCACAGGAATCCAGAAAACCAAAACTAGGGGCTTAGAGAAGTTAGGAAACTGCAGCTGGAAACCTTTCAAGTCAAATCTCAGAGGTACTCACCATCAATGGGAGCGATGTAGTCAGACAGGTGGGCCCCCGCCGTGGCCCCGGCCCCTTGCATGAGCAGCTCGCTATAGGGGCTCCGGTGGCTCGCCATTAGGTGATAATACTCAGCCGGACTGGCTCCAGGTGGAGGAGGAGGAAGTCCAAACAGCCCACGGTCTTTCAAATGCTCGTGGGCCACTGCAGGAGCAAGCAGAGAGGGTGCGAATGAGCAGAGTTAAAGAAAGCTATGAGAACAGGAAATTAGGACAGGGAGGATAGATGGATGCAGGGATGGAGTGAATGGCTAAACAGGAGGAGGGAGGGAAGGGGGAGAGGGGCAAATTCCTGGTGCCTCACACTGAGGGGATCTCTGAATGGGGAGAGGGGCCAGTGGGGTGGAGCTGGATCGCTGATGTGCAACAGCCCGTGTAGGTGCTCCCACCCACCAACCCCCCATTTCTTCAGTCACACAAGGAAAACAAGTCTTTATGTTGTTGGTGTATGTTAAGGTCAAAGACTCCGGAGTGTAAATATTAGTTCTGATTTACTGATTATTTTGATGGACAGTGGAGGAACTTTCACATCATGAGTTTAGTTACCTAATTTCACTACTTTTTCTTCAGTTTTTAAGGTGGTTGCAGCCACTTAATTAATCTGCCAATTAATCTAGTTTATAGATTTTAAAGGCAGCCTACAGCTACTTTATAATGCAAACTCGTGAATCGTATTGGTGTTAACATCTGCACATAGTAAGATCCTTTTAAATGTGTCAGCACCTCAAAGTCTGAATTATGAATCTGTTTTTCTCCTCCACGTCCTCACATTGTGTCTTGCTCCCTTTTTTCAGGCTCTCTACCTCCTGCTCGAGTCCTAATCGATCTTTCAGACGACATCAGGCCTCTGGGCGTAAAAAAGAGCAGACGCCGTGCTCGTGCTGACTTCATAGCTGAAGTAGCTGCCCTTAATTCGCCCTCACAGGATCACATTTCCACCTTAAAAACTTCTGAATGATGACCAGAGAGCTAGTTAATCAGATGAAGCTGTGGGAAAAGAGACGCAGTGCAGGAAGAGAGCCAGCAGGTTAAAAACTGCAGAACCTCCGAAAAACAAAAAGATGCTTATTTAAACGGGCTCCAGTTGACTTTTTTTCACATATTACATTTCTTTGTTGCCAAAGTGTCCTTTAACAGCGATGTGAAAATAACAGGAAGTCACATCTCCATGCTGAGGTGAATAAAGAGGTCACCTGGAAGGCTAGCAATCTTCATTTCCAAACTCAACACCTTGTCTTTCAACAATCTTTTCTCCTTCGGTGCAGCTTTATCACGGGCCGATCTCAGGCGCGGCTGCTTATTTCACATTAAAAGGTTTGCCACATTACCACTGACAGACTGTAAAAGAAGATTTATACCCCGTCCCACCACCGCGCTCCAATCTGTTATTGTAATTCAGCGCTGAGGAAAGAGTTGTCATCACGTCCGGGTAGATTTTGAGGAGGGGTGGGGGGTTGTTGAGGGTTTGCCAGCACTGTTTTATCAATTTCAACTTAGTGTTTCTAAAAGAATCCTCTTAGTATCAATGTGGAAGGATGAGGAGGTCAAGGTTTCCCTGCAGAAAGACCCCAAAACATGTCACCAAACACTTCAAACCCAGACTGCCGACTGAGTCATAAGTAGTTCCTTCTAAAATCACAATATTACTTAACGATGCTCCAAAGGAGTTTTCAACCAGTGGAAATAAAACCATAAAGTTTTATGATAAATACAAAATATAACTAGCCTAACATGCTTGGAGGTTATTTGGCTTGAAGGTTAAAGATATGGCTTCATATCTTTGGATTTATTCAAAAGAATTTAAAATATCTACATTTTTAAAAAGATACTTCTCATACACTAGTTTTTGGCTTGGTTATGGTACATTCAATTGGTATACTTTTATTCATATAGCTCCAGCTCACATCAAAAGTCACCTCAAGGCACTTATATTGTAATGTTAAGAGCCTGCAGTTTGGTTTCTTAGAAAGAAACCAATTAAAAATGTATTATTAGTTTTTATATTTGGCTTTTAGACTGGTTTTGTCCATGGGTTTGAATGGCATTTGACTGGATTTTGGAGTTGGTTTCACACTTGGATTAGATAAGCTTCAGTTTAGCTGGGATTTGTTTTTGATTTCAGCTTAAAGACTAGTTAGACATATTAAAATGGTTACATGTATCCACAATTAGAAGGAGACAAAGCAAATATCCTTCTCCAATACCTGATAATCTGCAGAGATCCTCCAATAAGTGATTTGTCCAAAGCGTGAATGAATTATGAAAATGCACAAAAAAATATTAACTGACTCGTATTTGTTTTGTCTGCCAGCTTGGGAAGATGGCAGTGAAAAACAGTTATATAAAAGTAAATAAGGATTTTAAGGTCCTGAAGTTAAACTAAGGCAAAGATGGTAAAATGTGTAAATGATGTATAAAGCTTAAAAATCCATTGAAATAATGTTACATTTTACAACAATATAGATTGAATTTGTCCCCTGAAAACTGATTGGACAACGTGGAAGAGTAAAAGCAGACAGAGAAATAAATGTCTTTCTTTGTCTCATAGATAAAAAAGAGAAGATGGGTGAACTTACAGTCCGCAGGGCTGAGTCCTCGGGCCGCTGAGATCATGGATAGGGTGGGGCTGCTGTGCACAGAGCGCAGGTAGTGCTCCATGTGAGGGCTGACATAGGGGTGAGGCGGGCTGAAGGGAGAGTCACCCGTGGCCACTGCAGCTGGCGAGAGGCGAATCAGGGAGATGTCGGAGATGACGGGGCTGCCGGCCAAACCTGCAGGGCTGGAACAGAAAAGACAAATTATATGCAAACTGCTGCATACTGCAGTTGATCTTTACACTTCTTTAACCCAATCAGCAACCAGCTCCAGAGGTTATGTTCACACTTTTGTAACAATGGAGCAAAGACGAATTGGATATACAAACATAATACTTGTTAGCTTCCAGATTTAGGATCTCCCCCCTTAAAAGCTGCGTGCCATCAACATGAAGCACGCTTTGACACGACCACCTGAAGCGCCCTCGCACTCCACAAACTCCTGCGGTGACGGTGAGTAATCCACCTGCGAACCCAATCCTCCCAGCATCCACCTCAGTGTACACAGAGTGTTGAGAGTGATATCACGTCTAACGCGGTTCCTCTATCGAGCTTTTGATCTGGGAGAGGAGGAGGAAGGGGTGAGATCAGGGTCATGGGACGAGCAGACAGTGGGGGAGGAAGTGCTGCACGGCGAGGAGAACAGCCTCTACAGATTACACTTGTGTCCACGGGGCATTTTGTGGGCGTCTTTCACCTGTGTAAGGTTATCTGGAAGACGGCTGATTCTGCGGTTTTGGGGAAGATGAGCCTGATAAAAGAATGCAAAGCTGACACCTTTGTCCTGAATCTGTGAACTTCAGAGTTACACAAATATATGCACAAAAGTATATTTTTACTAAATGTGAAGTGAGCAAGCTTTGAAAAACTGGAGATGTTCTCAGAGTTCTTCTGTCAGATTTGCTTGTCACAGTCATTTCATCTCAGACTGACACCATGAGGTTCAGATCAGGGCACGATTTTTGGATTGCATGTCTGTACTTGGTTTTACACATGCCATACACTGCTTTTGCACTTGGTTTTAGACAAGCTTCCACTTTGTCTTTGATTTAAGATACGTTTCAGACTTTGTAATGCCAGGTTTTATTCTTGATTTCATATTTAGGTGTTAACTTGGCTTCGGACTGCTTTGTGCATAGTTTAGACTGTTTTTGACATTATTTGAGGTTTTTTCACTCTCACTGTTGTCTTCGGTCTTAGTTTCATACATTTTTGACTAGATTCATTCTAATTTGGACTTTGTTTTACACTGTGGTTTGAACTTGGCTTTAGATCAGGTGTTGGACTAATTTGTTTATCTTATTTTATTCTTCCTTTTTATATGATTTCTAACATGGCGTTGCACTTCATTTCGAACCTCTTTGCACATGGTTTTGGATTACATACGGACTTTTATTTTAGGTTTTTCAGCTCACCTTTGGGCCATTTGGGACTTGGCTTTGGAGATTTTTGCTGGGTTTGGCTAAAACAGCTGGATTTTCAGCTGTTTTAAACTAGTTTCTTGACGTGTCTTTGGTCCTCACATACTTTTAGCCTGGTTTTGCTCCAGTTTAGAGTTGGGTTTTAGATTCATTTTGGAGTTGGTTATCTTATAATTTTATTTTTGACTTTGTATTTGGTTTAGGACTTGACTGCAGATTTAGTTTTGAACTTCATAGTTTTAGGACTGGCTTTTGGCTTGATTTCACTTTATTCTTCACTTCGTCTTTGGATTGTGACTCAGGTTTGGGCTCATTAGAATTCCACTGGTTCTGGAGCATTTTGTATAAGTTGGAGCAAAAGTTGTATGGATTTGTTGAAGCAGAACTTCCTCGAACAATCAGAAAACAGTACTCACTGGATGCACTTCCAGTTCTGTCAGTACATGTATAGCTCTGTAACGGGCTTCATTGTGTTGAGTTGCCAGGCTTTTTTCTATGCTAGGTGTGGCTGTCCCTGGTCTATCTTGGCTATGTCCTCAGTGATAGTATTAAACATATCTATAAAATAAAATACAGCAGGTTTCCAAAGTGCTTGGAAGTCCAGAGGGGCTTTGTCAAAGTGGTAAAAATCAATGAGTAATTCAAGAGAAAGAGAGAGTTCATAGTTTGAAGGTGCACTTTTTGATTAAACCATAGCATGTGTTTTAAAAAATAGAAATTTTATCCTGAAAGCCAATGGTTAATGGAGAACATGATGCAGGAAGAGAAAATAAAAGTTCTATCATCAAGTATTAATTGAACTAAAATGTGCTGATCTCATGTTTCACCACGACAGCGGAATTTCAAAGAGTCGCTGCCAAAGTCAATCATCGGTGTCAGCAAAAACCTCTCGTGAAGGAGGAAAGTTTCTCAGCTAGATGAAAAGAATTCTTTTATTTCTTATTAACCACAGACTCAAAAGACCTTTCGGGGTTTTGACCAATTTCAAAGTTAGAAATGTCAATAAAACTACTGAACATTTAATCAAAATGAAAAAGTTCTTATCATTATTCATTCAAGTGGTTTGAATCTGAACCCACAGCTGATGTTTCAGTCAGTCATCTCCACATCTGTGCGACGACCTCTGCTTAACGTTCACCAAATCTTTTCTATCTCTCACATGGCTGCTTCATTAAAAATACACTCTCTCCCTTGTCCGTCCATCCAACAAAGACTTGACTGCCTCACAGCCAGAGCGTTGGATTGCATCACGACTGAGGCAATGTTTTTCTGTCTCCCCATGCACACGATAAAGATCTGATTTTCCACCCAAAAACATAATCAGCCCCTCGGTCTGTTTGAAATATTAACACTCTCGTCATGTAACAGCCTGAGGCCTGTCTGTCTTTGAATCCAGCCTAAGTTGGGTTGTTTACCATGATAACAAGCTCCTCCAACAATCACAGTCTGAATCAGATGAGAATATAAATATTTCTCTCTTTAAATCTAACCTGAAAGCTTTGTTTAAGAACACTAAGAGCTAGTCATGTAATATTCAGATGTTCAGAAGGTGCCAGCAGGCTGCAGGTTGAGCACAATGCTCCACCTTCGAAGCGTGTCCTGGTTTGGCGCCATGCAGCAGGCTGAGACAGGAAGGAGCCGCCCGGGAGAGGCGGAAATAGGTGGTGGTTACAAAGAGGATCCCTGTCTTCTGTCTCGTGAGAAAAAAATGTAATCTTATGGTATACATCTCAGTTCTTCAAATTATACTGAGCGCAATTTGTTTTATGCATCGGGAGACTTTTTTCATCTACTGTTACTTCTTTTACAGCTGCTTTTCTATCTGCAAGCATTCAAATCTGATCTAATTCAACTTAAATGTACAACACACATTTCTGAACTCTCAAAAGTTTTTACATCACTGCATGCAATGAAGCGGCAACTTCTTCAACTGAAAAATGCAGCGCCGCAAAGAAGTGCAGTTCCTCTAATGGCCACTTGAAACCGGCTTTAAAGGTAAGTTAGTGCTCACAGATATTAAAATGTTAAATTTTACAGTAGAAGCAATCAGGCCATTAACTGCAGGCAAAATACACTGCAGTGTCATTTTAACCTGGCAAAGTTCATAAATTTGACTTTTATGTCTGATGATTTCTGAGACTGTTTTTGCAAATCTAATGCTTTCTATGTAAAAAATAATCTAATTTTAATTTTAGCACAAATTAATGACTTTAAACTTGAAATTCTGAATGTTTTCTCTGATTATCACCCCCTCTGCTCTGTTTTTAGCTTACAGTGCACTATTATGCATTATTATACACATTAATCTTTACCTAGCTAAAGAACAGAAGTATAGCAGGATGTGGGACACAGTGCAACCAGCATGTTTTTCTTATCAACAAAGACTTCAGGTCCATTTAAATGCTCTCTTAGAGGAAATCTGCCAACCAGTTCTTTTACCGGATAACGGCAGATTCAAAAGGCCATATCAGCAGCAGCCATCTAGGTTGTTTTTTAGGCCTACTCTATATTAGATAAACGGCTGTGATTGGCCTGGTTTGAACAGGAGGAGGGCCAGAGGCATTCTGCACATAAGCTCTTGGATTCGTCTGGTTCCCAAGTTGTTAGTGCTGCTGATGGATCATGAAGTTAGACAATAAAAAACAGCCGAGCCGTGATTGCTCCTGTGTTTTACAAAGCTTTTAAACTGGAGGTAACAGACTGGCAGACAGACTCTGAAACATCAGTTTCACTGAGTTGATCTCTAATGCTATTATGACTCATTTCTGCTTAATTTTTCACAGTTAAACCTCCACATGAACAGCATATCTTCATATCTTGTCTTTTGATCCTCAAAAACTCCTGTGCAGTAAAAGATGCATCTGAGCTATATGGACTCTTCTGCATCCTTCTGTTTATTTTTGTTTTATTTGTGAGTGTGTGCGTGCACATATACATGGATGACACCAGAGATGAATTACAGTGTGACAGTGACTCTCGTCTCTGGTGTCGGGCCCGGCGAGCTCTCTGATTTAGATAAATCACGCCGTGCAGCAGCGCGCCACTGAATAAACTTCCACTGTAGGTTTATGAGTCTGCTGCGTGAAGCAGACCTCTCAAACTTAACAGGCAACAATGCCCCCTCCACCTCCTCCACCATCGCCAACCTGAAACCCCCAAACGCCTCATGAGGTAAAAGAAATGACCTAGATACAAACAAACAGAAGATGGGGCTGCAAATCACGGCCTGCTTCAGAAGTCAATTCATCATTTCATCCTCAGTTTGTTTTCTCTTTAAAGCTTTGAGGAGATTTATTTTATTTATGAGCGTTTCTAAAAACCAAATTTTAATGAAGTATGGATAAGTTTAGAAATTGAGTCTACACACTGATGTGTAGAAGTTGTGTTTATTGTTAAATAACATTTTTCTGGATGTCTTTCTATTAAATATTAAAACTGTGTTTTCCATTTGACATGTGAGGCAATGACAAATAAATAATAGAAATCAATGTTAACAAGCAGATGTAAGCCTAGCTTTAAATTGAAATTGAAAAAAAAAAACTTTGAGAAGCTTTTTTCTGAGCTGAAAAATTGTATGGACAGAGGTACCGTTTTAACATGAACATTGTATTCATTTTTGTTATATAGCTGTGAAACTGTGTCTCTTAGGTATCTGTTAGTTGTGGTGTGCCACAGGAGTCTGTTTCTGGGCCACATTTATTTTCTTTATATATGTTGTGCTTTCAAGTAATTTGAGTTACTGCTGAAGACACCCTGATAAACTATTGGCTCAAATTGTTGTCATAAATATTTTGTACTTGTAAATCAAATGCTTAGTTAGTTTTGTAACCTTGTAAACCAAAATATCTGAAAACTTTATGTTCGTGCATCTATAGATGAGAATTTGTGTGTGTAAAAAAATTTGTTTGTGAAAAATATTTGCAGAAGTTACAAATTCTTTTTGTTAAGGTCTGGTTACAGACACAAAGCAAAAAACTACTCTGCGCTTCCCTGGCTGTGTGTGAGTTTCAACTTACGAGTACGAATTTTGACCCAATTTTTCTTCCTTTCAGCTGATTGGTCAATGTCATGTCGATCACAAATTTGACAAATTTACAAAACTCAGTTCTAAGCTGGATGGACAGTATTTTTTTTCCAAATGAACAGACTGAATCATCAAAATGAAATTAGTCACCTGAAACTAGCTGAAACTTGCTAAAAAATACTGTGTTTAACTACTAATTACAAACTGTTATCTCAGATGGTGAAAGAGTTTCAACAAGAATCTTTTGGAACAATGGTAGTACTAGCTTAACAAAGAGCAGGCTATTATCTCACTACAACTGATCACAAATGAAGGAGGGAAAATCTGAGTCGAATTTTTAACACACATACTGTTAGCTCATCAAGAAGACACTAAAAGCAACAGGAAGCATTTAGCTTAATTTAACACAAAGTCCATGTCTCATGAGCTGCTGTAACTCCTCGCTTATCTTTTTCCAGTGTATAAGGTATAGAAGGGAAATTTCTTGTTGGGTTCTAACTTGAAAATCTCTGTCATTAGCTGGTTCTCTGATAAAATTATGACTTTTGGAAATCTTGGTATCAGCTTCAATATTAATTTCAGTTTTGTCCAGCACATCATGAGTTTAGCATCTACAGACACAAAGGCATCTAAAAAAAACCATCCAATCGAACAGAACTGAGATGCTGGGCTTTTAACCAGGACAGAAAGAACTGAGTTTAGTATTTTACAACTTTCATTACTCTCCATTGCTGCAGAAAAAATCTATTAACAAATGTCTTGGAACAAGAATTCTGATCTTTTTTTCCATGTTGTCTGAGATCAATTTCCCCTTATTCTACTTTGGCTCCCCTGAAGAAGGCTTTCCATCTGTCCAGTCTCATACATACTGATGCATGTCCATAAAGTGGAGATTTTCTTCATTTAAACTGGAAAAACTTCCCATCTTTAGCCTGGATGGTCTGGAAATGGCAAGATGTTAATTATTTCTAATGCCTTAAATGGCATGTTTTCTAGCTACATCTCTGAGAGGTTTGTAGTTTGAGTCAAGCAACCAGCAGAAAAATAACAGGACCCTAACGTCTGGAACGATCTCCAGGAACTCAGATTGGTAGTGTAAAAACTTACTTTAAAGTTAAAGGAAAGTTGATCTTAAAAGCAACTTCTAGGGTAAAGACTTTCCTGATTTTGCTTGAGTTTTAGTCTTTTGTTATATCTTTCTTAAGTTTTATTTTCTTGCCCCTGTGAATCACTTTGTAATGTGGACTGTGTCAAAGTGCCGCACAAGCAGGTAAACTGTAGAGCAGGAGGAAAGTGTCCTTCATTGCCCCATCTACAGAACTAAAAATGTCTTCTCAAAAAAGTTACTTTGTTCCACCAAAAGTTTCAATATGTAGATCTGATCCCTGCCTTATACATGATGCTGTTTGCAGACTCGCTCCGTCCGCAGAGACACCATCACGGAGGAGGAAGTGTTCCTCATCTGCAACCTTCTTGCCTTACTGTCATCTGCCGGCAACAGCGAGGGAAGAAAAAGCGTCCTGTGCATCCGGTGGAGGGAAAAAAAGAAGAAGCTTTCCCTCGGCTGCTTTTTATGACAGGCCTGACAAAATAACCAGCCCTCTCATTACGGTATATGCAAACAATGATAAAGGGGACGGCGGCAAGATGTCATGTTAGACAATCAAGGAGGGGACCTCTGACACGCTGCCACGAGTGTGTAATAAAGTGCCGCGGCAGGCGACAAATGACACCGCACTTAATTTGCTGCGCAATGTTCCTGTAATTAGGTGAATTTGGCACAGGCAGGGGGGAGCGACAGCTAGATCAAGGTCTTGATGAATTAGGGGTCCACTGTCAAGATCAAATCACATTAATCAAGGTGGCCGAGTCCGCGGACAGCCATCCCCTCCCTACCCCCTCCCTCCCTTCTCCCAGCCGGCGTGATGAATAGCCCTGCTTCCGCCAGGCGCGAAGTATGCATCACCATCAAATCTGTGAATTTAAATGTAAGAGTACTATTTGGAGGATTCTATTGACTTTTTTTGTCCCGCCGCCAGTTTTTATTCGGTGATAAAGTAACTCTGAAGTCTCCTCGTTGTTCAAAGTGTGCCACGAATGCGGCAGCCCCCTGCCTGATTTTATATAGCTCACTTTCTTAAAAGTTTACAATTAAGACGTGCAGTTTCTGTTTGTTGTTTTTGTTAAAATACTTTAAGTTTTATTATTTCACTACAGGTTTTCTAACACTAGCAGGCCTTCACTCCTGCTAACGATGTATTTTTTTGGGAGAAGACATTTGTCCTTATTCTAATTTGGGACACAGCAGGAATACTCCACTTCAGTCTTCAAGAGGCAGCACAAACCAGTCAAGTAATCATTAATCAAACTCTGTTTCTTTAGCATGTTTCATGCAGATCAGTGAAATTTAAAATGATTCAAAATCCAATAATTAAAACTAAATACAATAAAGAAAACACACACCTATAAAACAGAAAACACATTACAGCTACTTCTGAAACAAGTATAAACCTCTAATGTGTCAGGATTGGTTTCCCATTTTGGCTTTTTTACTAGCTCTTTGGGGGCAGGGGTAGGAAAACCATCTTTAGTGTTTCAAGATTGTCCCATTGACTGTGTATAATGTCTCTGCTCTAGTTTAAAGTCAATAAAACAAATACCCTCCTCCTGGTTTCTCTCTTGTTTTAATTGGGATTGCCAGTGTAGCTGCTCCTTACATACAAATTCATTCGAAGAGACCAACATGAAATTATAGTGATGGATTAAATCAAACATAAATCTTCCAATAATTATGAAATTTAATGCAATAATGGGGAAAAAACCTGCAGAACCACCTGAATGTCACTAATCTCAGATATTGCCATCTATCACCAGACCCTTAATTAACCTTAATGCCGTTTACATATTATCTTGACAGTTAATGTTATGAAGTAGCCATCACCAGACTCATATACTTCATCTAAAGGGTAGTGGGCGGGTCCCGAGTTAAACTTCAAATCCTGCAATTAAAGTAATTACCAATAAGAGTGAATCATCATAGTGTTGCTTACAGATGATCTTATGATCGGTGGGGTTTTCTCTCTACCTTACTATACTAGATACTAGAGTACCTGGAAATGACTGTTGTTGTGAATTGATGTTAAATAAATAAAAGTGAATTTAATTTTAACAAATAAAAATACACTTATCTGGGTCAAGATACAGGGATAGCAGTCTAAGCAGAGAAGCCCAGACCTCCCTCTCCCATCCCCAAGCCAGGCAAGAGATATAATCTCTCCAGCATGTCCCGGGTCTGCCCAGGAGGACATACCCAAAATCCCTCACCTAGAAGCATCCTAATCAGATATCACTTCAACAGACCTCAACCACCCCAAGAGACCAAGGCATCTACGGACAGACAATCAATGGAACATGTTAGCCACATGGTCCAACCCTCTAGTGGACCCATCATCCTTTTAGAGGAAAATCTAATAAAAATCAGAAACAGAAACAACGCTAAAACCTAGATCAGTGAAGTATGTATCTACATATAAAATATGTTGAGTCAAAGGCGGTTTGGACATGGATGATGGTTGACTTCACCACTTGAAAGAGTTCTGTTCCCCATTGGGGTTAACCTGACATCTCAATGACTTTTCCCAAATAGCTGGGAGGTTTAAGATTCCGATAGAATTCGTGGCTCCAGTTCCTGTGGGATAATGGCTTTATTGTAAAGTTTCTTTAGAAGTCTTTTTGGAGTTTTAAATTGTGTTAAATGGACCTCATCAGCAGATTGAGTTTGCAAAGCTGTTGTGAAGTTCATTCCTGACCTTGCAAATGACTCCAGCTGCTGATGAAACTCATGTATTTTGATCAAAAGCTCTCCATAAAAGTTGAAAACGTAAGGAGTGACTTTCCTAACCGCTGTTTTGAGAACCAACTTTAAATCAGACACATTTTCAGAGTCTTTCAAACTGTGAAATGAAGTGAAACCAAAGTCTCATTCAGTCTGCTGCACGGTTATAGGTTTTGGAGAATTCAGAGGAAAAATTCTGGTTTGACTTTTAAATAAAAGCAAGAACAAAACCGACACTGTGTTTTTTCAACAAAGTGAATTTCCCTAGAGAAAATAAATGGGATTTCATCTGCGACTGAACCTCACTGCAACCCAGAAGTCGGACTCACCACCAGCACTGAAGCCTGTTTTGTGACCTCTATACTCCAGGAGTTTAATTACGGTGCTAGCTCGGGGGCAACACGGCCTGCACCACACAGATTAGCTCCACAACAAGCCATTAATGAATATAAAGAGGTGCTGGGCGGAGGTGGGGTGTATTATGTCATCAGTGATGGATCCGGCCCTGCCGATCGCTGCTAATGGAGCGAGCTGCAGATTGACACCATCCAACTTAAATTTTATTTAACTTTTCACTTAGTCAGAAACAGAAAGGGAAATAAATATAGCTAGTAGTAGCCATAAATGTAACTCCACTCAGACACTGTGGGCATGTTTATTCTTATTTTTCACTGGTAGACCTGATCTGATATAACTTATTTCTTAAAAGGAAAACATCAATCTTTAAAGAGCTTTGCATTTACATAAGAAGTCCGTAAATCTTGTATCAAACTGAGGACAAAAACTTCCAGTGTAGTAAAACTTTAATACTTTCAACACCACTGAAAACAGGGAACCTCAGTTAAAGCTGGAAATCTTCGTCCTGCTGGTAAAATGCCTTGCTTAGTGGCACCTCAGCTATTAAAGGAGAATATTTTCCTCTCTTCTCAGTGAGATTTTTACCAGTTTGGATCCGAGCAGCTGAACTTCAGACTTCTCAAGCATCAGAGTGTTTCATCCCCAGACGGCTGGAGCCAGAAGAGCAAAGCTTGCCCACATAATCAAACTGTATCGGAAACAAGGGCTGTAGAGGGGAAATTTAGGAACTAGCATTGATTATTCACTTTGGAAGTCAGCATGTTATCATCTGCTTTTGATATTGAACTTGGCAAACGTTCAGCTCTCATCAGCTAGCGTGCTATCACAGCAAATCCTCCAGAGTTAAAAAAAAAAAAGAGAAAAAAACAACCTCTGTACTGTTCTGGAGTAACTGAATATGAAATAACTATTTGCATCAAGAAGACCTGATGACTTGAAGCCAGTTTAGTGAAGAAGCCTCTTTGGAGATAATTACCCAGAAAGAAGAAGAAGAAGGCGGTCACTTACCTGTGCATGGCATGGAGTGCGTGAGGCTCGTAGTGGTATCGCCCCTCGTGATGGCGCATGTCAATCGGGATCGGCGTGTGGAAGGTTGGGAAGATGTGGTGGGGGGCTGCAACAACAGAGAGGCAAAGAAGAAGAAGAAGAAGAGAGTTAGCCGAGGAAGGCAGAGAGGGAGAGAGGAGACTTCAAAAAAAGAAGCGAGAAATTTCAAAGGCAAAAGGGCTACAATAAAGCAACATGAATTTCAGAGCAAGCTGAGCACTTTCGTGTAAAATATTGGCACTATCACACAAGAGAAGTGGAATAAATAAATAATCAAAGTTGTCCTAAGAAATCCTACATCTTGAACATAAAAGATATCCAACTGGGCTTTTGACAAAGACCTGCAGCTAGACGGTCTTTGAACTAGACGGGATGATGGACTGTGTGGAGGGAAGCTGCAGCCCCGACTCAAACTGGGACTGACAGCGCCGGGAAAATGCTTTCTTCTACTCACGCTCTTTCCATCCAAACAGCCTGAGTCTCCTCTGGAGCTCCAAACAGGCTCATAAAACACAGCTAAAGCCCTTAACTGACTCAACACAGAGTCCACACACTCCCCCTGTGTCGGGTGTAAACACAAGTGCATG
Source organism: Diplotaxodon limnothrissa (assembly GCF_057381915.1). NCBI lineage: Eukaryota > Metazoa > Chordata > Actinopteri > Cichliformes > Cichlidae > Diplotaxodon > Diplotaxodon limnothrissa. The sequence continues at coordinate 21,881,285 of NC_140617.1, read as the reverse complement.
TGTCTGACTGATTATTGGTTGTTTTTCCGGACATAATTACTGGAGGAGGAAATTGTGTGACTGTGCTTTCTGTTTCTGGGATTGAAGAGCCGGATGCATGGTTCCTGATCTGTGTTTGTCGGCTCAGTGTTGGGATAAATTACTGAGGTGTAATTCCAAAAACTTAAAACAACAAAGACCAGAGTATCTGGACTTTTTTTTCATCCGAGGCATGAGTCAAGCTCCAAAAACGCTGGAGCCTACATTTCCCATAAGGCAATTAAAGCTTTGGGGCCCTTGATTCTATAGTACATGATGGATGAATACCTGCTATCATCCAGGGAAAGGAAACAACATTCAGCTGTCCATATGGGAAGACACCTGAGTGAACATGCTAAATTGTTCATCAACACAAAGTGATGAAACATCCTCATCTCAGCCACAAATCCAACCCACACATCTCACTTCAAACTGCAATACAATAAATGTTGTACTCCTGCAGTTTCCCTGATCATGTTTCATGGTCCAGTGCGAGAAACCAACCTGAATGACAGTAGTTGCCATTAAGACAAAACCTGTTTCTCAAGCTCTTGCAACATCTCCCTTTGTATAATCTAAGGACCTCTGTATCATTCCACTGGTTTATCATTAAAATGACAATAGACTGGTGTCTTCAATCTGGCCATGCTGCATGCTTGAGGTTCAAAAAATTGAGAAGTGAATGCTGAAACAACACCAAAGCTAAATGATTCAGGAGAGATTTGAAACTGTTAGTAAGCAAGACAGCCTGAGCTGACAAAGTGATTTTGTAGCAAGCTTTGGCTGTGAAAGAACAAAGAAAGGCATTAGCTAAAATCTCTAAAGCTATCCACAATTGTAGCTAAGCTACAAACAATGACTAGCTAACAGAAAATCTAATTTTGATGTCACAGAAAGTCACAAAATGTTGACTTTGCCCACAAAAGATAAGTTACAAACCAGCTGCTGATTGGTGTTTTGTTGCATTCTAGCAGAGCCATGCTAATGGTTCCACATTTCCAGCCTTTATGCAACGCTAAGCTAATAACTGTAGCAACAGATGTCGTTTTGTTTTAATACAAGCAGAATTTCCAAACGCATCTAACTTTTTCCTGTAAACTCAGATTCCTCTTACATTAGATAAAAACTGTTTGTGTCAGATAAGCATGAAGACAAAGCCCAGGTTGTGTTTAATAAAGGTGCATTCCTGCTTCTCATTTACCCAGCCGTTTGTTTTTACAAGCTCTGAGCATCCTTTTAATGGCCCTTTTTATTTGTCATTAAGGCGCTGTTTTCCTTTCATGGGTTCTTCTCGGATCTGGGAAGTTTACCCAAAACATCAGAACTAATTAGCTGTTGCGATAACACGAAACCACAGAAGATGTCGTGTCTTTATTTTACCACCACATAAACAGAGCCTTTTGGGGGGTGGCTCGCTCAGCTTTATGGAGTTATGGAGCTTTATGGAGTTATGTTTCTTGTTAACATTTTTCTCAGGTTTTTAATCTGGAAAAGCTCCACGAGGGCATTGCCTGACTCTCTCTCTACATGGTTCTCTCATCGTCTCCTCGCTCGTCCTCGCTGCAGTTTTCACGTCCTGCTAATTGCATCCTGGTGTGTCTCGACTCCGGGCTGCCTGATCAGAGACGAAGAAGACAGAGAGCGAGGAGGAGGAGGTGAGCCAGCTGATCTCTGGATTGCATTAAAATTCTTCCTGTGTGACACACACACGCGCGCGCGCGGGCGCTCTTGCGGGCGCTCTTGCGGGAATCTCTCAGGGTGACCTGGGATTTGGGAGCGGCGGGGTCAGGGCCACGGATCATTATCTGCTCTCCACCGAGCGGCGGGAAGGGATAACGTGGCCTCCTGGGGCCTCTAGGGGCCTCAGACCTGAGTGAGTCAGCATTCCAGGTCCATTCCTCTCACTCTGCCCCTGACAGCGTGACGGACAGCCCCGGTCCCTGAACGCCTGCAGAAATAGCCCACTTTACTTCATTTTGGGCCAGCCGCGGGGGGCCCGCGGGGGGCCCGCAGGGACGGGGGCTGGATTCCTTCAGGCGACCAGCTCAGCCTTGTCACACCATCGTTTGGGCCGTGTTTGCTTTGGAGGAAGACGCGATTCAGAGGCTCTGCTGAGGAGGGAGCCGGTTTCCTGTCGCCGACAGTTGGAACGAGTGACTGCTTTCACTTTTTCAGTGTGGAAATGTCTCTGAATGAAGTGCTTGGGTCATCGCTGTCACTCATCAGAGCACGAGGGGGAATTAAGAAAGACGCTAAATGGGTTGTTTTGGTGCTTTCGCAACTGACCCGTTTGTTAAATAAACTCAGTTCAGTTTATTTAGGCGAGTGTGAACTCTGGTTATATGGTGAGAAGGACTGTGATATGGCTTCATGCAACTGAAACTCTGAATCAAAGGAGCAACATTAAACTTTGGAATATGGTTTTCTGGCAAATAACTTTTATTTATTCCCTTAATCGAGTCCCAGGGTTCTTGAAGAGCAGCTTTTAGTTCAGCAGTGTCTCATTACGATGAAACAGCGCAGAAAAAAACAAGAAAGTGTTTCTCTTTCATTCTACTCTGTTGTAGTCATCACGGAAGACTAAACCCTGCTTCCTGACGTTGACAAACACATCTGGTATTAATAAATGCAAATGCCACAAAAATGACAGCATGTACCAGTATAAACCGTCAGCTGAGCTGAGACATTATAAACACAGAGAGTTTAATCAAATGCTGGCTTCAAAACTCAGTGGAGAGCTGGTTTAGTCTCTGATACGACAAAAAACAGCAAAATAAAGTCCACCACAACTATAAAAAATCTGAGGTGATGCCTCTTTGTTCAATCAAGAGACCAAAAAGCAAAGAGACACAAATGGCAGTGAAGAGAAATGAATCGAAAGCAGCAATTTTCTGATTTGAACTCTGTAACCAGAGTTTTTTTTAATTATTTTTTTGTGAATCACACTCACATACAGTGTTTATATTAAGTGTTGCACTAGAAATCTCTCAAGTTCAAGGATGATAAAACATAAAGTGATTTAGTTGCATTCAATTCGTATGTAAGCAAAATTAAAAATAATAAGTTACCACAAATCTTTTTTTAATTTAGTAGAAATTGAAATGTTTGTCAGTGGGTAAACAATTAGTGTTGCTCACTCAGAAAAAGCAACTTATTCTTAGTCCTGTGTGCTTGCAATGAATAAGTTGTCCTAACGTGGTTATCGTAAATAAGCTTTACTTTGTTTTTTTTATTAGAATTGACAGTGCATTAGAGGCTGTGGTTACTCTTCTACTGATATTGGATTTAAACGTGATGAACTCACCCAGTGTGTGCGGGGCAAGGTCATATAAGCTCTTATAAACAGAACAAGCAAACTTGAATATTTTAACATTTTTAAAACTTAAAAATGGTATCATATTTCTGGAGTAGGAGACAGTAATGGACGGAAAAATGTTTTCCAATTAAATGAGGAATCAAATCGATAATTGATATCAATAATGGAACCGTATTTTATCTTTATCTTATCAATTCCCATCCTTAATTACTCAAACCAAGACTTCTTCCTAAATCAAACTAGTAGTTTTCCATGCCGAAAGTCATTTATATTGCCTAAACCTATACTGAACACAAATTTAATAAAGACATCTTAGTTTCTAAGCCCAACCAGGAGCTACAATCCAACACATACCACTGCTGTCCCACCAACCCCCTAACACAGACTTTGGAGGTCTAGGACCCGTATCTGTGGTGCACATGGAGGCGTAGACACTAAATGGGCATTTTGAAGTGAAAAGAAATGAAACAGCATTATGTGAAACTCCAACATGGCGAGGCACTGACTGTTCCTACCTTTTATTAACAAAGAGAGAGAGTGACCAAACAAGACCGAGGTCTTTATGATATACACAAGAGAAGATGAAGAAACGTCAGGAACAAAGTTCTGCTTCAGTGTGGCATGAAAGAGACAAACAGGTTTTACTTACAGTGTTAAAGATGTTTCTGTGGGATTTAAGAGCAGTTTGATAATGTGGTCAGTAACACCTGTGTTTACCTAATATTTCATGTGATGATGAAGATGAAGCAGACCTCAACAAACAAGCCAAATCTAATGAACCACAGGTGGGAGAGTCCTACTTTTCCTCCTCTTCTGAAAAAGTTCTGATGGTTATTAGTTTTTTATTGATTGGTTTCAAGTTGGATTTCAAAAAAAAAAAAAAAGTCTTTAAATGGGTGAAACTGATCTGTGGTTAGCAGTGAAGACGCTTGTATCTGTTCCTGTGAGTTCCAGTCATGACTGACTCGTGTTAAGGGCGAAGCCGCCCCTTCCTCTTCCTCACTGTTTGTCGTGGAAAAAGCCCCGCGGTCGCGTGTTTTTATTGGAGTGCTTCACATTAATTAAAGGCTCCAAACGTGACATTCAAAAGTCAGACGGCAGCAGCTGTGAAGAGGACGAGCAGCGAAGTGCTGCAGAGAGGTTACACCAGTAAATAGACCGATCCCCGGCAGCACGTGGTGGAGCGGAGAGGAAACTGTCAGTGTCTTTGTTCATGCTTTATTGATACCTTTATTGATTTCTACTGATCTCTATTTAAAGGACCTCTGGAGCTCTTCAAAAACACTGAAATCCTTCCACAAATGTTATCTGTATTTATGTTTTTAAGTCTTATGTCTGTTTTGAATTTCTGTTTCTATTTTCTGTTACCATTTGCAGCCACCACAGCCACGAATCAACTTCTTTAATCATCCTTCTGCCTAAATTTACTTCCATCTGCTGTTTTTATTTATGTCACTGTTTAACTCGCTCTATATCTTGACTCTACAGCTATTTTCAGCCATCTCTATATCCAAATATATCTCCATGTTTATTTATTTCATTTTCTTCTTTTTCATTTGGTCTTCTTTTATGTCCTTGTATCTCTACAATTCCTCTGTATCAGTTTTTCAATCACAGGTTATCTCTTTTCTTGTCATTTTTATCTCCGTTCACAACATTATAAACTCTTCTTTTTTTGATCCTTTGTTTTTATTTGTCTACCTCCTGTCAACATAACTCAGACTTCCATTCCTGTGGTAATCATCTTCTCCTATCTCTGTTATATTATCTAATGATGTCTCATTAGATCGTTGTTATTTAGGGACACCCCTCTTCCTGTATTTATCTCTATTTAGTCTTTAATTAACATCATTTTATCCTTCCATTATCTCTGTTCATATTGCCAGTTTGATGATATATTAATTTTATATTCTTTATGTCCCTTCTAATCTCTTTTAGCTCCATTTCTGTCTCTATTTCTAATCTGTTCTCTCTGTGAAACTCGTCTCATCTCTCTTCTTTCTTCTTCTATCCATCCGGCTGAAGTTTAATTTTCCTGGCTATGTTTTCTGTTATGTCTCTGTTCATTTGTTTATCTCCTTCCTGTTATGCATCTCCACAGCTACGTCGCCACCTCTCCCTAACCCCATCTCTACTTTTCTATTTCTATCCCACACAAAAAAGAGATAAATAACTATCCCAATCCTCGGATGTACAGTATATTAATCAGAGGATTTGATTTGACTTTTCAAAAGTCAGTTCTAAAAATGGAGGCGTGAATCACTCCACCCATCTCTGTGATATCAGTCTCTCTGACAAATTTGTCTGTTTCATCTGTATTATTTGTCTTTTTATGTCCACTTCTGTTATTAACTCCACAGCTTTCTCCCTCTCTCATGATGATCTCTGTTCTTTATTGTTTTACATGTTCCCATCAGTCCTGCTCTGTCATGTCTTTCCTCTTTACTTAATCACATTAATTCCTATAACTGCATCTTTTGTTTCTTTGACTTTTACACACACACACACACACTTTTCTGTGGTAACCATCTTCTCCTACATATATATATATATATATATATATATGCACATTAGTGTTTATTTCTATTACATCCATCCTGCTGACAGTGCCATTTATCTCTATTCTGACTTGTAACATTTGAATCCATTTTTATTTCTTGACCTAATTTCTCTTTTAATTCTTTCTTTTCTGTCACTTGTTATCTACCTCGATGGCTCTGCATAGCTCTCAATACCACCGGCTGTGCCTTTATATATCCCAGCCTTCCCATCTGTAAATGCCTTAAACTCTTACTTGTTTCTATAGTCAGCTCCTCACATAAATCCTAACATCTGCCTAAACATTTATTTTGAAACATTTATATATCTTCCTCTGTTATCATTTTTTCTCTCTCTATTCCTATTTTAATCTTTATTTGTCTCTGTGTGTCCTGCATTTTCCTCCCTTATGCTGTAACCTCAGATAATGTTTTCATTGCTATGCTGTCTTTTCCTATCTCCGGTACCCACATTTCTCCCTGCATTTGTCTCTATTTGTTGATTGTATTTTTATTTCTCTCACTGTGTTTTCATTCTTTCAATGATTCTTTCTATTACAATCTGTATTATCTGTTCATGTGTCAGTCTGTCACGTTGTTGCCTTTTCTTGTCACCTTAGTCATTACTGTATTTAATTTTCTTGTCTTTATGTTACCTGTAAACTTGTTTATTTTTGTTTATGTCTCTATTTCTGTATTTCTCCTATCTGCCTCTATAGCTCTCCCTTCCTCTCTGCTCTCTTTCTCTATTTCTGTCTCTCTCTATAAGTCCTACACCTCTATAGCCATCTCTGTGTCGACACCTTTCCTTCCCCGTCTCTATCTGTACTGTTATTTCTTTATATAAATGTATTTCTGTCACAATTCAGAGAGAAATTTCTCCAATTTTTCTGTGGACTTCTGCTTTGCCTTTCTCATCTTCATTCTTTTTCTTTTCTATTTCTCTCCCTCCTCGTCTCCCTGCTTTCTGTGACCGCCCTCTCCGACTGTCCCAGACATCCCTGGCTGTAATTTGGCTCGCTCCGGTATAATTACCCTCTGACTGACTGCACGAGTACAGCAGCTCGGTGTGCATGCGAGAGAGCACTAAAGGGCCCCATTGATTGAAAGAGCAGCTCGAGTTAATGCCCCATTCATAACAGTTGGAGGGTGAATTGTAAGAGGGGGTCAGCGAGGGGGGGCAGGAGGAGGACAGGGGAGGATGGGGGTGAGACAAAGAGCAGCTAAATCTGGGTCACCAAAACAGCACGGTCAGGGGACGAGGTCTTTTTAATTCTACACCACTGTAAGCAACCGTGGAAGACAAATAAAAGCCCCAATGCAGTTTAAGACTGGAAAAAGTAAAGAGAGAGAGGAGATTAAACAAAAGAGGAAGAATGAAAGAAAGTAGGAAGAATGGGAAGGAAAGTGCAGGAGATAAGAAAAAAATATAAAGACGCAAAATGATCAAAGTTGAAAAAAGATGGTTGTAAGAAAGTTGGCTGCATAGAGTAAACTGAGCATCACACTCATAAATATCCTTTGAAAACAGCAGGTTTTGTTTACAGCAGCACAAAAAAGGGAAAATTAATCTTTACTTAGAACCAGGTAAAACTTTGCCAAGTGTTTGAAGACATGCAAAACTAAACTGGCTGAGATTTAATAAATGTGCTTGAAAGGTTTTATGCACTCCGAGCTGAGTCAAAGCTAAATTGACTTAAATCAAGAGGTAATGACTTGTTTCTAGAAGAGTTTCTAGCATAGATTTCTCCTCTTCCACCTTGGAAACATTGGACTTGGAGGAAGTAATTCAGCCGGTCGCTCTGTCAGCTTTTCAGCCATCCACACTGAGGTTTCCTCTGCGGGCCTGGGCCTGGGAGTCCAGGCCGGGGATTGACCATGCAGGCTTATTCCATCACCGAGACAGCCCCATTGTTCTGCCGCCACAGGAAGAACAAAAGGCGAGTGCTCGTGAGAGTTCAAGAGGCGCGTTTACCTGATTCACCGGGCCCCGATCCCCCCTGGGCGTACGCAGCGTAAGGCAATGCTGCCGCGCCCCCGCTCGGGCTCTAGCCATCTATTAGTCTTTGCTTGGTAACATTTGTTTTAGCGGCTGGTGAAGCGCCGCAGAGGGCTGGCTACAGTTTTTCATAGTCAGCCTCCGTTCAGCACACACACAGCAGAAACGCGGCTTTCTGCTGTTAGAGTGAAGCACGAGCTAAATTTAGTCGCAAAACTGCGAGGAGGGCTGGTGATGACCGTGCAGAGAGAATATGTGCATATAACCAGTTTCAGTTAACACCACAATTTACTTCAAGGTCCTCTGAGCAGCAATTTCAGAGCCTCTGCAGGAGAGTTTGCTCAGTTGTACAGTTGCAGATGCTCATATTTGCATTTTTGTCAAAGTCTTAATTTTCTGAATCCGATCCTTTTTTGGCTTAAACATGCTCTTTCTGCAGCCAACAGTAAAGTCAGGACATGTATTTCGTAGAAGTTTAAAACATGTGGCCTGTTTTGAAATGTCATCAAATATGTCATGACCAGGGTATTTCTGTTTCTTTTTGTTTTGTGTGGAAACTGTTTTTTTTTCCTCACTTCCTCTGGAGAGGAAGGGTCTGCCTCAGGGTGGAGTCTGGAAGTTGGATGCTTTCCCTCACACCTGCACTGCATCTCTTCATGGAAGATAATATTTACATTGGTATGCTGTAATGTCTGTAATGACATGGAATATTTAAGGGTGGCATGTGTGTCAGGTCATCGCCAAATTATCTTAACCTCTTCTGTGGTATTGAGGTTCACCTACTAGTGGTCATTTCTAGCCTGCCAGCTGAACTCAACAACACTTCTCCCACACTGTAACCACCTGCCCATTCTCCACCGAACTCCCCAGTATCCTGGACTGTAGTATGGACTCGTCCCTCCCAGTTCTGGAACCCCCGTGGCTAAGACCAAACTTTCTGACCCCCCGATTTGCGATCCATTCACTACCTCTCACTTACACTCTCTCTCTCACCCTGCAGATCGCACAGCCCCACCCCTCTGAGTCATCCCCCACCCAGGTGATCCCTGCCTTTGCTTAAATGAAGAAATATTTTGTTGTAGAACAGTCCACCAAGTCTGACGTCTCATCGTCATGACACAAAGGTCCATTAAGTGCAGCCTTAAGTAGTGCGTGACCATCACCAGTGCTGTAGGAATGATTCACTCAGCATTCTGTCTAAAGTATTCTGACTTCACAAGAGTTTCTGGCTGGTCAAAATTGTATTGAATTCATACTGCTTTGACTGGCAGCATGTCTAATTGAAATTGGTGGGAATTAACGTCAACTGACTCATTTCGGCAACGATCACATAACACATCTCCACTTTAAATGGGCTTTACATAAAGATGTAGGATGAATATGATATAGCTATATAGGAGGATATAGCTTTTTGTAAATCCTTGACTTTGCTTTTTGGCCATCACCACCTTGCTTTTTTAGAACCCTTAGTTGCTGTATTTGGACAACAGCATGGTAAATGGTAAATGGCCTGTATTTATATAGCGCTTTTACTAGTCCCTAAGGACTTTACCAGGCCATTTGCAACAGTTCAAACAGTTCATTAACACCAGTTAGCTAAGGGAGAGTCAGCTTAGCCCTTACTTATGCATAAATTTAGGTTTAATAAAGTTTAGATACATGAGTCTATCCAAAGGGCCAGATTAAAGACTGGATTAAGCATAAACCATCCCTACATGTTGATGATGTGATTCTATTTGTTACCAAGTTCTATAAACCATTAAAAAATAGGCCAGACATCCAGTTTAGTGAGTTAACTTAGCTGAAGTTGGTACCTGCTTGTGTCGCCATTCACCTGTCAAAGAAGCCACGGCCCTAATATTTTAAACTTTAGGTCAGAAAACAATTAAACAGATAAAGATTAGAAATAGTTCACCCCCCTACACAGTTGTATGTAGACATGCTAATGCAATGTTTACAGACATAAAATAGCCTGTAAGCATGCTTATTTCTGCCATAAAGGGACATTTTAATATTGGAAGTCTATGGGAACAGGAAATCAAAACACCTGTTAATCCAGTCAGTGACTTTTTGAAGCTCCACTGAGACAAAAAATCACTAGAAACGCCACAAAAATTACAATTACCTCAAATGCTAAATAAAATCCAACTCTGAGGTTTCTGCCTCCATCCCAGCTCAATGGAAACAACACATGTTTAGAGAAATAGTGAAACTGGAGTTACTGTCTACCAGACACATAGTCCTCATGAACAAAGCTGATGGTTGTGGTAGTTGGGGGTGGTTTGGGACTTTCCATCACCGTCACCTCCATTGTGTTGGAATGACTATAGACATGACAGACTTAGGCAAAAATCTCAAAACCTGGACAAATGAACCCAAACTGCAGCCATAAAAATGCCATTCAGTGTAAACATCACTTTGCAACTTTACAGAAGCTTGACGATAAGCAAGTCCTGCTCTACAGGAGCAGAAATGTATTAGTATTTTTGCAAGGTACAAGCAGTTTACCACAGAGGGAATGAGTCAGGCCTTCAAACATGTCTGTCTGTTTCCAATGTATTTCAACACCATGTCTGATGCCCTCTCACTTTATGTTTCACTGGGGAAATTTCTCAAACTGGAATAAAAAATTGATGCTGCATTGATCCAATCAATCTGTGAATCTTCAACAACAGTAAGATAAGATAAGATAAGATAAGATAGAACTTTATTAATCCCTCGGGTGGGTTCCTCTGGGAAATTTGACTTCCAAAAAAAGCACAGCAACGACCGAAGTTACAGTTACAGAATTGTTATATATATATATATATATATACACACACACACACACACACACACACACACACACACATATATATAAATACAGAGACAAATATAAATAAAATATACAAAGGGGATAAATAGAATAAATAGGAATAAAAAATAAAAATACAAGTGAATTGCACATTTCAAGTATTGAGTCTATTGCACTGTTGACTATTTACAAAAAGTATTGCACAAGGTATTGTACAGTGAGGTGAAGAGGCACTACAGCTTAGTTGTTCCCCCCTCCTTTGTCCTCCTGTTTCCCCTCCCTCTCCCCTCCAGAGAGGAGTTAAACAGTCTGATGGCGTGTGGGACAAAGGAGTTTTTAAGTCTGTTAGTTCTTGTCTTGGGGAGAAGCAACCTGTCACTGAACAGACTCTTCTGGTTGTTTATGGCCGTGTGCAGAGGATGCCCAGCATTGTTCATAATGTCCAGCAGTTTCTTTAATGTCCTTTTCTCTACCACTGTCACCAGAGTGTCCAGCTTCATGCCGACCACAGAGCTAGTAAAGGACTTCACATAGAAGAAGGAGTTGGTTTTGACCTCAAAGTTAGCTTTTCGCTGCTGCCATGAAAACAAAATGCTGTTCTGACTGAACCGGACCAGAAAACAAACGTTTTGATTTTTGCAGCGATTATCTTCTTGTAGCAGTCCTGAAAAACTCTCAACATGGGGGTCTCGCAGGTCATTCACTGCTTCTGACCATAAATCAGTCATGATTAGCCAATTAATGTAAAATAAAGACATTGAGGGATGGTTTGGGGTTGGTTTCCTCATATTTTCACTGATGCCCACATACTTTTGTCTGTTAAATAATTTGTTTTTTCTCTTTGATAACTAAATTTAACTCAAAAAATAGAGTTTTAAGAAGTTTTTGGCATATCCTGTGGTCACCCTGCTGCGTATCAGTGTATTCAACCTCAGGCAGACCACCACCAGTCCCTCCATGCAGGACTGTGTGGAGCATGGAGGCCACGAGGGACAGAGTTACTTATCAGCCTCGGACAGCTGGGCTCAGGCCATGTGCTAATAACCTCCATGCATCAACGGGCTGAAGGTGAGGGCGCGGCGGCAGGCATTAACCAAATGAAGCAGGCGGCGGGGGCTGACGGGGCCGTCCTACAAGCAGCACGTTGTTAGCATGCTGTTTGTGTAATTTAGGTACTTAAAAGACGGCGAGGGTTCAAAGACTGATTGCACCGTCGAGTAATCAGCCACCTCCACTGCGCGCCTGATTTATCACCCCCTCGCTTAATAGCACTGCTTAATACACAGGTTTGTCCAGATTAAGTAATTACCTGAAAGCAAAAGTTTATTATGTGGTGCAACGGGCTGGTGATAAAGGCCTGCTGTCGAGAGGAGCCACAGAGAGGCCTCGGAGCTGCTGAATGAGAGCGATAATTAAAATACAATGAATTAAATTGTCGCTTCTGGGGCTGTCACCATGCTCCCCAGCTAACATCCATATTACCCCGCCGGCACCCTCGCTAGGGGGGCGCCTGGGATTATGCCTCACCCCGGACTGGTGGAGCAGCTGAGAGGGAAATGACTCCAATGGGCCATCTGTAAATTAAACAAAGACCTAGTTCCTCTCCGAAAATGAGTGTGGAGGGTGAGAGGGGAACAAACCTGAGCTATGAATAACACCTGAGCGCACATTAGCTCTGTAAGGTTGTTGTGCTGGCGTCTTAATGAGGCGGAGGCCTCTGCAGGTACAGATGTTGGTGAACAATGAGAGGGAGGCAGCACGGGGGAATCTTTTGAGTGATGCGCCTGTGATGATGAATGTCTCGCAGGTGGAAGCAGAAGACGTCTTCTCTGTCTTCACACCGCTCTCCAAGGAGGCCCCGGACCTCCGGCTCGATCTACCAGAATAGATGGAGCCTCCGTCCTGTGGTGTCAGCACCCGTCCACCTCCCGTGTTGATAAACGCTCTGCCGCACGTCTGACACAATCTGCTGAAGCAGTGTTGTCTCTATTTTTTGACCCAGCCACTCCCCCGGCTCCACTCTCTGAACCGATTTTATTTGTTTGACATTGTGCTGCTGCGTGTGATGGAGAGCAGGCCCCTGGCTGACTTCATCAGGCCTATAAAGATGAGCCAGGAGCTGCTTGTCTCCAATGAACGCCCTCCAGCAGGCGCAGACAGGGCAGAAGAAGATTTGGGTTACATTTCTGACTACAACTGGAAATCAGAAGAAATCAGAAGTCTGATCTAATACAAGAAAATGCCTTAGCATAGACACCAGGGCTCATGGTCACATCGTAGTCTGTATATGAAAGATGGACGGAGTAACTGTGACATCACCCATTCGTTTGCAAACATCCATTTTGAAGCCTGGACTTCTGGTCTTTAACATGTTGGTTGTTGGGACCAGAAATGACCATGTTTGGACAAGAAGGTCACCTAGAAACAGCTGCAAGAAGCAAAGCAACAACTGCTACGATCACAGACTGTATATAAAAAACTGTGATGCCACACATCAGTTTTTGGACTCATTTTGGAGTCATAATATTAGAATTTTTGCCATATCAGGTCAGTTCAGCCAGAAGTGCCCATGTTTGGACAAGTGGGTGCAGTGCTAAGTTAGCAGCTAATGCTAGCTAGCTTAATTAGCAGAGTAAATCCATCACCTGGCATAGATATTTTTCAAAATTTAGTTTTGATGAATCTTTTTTCAAAAAACAAACTATTTTAGCTCCAATCTCTGTAAGGTTGCTTAATTTAGGCTCACTAAAAAGTCAAATTTTTCTGATTGGCCAACTTCAAAAGGGCTGGGTAGCTAGTACTAGACTTGCTAATTGTGTTCCAGGGGTCCAGTTTAGTAACTTGGAAGTGAAGCAGGCAAGTAGGAGCTTCTAATTATACAAATTTTAAGCCTGAATATTTCTACTTATGAACATTTTACCATGGAAGTCTGTGGTGGAGTGACTCACCTTTGGAGCCTCTAGTGTTGGTTAGAGGAACCACAGTTTTTTCCTTTTGAGCCTGGAGGTCCCCGTCTTGTTTAATCACCACAAATTTTATCCAGCGTGAGTGGTTATATGTGTTCAGCTCTGTATTAAACAGAGAACCTCTAATGTAAACTTTTATGTATAAACTGATGCTACAGAAAAAGAATGACCCAGTCAGATTGTTCCACTCACCACCATTGTGTGACCTCTGTTTTCTTACTCTTGACACTCCTCACACAAACTCTCTTTAGACACTTCAAACTCTCCTTTGGTCCTTCCTTTCTGTGTTAAACAGAAGCTTGTGGGAGAAAGGAGTCAAGAAAAGGAGACAAAGCTGCAGGGAGCTGACTTTCTAATCCTGATTAACACTTTCCCACTGCTTCAGGAGCCACACACACTCAGTGCAAACGCTGCAGGTCAGGAAGTTTGGATTCACACAAACTCCAACAACTTTGCCTCTGATCAGTGTCTTGAACACACAGAGGGGGAATTACAATGCAGAGCAGAAAATTACAGGACCCAGACGTCCACAGCTCGATGACACGTTAGAACCCCCCCCCATAAACCACTCCCTGACTTGAGTTTAGTTTAGAAGGCCTGCTTGGCTTGTAATCGAGCAAAACGAAGCAAAGCGTTTCACAAACTTTGCCATGAAGCTTTAAACAGAGGAAAAATTACACCCTATGAGACCCGAGCATGCAGGAGGACCCGCCTGCATTCACTGTCTCCTTCTCTTCGCTCTGACTTTACAGCACAAATCAGCCTGGGTTTATGGCTCAAAGGGAGGTGGGCTGATGTTAACATTTTGGGTAATTTTTCATCAGGTTATATTGCTTGCTAAAGCTCAGCCATCTACATGTAGTGTCTCAAGCATGCTTCCCCAAATCAAACTGCCTGTTGCTACAGCTGAAAACATTCCCAAAATGTTCATCATTTAACATATCCCACATCTCATACATCTTAAAAACCCACAGGCCTTTAAAGCTTTGAAGATTTCTACCAATAACCCAAACCAGCTCAAAGACTGTGGTGAAATTTTTGAGGAGAACGGCTTCCAGGAAATTTCAAAGCAGGTGATTCCACTAAACTGAAAATTCATTCATAACTCAGGGTTAATCCCAGTGTTACTTAAGTCCTGCTTCAGAGCGGATCCCTCTGACCTTTTTACCTTAATAGTGGATCTAAAATGATCTTTTACGATGGGAATTCAAAGAAACCGTTGCGTGAAGAAGCCCCAGGTCACAGTTTTTTAAATCTGCAGAAATTTGATGTGTATCAGTCAGAACTTTGACCTGATTGGATAATCTGATATGCTTTGACCTACAGACGTGACACAATGAAGAAGAAAAAGAAGAAGAAGAAGAAGAAGAAGAAGTAGAAAAAGAAGAAGAGAAGCTACCAGAAGCAGCTTTATTGTGTCTGCAGTTAGGTTGCATGCCAGCGCAAATCCCCGCTGTCATGAAGCTATTTGTCCGTGAGTAAAGACAGCTGCTGGATCACAGAAGGATGAGAGGGAAGGTTGGATTTTATGGGGAATGAAGAGAAGTTGATTAAACATTTGTTCTGGATAGATTTTAGGAAGAATAAAAGTCACGAATCTCCAGCTGAGAAAGGCCAAACTGCTTTTCCTCTAACCTGCCCTGCATCTCTGCATCACCTAGCGGAGCTCACAGTCAGAAATCAGAGTTCATGATAGTCAAAAACGGCCAAATCTCATCTTTGTGCTCTTTATTTTTTTGGTTATTCATCACAGTTATCGTCTTGTCATTAGCAACTAAAACTCTGAGCAGGTGCAGTAATTTAGTTTTCCTACTGGCTAAATTACATGAATTTATGAGCATGTGAGTCTGCAGGAGGAGGTCGGGGTGGATGGTGGGTGCACAAACCTAACAAATTCATGCTAAAGATCAGAGTTCAGCTCTTAAAGTTGATGTGCAACAAGCAGATAAAATCACTGGTAAAACTCATCATGTTTGCTGACAGATGTAAGTAAACCAGGCCAATACTGATGCAGTAACAAATAGTCCTGTAGTAACTGGTCAGTTCCAAGTTGGCTCGCTTTTTGAATAACCCGGCAAAACAACTGGAGTAACAAACCAAACCACTACTGATTTTAGAGGACGATGATAGGTACACAGCTATCAGTCAACAAAGCCAATATTTATCCATTACCGATACTTGGCCATTATATCAGTAGATCAAAATCTAAAATTAAATGAACAATACGTATATTTTTTTATTTAATTTATGATTCTTGTTTTTATTTACTTTCCCTTCTGCCTCAGTTTTTATGTATATATTCTTATATTTATTCAGTATTTCTTAAGAGTAAGAAAGATTTAGTTACATATCTTTATTATTTTTTAATACACGATTCATTTATTTTTATTTACTTAATTGCTTTATTTGTTGTTTTTTTATTGCCCAGTTTTCATTTTCCTAAACTTTATTTCTGTTTAACACCTTCAGAATGCCACTGTGGAGGATGTCATTTAAAGTTAGTCATGAAGCAAATTAAAGCATTTCAAATGTCACATTTTGAATTAATTGATGCCATGGGTGATGTTTAATGTATATCTTTGATGTGTTTAAGGAAATTACACTATTTTCATTAAGTGTTTTATTTTACTTTTTGACAGCTGTATTCTTTCATAATTGGTCATTTTTTAAAAGCTGTCAAATTGTAGTAATTTCACTTTCCACAGCTGGAAATGCTCCTTCAGCCATGTCTATTGACTAAACACCCAGCTAGATTAGTACCTAGGATGGGAATCAAACCTGTGACCTTCCTCTATCAGAACAATGATCCCACCGTTCTTTAATAACTGACTCTACTGGATGCACTCAAACAGCTGCAGTAACAATACACCGAGCTCCTCAGCAGAGTGTAGTATTGATCTGCATCAGGCCTCTCCCCCTCCATCTCATCCCCAGTGGGCGACCTCTGACCTGCACAATTCAGTCTGCTGAATGGAAGCTGCGTGCTCCACAAAGCCCAGCGAGCAGCGCAGTGTGTAAAGATAAAGTGCCTAGCTTAGAGGAGGAGAAGAAGAAGAGGCCGCCTCACACAATGAGAGCACAATTAAACGCTGACTCGCACCTCATCTCGACCTGCCTCAGCGAATCGTAACGGGACAAAAGCACGGGAATTGGAGGGATCAAGTGCACCATTTCAGACCAAAAAAATAGCTCCTCTTTAAAGCATATGCAGACAACAAAAAAATTTTTAAATCGTCGCAGTGATTCATCTTAAAAGTCCTGACTAATGACTCATGTTTGGACTTATTAAGAAAGAGCTCTAATCTGCATATTTCCTGACCTTATTTCAGGCCCAGTTTGGCCTGGTTTGGTGGCTAATTAGCTTGAGAAAACACCACCAATGGTGAGAAGACAAAGCACATCAGGACAACAATTAGTCCAAAAAAAAGCTTCCTGAATAAATTAGAGCCAGAAAAAACAGATACAGGAGAGGGTTACAAACTTCACCTTTTATATCAATTTTGATGAGATTAACCTCAAAACACTGTCATTAGTGTCAGCTAGGGTCTAGTATTACACTTGGTGGATGTGAAGAGGTTTAAGTTTTCTGTAAAAGTGGAGGGCGGTGAAGTTGAGCTTTAACATTCAATTTCTGTGTGATCACAACAGGAGAGAAGAGGAGTTAAGTCAAGCAGGTCAATCTGCTCCCACCTCCAGCTCCGGGAGTCTAGGGAAGCAAAAGGGAGCTAAAATAAAAGACCTGTTAACAGGTAGAGTACCATAGTTTATGAGCAGCATCTGAGCCTGTAGATGACAAACAAATTCATGCTAAAGATCAGAGTTTAGCTGCTAGAATATTGTTCATGATGTCTGCTGATATTTGACCGATATCAGTAAAGTGGGCCGATATTTAGCCGATATCAATACAGTGTCCTTCCAACAAATCCTCCAGATGTTAATCACTTACAAGTTGATTCACTTTTTGAGTAATCCTGCCAAACAAACAGAGAACCCAACAACACCCTGCTGAATTGTTTAATTTTCTCAATAAAAGAGGAGGATGGTGGGTGTACAGATATAAGTCAACTAGGCCAATATTTAACCAATACCCATATTGTTTTTTATATATATATATAAATCAGTCCATCTCTAGCAAGAAAAACACATCCAAAATCAACAACAAAATAAAAAAAAACCCAAATGACCAAATTTTGAAATAAGTAAATTATTAGACCAAAAATTCATTCATTTGATTAGTCGTCATTAAGTGTGTGCTAGTATTTAGCATCACATGTGGCGGATGTGAAGATGTTGAACCTGTAGACATGGAGAACGGTGAAGCTGAGTTTTAACATTTAATTTCTGTGTGATCACTACAGGAGAGAAGAGGAGTTAAATCTAAACAGTTTGTCATTCAGGAGTTAATCTGCTCCCACCTCCGGCTCCTGGAGCGCAGGGAAACAGCAGGGTGGGTGTAATGGCATGTTTCTTACTGACGGGGAAACTGGATCATGGATCCTCCTGAAAGCACCGCCAGCTCGGGAGGAAACACGAGCCTAAGTGACCACGAGGGCTGACACGAAACCACTGCATGCAGCCTCCCGCCCACGTTCACAAAGAGGCCTCCCCACTCTCCCCAATCCCCTCAGGCGAGCTCTCGTTTCCTAATCACGGGCTTCCCCTCCGTCTCTCAGATTGCTCTGTAAGTCCCTGAGCTTTGCTCTGCCAGGAGGATCAATCAGGACGATCTATGAGTGATGACGGGCTCACAGAGCTAATAAAGGTTGTCTTAGCAGGCGTGATTTTGGTAAATTTTCTTCGTCTGTTAATGCTTTTTAAACACAGGTGGTTAACATATACAGGGAGTGCAGAATTATTAGGCAAATTAGTATTTTGTCCACATCATCCTCTTCATGCATGTTGTCTTACTCCAAGCTGTATAGGCTCGAAAGCCTACTACCAATTAAGCATATTAGGTGATGTGCATCTCTGTAATGAGAAGGGGTATGGTCTAATGACATCAACACCCTATTTCAGGTGTGCATAATTATTAGGCAACGTCCTTTGGGTCAAAAGAAGGACTTGACAGGCTCAGAAAAGTCAAAAATAGTGAGATATCTTGCAGAGGGATGCAGCAGTCTCAAAATTGCAAAGCTTCTGAAGCGTGATCATCGAACAATCAAGCGTTTCATTCAAAATAGTCAACAGGGTCGCAAGAAGCGTGTGGAAAAACCAAGGCGCAAAATAACTGCCCATGAACTGAGAAAAGTCAAGCGTGCAGCTGCCAAGATGCCACTTGCCACCAGTTTGGCCATATTTCAGAGCTGCAACATCACTGGAGTGCCCAAAAGCACAAGGTGTGCAATACTCAGAGACATGGCCAAGGTAAGAAAGGCTGAAAGACGACCACCACTGAACAAGACACACAAGCTGAAACATCAAGACTGGGCCAAGAAACATCTCAAGACTGGTTTTTCTAAGGTTTTATGGACTGATGAAATGAGAGTGAGTCTTGATGGGCCAGATGGATGGGCCCGTGGCTGGATTGGTAAAGGGCAGAGAGCTCCAGTCCGACTCAGACGCCAGCAAGGTGGAGGTGGAGTACTGGTTTGGGCTGGTATCATCAAAGATGAGCTTGTGGGGCCTTTTCGGGTTGAGGATGGAGTCAAGCTCAACTCCCAGTGTCACGGACCCAGCTCTGGAGGACTCGGGGTCCGTGAGCAGTTTTGACTGTTGATATTGTTGTTATTATTATTTTGGTGATGTGTGTGTTTTTCTGCACTGTGCTGTGTTAGTCTGTGTCCCACTCATATGTATAGGCAGGGTATGGGTGTGTATGTCTGCGGGTGTGGCTGGAGGATGGAGCTCAGCCACCTGCAGGCCTGAGGGGTGTGGCCCTGCGGAAGGACTGGCCACACCTGAAGTTCATGCCACACCTGTTGGTGATCAGGGCTCGTCGGGGGAGCTACTTAGGAGAGAGTTGGAGCTCCCACCGGCGCGGGATCATTAAGCTAAGACTCCAAGTCAGTGTGTAGCATTAGGAAGTGCTGATCGTGTGTGTGCGCGCGGGTTCAGTGTTAACGGCTGCTTCTGTATTGTCCTGCAGGTGAAACGAGGGACCAGAAGGGCAGCACGCACAGGGTGTGCAATAACACAACAGCGGGGAGCACGAGCACGAGCACAGACGTCGGAGGGAAGCACGCACACGGGGTTCGAGGGAGCAACGGGGAGTTATTGTGTTTACAGCTTTCCACTGTAAATAAAGAGCACTGTTTGCATCGCAGAGTCTGCGTTTTGGGTCCTCCTTTCCCCACATCCCCACGGTCTGCCAGCGAGACCATGACACCCAGTCCTACTGCCAGTTCCTGGAAGACACCTTCTTCAAGCAGTGGCACAGGAAGAAGTCTGCATCCTTCAAGAAAAACATGATTTTCATGCAGGACAATGCTCCATCACACGCGTCCAAGTACTCCACAGCGTGGCTGGCAAGAAAGGGTATAAAAGAAGAAAAACTAATGACATGGCCTCCTTGTTCACCTGATCTGAACCCCATTGAGAACCTGTGGTCCATCATCAAATGTGAGATTTACAAGGAGGGAAAACAGTACACCTCTCTGAACAGTGTCTGGGAGGCTGTGGTTGCTGCTGCACGCAATGTTGATGGTGAACAGATCAAAACACTGACAGAATCCATGGATGGCAGGCTTTTGAGTGTCCTTGCAAAGAAAGGTGGCTATATTGGTCGCTGATTTGTTTTTGTTTTGTTTTTGAATGTCAGAAATGTATATTTGTGAATGTGGAGATGTTATATTGGTTTCACTGGTAAAAATAAATATGCCTAATAATTATGCACAGTACTAGTCACCTGCACACACAGATATCCCCCTAAAATAGCTAAAACTAAAAACAAACTAAAAACTACTTCCAAAAACATTCAGCTTTGATATTAATGAGTTTTTTGGGTTCATTGAGAACATGGTTGTTGTTCAATAATAAAATTATTCCTCGAAAATACAACTTGCCTAATAATTCTGCACTCCCTGTACGAGTAACCCTTTCACCTTCACTGCTCCACTGCTTCACTTCAGTAAGTAGGTTAAAGCTTCACAAAAGAAGGAAAGAAAAGGGCATTACTGAGAAATAATCTGATTTACAGAAAAAACAGAGGCTAAGAACAATATCTTGACGGCCACAAGGTTAAAGTCAAGGCTTTAAAGCAGGACATGGCTACTGCAGTACTAACGGTTGCATTTTACCACAAAATACAGTGTTTTCCTAAATGTAACAAAGCAGTATTTAGTAACTAAACCAAACCAGTGAGTAGAAAGCCAGTTACATCATGTGTGACCCCTCCTTTAGGTCTCTAAAACTCTCGGTGGCCAATATTGCTACGGCTGACGAACCAACCGCATCTTCAGGATGAGAATGGATCCAAAAAACTAGTAAGTGTTATATTTAATCAGCATCTGAACCTTGATTCTAATAGCTTGACGGGGTCGAGTCCTCTAGAAGTCTATCAGGAAACATCCAAACTTCTCACTCAATTTATGACCACAGAAAAGTGTTTGCTGATGAATTTTATGATCCCAGTTGCATTTAGATCATAAAACCAGGTGATTTTGTGGGTTTGGAAATCTTGTAAGAGAATCATGTGTCTCTCAGTTTCTCTGGTCTGAAAAGATCTTGAAGACTTTTACATCCTACCTCTACAACCCCCACCAGTGTCCTCTGCATATTTCCGTTGGCGGGGGCCTTTGCAGCCCTACAACTTCTACAACTTCATGTTCTGGCAGCCTGTGCCTGTTCACTGAGACCATCCTGTCAGTCCACGTCTTTTTGAACACGATCCTTTAAAGAGTCATTTCAGAGTGTTAGAACTGATGTCCGACTCCAACAAAAAGGCCTCTTAATGAGGCTCTAATCACTTTCATGGGCTTTCAGCGTGTAAACCACTTACTTCAGTGCGTTTACGAGGGAAAATATTCCTCAGCGTTGAGCGGAGAGCCGCGTCATTTGTGGCGTGTTTTTTAACGGTCGCCATGGGTCGCCGGCTTTGCAGCCGAGCGCTAGTGCTAAGAGGGGAAAGTTTGTGAAACGCGAGCCGACTCGCTGTCTCTCAGACCGGAGCTTTAAAAATCCATGAACGTGACAAGCTTGTGCTTCATAAAGATTTATAATCGGCGGGCAAACACCAGACCGTGTGTTTATCCTCATGTGCGAGCTTTGATTTTCTGTGCAGCCCTGCTAATTAGCTGTTATTGCTAATCTCCAGCTGCTTTCTGCAATACTTACAAGGCAATTAGCGTGCCTCTTCTCATTTCACTGTAACTGTGTAAAGAGCGCCGGAGCTCAGTCGGCGGCTGCCTCACAGGACAGAGGTTGTGGCTGTAGGCCCGTCACTACACTCTGTCAACCTGACGTGTCAGGCCTTCACTAACGTGGAAAACATGCTTAGCTTTAGCCTGGAATAACGTGGAATAATTTGATTTTTGTTGATAGATAACGAGGGTAGCAGTCCACATTGGTGGGCAGGTAAAGGTTTCAGGCCGCTGCTGTCTCCATGAGACCTGACCTGAGACGAGCTGATGTGAGGACATGTGGAGGGTGTTTTAAGGTTTACTTTATGCGGTTGGTGTTTGTTTTGGATGGAAAGAGGTCCGGGGATTTCCATCAGCTGGCAGGGAGGGGAAGAAGGGGAGGAAAATGTTCTGCATCTGCAACGTCTCCAATCCCCTCTGCTTTCCTACAGTCACTGTCCCGGTATTTGCATGGTTCTTTACACCACTCTAACCAAAGCACATTTAATTTTTATGGGTTTTAGTTTAGAATCAGACTCTCTGCTAAAGATTTAAAGCACCAGCAGCAGCTAACAGTTGCTACATGAGTTCATTGGACCTGTGGGAGCAGGCTGATTTAAAGCTAGGTCAGATCAGCAGCACATGAGCAGTCTGACCCTGAGCGTTGCCCCGTCGTCTCCTCTCAGGCCTCGACAGAAACGAGGGGCGACATCCGGCTGTGAAACCTTCAACTATAGTTAATGACTGTATTACAATATAAGCAATTGTAACTAGTATAACAGCTTGTTTGGTCACAGCTGAAGTGATTTTAGGAGGTAAAAATAAACCAAAGCATGAACAACATGGTGAGAACACATGCCTTTCAC
The DNA here is from genome assembly GCF_057381915.1 of Diplotaxodon limnothrissa. NCBI lineage: Eukaryota > Metazoa > Chordata > Actinopteri > Cichliformes > Cichlidae > Diplotaxodon > Diplotaxodon limnothrissa. Next base: position 21,858,513 of record NC_140617.1, on the reverse strand, counting down.
CTTCAGGACGTTGTAGGTTCAGACTTGTGTCAGAAATGAGGCTGCACAGTGTTCTGTATGGAGGAAGGAGTGATTTTTAGATTTATACTCATGAAACAATTCTGAATAAAATGCAGCTAAAATATAAAAAAAATCAAAGGTTTACTTTTTTATGATAATTAATCGTTATGAACAATTTGGTTGGTATACACTGAATGCATACCAATCAAGGTATAAAATTTAATTGGTATGCATAATACTTTTAGCACTTTGGACGTAAATATTTTCTTGAATATAAGATTACCTGACCACAGCTCCAGCTTCCTCCTGTTAAAATGCAGGGAGAAGAATCGAGAGCCTCAAAATTCAATTCATATATATGCCAGTTCACATCAAAGCTGTCTGAAAGAACTTAAATAGGAACACGAACAGTCCTCAGTATTACAGAGGACCCTCTAACAGTCAGATGATCCGCTGTGAGCAGGAGTGAAGAAAGAGACCTCCAACCACCAGCCTCAGCCATCTGAAAGACCTCAAACACAAAATGAAGCAAAGAGAAGACTACAGTTAAAGTCCTGCAGCAGTGGCATATAAACACATGCCAGTGGCTCCTGTTACCCAAAGGAGGCTCCTGCAGTGGACACAGACAAGTTTCTGCCGTGCTCTCAAAAATGTCAGAATCACAGTTTCAAACATAAAGATTTGATTTAATGATCTGATGAAGCTGCAGAAGCATGTTCCTCCTGCCTCATGTTTCAGAGAAACGCCAAAAAAGCTTTTCTGGAAACTATTCAAGTCATTTGGATCATTTTTGAAACGCTAAGACTCGAGGACATATTTCTCAAAAGCCAACAATCACATGTGCATGAGTGCAGGGTTGGGGTCTGCTGGATAATGAGGATTTGTTAATAACTGTATGCTGTATGCTCTCCCCCGACTGCAGCATCACTCCACTTGTTTGTTTTGGCGGTTTACTCAGCTCGCTCTGATATCCATGGTTTAAGAGTGCTTTGCAAATATGGCCTCCACAGTGACATTTACACTGATCCCTCTGTTTGCACTGGGGGTCACAAGTTAAACTAACACACACAAGCAGCATTTCCACATGTTTTCTGTCTGACTTGTGCAGATGTGCCTGCAGTAATGAAAAGAAGTCTGGGTCTTCATCAGCAAGTTCACCGCTACGGCCTGTTTATACACAGTAAGATGGCCCTCCACCACCACCACCACCACCACCACCAGTGTGTTTAGAGGGGATCTGTGGTCAACTTTAGAGCTTCGGAGCAGCTCTGACTGAGCTACAGCTCTCTAGTCTGTGGAGCCCTGGCTTCCTCAGCTGCCTTTGAGAAGGTTTTTATTAAATTAGCATCTAGTTTTACTTTTGGAAAGCTCAGTTTCTTCCAACTTGTGTTGGACTGAATGCTGTTCTGATGAAGATGACTTGTTCCACTGGTGGAAAAATGGTTCATCCCTGTGAATCAAAGCCTCAAACCTGAGACTGATGTAAACACTCAGTTTCAGACAATTTTTTTCTACTCTTGGCTCTGCATGATCTCACAGAGTGGGGGAAATAACTAATAGGGTCACCTCAGACACAGAAGCTCCTCCCATCCTCCTCTGTTTAGGAGTGTCAACCAATCAGGGGGAAGCTGGCTTAAAGTGTGAGGCATTTGAACTGATTTTTTATTTTTCAGAAACAGACAGTGGAGAGTTCAGATGATGACATATTTCTGTGTGCCTCTAAGATCTTAAATCTTAGAGGCACACAGGGAAAAAACTGGGTTATCTATACTGTAGCAGAGACTTTTGCTGATTTAAATATTTTTTTTAAGTAGCATTCAGCGAACCAGAGAACAAATATATGATTTCGTGTCTTTATGTTTTCATTAAAATCAGCGTTTCTGTTTTTGGAAAAAGTCTAATTTGTCTAAAACCCACCAACATCAGCTTGGTCAGGACCGCTTTGATCAAAAGAAGGTTTTATTAATTCTTTCAGCATCAGGATCAATCACCAAAGACATGACAGGAGCAGCTATGGTGGAGGTAGGCTGTGTTTAATAGCTGGATTAGCAGTCTGCATTTACAGTTTGTGTCAGAGTATAAATGCACAGGAAGAAAATAATGGTGCTCTCATACTTAGCATGGAGTATTAATGCAGTCACACTGGAAGCCACCAGGATGACAAGAGTCCAGCTGATAGCTGTAATCAAGTATTTTCAGGATTTACCATCAAGTCATCTCACTGTTCTCCAATATGTGCATCAATACGCTCCTCCTCTGTTTCATATTGGTGTTCATGTCAGGAGGATCCCAGCTTATGTGTTTCTGTGAAGTTTAATCAACTCAGATTTGTTCGCATTCACCTGATTGCACAGACTTTGCATGTGTTGAAAGTTACGGCAATGATGAGTCAGTAAGCCTATAGGTGCTACTGCTGCTCGTGCAGACTACTTTGCAACCCTCCTCCACCATTCCTGCTCTTTCCATGCAGTTTCGTGCTATAATCAGCATCATATTGACTGCAGATATACATAAAAATCTTTTATGACAACAGTGGTCCAAACCAAACTGATTTTCGTGGCTTATCTGTGAGAATTTTGACAGTTCTGCACCTCCCAAACTCCAACCACGGAAGGCGACACATACATTTAGTCATAGCTCTTTCAGCTGAATGGTGACAAAGCAGCTGGTCCCCATGCAAGTGTCTGTGTGCTGAGCCCAGACAAACCTGGGACCTGCCCCCCAAACCTCTAAGGCCACCTCTCAGAGGGGGCGGAGAGCTCATTTGTAGTCTAGTAGATGGGGAAAGGAGGGACACCATAGAGGAGGAGGAGGCGGTGGTGGTGGTTGGGGAGTTTTGGCTTAATCCTCTAAAACATCCATACATCGCTCCCAAGCGCTCACTCCCCACAGTTGTAAATCTGCAGGAATGCAGCCTGTTGTTTTTGGATCCAGTGCAAGGAAAACCTCAGAGTCTCCAGACGTCGCCTGAAGCCTGTGGTTGTATTTTTCAGGGCCGAGAGAGCCTCAGTTACTTTGATCCTCAAGCCCAAAATGCCACTTTCTCAGCTCTGGTTGTGTTAATCTGGGTTTCTCTTTATCTACTGTTTTCTCTGTTAAAAGGAAACTAGACAGGAGATGTTTGATCATCTTTAAGGTGCCAGGAAATGGCCTAAAGAGGAGGTATGAGGCATTAAAAGTGCCAAAGTTTGGTATGGACTTGCCAGATTCCCAGCAGATGTGAGGTGCCGTTCATCCCGTGAATCTAGGCCATGTTTTTACAAGTTTCCTTAATGACTGCTCGCAATTCTGAAAACAACTAACAAGGAAAAATAAGTGCCTGGAAGTAGAATTTCTTTTTTTCTATCCAGCAATCTGTACCCGCCTATAAATAGATGAAATTTGAAAAAAAAAAATTCTGCTTTTACTTCAGTTCGTTTAATCTCGAGGCTCCTCAGACCAGCCGGTCCCCAGAGGGAAACTTCAGATCAAATGGTACGAGGGCATCTTGGAAAGTCATCAAGCTAAATGTTTACAAAGAGCCGCAGAAATGTGTGTGTGTGTGTGTGTGTGTGTAGGAAGCCCATTAGCCTCGATGATTGTATACGCAGCGGGTTCACATGTGGAAATGCAGAGAGCCACTGTGATTACTGGAAACTGTACTGCACTGAGGGGCCGTGCTCAGGGGACACAGAGCCAGATTTGAGGCTTAAAAAGCACGTCTTTTGACACAAATCTGGGAAAACTCTAGAAATTTTTCACAGCTGATCCTGTGAAAAATACCGTACAGAACACTCCTGTAAACACAATAAGTAAACACTCCTGAGTGTCAGAGCAGACACATTCAGGCTTAATCTGAGCTCAGCCCAGCAGGTAACCGTACATTCGAGGCTCTTGGCTCCTTAAAACACATTCTTTGGTGTTGTGTTGGTCATTTGTTCATCTTTTCTTGTGGATTTTCTTTTTGATCTAGTGTTGCTTTTATTCTTATTAGTAACACACCAAGTTTTAATTGAACTGTCTCTTCCATTTGTTTCAATTTAACTTGAAATTTGTCCAAAATTTGTCTAATGTTTATCTCTCTGTATTCCCTGTCACAGCATGTTGCTTTAAAGCTGTGGTATAGACATATTAGTTGAGATAAAGCTCTGGAAAACGATGTGTAGTGACACGGCTGTGACCCAAAGATCCAGAAACACCTGTAATCTGCCCACAATGACTGTGATTGGTCTGTTTAGTTCCAACACTTCCTTATGTGCATTCCCAGCTACTGGTTCTTCTACTTTTACTTGGCAAGTGCAAGGTTGCTGGTTCAATTCCAGTCAGAGACACAATTCCCCTTTGGGTTACATCAGAAGGCCATCTACCTGCTAGAAGGAGCTTCTTCATTGGTTCTTCTGTTACGTTTCAGGTCATTCTCCATAAAGATTCAATGTGGAAGTATAAAGTACACTTTAGGTGTAGCAGCCACATCTGGGCAGCTTTCTGCTGCCCAGATGTGGCTCACATCTGTACAAGACATTTGCTGTTTTTGACCTTTTTAAAAGCCCACAAACCAGCGCTGCTGCGTCAGGTCATTATTTTGATGTCAATGATGCCTACAGTGACAGGATAAAGTAAATTGTACTTATATGGTGTGTGTGTTTCTTTTATCTATTTGAGTACTCAAACTGCTTTTTTATTGCAAGCCTCATTCACACAAGCACCTTTAACATTCACACTGATGGATGCATCGGGGGCGACTCCTGGTTCAGTATAGTGTCCAAGAATATTTCAACATGTGGACAGGAGGAGCTGGGGGATTTGATCAAGTCATCTTCTTCTTATTAGACGACAACCTAGATCACAGGTCCTTCAGAGAGTAATGGTAAATGGCCTGCATTTGTATAGCGCTTTTCTAGTCCCTAAGGACCCCAAAGCGCTTCACACTACATTCAGTCATTCACCCATTCACACACACATTCACACACTGGTGATGGCAAGCTACATTGTAGCCACAGCTGCCCTGGGGCGCACTGACAGAGGCGAGGCTGCCGGACACTGGCGCCACCGGGCCCTCTGACCACCACCAGTAGGCAAACATGGGGTTAGTATCTTGCCCAAGGATATTTGGCATGCAGCCAGGAGGCAGCCTGGGATCGAACCACCGACCTTCTGATTAGTGGCTGACCTGCTCTGCCACCTGAGCTACAGCCAACCCAGAGTGGATAGTGATGTCAGCATGTACAATAGTGCCAGTGCAGTCGTGCCAGCGGTGTACAGTTCACTCAAAAATCAAATATAGATATTTATTCTTTTCCTAATTGGAGAAGCTTGAGCACCATTTCGTTCCATTATATTCAAGTAAAGGCAGACATCTCTATCGCTCACACACAAGTCTAGATCAGGGGTCTGAAACTCATTTTACTTCCTATCTAAACTGATCTCAAGTGGCTAAAGAGTTAACTTTTAGCATAATAACCTCTATGAAAACATTCAGTGATTCCAAGAAGAGCAGAGAAGATTATTTATTATTATAATTTTAACACTGTAAATCCATCCAGTGGGCTGAACTAGGCCCTCAAGCAGGCTGGTTGTAGCCCCTGTGCCAGATGTTTGGCATCCCTGATCTGGATGGATAAAGAGGAACGTTTTTGTAAATAAGTTTGATTTTAAGGGTCACTTTATGATGAAACACTAACAATGAGCTTAGCATGAGCGCTCAGTGTCAGCTCAGCTCATCTGTGCAGCAATCCAGATCTGATGTCAGGGGGCTCTTTTTCTGGCCTCCCCGGGCTGGGCCTCATTTAGACAGAGGCAGAGAAGGAGAAAAGAACTGCCCCCTATTCTTCTTCTTCTTTTGCCTCCTCCTCGCCGTCTTCTCCTCCTACTTCTTCTTCTTCTTCTCAGGAAGATTAGTGGCCGTCCTTTTGGAGTAGGAAGTGGACGCTGAGTTTTTTTTCCCTGTCACATTTTTCTCTGCCAGCGGGCCTGACCCCCTGAGCGCTCCCCGTGCAGCTCGCTCGCCTGCGGCGGGGCCCCGCGCATCCAGCCACCATCAATTACTCACTGTCCACCCGGCCCGATAAAGAGATCTGTCCTTATCACGAACCCCGGCTTGCTTAAAATACTATTTACACAGCCCAGCCACGTCGCCATTCATCTAACGGAGGGAGCTCGGCGTGATCCCATTGTTTCTGCCCAACTCCAGTTTGACTCTGTGACACCCGAGGCAGATGTTTGTATTTGTTAAGCATCTCAAAGGAGGCCGGTTGCTGTCACGGCCAATCAGAGGATTAGTTTAAATCCCTAAAAAAACACACCACTTTAGTGAGGACAAAGAAAAAGTGGCAACTAGTCCCACATTAGTATTGTTTAAAAAAAAAGAGCAATTTTGGTGTTTTAAATCTTAACATTTCTTTATTTTGGCTAAAAACCCAGAAATAACCACCTGCATCGATGTAAAACAAATAAACAATTATCATTTTTAGCAAATTTAAATACATTTCTAGCTAAAAACTGGTTAACTGATCATTTTTCCTGACAGGCTTCCAGAATATATGTGCTCAGGAATGCTACAGCCTATTTAGGTGTGCTGCCCCCTCAACATCCCCCCCCCCCCCCCCCCCCCACACACACACACACACACACCCAGCCTGCCCCGGGGAAGCCGAGGAGGTGCTAAGTACTTAGGCTCCTTCCCGGAGGACCAGCCGGGCTCAGCAGATAGACCTGGGAGGGATCGGATGGGGTGGGAGGCGGTGGGCGCCGACCGCGGCACATCAATCTCCCTCCCGAATGACAAACTCACTCTCTGTAAGATGTATGTCAGGAGCCGCCGAAACCAGTTAATCAAATCATTAGCGGCACCCAGTAGCTTCCTCTGGCCTAGTTTAGCGACACAGACTGAGAGGAAGCGGCGAGCTCCGGCTGAATGCTGCGAGAACAGAGAGAAATCTGCAGCCGGTGAAGGATTTAAAGGTCACATGGTTTTCACGTGTAATAACTCTGGTTTCAGATCAGCTCCGGGGCCAGATAAGAATAAACTAATAAATAAGTACACAACCACCGGGATATGCGGCCTCCATTTTTCTCAGAGCATGTAAAAGGATTTCATACCCACGCTTGCTTTAAAAATGCTCAGGTTCACTGACCAATCCCGACCCTGGAAACAGCAGGAGAGGAGACTGATGTTAGATCGAAACAGCCCTGGAAGAATACTCTAAATACACCAGGAGGAAAAACGGCATTTCCCAAGAATGAACTTTGAAGTCAAAGCAGGAAAAAGTGGCTTGAAGTGATGGATGATGTGGTATCACTGAAATCCTAAGAAGCACCACTAAAAGGACATAGTGGTAAGATTGAATTAGGTGAGCATAGCATCCATAAAAAAACTCATCTCAATGGCACGTCCAGCCACTGGAACTGCAGATTTACAAATACTGTACTGCGAGGAGCATAAATACTGTCTGTATCGGTACAATGACAGCTCATAACCGTAGACAGAGTGTCAGAGTGGGTAAGAACACCTCTTCCACCCTTGTGGTCAACACCGGTGCCCCTCAGGGGTGTGTTCTGAGCCCTCTGCTATACACTCTCTTCACCCATGACTGTATTTCCTCCTGCGCGTCCAATCTCATTGTTAAGTTTGCAGATGACACTACAGTGCTCGGACTTATATCCAACAATGATGAGACAAACTATAGGACAGAGGTGCAACAACTAGAGTCATGGTGCCACGACAATAACTTGGTCTTAAACACCAAAAAGACCAAGGAGATCATTGTAGATTTCCGGAAGAGGGGTCATAACAACCATCTGCCTCTCTTCATTGGCAGTGAGGCGGTGGAGAGGGTGAGCAGTTTTAAATTCTTGGGGGTAACTGTGACCGAGGACCTGTCCTGGGGCAACCATATCACCTCAGTTGTACGGAAGGCCCAACAGCGCCTCTACTACCTGAGGAGACTGCGGAGCGCACACATTCCCAGATCTCTGATGTTGAACTTCTACAACTGTGCCATCAGCAGCGTTCTGACGTATGGATTTCTAGTGTGGTTCCCCAGCTGCACCAAGGCCGATCAGCAAGCACTCCAGCGGGTGGTGAAAGAAGCTGGCAGAATTATTGGAACAAGTCTGCCAGAGATCAGTAATATCTTCCCCACTCGCTGTCTGAGGAGGGTGCACAGTATCCTGCGGGACCAACATCACCCTGCGAGCCACCTTTTCCATCTGCTGCCCTCAGGGAGAAGGTACAGGTCTATACAGGCCAGAACATCCAGACTGGCCAACAGCCTGTATCCACAGGCTGTGAGGCTCCTGAACTCTCTGCCCCCCTCTCACGGACAATAACCATATCCAACTTCTTAATAGCAATGAACTGGTCTGCATTGGTGCATCATATCTTTATTCTCTTCCCCCTCCTGCCCCCCCCCCCCCCCCCCTCTTTCTTAAATAGATAACTATCATATCTGATATCATATCTCACAGTACAATAATATTGAATGGGTTGCATTGTTGTATTTTGTCATGTTTCTCAGGTCTTTGTCTGAATTTCTACGAACATTATTGCTAAGGATTGTCTTATTGCATTGGAGTCACACTGGGTTAAATATGTACACTTGGGTTTTAAGGGGTATTTATTATTTTCTTCTTTTTTTTGGGTTGTATGGAAGCCCCAAACGCAATTTCATTGTTCTTGACAATGACAATAAATAAATAAATACTTAAATACTTAAATACATATGTCGAGGTTTTTCACATTATGTCAGGCTCACATTCCTCAAGAGTTGTCCGCTACTTCCATTCAAACAACGGTTGCAGCTGTATGCTAGCGACCAAAGCAAACACAAGGAGGTTCTTTTTGGTAGGGCTGTTCGATATAACGATATATATCGGATGACGATATAAAAACGTCTATTGTTTCATTTTACGCTATCGTTTGTTTCGTGGTGTCGCAAAATAAACTGTTTACGCCAATATTTTTTCATCGTTTGGATGGTCACTGTAGTGGCTATATTAATTTCTTAAAGTTCTCTCTTTCTCTTATATTTTATATAACCACACTAAGGACGGACATGCACCTGTTTTTATGCGTTGTGGTTAGCAACAACGATGGTAACACCATCGCATGTCCGCTTGTTTATGTTCCACATAAACCTTTCACAATAAAGCTCAAGATCCTGTTGAGACTTTTCAAAATAAACAGAATCACGTGAAGAGCAGATTATTTACGGATGAGAATTAAAAAAGAGCTGCCAGGTGCTAAAAAATAAACCTTAGACTCAAATGTTAGAACAGGCTTTTCCCCCGCAGCACGCCGTGTAATAAATACTCACAAAGAAATCGGCGGCCGTCACAACTTATGTCTAAAAATGTATAGTTTCATGCATCGGTTAAAACACTCGACTCCAGGTACATGACGCGCAGCTGGAAACACTTCCCGCAAGTCGAGCTGCCCGAGATTCACATAATTTACAGAAAATGTTACATTTTTGTGATTTATATCGTTATCGGGACGATAGAATTCTTATATCGGGATATGAGAGTTTGGTCATATCGCACAGCCCTACTGAGTGGTCTGTAGGCCACTCTTGTTTGCAAGGAAAAACCTGTCCTATGGGCATGTTCTTGGAAGCCATTGTGTACCTACTTTTTAAATTCTTCATAACGTATTTCGTGGTGACGTACGGTTACATACGGTTACATGCGGTTACGTGCGGTCATGTGCGTTTTGTGGCACAAGAAAGAAATGCAAATGGGGAACATCAGCAAGGCTGCAAGGCAGAAAGACTTCTGACCAAATAATCTAAGTACTGACATGTGACACCGTTGCTAATACGGCTGCACTGGCTCCCCATTGAATTCAGAGTCCATTTTAAGATTCTGGTTTTGCCTTTTAGAGCTCTTCATGGACAAGCACCAGCTTACATTTTTGAACTTCAACAGCCCTATGTCCCTCGCAGGTCGCTGAGGTCATGTGATCAGGGCCTACGGCATATCAGGCTGAGAACTAAGGGAGACTGAGCTTTTGCCACCGTGGCCCCCAGACTGTGGAACTCTCTGCGTCTAAGCTTAAGATCTGTGGACTCAGTAGTGTCTTGTAAAAAACAACTAAAAACTAATTTTTTTAGAATTGCATTTGGTTAACTTTATATCTGTTTCATGCAAAGTTTGATTTAAATTGGTTTAGACTCGTTAAGGAAGCGAGCTAATTTTAGCTAGAAATTTTACCTAAAAATCTGAACCGATTGCAGCAGCTAGCTAGGCTGCAATCTACCCAAATTTGCTATGGAGCCACATCAGCATTAGTATTTTTGCTCTTATGTGGAGTCTTATCATGCTTGGAGACAGTTGTTTGGTGGCGTTAGTGATTAGTAGTCTGCATTCTAAGCTATTTTTAGCTAGTATTGCTAACAGTTTTTGAATACCCTAAAGGCATAAAGGTGTTAAAAACAATGCACAGAAGTGTATGTTATGTATTACGCATAAAACTCCTTTTAATTTTAAATGGAGTGTTATTAATGTAGTTAACAAGGTAGGCACTGCTTGGCTCCTTTGATCCTAATGGAGGTTTTCCAGTTTATATTCACAAACTGGCCAGACTGGATGACTTTCAGGTAGTATGGGAGCCTTTATGGATCAAGTGTGCCTTTAATGTGTTTCCTCGACTACCTGAAAAAAGGCAATAACTCTAAATTTAACAAAATCACATTTCAGCTCAGCCTTCATAAAATGTCTCTGAACATATATGTATATAAACAGGCGGGGGGGATTTTACTCCTAATCCGGGGTGACTTTAATCCTCCGAGGCCCGCGTCTACAAACTGACACATACATCAATAAAAGCTTGGTGGCTTCTTTGTCATTTTCGCACATTTCTTAGTAATATTTCCCCCTCTAAATACCTCCAGTTATGAGAATGGGCCTGAAATCATAGAGGTCCCAGAGTTGGCGTAAATCTGCGTGCCGTGGCCCGGCCTGTATGAGCAGACAGATGCGTGCTGTCAAAGGAAATACAAGCACTCATTTGAATCTATTAACTGGGCAGCAGAGCCTCGGGCTCGGCCAGGCGAGGAGAGGGGAGTTCATATTTTTTAAAATTATTTAAAACCCCGCTGCTGGGGCCGAGTGTTGGTAAATGACAGCAAACTTTGGTCCAGGAGCCGCCATGCCAGAGTTTTATTTTATGTTTCACTCTAAAAAAAACAAATCTCCTGAAGGGGAAGGCGAGGGGGTAGGGCGGATCATCAAACAGAGCAGATAGGAGCGTCTGGAGCACCTGGGTCCATCCTAATTGACTCGGAGCGTGGCGTCCCCACTTTTTAAACAAAGTGACTCTCACTTGAGCTTCATTATATGCGCACCCCATTTCCATAGGCCTCTGGGAACGGGACCCGGGCCGCTCATGTAAAATAAATGACCGCTCCATGATAAATGGTTCTATTAGCAATCCAGATTGTTAAACTGTGATATAACAGATCGGAGAGGGAGCGCGGGGGCCCATTCATTTTCCTCCCTTCTGCACCCGTACGCGGCTGTAAATAGCTTGTTTTTATGTGTAAATAACATATTAAAACTCGGCATTAGCCATGTCCTTTGATAGAGAGGAAATTGTTCTAAATAAATAACGCGGGACGGGAATATAAAGCAGGGCGGGCTGTTATGGAGCCGAGGCTCAGAGGTGGGCATGACTTAGGTGACAGGAATGCTGCAGACAGCAGTAAAGCATACGCTGCCAATAAAAGACGCCGAACAGCAGCCGTATATCCTCCACTTTTCCCAGCTTTGTTTGGAAATACGCTCTCAGGTTCAAGGACCTCGGCTCATCTGCCTCCCTCTCATGCTGCATATTGACTTATCAGGAGCTGGCAACAGGAATAATAATGCATATTACCACGATAAGTAATTGCTCTGTCCCGACGCAGTGGCAGACGGTTGTGGTTTTTAGCACCGAGGCTGGATATCTGATTGGTGGAGACGGGCAGCGGGCTGGAGAATCGAAGCTTCTTGTTTATTTAAGATTAAAACACGAGGCTGATAGGGAGGAAGAGTTATGGAGAGACGTTTTATTTTAGGTAGGAAGAAGATTAAAAATGGCTACATATAAATATACAATAGTGCAGGCTTATTAAAGTTCAGCTAAAGCTGTGTTGAGGGTCAGAGGAGTTCATGCAAAGCGGGCTTATTCTGGATGAAAAATGGAGCTTCTCTTTCATTTTTCTGCAGCAAACTGCAGCTGTACCAGTAATCTTTCTCGAAGACTCAAAGTCGATTTTCTCTATTTAAGACTTTAATCTGACAGATCTTTGAACAAAAAATAATAATAATCAAAAGACATTTTAGAGCAGGGATGTCAAATACCCACTGGGCCAAATACAATCTGGCCCAGTGGGTGGCTCTAAAAAATTAAAAATGCAAAGAAATAGGACATCAATTTGGCTTTTCTCATTAACAATGAAGTATCTTGAGTTTTACAGCTTTCTTAAGACCCCATTGCTTTGAGCACCAGTGTTGATGTCATCACACAGCCACATCCATTTATACTTGCAGTTACCATTCTGTTGTACATTTACAATGACAATAATGAGCAAGTCTACTCGATTCTATTCTATTCTATTCTATTCTATTCTATTCTATTCTATTCTATTCTTATGGTGCTTTTGTGGCAACAGCAAAATGCTGGAGGTGACTAAAATCAAATTGGAGCTTGTACCAGTAGATGTGATGTCGTTTTTGTTGTAAATGTCAACAAAATAATAATGACCTCAGTCACACAGGCCTAGAGATCAATTCGCAACTATCTGGCAACCACTGGTCATGAGGGAAAAATGTTTTTTTCCTGAATTGGTTGGTGACAGGTTGCTAGCAGTCACATACTGAAATTGATTCCAAAGAGGGATACGGTGCGGCACTATTTGCTTCTGTCGGTAGTAGATTGCTACGGTTGCTATAGTTTGCACAGAAGATGTCAACTTGTCTAGAAACACTTGCCAACTGGTCTCTGAGTTGTAATGAAACTGAAAAGTGGAACACAAAATGTTCCACTTGTTAGGTTTGCAAACTACAGGCTGGCACAGCATCCGCGCTAGCAATTGTAAAGAGGTTTCTGGTGCCGCAACTATTCACCTTTCCTCTTACGACTGATGGCTGTTTAATTGGTCGGGCTTGAAGTGGTGATTTGTGTGGTTGGTAAAAGCTCCTAGTTGTTGTTTTTTTCACTTTAGATGAATCGCCATGTATCAGAAATGTCCTGTTTTTATACTCACAGTCCACAGTTAAAATCTGGACATATTGGAATTATAGATTATCATTGTAGTTTTATTTATGGGATAATGAACTGCCAACTAAGCTAGGTACTGTTAGCTGGGAACTCGCTGAGAACTGCAGTCTTTCATCAAATATGCTTAAAAAAAGCAGTAATGTCACAGTGGCTATGTTCATGTTTTTACTTTCAGTTTCTGGGTCTGACATGCAGTACGATCCCCAGTCTCCTGGGTGAAAGTCCGAGAGTACGTTTCCTTAAGTGCCCAGATGCCTACCCTACATATTGAAAGAATAGGCTAAGGGTATACCCAGTGTGTAAAAATGTGTGTCCAAGTGTTGGCCATAAGAAGAAAGCGTGTGGTTTTATTAAAATATTAAAGAAGTCCACGTCCAGAAATGGAGCGCCATTCACTTGAACCCAACATGTAGTCTCATATGAACAATTAAAGCTGTATTTCTTCATCATTGTGGCAGGCCACCAAGTTCTCCATTAATAAAGAGAAGAAATGTCACCAAATCACTGGCTGTATTTACATTTCAAACGCGGCCCACTCTGCATCCACGTCAGAGCTGCTCCACCAGGCCTTTTTTTTTCATCCCTTTTATACACTGGCGGTAAGAACAAGGTCTTTTAACCTCATTATCGAGAGCTTTCATCACACGTTCACTGACATCTTTAAAACATGCATCTCTTTCTGCCTCTCATGTCACTTCACGAGACATTCATCATGAAAATACCTCAGCAGGTGGTTCATGTAGTTTAAATGTGGCTCAGCTGAAGGTACTCACACAATTTCATCTTCTTCTTTTCCTTATTTTCTGTCATTAATACAACGTTGGATTAAACATCACTGAAGCTTCAGAAAAGCAGATACATGTATCTAAAAGTAACCATTGTTATTTTTACTTCTGTAGTCAGCCAGTCAGAAGAAAGCAGGTTTTTAGGGAGTTGGACCCTAAAGATTCATGAGATAAAATGGCTTGTCTTATAAGATGAAGTTGAACGCCAGTATAAGCTGATTCAGTTAATAACTGCCTCTGCTGCTGTTGGAGGTTGGAAACTGTACTACTGTCGGTCGAAGACAGAGGAAGAGGAGAGGGGAGAGGCATGTTAGGAGATAGTGAGAGAGAAGGAAAGGCAGGAGTGTGGAGGTGAGAGTAGAGACCCCCCAATTCGAAAAGCCAAAAGATGATTTCCAATTTCATATCTAAACCTGTAGCTATACTAACTCATTCAATCTGTTTTATACAGTCTGGGTAAAATGGCTCACGTTTCTATGGCCAGTGAAACCAAGATTTGAGGTAATAATTGAACGTCTCTGCAAATCTCAGTTACTTTAAGCTCTAAAAGAAAGTTAGCAAAGTGGAACTGTAACAAGGCTGAATAATTTTATATAAATATAATTAAAATGAAAATATTGATTGATTTTATGCATTAATGGGACCCCCCCCCCCCCCCCCCAAAAAAAAACAACAAAAAAAACCAATAAAAACAATAAAAAAAAAACAATCTGGCTAGTAAAAATGTCCAGCTATCACCTCATCCTAACTCACTCATCTTTGCTCATATCCAGTCTTCCTGCAGGGACCTGTACACATTAATACAGGCTGAGCATAGACTGTGGTTTATGAGTTATTAGCAGATCCACATTATATTATAAGACAAAAGTGAAGTGCAGTGATTCTGCTTTCATCCAACAGGATGTGACTGCAAACAGAAGTCTCATTATTAGACGTCTATAGGAACGTGAGCCTACTTCTCACATTAATTATGAGCTCAGTAAATATTTTCCGGATGTCACTCAGGACCTAATAGTCACTCAGACAGGAGCAACTCGAGGTTCAGTATTTTGCCCAAAGATACTTTAACACGCACAGAGAAGTTGGGGATCGAACCACCATCCTTCAAAATACGATTACCGGACAACCTCCTCTACCTCTTGACCCCATCCAGTTTTAGGTTGTGTTGTGTTAAAATATAAGACGTACGAAATAAGTAATACAATACAAACACAACAATTAACTTACTGTTGAGTTTCCTGATAGAAAAAACTTGCACAAAAGGTTTTGTGCTTAGTTCTAGTTTGTAGTTTAACCCACATTCACTGCAATAACGTTGGCGTGACCAAGGCTTTCAGTTTGACCTCGGATTTGTGGTTTAAACTGGTTTAACTAATCATTATTATTAATTTCATCAAATTATTCCTGATAATCACATGAGTACAAATAAAGCCCATTTTCTGAATGGGCTTTATCAAGTCCATATAGTTGCAAAAACACTGTGAAAGGTAAGGCACAGGCAGGTTAAACACTTAATTCATTGAATTATTAAAGATTAACTGTTGGAAAATGATAGGAAACCAACTCCATTTCCTCTACGTCTCTATTCAAACAACACACTGAGTTATAATATCCAATAAAACTTGACAAAATACAAGTTGTACTAACTAGAAAATCCTTTGTGATTTGGCGAGGTGCTGACTTTTGGGCCGCGTTGCCAGCTTTGTCGCCTCTTTACCAGTTAATGAGTGTTTCTTTATAATGGCAGGCCACCAAGTCCTTCATGAATGAGTAAAAATGTCACTAAATCACACGTTTAATTTGCATTTCAAAGCCAGCCCATCGGCTTGCATCTTTGTCGATCTCTGAAGCTCCGTGTCGTCAGCTCCACTTTTTTTTTTTGCCTTTATACTCTGGAGGTAAGAACAAGGTCTTTGAGCCTCATTATGCCAAGCTTTCATCACACGTTCGCTGACATCTTTAAAACATGGGTTCTCTCTTTCTGTCTGTCCCTCCCTTGTGAGACAGCATCGGTGCTACTCTTCATTTAGTTCAACAACACAAACATTCACCTGCCCCAACACCCCCTCCCCACCACCACCACCTCTCTTGTTATCCACTCATCAGCGTTTACAAATGGTGCCACACTCCTTGACTGTAGACACTGGGCCTTGATGCCCATTAATGATGCTCATCTGAGCATTGTCTACTTAGGATTCCTATCAGACATCTACTGTAAGTCACCTCTGACTGCTGCTAGTATCTAAGGAGAGCCACGAGCATCAGCTCCCTAGTTGGCGCCTTGTCTTTGAAATGTATATTTCATCACTTGGTTTGCTCCCCTCTTTGCCCCCTGGCTGAACACTTGGGAGACCTCGGTTCACAGCGTGGCGAGGCCTGATGCTGGGCTCCAAACTCAAATTCAGTCACTGGTTTAAGGAGAAAGTTTTAAGAAGTGCCTTACCTCTGGTCTCTGAGGGTGAGGGTTTCTTTGGGAGGTCGGTGAATCCGCTACCGTCCATTTTGTCTTTTTTATCTGTGGCTCTCTGTGGTGAAGTCTCCATGGTCGAGAGCTGCAAAAGCAAGAGGAGACAAAAAGAGGTGTTAGAGCCGACCAAGTTGAGCACACTCGAAAGAAAGTGTTCATTTAGGCCAGGAAAAGGACACTCCACAAACACTCTGGAAGCACTTAAGAGTACTTAGAGGTTCCTGAAAAATACCCAAAGAGAGCCTTTTTAGGCCAAGACCTCAAAATGGAACAGCAGCTATATTAAATAAATCTTTTAAAGTAGTTTTAATACATGTCTAACAAGTTAACCTCTTTACATCGACCAACATAACCAAGTTCTGTTATGGTTCTGTTAATATCAACCTCTTTTTTTATGAAGTTTCCACCTCCAAGCAGAAATTTCACTTTAAAATCAGCACAAATCGACATATAAGATATTATTTGAAAGATAACCCATTCAAAAAACTCTGGACTCTTAATTTCTGAAGATGTTTTTTCAGCACCTTAAAGCTTTGCCAGCATTTTGGTTGGACAGTACATTTATAATTATATGGAAAAAATTACTCTTAGGGGGGCAAATGCACAAACGCACTGTGCAGCCAACACACTGTAACTTATGGACCTCCATCGATGACCCTGACAGGGCTGTACGCCGAAATGCATCAGTCAAACAATACAGTTCTTTGACTTCTGACTCTTCACTGAGTCTCTTAACCCGTAGTTGGAATTAAACTGTGTTGGACTGCAAGAAGTGATCGTAATACACAAATCAAAGCTCACTATATCATCTATAGTTTCGTGAATTTGGGGAAATATCATCAAATATTTCCTTGAAGAAGAAAAAGTTGTGAATGATCTGTGAATGAAGGTGCTGCTATAAAATCTGAACATAAACCATCAGCTAGTTCCACTTGGTGCTGTGATTGGCTCAAAGCCAAGCACCATTCGTTAGTCACCCACGAAGGGGTGAGATAATCTCACAGAGCACCAAGCAAACATGTCAGAGGATTTTACGATGAGCAGCAGCTCACTTCACGAGATTTTTGTCTTTTCGCAAACTCTCGCTATTCACGACTCAATCTGCTCCACTGCCACAAGGAAGGGGGGACTCGGGGGTCACCATGGGGGTCAGTTTGTGGGTTAAAGGGGTTAGAGGATAAGGAGGTGGGGGTCTTAGCTCGCATGTCATCAAAGTTTATTTGACTACTGACCTTTCCACCACTGCTATTCAGAGCTGCTGCGTGGTTTAAAAAGTTGGAACAATACAACTTTATCTTCAAAGTTGAGATGGAGATGAAGAGGACTCTTAATTCAGCTTCTATAGTGTGACTGGGATTTTCCTTTAAGGAGGAAAAAACTAAACATCTGGGAACCTGATTTCCTCCTTCTGTTTCTTTAATAAGCCTGGCAGATCAGATTGGACTGGATCCAAAACCAGCAGAAGTAAATCTGGTGTCAAACAATGGGCACCACTGGCAACAATCCCATGCATTTAAAGATGAAAATACGGATAGAAAGCGATTTACATGACACGAAAGAGGGTCAGTGTAAATTAATTACACAGACATCTGATCATTTAAGTTGTTTATAAATTTAGAAACCTGATAAGAGTTTGCCACATGCCACCTACTCAACAAGAGCCAAAACAGGTAATCAGTTAGTACTATGCTGGTATATCGTTCTAAAAAAACATTTTTGGTCTTTTAATATAAAACAAAGCAATATAAGTTAAATAACTTCATTTTCAAATTACTTTATCAGATGATGTTATGCACTAAACGTCGCTAGACTGGTGAGGCTAACTGACAGTTAGCTGGCTAAATGGTATAGCTTATTAATATTAGTATATTTGCTTATTTTATTAGCAAAACCGTATCACAGTAGAAATGCTAGTTCAGGACTAGCTTGCATCAAAACCACAACAAATCTTTGGATTAATTCAGTTTTTTTTTTTAAAATGAGTCTACATATCAAGAATTGACTGAAAGTCGTGTAAAGAAACCAATGAAAAATTCTCTCAGCTTAATTATTCAGGTTCATAATGTTTTTCTGACAACTTAAAATTGCTGATTTTTTTCAGTGCTAAAATGCACTGCTAATAAATAAAAATGGTAATAAGATTAACTTTATCATTAAATGTATATACTGTAAGTTGTTTTAAGTCTTTTGCTTGTAAGCTTTTTACATTGCAGTATTGCAGTATTGCAGTATTGCATTGTAGTTCTGTTACTGTTTTGGAGCAACTGTAACCCACATAATTTCTTGAGGGATTAATAAAGTATTCTGATTCTGATTATTTCCACTAAAGTACATTTTCTGAAAACCCTAATGTTTTTACATGATAAACTGACATATGCAGATTTGGTCCCTAATAGAGTCTTTGGTCCTGCCCCATGTATAATATCTTCTGTATCTTTTTAATGATTTAGTGGCAGTTTCAGAAGACAGACCTCTGACCTTTTGGCTCCAACAACAATCTGGCTGCTGTAGGTTGCAGACTTTGATAAACCTTCAGTTCACTGAGTTTGTCAGTGACCAAAAGTCAATTTACTGCCTCTAGTGAAAAAGCAGGTAGTCTGACTGACAGGTGTGCCTGCTGTCTTCAGGATGAATCAGTGTAACAGGTGTGAGAGGACAGCAGTGGAGCCTCATGGGAAGCTCCTCACCACACACAAACCTCTTTTAGTTGAGGTGATAAATGAGGCACGTAATGGCAGCCTTTCACGCCTACAGCCCTCTGATGTGTCCTCGCAAATCATTATTAGTCAAGCTTAACATTTACTGTTCACACATTTAGCTGTGTAGGCCTCTCAGAAAACATTCGTCTCTAAGAGTCACAGTTCTTGGCCTAAAAAGGGGATTAATTACTTGGGAAATTGTTGTAAAGACACAAAGGCAGAAATACCAATTGCTAAACTTACAAATATGACAGTTATTTAATTTTATAATGTAAACTTCTAACATGATTCAGAATTTTCAACAATACATTAAAAAAAAGGAAATAGAAATGCATAAGAGGAACTGACAGCATGGTAGTTGTAGGCTGCGCCAACCTGAGGTGTAGTTACACTTTCAGGGGCGTGCATGTCGGGTTAATCTAGATCTATGTAACACTGTAGGGTTTCAGGAGGGCTAACAATGTCCGTACAGTATAGATTCAACACATTAGTCTGTCAGTCACCAGCTAACACCACCTAACTTGATTGGTAAAACAAATATACCTGCTAATTAATTGTGAGCATCAGACTAATAACTTATTCAAATTTCACTTAATAAAACCTGAACTGAACTTTTTTCCCTGCGCAGTTCCAAAGATACAATTAGTTCGTTTCATAGTGACACAAGTTGCAAAAGTGACCATATTAGGAAAAAAGGGACATTATCAGCTAATGCTTGCTAGCTTTGTTAGCTAATTGGTGTTGAATGACAGATTAATAAAATACCAAAATTTCACTCACTAAACTTTAACCAAAATCCTTTTTTTCCATTTAATTTTTTATATCAGGTCTATCTCTTGCTAGCTTAGTAGCATCTGTAAATGCAAAAGTGGCCATATTTGGATGACATGATGGAGTCATCAGGTGATGCCAGCTATTTATTGGCTAAGAAGTGCTGAAGAACTGCCAAAGCACTAATTTTCTTGATAAAAGATGAGCTTGCACCCTACCATTTTTTCTCTTTAGCTCTAAAGACATACGATCAACTTGACTTGCTTTACTAGCTAATAACTTATAGCTAGTAAAGTTAGCTAATAACGTTATCTAGCACGATTTCTGTTGTGTAGCTGGAGGTCACATATGTTTGTTTTTTTAATTCCTCAAAAAGTCTACAAAGTAAACTATGGTGAAAATTAAATGGCGAGCATGGCAGTGAGCAAAAGCATCAGTGAATTTACTCGTGGGAGTATCTAACAACCACGTTAGCAAGTCAACAGTTCAGTCAGTGAGGTAATTAAGCGTGGCCTCCCACTGTTGTCTGTCGGTCTTTTCAAAAACCTCACAATGATTCATTTGAGTGGAAAAGCTCAGAAAGAGAGCCCTGCAATGGGGTTATTTAACGGAACAACAGCTTCAGAGCGTCCCTCCCCCGATTTCTGCAGAGTCATTGTGAGGAAATCAGCGGCTGTTTATCCTGCCAAGTCATCCTTTTCCCGTCACTCTAAATCACAAACACAGCAGTTTGTTTAACTAACACATCTGACTTTAATTTTTATGGCTTTCCTGGTCGCAAACGTACAGTTTTTAACTGTGCAATCATGCACAGTCTGCACAACCTGTTTTTTTTTTCTTTCTGTGCTTGCCTCCGCTCTGAAATTTCAAAGCAAGTCACCTGAGAGAAACACCTTTGCCACTGTGTAAATTAACTAACAGCCGCTGACACACAGGATATATCTTCCTCCTGTGGAGGACCACGACTTCTAGAAATCAAAGGGCCTGCGGTGGAAGGGTATTCCCTGCGTCCGGGAAACAAATGCCTCTCCTTTCTAGGTGTACTCGAGTACAGTTTGGCTCATCAGCCGGCGTCTGCCTGAATTATTAGAGCAGCTCTTGTCAGGCAAACAAATGACTCTGTCTCGACTCAAAAGGTCACAGCGCAGTGGAGTAAAATCACAGAGCACGCAGTCAATTCCTCGGAGCGGTACCCCCTTTTCCAAGGGCCACTTGCTGGAATTTATGGCTGGGGCCTACACCTATTCTCCCTTGAATAATAGCTATCCCGTAAAAGAAGCCGGGGTCGGTGGCAAGTCTAAAATAAAATAAATAGAAGGGGTGGTTGTTTACTGTGTGAAAGCACAAACAGAGGCTAACGGTGACATGTGGATTTATACCGAGGAAACGTCCCCCGCGAGGCCCCCATTTGTCCCTCAGCTGATGGTAAACAGACTCAGACCATCAGCCAGGCTGGATGTTTCTCCGTGAGATTCCCCTCAGAGGAGGATGTTCAATATCCTGTGGCTGATCTCCTTCTGCCCTCGCCAACAGCAAACAGATGTGGCGGCCGAGTTCAGAGGAGAAAGCAGCACGGCGGGATGAATGGATGCCTCCCACCTGAGTGCCATGGCATGCCCTGACCTCACTTTTATGTTGTTTTTGAGGCAGCCCAGAGCTTTCTGCGAGGCTCGTAGGAATTCAGAGCACTCATGTTATTTCAAAGCTGGAAATAAAACCCACATTTTACCTGAAAGAAAATGTTTTAAATAGGTACGAAAAAAATCATACATATACACCAAGAAGGAGATGTTTCATACACTACAACCAGGAGTTTGGACCAGCCGCCTGTGCCACATGGTGATATGAGCACTGAAAGTTTAACAAAAAGGCTCTCTCTGAAGTTTTGGTTTTAGTTTCTTTGTAGAGCCTAAATGTGTTTGTCAACCATTAAACCATTAAATTTAAAATATTTCCATTTCCTGTACTACTGTTGAAAAATGCTGGAAATGTAATTAAAAAGCATCAAATTTGAACCCATCACTACGAGGGCCTGTACCTGGGAAAATGTTTTAAGTAAAGCTACCAATTAAAATATCAAAATAAAACTTTAGAGACATTTAACCAGAATTTTTAAACTCATTTACCAAGATGTCCCCATGTTTTGTTACCTTTTTCATTTTTTGTGGCATTTTTATTAAAATGCTTATTTATTATAAATAAATACAAACTGCCATTTCATAATATTTTATTACAATTTGATACAAATTTAAATATTTATAGATTTTCTAATTCTAACAGTTTATCTTAACTAAACCATAATTTAGTTTTACTTATAACACAAGAATATTATAGAACACAAGTTTGAAATTCTTCTTTTAATCTTACTCAAAATTGTATTTTAATATACTATATTTCTAATAAAAAAAAATGTATGAATTATTTTTAATCTGTGTTTTTTGACAGTAGAGCTTTGTGATACCTGACTGGTGTTTTGTATTCTCCTTACCTGTTCTGTTTGAAATTCTTTATTATTTATTTTTAGTCTTCTAAATCTCCTCAATAATTCAATAATAACAAAACTCACGCAGTCATCTCAGACACAGAAGTGAAAATGAAACACATAAACAGGGTTAATGTGTTATTTACTTTATCAATTAGATGATTAATCAGGAAGATATTTCTTTCAGCTTGTACATGTGAGAAATTCAGTTTTATTGTTATTGAATGTATTTGCATTCATTTCGATAAAGAAGCAGAGCTTAGATGTTCTCACTTCTTTCCCTACGTTTAAATGATTAATCTGGATTTTAAAGGGTCAGACACTTCCAGCTGACATTAACTGAAATTTTAATTTTTAATTGTAATACCAAAAACATTAAACATCAAAGTTGAAAAACAAATGCTCAGATATCCTGTTTGATAGTTCTGTCTCCAAAGCAGGGATTATCTATCAGTTCTGCCTTACAGTGGATCTATTCTGCTCATTTGCAAAATAGATCCACTGAATAGCTTTGCATGATTCACAGCTTAAAATAATACTGCTGTGTCCCTAATGTTTTGGTAAATTACTGGATCAAGTCACAGTTTACTTGAGTCCTGCACGTGTTTCAGGTTTGATTCCTGACACTTAATCCCGTTACCGTGAGTAAAACACCTAAAGTGTCTCCCTTCTCCTTCTTCTCTGCCTCTTTTTTATTAGGTTACACTCTGAAGGACCGCCTGAGCGTGCCGATGGCGTCGAGTCCACGCTGACCAATCGCTTTGATCCCTGACCCCCAGCCAAATGGTCCATCTACAGCCCGGCCTCTTGCTGTTTTACAGCCTCACTTTGGACCGCAGACTTCCTCCTCGCTGCCTGGGTGGATCTCCAGTAAATCCTAAACTTTGGTGATTCTGGAACAGGTCTAGTATTTTCCATAGTGACACACAATTGCTGCACAGCTCAATAAATAACTAATATAACAGTTACATTATCTACACCAAACACAGATTTGGTTGGATATATCATGGATATTACAGCAGTACAGATTTACATCAAACTAAAGGCCTCATAGCCTGAATGATGAATCATAATTTCTTTGTTGACTAGAGTCTGAATAAGTCTGTTTTTGCTGTTTTGAATGAGCAGTTATTTATTTTAATTACATTTTTACTCATTGAGCTCCTTTATTTGATTTTTACTTCATGTTTTATTTAACTGAGCTCCTTTCTTTTGAGTAGTTTTTACATCATTCACCTTTTTTTGCTTATCTTATCTTATAAGCTGAGCGAGTGTCTGTGCATCTGCAAGCTGCTTTGCAACCCACACCCATCCCCACCTCATCCTCAAATGCACTTTCTGACATCCGACACCACCTCCATTGTCAAGTTTGCTGACGACACTGCTGTTGTGGGCCTGATCTCCGACAACATCGAGACGGCCTACCTGGAGGAGATTAGGAACCTGGAGACCTGGTGCCAGGAGAATAACCTCCTCCTAAACATCAGCAAGACTAAGGAGCTGATCGTGGACTTCACTACAAAGCAGGCGAGGAACTACAAACCCCTCATCATCAGTGGCACGCCAGTGGAGAGAGTGGACAGTTTCCGATACCTGGGTGTCCACATCACTCAGGACCTGTCATGGTCCTGTCACATCAACACCCTGGTTAAGAAAGCCCGTCAGCGTCTCTTCTTCCTCAGAAGACTTAGAGACTTCCATCTGCCACTGAAGGTGCTCAAGAACTTCTACTCCTGCACCATCGAGAGCGTCCTGACGTCAAACATCTGCACCTGGTTTGGGAACAGCACCAAGCAGGACAGACGAGATCTGCAAAGGGTGGTGCGCTCGGCAGAACGCATCATTCAATCAGAGCTCCCTGACCTGCTGTCCATCTACACCAAGCGGTGCAAGTCCAAAGCTAGGAAGATTATGATGGACCTCTCCCATCCCAACAATGGACTCTTCTCACTGTTGAGGTCTGGGAAGCGCTTCCGCTCCCTTAAGGCCAAAACAGAGAGAATGAAGAGGAGCTTCTTCCCCCAGGCTATTCGGGCCCTGAACCAGGTGTAGGACTGGACTCTCCCAAACACGTCACTATAAGACTGGACTCTCACACACGTCACCACACGCACCACCACACATTTCCTATAATCCTATAATTCCTATAATTTATAATCCTTATCTTTATAATCTCTTCTGCTATTTGCACATTCTTTACTGTAAATTCCGAAGTTAATTTGTAAATTTTGTAGTAACCTGTAAATTGTAAATATTGTAAAACTTTTCTTCTGTCATTTAATGGTCGGGCATTGTACAGCTACAAGCATTTCACCCCCATGTCATACTGTGTATGGTTGTGTGTGTGTGACAAATAAAATTTGAATTTGAATTTGAATTTGAATTTATTTGTCCATAAACGGTCATGTTGAGGTTGACAACCCAACCAAATAAATAAATACTACTGATGGAAACAGCACCCTTATTTTGACTCCAGATGTTGTTACTGAACTCTTTTAAACTGCATTCTTACATTTTCATTCTTAGAGTTAGTGTTAGAAGTAGTAACTGTTCAATACTGTGACATGATAGCGAGGAAACTGCTGTGTGACCAGAGCAACCTGCAATAGAGCTGGAGGACAGGATGTTAAAAAGGATCCAGTGAACTTCAGACAAGAACTCGTTTTGTGTGTGGATGCTTCTCATTTCATAAAGATGTTTTTTATTAAATAAAAAAAAGTGGAAGTGTAAATCCAATCAGATTAAATAAATTCAGTGTGTTTTTCCCAAAAAGGAGAAAAGTCTTTACAGTTGAATTATTTAAGTGTTATGAAGGCAACTTTTGACCCACATGAACTTTCAGGTTTATGTCCACAAAGATCACAGCAGGAAAAGGTTATTCATATACATAAGTTTCTCTTTTGCTGCATCTTTAAAAGGCACAGATTACCTGTTAGCAGTGGTCATGGCAGGCTTAAGGTAAACTCAGACGACGACGCTGATGATGATGATGGTTTCCCTGTCAGCTTCTCTCTCCTTACGCTTGGTTTAACTTTTGTTGGTCAGGTTCACTTTCACTAACAGTAACATAACATGTTTTTGACAACTTGATTATTCTTATTTGACTTTTCTAGTGTCTAACTTCTGCACTCTGTGTGTGAGGAGGTGTCCTCACAGTGACAGGAGAAAGTAACGCACTGCAGCTTAAGAAAACACCAGCCATCAGAAAAGTGCAGCAAACCTAACAAAACACAACACAACCGTTTTTGGGGAGACAATAAGCTGACGGACCAGCTGTGGAAGTGACAAGCTAACAGTAAACGGCTACAACACTGATGAATCTTCTGCTCCTCATAAGTTTTGGTTTCTGTCACTTCTGTGTCCCCAGAATCATTCATTTTTGTTTCCTAATACAGTAAATTCAGATTCAGTAGATTCTTATTATTTTATGTATTTGTTAGGAAAGCTGTTTTAAGTCAAGCCTGATGTGATAACACACATAAGAAGTGTCCTTGCCACAGCAAGAATTAAAGCTTAATCATATGGTAAATGGTAAATGAACTGGTTCTCACATAGCGCTTTTCTACTCAATATACTGAAAAGCACCTGAATCCAAAGTATCGGTATTAAAGAAGAACTAGAAGTAGTTGGGTAAATGCCTCTTTAATCGGCTCCTGCTGAACCAATGATCGAGGATGAGCTGTTGAGTTTATATGCCGGTAAAGGTGCACATCACTGCCATCCTACAAGCTGAATGACAACATTTGCAAACTTTAAGACCTTTAAAATGGTGTCGACTGCACGGTTTGGAGTTTGATGTGGTAGCGGTGCAAAGTGCTGCATGTTTAGTGCTCTCCCCAAAGAGTTTCAATTGACACCTCCTTCTGATGCTTTTGCTGCGTAGTAGACATGATTAGTAAATAGGAAAGTTCATCAGTTTTTATCTATTCAGAGCTAATGGGCCTTTAGTGAATGTGAACCAGGCATCATCCTGAGAGGAGATTTTTGGTCGTTTGGTCAGAGCAGAGCTGATACCTGCAGAGCCTCCTGGGAGATGAAGTCTATCCCCGACCCCTCACAGGTTCCTGTCTCAGAGTTTTGGGCGTGTCCGGGGGGGTCGGCAATCATGTACAAACGCTACTGAGGGGTGACTGATTGCTAAAGAATCCCAGAAGCCCTGCGGGGACGCCATGTGTTAAAGAAGTTGGAGAAGTATTTAAAAGAAAGTGGTTTTTTCTGTCAGCTGATGTAGTTTGGCAGCTTTTCAGAGCTCGTTTTAAGGCGAGGAAGGATGCAGCGTTTCCTTAACGTGTCAGCGCGTCATGGCGGGTGTCTATCCGCGCAGCGAGGAGCATCCTTCACATCCGCCCTTCAGATCAGCTCGCTGTCCCTGCAGGAGTTAATTATAAGAAGCATCAAAGCTGATCCTGAAAAGCAAAGAGGAGGAACTACAGGCCCCCGGCGGACCACGGCGACCTTTGATTTCTGCCGGTCCTCCGAGTGTTTTTCTACATGTGCGTGCTGTCAACACGTTCTGTGACGGCTGCGTTTCCTCTGTTGGAGGAAGTTTTCTCGTGTCGTGGAGGAGCAGCGGGGCGAGCTTCAGAGTCAATGTTTGTAGATCTGAAAGCGACTGAGAGACTCTTTATTCCTGCAGCTTGTCCCCACGAGCGGCTGAATAATCCTCCCCTCGTTTGACCCGCTGGGGCCGGCAAGGAAAGCAAACAGCCACTTAAAACCAGCAGAGAGAGTGAGCAGAGGAGGGTCAACTAAAACCTGAGCACAGTTTACCTTTCGAGGGTTAACTGTTGCCTGAGACAAGTTCTCAGAGACTGAAAAGATGTTTCATTTTCTCTGAACAACGATCTAAAACCCAAACATTGTCCGTTTCTGGTTATTGAAAACATGAGCGAAGCTGATCACATCCAAAACAAGTTCTTCTCTGCAACGAAAACAAACGAAAAACCAAAGGTTTGAATTGTTCATCAGACTGTTTAATCAGCGTCCTCCAAAGTCCTTGCAGCCTAAAAACCACCAAACAGCTCCGAAAGGAAAAACTGAAAGGAAGCTCTGTCCACGGATTCTTCATCATTCTGGCTTTAAATGTTTAATGTGACTGATGAATCAAGATAACTAAGTGGACATATTTATGGGGAAAGGCCACCATAAACTTAAAGGGACAAGAAAAGCAGGTAAAGCTGTTTATTGATGAGTCAGGTAGTGATTTTCAGGGAAAAATGACACAAAAATCTGTACAATCTCAGAAGGTTTTAGGGACTTTGGGGCAAAGAAAGGCTGTTCAAATGCTTTAAGTAAATTTGCAGATAAATTAGGGGTAGAAATTATTATTAGGTCAGAAAGAAGGTGCAGGTTAATTAGAGTTTCTAAGGCCTGTGACGTGGACGTTTCTCTTCTCTCGGTTTCTTTTTCGGTCTTTTGAAATCTGCTCTCAGGAGTCCTTTTGTTTTTCTCTAAAGCACAGAGAAATAAATCTCCGACTGCGCAAAAACATGCTGTATCTGAACGTTGTGGACGTGTCGGTGAAGCTGCTGGAATCTGTTTAATGATTTCTGTTTTCAGGGGAAAATGACACAAAAAAGCCTGAACATGTGCCGCTTTCATGCAGCAGAAATGACAGAGCAGGTCTTTTAGCAAAAATATGTGAAACAGAAGCCGACCGCTTTCAGTTAATAAACAGATTTCAGCTTCAGCGACAGATCCAGATGTTTAGAACAGCTGAGAATCAGAGCGGTTCCTTTTCAGCCCGAACTGCTTCAGTCCTTCAACATGAAGTCAAAGCACCAAAGAAAATCAGCGGACGGAGCTTCACGTCAGCTTTAATTAATAAAGATGGGAAAATCTTTGAGTTCCTCTGCGGCTTTTAGGTTTTATACGACTTTATTTATTTTCCCTTAAACTCCTGAAGTGTTTCAATTGGACTGAAACCCAAAAGGAGACAGAGAGAGGCAGGAGGAGAAGCAGGCTTTATCTTCACCTTCAGCCCCTTGTTAAATCCTACAAAAAAAACAATCATTGCATTGCTGATTTCTCTGCACTTTCAACATTTTAATCTCAGTTAATTCACATCACACTGATTTTATTTTTCCAACACACTCCTAAAAAAGTCCTGCTCA
The DNA here is from genome assembly GCF_057381915.1 of Diplotaxodon limnothrissa. Taxonomy (NCBI): domain Eukaryota; kingdom Metazoa; phylum Chordata; class Actinopteri; order Cichliformes; family Cichlidae; genus Diplotaxodon; species Diplotaxodon limnothrissa. The sequence goes on along the minus strand of NC_140617.1, from coordinate 21,829,959 downwards.
GATTGCTCTCATTTAGGAAGAAGGAAAGCAGCAAATATTATCCTGGAACAAAACAACAACTCCCGACTCATCAGTGAACGGCTTTAGCGACACATCTGGATGTTGTTCTCACTTTAGAGCGTGACCTTTGATTCAGGTGGGAAACATCTGCAGCAGCTGAGAATCGGAGCGTTTTGAAGACGGCTGCTAACCGGTGCAAATATTCGCTCAAAATAACAAAAAGTTTCAAGCTCAAATCATACAGGATGCAAAGATGGAAGATTTGCTTCTTTTCTCAAAAGAGAAAGAACTTTTTTTCTGTGTCTGAAACAAGCAGGAGCTGTAAATCTGTGTGTTTAGTTTGGTGTTCAGACAATTAAAAAAGCCTCTTTTCAGGCATTTTTCACTTTTAAACACTCAAATGTGTTTTTTTCAGCTCTTGGGGCTCCCTCTTTCCTAGGACAGAGGTCAGGTTGTCCACAGTGTGTTTTTTTCTGTGCTAAACGGTGAATCTGCTTCTCTCCCTCCAATTCCCTCCTCTGCTTTTCATCCCACTGAAACCCACCAGGAGCGATGCCCCGGGGCCACACGGCGTAATTGCTGCGGACTTGTTGTTTTGTGGGATAAGAGACTTTTGAGTCCTCACAGCGGGGCGTTTCTCTCCCCCCCTCTCTCGCTCGCCTCAATCTTTTTCTCCCCCCCTCCTCCTTCCCGAATCCCTCGTTTTCCCCCAGTTTTCTCTTTCACTTCTTCCAGCCTCAGTCAGGATGAAAGTGGACGTCCCCGTCCGCCGTCGCCCATGCCCATGTCATCCTGAATAAAGGGGGGCCCTCCATTATTTTCTCCCATCTCTGCACCCCTTCCTCCTCCTCCTCCTCCTCCTCCTCCTCCCTGACTGCTGGAACTCTTCATCCTGCACAATGGAAATGCACTAAAACTTTTTTTTCTGATGCAAATTAATGCAACCGGCCTTTCAGGATTCAAATAAAAAAAAAAAAAAATCTGCTGTGGACTGGAGCTGAGGGAGGAAAGGAGGTGTCAGTGCGCCTCATGTTTGTCTGAGGCCTTCAGGAAGCCTCCATCAGAACAGCTTTTAAATTCATCTGATTTTGAGGCTGTAAAAAGTGACAGTAATGTAAAGGAAAAGCTCAGAGAGCATCTTAAATATCAGGTTGCACATTCCTGGAATTCCTGCTTCCTTGCAAACCTTCAAACATCACCTGGAATAAAAGCTCCCAAAGTGTCTTCTTCTCCCGTTTCTCACCTCCTCTTGTGCCAGAAAACGATCAAGTATTAAAATCAGATGATTTTTTTAAAGCAAATTTAAGTAAAAATACTCTGAAATTAATTTTAAAAAATATAACTGATAGAAAATAAAGCAAGTGTGATATTTAAACTCAATTATTTAAACTGATTTAAAAGTTGCAGACTGCGCTCTGCTCGGAGTTTCTAATGTTTCCGTAAGCACATGGCCGACCAGCGGAGACTCACCCGACCTTCTCCTCAGTCTTCTGCTCTCTCCTTCTGTCCTTCCACTCAAACTTTTCCTCTCATCTAAGACCCACAAAGCTTGAAATCCATGTGCGGTGCACGCAGACACGCGGAGGAGTGCGCGCCTCGGGTGGAAAAGTATCCGCAGAAAGATGTCCGAGCGCACAGCCTGAGTGGGACTCGGAGCAGCAGAGGAAGACTCCGATCAGCTCTCCACGCCAAAGTTTGGAAGAGAGGAGGAACTTTTTTTCCTGTCCGGGGATGCTGCGGAGCGTCACTCTGGATGGCTTCACCGCCCTCCCCTCTCTCTCTCTCCTCTCTCTCTCCTCCCTCTCTCTCTCTCTCTCTCTGATGGGACGGACAGACCTCCTCTTCATCACCTCAGAGGAGAGGAGTGACTCTGACTCCGCGCACACAGCAAACCTCAGAACTTCCCAATAACTCAGACTGAAACAGAGAGATTCAGGTTACCTCAGAGGCATTACCGGCTCACTTTACCCCGTCAGTTCATCAGTTTGATGTTTAATATTAGTGCAAAACTGTGTGTGTGTGTGTGTGTGTGTGTGTGTGTGTGTGTGTGTGTGTGTGTGTGTGTGTGTGTGTGTGTGTGTGTGTGTGTGTGTGTCCTATTTAAAGCCACTCAGCGCGTCTCCGCATAATTGAGGTTTGCGAACACGATCTCAGTTTTTAAAGGTGAATATTTCAAACACACTCCGAGTGTTTCTGTGAAAAAGAAGGATTAAAAAAACTGCCTGTGTTAATTTAACTGTGTGTGTGTGTTCTGTCTTCAAAGCTGGACTCAGGCTCCTGACTGAGAGTTTTACTTAAACTTAGTTTTCCTGAAAGCGCAGTAAGCGGAAGGAGAACACGCACAGGTGCATTTCAGAGTGATACTGACACCTGGCGGTGGCTGCCTTCCACTGCACGACGAGTGTCGCTCATAACAGACGCATGAACATGAAGACAGTAAAATGTAGTGAATAAATAAACAAAATAAATGAAATGACTTTCTCTTTGTTAGACACATAATTATAGAAGAATAGAATAGAATAGAATTTCCCTTTATTGTCAATGTATATGTGCTCCGTGCCAAATGTAAAGGAGTAGAAAAAAAATTAAACATAGATGAAATAAAATAACCTTCTCATATCAAAGACACACAGATATTAAATAATTATGAATGAATGTATTGATTAATAATTAATTAACTATTTAATTAATCAATTTAAATGACTTTCTGATTAAAAGACACCGAAATATTAAATAAAACTATTGTATTATCATATAGTTAAAGTTAAATCACTGTGACTTTAATCTTGGGCATAACAGTAACAACAAATCTATGTTGTACATATATTAATAATGATGACAACAGTGGTTTATTATTGTGTAATCATCTTAACAGTGAATTCATATTTTTATTTTTGAATTTAGTACTTTATTGATAATGACTATTATAATTATTATGTACTATTTTTTATTATACATTTAATTTTATTGCTACTCTTAATAGTAGTAGTAGTAGTATTGTTATCCAGCAGAGGCTCTAATTGTTTTATGTGTACACTTTTTATTTTGTTTAATAATAATTATTACTATTTTTAAAGATGTACTGTGTTTTATAATCACACAGTTTGATTTGTTAAACATTATTGCTATTCTGTATTTTGTATATGAATAACAGCAACAATAATAGTATTTTAGTTTATAATGCAATCATAACGCAAATTTGTATTTTCTTTTAAGATTTTAATAGTATTGAGTATTATTAGAGTACACATTCAATAATTCTTACATGTTTTACACCATTTTAATAGAAAAAATATATAAAGTTAGGAGGAATGCAGACAGTTTTGGATTACATGGAGATTTCTGCAAAGACAGAAAAAAATTAAAGTGTATTAATTAATTTTATAAATGACTGACACACAGCAAACAGGAAGTAAAGCAGAGGCGCTGAGGTATCTGACCTTAAACAGACAAGTATGAACCCCCCACGTGTCCTTCAACATGACTGTTCTTCACGGACACTCATTTTATCTTTACAAAATGCTGTGACCAACACTTGTGTTGTGACAGCGCCCCCCAGTGGATACACTGTGTGACTACAACAAACACAAGGTGAATATATGGTGTTTCTGTCCTTCAGCTTATTGTTCATTGATGATAAAAGGCTAAAGCGAGTAATTCCCTACACCAAATGTGGTAAATGTGATTATGCATGACTTTGGGCGACTCTTGTCCACATACAGACATTTGATCAGACTCAGACTCAACATTATTGTCATTCAGCCATTGACATGATATGAACTAATCACAATTCTTTAGCTCTCGTTATTGCAGCTTATCACCGAACTAAAGTAAAAACAGAATAAATATTTGTACATCTTACAACACTAAGTACTAAATATGTTAAATAAAAATGAATCTAAATCTGCTGCCTGAAATCAGATCAAATCAGAAATATATTTTTACATATTGTAAATAAAGTCATGTTTCTAATCATTTTAAATACATTTCAGTTATTTAGTGAATGAAAAAATTGAAGAAATAAAAGTGACTGAAAATTTTATCAGTTATAACTGATAATAAATTAAAATGTCTGAATCTATCTACGTCTACCTATTTATGTTTCGTGTAGATAAATCCGTATTTTAGTAGGTAAACAGTAAGTGCATTAATAGAGAAATTAAAAGAGTAGAAAATACAATTGTATCAAATAAAAATATACATTTATAATACATTATAATTTCATCCATTTAAAAATATTATTTATGTTGAATTTCATGTTTTTTTCTTTTAAATGCATTTATTTTTTATTTATGGCAGTTTATGTCTTCTGTATGTATATATGGAAGATAAAAACTCTTCCACTGAGGAATCTCCTGAGCTTAACTGATTACAGCTCCACTGATGAGCCTCCGCAGTCCTCCAGATGCTTCCTGGGAAATGAAACATCCATCAGCTGTTGTACTCGGATTACTCTGCAGCCAGGTGTGAGGACCTGACAAAAAGCAGAGAAAGCAGAGATGTTTTTGTATTTCATCAAATTATCTCCACCTGCTGGTGAGTGTTGAGAACTTTAGTTTTATAAGAACCACACGGTTCTCCAGTTACTTGTTTACTACTGCTAGCTTTAATAATAATAATATTAATAATAATACATATTACTGTAAATAATAAATTATGATGGGTTAAACATGTGGTGTCACCTCCTGGCAGAAAATTGGACCATCTGCAGTCTGATCCTCGACTGCATCTGTGCGGCCAAATTAAATGAAAATAAAGCAGCTCAGTTCGTGACGGTTAAAAAAAAAGGTGATGTATCACTCGTATCACTTCCATATGGAGATAATCCTGCCTCACAGCAAAAATAATATTGAATATCTTTTCTTGTTTAAAGTAGAGCGTGAGAAATCTGCCTCCCATCTCCACACCTGATCCTGATGACTTCCACAGACGTTCCTGTGCTCGTCCCCAGAGCAGGAAGAAATCTGACTTTTCGGGGTTTAAAGTGAAGTGCGTCATAGTGGATGGAGGAGGCAAAGTTCACAGCTTTAGTCCATCAGCCTCTGAACATGTAACTGTTCACTGGAGATGTGTCGATCATCTCTGCTCTTTACTGGCTGTAAGTGTAAAAACAGGTCTAGACAGGTTTGGACATTTATACTGAAGGGGCTCTCCCAAAGTGTTCAGATGTATGAACATACAACATTTGGCGATAGGAAACATTAAAAAAACTAAATGAGATGAAAAACTTTCAAAATGTTTGGTTGGTTATTAAAACTTCTTCATCAAATACAGTTTACAAAACAATGCCAAATATATCATGAGCACATTTTCTTTTTAATTTGCTTTTTGTTAAAATGTACAAGAATCATTCACATCAAAAACACTGGAAACATACTTAACTGAAGAGACTTAACAGTAAGATTTAAAGACATTTTGGGGTAAATGGTAAAAAAAAGATTGCTTTTTGACTAAAAAGTGTTAATGTGTAAAAACGTATAACAAGTAAACATGATAAACCCAGAATGTTTATTTCCCCGAGGGCCCTACATCAGACCTTGCATAATTATGAGATTTTTATCTGTTATGATTTATGATTTAAACTTACAATTGGCTCACATTTGTCATTTCACCATCAAGACACTAGTTGGAGCTGGTGTTCCTCTGTTCAAGTTGATTCAGCGTCTTCTGGTCATTTGAAAAATGGCAGTAGAAGAAAACAGAAATGTGTGTCAGGAAACAATCATACGGAACAGGCCAATCACAGACACTGCAGGCAAGAGTGACCTCATGTGCGGTTACATTTGTAGCGAGGTGTCTGTCAGGTACAGAGTACAGTCTGAGAAGATGTCAGTGTCCCAGAAACAATTTGCTGGTTACAGCTCATGTTCAGAAATACTTAGAAAGCTTCACTGTATGTTCAACGCCTTAAACACTAAATAACTTTTCACACTGTTATCTTAAACTCAGCCAACTACTTTACTGTACTGTTCGTTTTACTCACAAAGAGTATTAATGCACACAGCAGGGCTAACTCCCTGTGTAACAATGTACCTGCTTTTTCATTGTTCACGATCATAGTGACACTGTTAACATTGTTATCCTTATTTCATGAGGATAGTGTTGTGTGGTCAGTGCTTAGTTTTCCATATCCTTCCTACTGACACTCACTCTGTTCTACTGTTGCTTTTCCTTACTCTCATGTTCAGTCTGATGTCTCCTTCAAGCCTCGATATTAACTTTACTTTCTGGCCTAATTTCATTCAATTTTATTCAATTTTATTCATGTAGCACCAAATCACAACAACAGTCGCCTCAATGCACTTTATATTTAAGGTAGACCCTACAATAATACATACAGAGAAAAACCCATCAATCTTATGACCCACTATGAGCAAGCACTTTGGTGACAGTGGGAAGGAAAAACTCCCTTTTAACAGGAAGAAACCTCCGGCAGAACCAGGCTCAGGGAGGGGCGGCCATCTGCTACGACCGGTTGGGTTTAGAGGAGTTCACTACTGGAAAACTGAACTGGAGCTTATTCCTGACCAAGTCACCCAGTAGATCGTAGATAGAGTTAAGTCTCAAATAGGGTTTAATATTTTTCCCAAAACTTGGACATTTTAAATACAGGCATCTGAAGCCACTTTTTCTGGGAATCCCAGGCATTTAAATCAGCACTAAATACAACATGCGAAGAAAAAGTATGCATACATTCATCCATATTCTTAGTTTAACAAACGCAGTGTCATTATCATTAGTATGAATTTAAGATACATTCACAACCAGCCATGAAATATATTTTGATGTTCTCACTCTGAGAGTCACACTTCTCATTTTTTGTAATTACATGTTTTTTAATGTATTGCACCCAAGTTAATTTGTTTCCTGTTTTTCATCATTAAATTGGATTTTCCCAGGATTAAACCCTGGTCTCAAATTACATAATGTAGTTTCTATAACTGTTTATTTATTATTTTTTTCAGGCTAGTTAACCAATACTAAACCTTTACTCTAATGGACTGGGATTTCTCTCTGGATCGTCCTTCCAATTGTCCAATGCAGATTTTCCATCTGGGTTTTCTCCCATAGCCGTTAGTTTTTCCAAGTCATTTACAAGGCAGTAAAGCTATGTACTCATAGCTGCAGACTTTTTCTGTTGGCATCAGGGCATGTCCAATCACAGATGGGCTTGACATACCATGCATCACAGGTCTTATTCTCCTCTGATATCTTGTGGTTTGTGGTACCCAGTTTAGCATCTACCACCGAATGGAGAATCCCATATCTGGGCCACATGGGTCTTCGTGGCATAGAAGACATGCAGTTCACAGCCAATGTTTCTCGCTAGTGGTAGGCACGCACACTGTATGCATCCCACAGTCTCCTGGTACATCCGTGAAAGCAGCACTGATGCCAAAGGATATTTGCAGGTGTAGGAACAATATGGATTGATGGATTGTGTTGTCATCTGGATTTCTTCGACTGTGCTCAAACAAATCAAAATGCAACCACAAAGGTCCTGAACTGTTAAACATTTGACTTCCAAACTAAAAAATTTCCTCAGTTTGGTAAACAGGGTTGTATTTATAACAGTAAAAATCTCTTGAGTTACCTTGACGTATTTACTCATCATCTCATCCGAATCTAAGCACTGTCATACCTGTTTGTGACTAAACAGTTCAAGGAAGTCAGGTCTTATTTTCAGTGTACACCTCTCTGATTTTAGCTGAGACTCGTCTGCTTCAGCCTTCAGTAAGTCTGTCCCAGAGAAACACATGTTAGGTAGCCCTTTGACCTTTAATATCCGCCAAGTTTATTTGCTAGTTCGCCCCTCCTCCCTGCACTCGCCTGCTCTGATGCGTATTAAATCAGATATGTTGTGTTGACTGGAGGAGCACCACTGCCCCCCTGCCTCCTCATACTTAACCCCGGGTGACCTCAGGTTTTCCTAAGTAAATTGATTTAGACCCCAGTCTCTGCTGTGTTTGCTATGACTGACCAGGCAACTCCATTGACCTTAATACGGGGGGCGAGCAGATTAATATGCAGCCCCCAGTTCAGCCTCGTTTCTTCAGTGTTGTTTCACATGGGTGGGGTGACGACATCAGTGTCAAGAAAACAGGAAGGGCCCACGTGAGAAAGAGGGTGAATGATTGAGAAATCGCTCTGTCAGATAACAAGGTCTTCACGGTAACCCCCTTAACATCCTGATAGTTAGCAGAGACTGTTTACCCCAACGCCATTTTTATTCGGCAGGCTAGCATAGCAGCATATTTGTATTAGCACTGAACACAAACTACAGCTGAGGCTCACTTTGTACCAGAATACCTAAAGTACTGTACTTTGGTTTGAGGATAACAACAACATTAAGTCTTGTTAGTTAAAATCTAATATTGTTGCTTTCTTTTGATATGAATCAATACATTTGGATAGTTTTCTGAAACTTAACCAAATACTTTAACTTTACCTAAGAGTTTAGAACATCAGTGTTTCTTTAAGTTGCAGTTTAGGCCTCAAATTTCAAATACTTCTTGCTGGAATATAACGAGCCATTCTCAAGAACTCGCTTATAACTGGATATGCTAAGAGAGTCCTGCTTTCAATGTTGCAAACAATACTGAATAATGACGGCCCTTTGGGGACCCAGATCTGGTTTGCCAGAGGTGGCCCACACATGGGCCAGCACAAGGCCAGTTGCAGACACACTGGTGGTCCTGTGCTGGGCCAGAACAGTTTCAGCTCTGGCCCCAGATGTCAGCCTAATGTGTACCTTAATTAAGCCATGTAATAACAACATGTGAATAATAATGCAAAAGTATCATGACGAAACTCTGTTCAGACAGTGAATGGACTGATTCTTATGTAATATTTTTCACTGGGCCACATAAACCAAACCACAATCGAGCCAAATGTGGCATGACATCACATAGACAGTGCCATCTATGCCATGTCTGGCCCATATCTGGATGACATACATCTTATCATGCCAGAAGTCAGCCAGCAGTGCCAGCTTGATACCAGATCCGGGCCAGAGCAGCTTGCTATGTGGGTTGCTGCATCCACAAAGCAAGTTCAAACTCTACCACAGAAAGAAAAATAGAAACAACATCTAGAAATGCCACTATTTCCCTTTTCTGAATTAAGATGATCTGAGACTGAAGACAACTGTCCTGACATCGTGTTTAGAAAACAGGGACACTGCATGGACACCATGCATTGTCCCCGCGTGGTGATCCAGAGTCTGTTTGATGGTTTTGATTCCTGTTGAGTGCAGCCTCCAGGTGCCATCCAGTTGCAGTCTTTTTCAGCAAAGGTTTTACTTATTTCAGCAAGACAATGCTAAATATTTCCATGAAAATAACTCAACAATATAGCGTCACAGTGAAAGACTCCAGGTGTCCTGGTCTTCCTGCCAGTACAAAGTGTCTGGTATGAAAATTAGCAGTTCCTAGTTCATAGCTGTCTGGTCTAAAAGGGCAGGATGGGAATGAGGTCCTGCCTCATGTGGAAGAGTTTAGGTATCTCAGGGTTTATGGTCTTACTGACAGATGGATTGATGTCTACCTGTCCTACCTACTGTCTGGCCTATCTACTATCAGCTACAGTGAAGAGAGCTCAGCATGCTTTACTATTCTGTCTTTATCATTCCTTCATTTGTATCCATGCAACCAAATTGCATGAAAAGTTTATGCAGTATGTTGCAATTTTGCAGTTTTGCTTCATGCTGCATTGCAAAACCTCATCTTCTGGGATTCTTCCATAGATTTTGGATTCTTCTCACATCGTCATTCAGCTTATTTGTTACTTGTATTTAGAACCAGGAAAAAGGGGACTTGAAAATATGTGAACTTTTAGCTTAATTCTAGCTATCAGTTGCATTCTCCTCATCCTATTGGCTGTTGGGTGATTATTTGTAGTTTTTTTCACCCTGTGTTCATGCAAGTATTATTATGCAAGCACAGCTTATGTTTGGTGTGAAAGGGTAAGGTGTTTGAAGGAGTGAATCTACATGGAGAGGAGCCAGTTGAAGACTTTGGAGCATGGCCTACCAGGTGGGAACCCTGGAGCATCTCTGCATGGATTTTTTTTTAAACAGTTATTAAAAATCCCAGTACCAACCATCTAGTGTTTACCTGTATTTCTTCCCATAATCTACTTTGGCTTAGTCAGCTTTTGGACACTACAGAACCTCATCATATTTGCATTTTATCTGTGCTGATATAACAGTGCATTACTGTTTAAACTTGGTTAAACTGCACACTGAAGTGGACAAAGAGCGCCAGAACACACCATTAGTTTTGGTCTCTGTGAGGAGCAGCTTGACTTTGACCTTCACGTTCTCCCCTGTTTGTCTTTTATGTCTCGGTCCATAAACCGAGACAAAACAAGCTCTCACAGCCATCATTAGTCACTGTTAGAAGTGGAATTAGTTATATTTATTTGTGTTCATATTGTGTCCTGTGCTGGTTGGTCACTGTCTTTGTGTCATTTTTCATGGTGCGAGGGTAAAGAGGGCGTTGTTCTCCATTTACAAGCACTTCAAAGCATCAGCGAGAGCTCAGCAGAGAGCACTTCACTTGTTTTCAATTAAAAATAAATGATCGCAGTGTTTGTTTCTCCATTAACTGGCGGGAGATGGGATTTTGAATCCCGTGTTTGACACTAATAGTTTGACAATCTGCCCTCCGCCTCCGTAATCCATTCATCGAAACCAGCAGCCCCAAAAGTTCCCATGCTGTGTAGGGTGCCGCTCGTATGTAAATGTGTGTGTGTGCTGGCTTATGGCCAAGTGAAATCTGTCAGTCTTTCAGAGACCCATCAGCCTCTGTCCGGTGGGACAATAAGGTCGATACAGACGGCCCTGCCGTCTCGCCTGTCTCGCTGTCTGACTAACTGATGACACCGATTCATTCACACCCAGCAGGTCTGAGGCCATTTGTCACTCTCTGCTCATTTACTTTACTTCCATCTGAACTGTCGATAGCAGCAGCGTTTCCTTTAAAGTTCATTCTGGATACCAGAAAGGAAGCTTTGAAATGTTTGGTTAGTGGTTTATGGAGCAATGGAGGCACATTAAGCAGTTACTAACTTAAGGTTAAGTCACTTACAGTCTTGGTCGGATGTTTTTTTCAATTTTTCTGCATATAGAGTAAATGCAAACTTTATATTCCTCAATCTTAACAACCATAACCTCAACCATAACTTCATCCTTTCCACCAGGTAACTAAAAACCCAACCACTTACCTGGATGGGATTTACTTACCTGGATGATTGAGCATGCATCAAGACAACCCAACCACCCGTCTTCACTCAGACTTCTAGTGTCTTTAACCTCCTAAGACCCAAACTCTTCCATGGCATGCATTTTTAATTTCTCTTTGATATTTGGACATATTGGGACCTGATGCATGTAAAAACAAAGAATTGCCAGATATTTTTTTTTTTTTACCTGATTTTTGTTTCTGAAAAAATGAGATCCACATATGAGGATATTTGTTTTAAATTTCGATAGAACAGAGGCAGCATAATGTCCTCGTAAGTGGATATCAGGTGCTTGTAGAGCAAAACTTACTATTTTGGTCTAGACAACCCAAAATGTGACATCCACATCTGTGGACACCAGGTCCAAGAGGTTAAAAATGTCTGTTTAGCATGTGGCTAAAACAAAACCCAGACCATATGGATGGTGGTTCTTTGGTGGTGGGTTTTGGGGGTGCTTTTTATTTGTTTCTGTTTTTTGGAAACTGGTTTCTGTCCATAGCAGTTTCTGGAAAACCATCTGGTGAAAAGGACTGCATTCACAGTAACAGAACTTCAAAACCTGTGTCTGTTTAGCATTTTATTCGCCTTCTAAAACTGTTTCACAATTACACATAATTACATATATTCCACAAATGTTCTATCCAGAAGCTATACAAAAATAAAATAAAATAAAATAAGAGCGCAGGTACTATAGCAACAGAGTAGCCAGTTGGTTCCCAAATGGGTTTATTGCATGTTGGATTTTGTATAACCTTTGGTCATTTTGAGTTTTTGCAGGTCAGTTGTCTTCCATGAGAAACTGTAGATATCTGCTAGCAACTAAAGCAATTGCAAGAATGCTTTTAGTGCAACACCGTATACACTTGCACAATATACATTTTCCCTAGCAACTGGTGATTGGTCCGTAATGGGTCTCTATGCCTGTGTGGCTGGGGCCTTATTTATTTATTTATTTCTAAATAAATACAATATAGTAAATACTAATACTAAGTAGAGTTGTGTGTGTGTGTGTGTGTGTGTGTGTGTGTGTGTGTGTGTGTGTGTGTGTGTAAGGATTAATAATTAAGAGATAAATGTGTTTGTACAAGCTACAAGTGGCCATACTCATTAAATTATAACCCCAGGTAACGTGATCTGTAACGTCAAACGGTACTGTTTTAGCCACGAGTGGTGCATACAGAGTGCATGACTGTGAGCTTTGTGGTGTCATCATAACTTTTATTTTGACCTGGTTTGTTTCAGATAAACATGTTTTGTCCATTTTTCATTGTCTTCTCTGTCCAGCCCACTTACTGTTTACTCCTCCAGCTTCAGCGCAGACAGTTTATTTGTTTTAAGGTGGTGAGAAGGCGGTGGGTTAATGTCTGGTTTCTGCTGTCAGGATAAACTGAGGCTGTCAGAAAAATAAACCAGCAGAGGACAAAACGAGGCACTGTGACTTTTCTGAAGCGGCTAAACAGTGTTTGTGTGTTTACTCCTAATTGATTTCCCTCGTAATCCACAGCCTCCACGGCCTGCTGGTTTAGATTAGAGATTATCCTCCATTCAAAAGCCCACAGATGCCTTGAGTATTTTTCTTGCTCAAGTGCCCTTGAGCAAGTCCCTCAAGCACTCACCCTGCACAAACGGTTCTGTATGACAGCATAAGCCACGCAGAACAGTAAAAATGTAAATTCCTGCTGAACACGAAGACGTCATCCTGTTCACAAAGCCTCTAACGGTCCCTGATTCTCAGATAAGTCTCTTTGTAACCGTCAATGCCTGCAGCTGAGAGCGCGTTTTGCTTCGTCCGTTCTCAGGCCTCGCATCATGTATGGAGGCACTTGTCTCAGGCGACTGGACGCACGTGGCCCTCTCCAAAAACCAGTGACACGTCAACAATGCATGTCAGCGCCGCCGAGAAGGACTCACGGGCTCCACGCTGGGCGAAGGCGAGGGAAAGTCACACTCAAGTGATCTGAGAGGAGATGAATGTCAAGTGCAGAGTGGGATCCCCTCGTGGAGGTCCCGTCACATCTGACCGGTCCCATCGGCCTGCTCTCTGTCACACTGAGGGGACTGTTTGGGAGCCAACGAGGCCTTTATGAGAGTGGTACCTGATAGGGTTTGGTCAGATATGCTTCCTCTGCTGTTTGGGGCAGAATCTTTGATTCTGAAATGGTTTTTAAATCCTTTCATATGCAAAACAATGCATTAAAATCACTGATTTCAGTTTAGATGAGTGAATAATGTTTTTAGACATGTCACAGTGAGAATTTCTAGCACACAGTAACAATTTCCCCCTCCTGCGTAGAAGACAATGTAGATGGAAATAAACTGAATACTTGTCTTCTGTGGGAAACAGGTATTCGATAAAAAGATAAAAGACAAAAATAAGTTTGCTAACTATCTTTAGCAATTCATGGACAAAACTGCTAAGTTAGATGCAATGACTAAACTATACTGTTATTAATGGGTGAAAAGGAGTCCCCAAAACCACTGGAAGGTACATCCATCTTTCATATACCCTTTTCATTTATGAAAAAGAAAAGAAATTAAACCTAGCAGGAGACTAACAAGATACATGGGCTAACTTCTTGGTTGTAGGTTACGCTACAAAAACATTCAGCTTATGCTATATTGTAGCAATCACACATCATGATTATAAAATTAAAGAATACATACATTTTCTGGGTATCCTTTGTCAAAAGCTACCAGGTTTGACAGCATTTGGTGTTTTGGTCACATGTTTTAACGAAACAGTCTCTTTTTGAGCTCATCTAACAGTGAACCTTTAGGGTACATTTAACTAAATTTGCATTCTTAGCTCATATCTTCTTATTTTTACATATTAACAGTGCAATAAGTGCTAATATCTACTTTTTTGATGTTCCGTTTTGCTCTTTGGACACACAGTTTCCCTTGAAAAGGGATGAATTCTGTCAATCTGTGCACTGAGAACTGAAGCAGTACATATGTGTGTATTCATGTATTGTCTCCATGTGTCCATGCTGGGCGTGATGCTGTTCATGTGTCACACCGAGAACTGCAGTAATTGCTTCTTTGTGTTTTAATTAGATCTGTGCTCAGACACCTCGTTCCTCTCAAACCCTTCATTCTGCGGCCATTTTGTTGGGACATAAACCTCGTTTGTTTGACAGGAGAAGTGGGGACACTCTGCAGTGTTATTAGCACCATTGTGCCCACGCACCGCATGGTGGGCTGAATGAGGGGCATAGGGAGGAGGCAGAGGAGATTAGAGCCCAGGGATGGAGGCAGGTTTGGGCCTATTGTGCTGTGGCGTTGGGAATCAGTTGGTACAGCAGCAGGGCAGCTTCCGCTCAGCCATTGTGACGTGGTGGTGGGGGTTTGTGAGAAGGAGGGTTGGGGCCCACACAGCTAAACCATAATCTGCAAGACCCCCCTTTCTCATTTCACTGCCACGAGACAGGTCTATTTTCTTACTGATGAGACTTGATCTAGACTGGAGCTGCAGTATTAGTTATAAGGCTCATCAGCAGTAGCTTATAGTAACTTTAGAAAGATGGTGATACATGAATGTGTTAATTTTCTAGAGTCCTGGACAGTTTTCTTACTGGAAACATCTACTGCTTGGTGCTTTTTTTAGTTATTTATTTATTTATTTTGTCTATGAAGTGCTAGAAAAACAGTGTTTCTCTTAATCAAAGTTAAACCACACGTAATATTTTGAAAACCTCAGTCCGAGTTTGAATAACCACTACTGTGATTTCTTTTGTTTTTTAGAGCCAGAAATGACTGTGTTTGTACAAGAAGGTGGAGTACTAATTTATCACTTAACAATGAGTTAGCCTTTTTAGCTAAACTGGAGTAAAGACTTCTGGGAATAATCCACATTATTTGTCAGATTATTGCATAAAAATGCTCCAAAAAGGACAAACTGAGAACAGTCTCCATATGCTGATGATGTGATTCTTTTTATTACAATAATCATACAAAACAAAACACTCCAATCAGTGGTTCCAATTAGCTGAAGCAAAGCCTAACAGACAGCTATAAGCTACAGCCACCGGCCGCCTGTGTCTCCATCCACCTGTCAATCAAAGAGGCCACACATGTATTAATGTAAACTTTAAGGCTTAACAAATTTAGACCTGAGTTAGCAAAAAGTCAGCCTGTGTGCAATGGTTAGAAACAGTACATGCTGTGAACATGTTTATTTCATATGTAAAGTTGGACATTTTAACATGGAAGTATATGGGACTGGCTAACTTTTGGAGATAGCCTCTAGTGGTCACTAAAGGAAACACAGTCTTTGGCACTTCCTCCTTTTTTAGCCATATAGGCTGATGACTGGGCACTGGCTGATGGTTCCAAACATATCATATTGAAAATATTTCCATATGTAAGAACAAATACTAGGTTTAAGGTTACTAGCTCTACCCTCTCATCTAAATACACACACTTCGGCGTCAAAAAGATACTAATTGGTGATCTATATATATTAGATTCTTGCTTGTCGCATTCCTCAAATAGTTAGGGTCATACAATCATTTTTATTTCCTTTATGAGTTTGACCCCAACTGGAAGAGTTGTGTTATTTTTAAAGGGTTTAAGTGCTCTCAAACAGATTGAAATCACAACTTAGTGATCTTCTTCAGGTCGATTGGGAGTTTCAGATGTCCTGACCTGAATTAAAACACTGTGAGCTAAAGGAAAACAGATCACATCTGAGAGACGAAGTAAGGTCTCTGCGTCCACTAGAGGGCAGTAAGCAGCTGTGATAGCCTGAACTTCATTCAGCTCAGTTTCACAGAGAGGACTGTAAACCTGAGGGGGTTGATCCAAGTGCGTCCTGGAAAATCCACGTAAACTCCTCGTTCAATGAAATCCATGCATACAGCAGATATATATGTTGATATCTGGAAACCTCAGTTAATGCGTTTATGTTTACAAAAATAATTGTAAGGCCATTTACTGTATAAAGTCTGCGTTGTATGTAAAGGTAGCTCTACAGCACCTAACATGAATTATAGATTTTTATTTGTTTATTCTAAAGGCATTTCTGTAGCCTTATTCCCCGAGAGCATGTCCTGAACCTCCTCTGAATAAAGAGAAACAATAACGAGTAAAAGTACAAATTAAAGACATGTAAATATTAATGTAATCGACACATGGTTAAAGACATATTGTGTTTTGACTTAGCACACAGAGATCTCTCTCTCTCACACACACACACACACACGCTGAGAGTTTCTTTGTGGTGTTCACTAACATGTAGCTTGTCTCTGACCTTTGACCCTGCTCCTCCCTCTCCTCTCCAACCTCCACATAGGTGACAGTCTTCTTTACCTTAATCCTCCTCCTCCCTCCTCTACTTCATTTCTTCTCCCTGTCTCTCATTCTTCTTCTATGCCTCTGCTCCTTTTTATCCTGTATTTATCTCATCCTCTTCCTGTCTCCTCCACCTCCTCTTCCTACATTCTTTGTCTACCTTCTTTTATGCCTTCTCCTTTTTCTTACTTCTTCTTCATCTTCCTCCTTTTCTCAGCTCTTTTTTTTAAAATCTTTTTTCCTCCTTCTCCTTATACTTCTCTTTCTTGTTCTTCATCTTCTATTACTTCTGCTTCTTCATTTTCTTCTTTAACTCCTACTCCTTCATCTTTTTACTCCTCCCTTTTCTCTCATTTTCTTCTTCTTGAATACCTTATATTTCTTTTCCCCTTTTGTCATTTTCTTCTACTAATTTACTCCTTCTTGTCTTCATCTTCTCTCTTGTCATACTTCCTCTCCTCATGTTTCTTGTTTCCTTGTCATCACATTTTCCACATTTTGTTATTTTTTAGCATGAAGTCCTGGGTACTATGTAGGAATAATAACTTTTTGGCAAAATATATCTTTAAAAACATTCCCCCACCCTGGACTGTTTTTCTTTAAAATGTTTGAAAAAAATAAAGTTACCAAATAAGACGTGACGCCCTCGTCTTCCTGGACTGTTGCTTCTGTAAATAAATACATATTTGTGTGTGGAAAACGTTATTGACGTTTATAAACAAGCGAAGAAGAAGAATGCAGAGAGGTCTGAGTGGCTCATAGTTTTAAAGCACGTCCAGCATAAATGGTGGAGCTTTACATGAAGGCCAGTGCAGAGAGGTGTCTGCCTCCACCACAGACCTGAGGAGACAGTTTACAAAAGCTTGTCTCTGTGCTGTCTGTGAACTTCCTTTAAACAGCTAGAGGCTCTAAAGTTAGTTTTTAATGCCAAGAAAAGCAGATTTTCAGTTTTTCTCCAGAAATCAATCCCAGATATTCCCAAAATACCTTCTTTTTCCTATATGTTTGAATGATAGGTTAAATCCTTTTGTGCATATTGAGCACTAACTTAAGGAACCGCCAAGAAACAAGTACTGCCTTAATTAACGGAGAGGAAATCTCTTGTACACGCTGCATTTTTAATTATGGTGATCTTATTCACATGTATGATCCCACACAGTGTTTTTGGGTTGATTGTAAAAGTGGACGAAAAAATGCTTGGCGGTGAGGGAGCACTGGTTAGCATCATTTCAGACTGTATAAAAGATGAACCTAGCTTCCGGATTTGCATTCTTTCTAACAGCCATCAGGGGACAAACCCCCCAAGTTGCAGAAAGACTTCTGTTCCTGTCTTTCTATGGAAGACTGTTACCATCACTGGGAAAACAAATAAAAAGTAGAAAGCCACCTGTAACTCAAGACTTTGGGTTAGCATCTTGAAATTTCAATCTAAAAGCTTGAAAATTTGATATTGATATGTATCTCAACATTTTTTACTTACTTAGATTTTTAAATCATTTGGAGGTACTCGATGTAAAAATTTGAGATGAGCAGTTAAAATTTAATTGTCAAAATTCTGGGGAAAAATGCAATTCATAAGTCATGACTTTGACCTACTCAGAATTTTGACTTACTTTGAGATATGTAACATGAAATTTTGATAAGTCAAAATTTCGACTTACTTCTGGCGTTTTTGGAAACAAGCTTCCATACTTTGCTGTTGACTTTATTCTGTTTTAGAAAGAAGTGTTGTTCTGGGTTTGCTCATTGGCCAACAACTGTTGACTGACAATTTGATCAAAGTTGGCATTTTAATATGGGAGTCTATGGGGATTGACTCACTTTTAGAGCCAGCCTCTAGTGGACATTTGAGTTACTGCAGTTTTTGGCACTTTATATTTCAGCCCCAGAGGTTTCAGCTCGCTGTGAGCCCATTTTAGTGATTGCTTTCTTTCTTTCTATGTTTTTTGTTTTTTACATATTTGACATCGTACATAACAGGCTGATAAATGTGGGAAAACTGTTGTACTTTTCTCCAGACGGCAGTTTTCAAAGATTCTGTGCGACATAAATCTCCACATTAAAGCTGAGATGTGACTCATCTTTCACTTTTTTGTCCGTCTACATTTAAACTATCTTCCATCATCTTCTGGCCATGCAGTATGGCTGCTCTTAACTAAGGAATGTGCATCTTTTCTCTGGGTCCCACTGCCTCGTATCCTTGATCCCAGATGGCGAGGAATTCCAACAGATGCTTCGTGGAGACAAGCCACCCGACCTTTTTGGCTACATCGGAGTTTAACGAAAGCTGGGATCGCTGTCAGAGGGGGGGTTAAGAGGAAGCGCCTTGATCCTGGAGGCCTGGGCTGCATTATGGGCCGCGGTCATCTGGAGCCCGAAACAGACGCCTGAGACTGCACGCGGCCAACTTCTGCAGACGTCCAGGTGGACAGATGACGGCGACGCCGGCTCCTCTCCTCTTACACAAACATGTGCGCTCCACTTTATTGGACAGCATTCTTCAGATGGAGAGGAATGCACAGGAAGTCGATCGCATGCTTCCTCCAGAGCGAGGAGAGTGGCGAGCTGCTATAACGGGCCAGCTGCGGGGTCAAGAGTCTCGGATAAAACATGAGACATGGCTGAGAGCTGTGTGTACATAAAGTGTCTTTATTTAGAGACGAGAACATACTTCAGCTCCTTTATTGGAACCACTCGAAAGATAAGGAACAGCATCTGTGGGCTCCTTTTTGATCTAAACTTTATTCGTTGTGCTATCCTTTGCAGTGACCACGAGGTTCACACCTAATTATTTCCATATTAATGTTCTCCTCTCTCTCTATGCTGAAAGAAATCAGCTCCACATTCATCACTTCTCTCCGTTTCCTGATGACGGATTAACGGTCGTATGTTATCAGCTGTCAGAGAGCCGTGACCTTTGACCTTAATGACTTTGCTGCAAATTACTCATATATTTAAGACCAGTTCTCCTGAAATAACAGCATTAGTTGCAAACGTCTGCTGCAGCAACTACAGCAAAAATATTTTTAATGAACTTTGAAGTTAAATCTCATCATATCTGATAATCGGATGATTTTAACATGAGTTATGAACTTCTTACATCTTAAAGTTGTCATTGTGTCATATATTTAGCATCAGTTCCTAAAATGCTGCTCGAGAGTATTATTTGCTGGATTACCGAAAGTCAGCATGACAAGAGACATTATCACGATTTGCAATCACATTTTGAGGTCTTTTTGAGGACCAGTATCTAAATACTAAATATTTACATTCACTTTGTTAGATAGAACTGCTAGTTAATGCAAATATCTAATCATCAAATCACATGGTAACAACTCAGTGCATTTAGGCATGTAGACATGGCCTGACTCTGGCAATGTTGTTGGTCCCGGCAGATCAGAAACTGCTGTTCTCCCGGGATCTTGTCCATCAACCGTCTCTAGAGTTTACAGAAAATGGTCTGAAAAAGAGAAAACATCCACTGAGCTGCAGTTTTCTGGGTGAAAATCCATTATTGATGTCAGAGTTCTGAAGAGATTGGCAAATGGCTTTAATGGGATAACAACTCAAACCTAGAAGTACAAGTGATAAAGCAGCAGAAGAGTACACTGCACTAACGGAAGCTACAATTTGCATTGGACCACCAAAACTAGACAACAGAACGTTGCCTGGTGAGTCTCAGTTTGTGCTGCCACATTGAGATGGTAGGGTCAGAATTTGGTGTAAACAACATGGAAGTAGTGATCTATCCAGCCCTGTATCAAAGGTGCTGCTGCTGCTGGTAGTGTAATGGTATGGTATATTTTCTTAGTATACTTCTGGCTTAGTACCAACTGAGCATCAGTTAAACGCCACAGCCTACCTGAATATTGTTGCTGACCATGTCCATCCCTTTATGACTGCAGTGATGGCTCCAGCAGGATAATACACAATGTCACAAAGCTCAAATGTGCTAAGACAGTCACCTCATCTCAATTTAATTGAGCACCTTCGGGATGTGGTGGAGCGGGAGATTCACATCATGGATGTACAACCGACACGTCAGCAGCAACTCTGTGTGACACTATCATGAGAACCAAAATCATGCCAACCGACATCTCTGAGGAATTTTTCCTCTATGCCATGAAGCATAAGAATAAGTCATTGTATTTTATATAAAATATATTGACTTTATTTTATGGTACAGTTCTGTTGTAATGCATTGCTAACTAAGCTAAACACCTAAAAGTCAGAAATAACAATAACAATAATAATACTAACCCTTAACAAAGGTCATGCTCTTTGACTTCACAGTAGCATCTCATGGACAAAGGTGGAGCTGTGTTCATCTAAATCATCCCCATACGAAAAATAGCATGGCAGAAAACTCCTCCTGCTTTTCTCTGGGCCTGTTAGAGATATGTAGCATTAATATTTAAAATTCTCCAAATTTTGATCTCATTAAAAATGAAAACTGAACAGGACGGTGAGAATAATTCCTCCCACCCATCACCCTTTTACTCTAACAAACCTCTCCACCTCCACCCACTTCTTCTTCTCCGCTTTCCTCACATTTGTGCATAATATGAGCCCACCACAAGCTCACAGGGATATTTCATTACATCTCCTAACCTCTGACCTCTCCGCTATTAGTTGCTTGTAGCTGCCGTTCAGGAGCGGGAGTGTATTTTTCTGCTGCAGGAGGTGACAGCGTGAAATTAAAGGATCAGTTTGACTTGTTTTGGCGCCAGTTTTGACAGAATACGTCCTAAATATTTAATGAGAGCGATGCGTATGAGAAACTACACACATCCGTCCTGCTCAGTGATGGATGAGGCGGGCAGCTACATGATATGCCGCCCTGACATGGGACAGTGGCCCGGGGTGCAGGCTGCTGCCTCCCGAACCAAACACCAGCAGGAGGTGAAAATTTCCAAATGTGCTGCCTCAGAAACATTACGAGTTTAAAGTTACAATACTAAAATAATGAGATATTACTGATAATGTATCTGATAAAGCTGAAGAGCAGTGACACAAACACAGCTTTTAAAAGGTTATTTACAGAGTTAAAACTACTAAAAGAGGTTTTCAGGAGACCCTTGAGATTGTTTTTGTCAATTTGATCATATTCAAATCCATTGTGGAAACTAAAAAGTTCAATTTAACTTAAAGAAAAATCTGTAAATCTAAATAAAAGTCAATGTTACTATTAATTGAAAGCTATAATAAGTCTAATTTTAGCTAAAATTAGCCTGATTTTAGTTCAAGCTGGTTGGGTTTAATCCTCACACCCAAAAAACTGCTATCGAATTGTTTCATTAGCTAAAATATTAACCCTAGCTAATATTAGCTAGTGTTAGCTTAGTAGCTAACATTAGCTAAGATGCTAACATGTCATGAGGTAATGTTATCTTACCTTGTAATATTAGTTAAAATTAGCTGTTTGACTAACATTAGCTAACCCTAGCTAGCATTAATCTAGCAAGTTGCTTGATACCTGTTTTAGGAGCTAGCTGGCTAATCTTAGTTTACTCACTAATATTACCTGGGTGATTCTTTTAGACCTGAGTCCTTTGGATCATACTTTTTCTGAAAACATGACCAATAATAGTAACAGTACTCCAATTGTATATACTTAATTATATTAATCTGATAATGGATTCCTTAAATATTTTAGAAAATATGATTTTACATGAAATCATAGTTTTTATTAGACATTTATTTCTCATTAAAAACCATTTTGTGGTCGTCCCTGTTACAGACAATTTGAACCCAATGTGATCGCAACAAAAATGCATTCTTGTAAAAACTCAATGATGACAGTGAGGTTGAACAGCACTTAGCAAGAAACACTCGGCATTTCACTCCCAAAGCAGGTCATGAGAATTATATCTAACCTCGATCTTCATATTTTTTAACAAAACAAATACAGTTAAGTTAGGATTTGATAAGACGTTAATATTTTTTGACTGTCCTGTAAATTGTGTGTGAACTTAAAACTCAAATTTCCTGTTATTATTGAAATATTACTAAAAGTACAGCAAGTAGCAGGGTTGAACTCAGTGTTATTGGAAATAGCAATGAGATTGAAGGGATGAGCAACATTTAATGTGGAGTCACATCAGTGTTAGCTTTTGGTCCTCATGACACATTTGTGTTGGAGCTGATCTACTGGAGATGTTAGTGATTGGTGGACTCCATTTCTAAGCAAATGTTAGCTGTAGCTGCATACTCTTGATCCTGAAAGCAGAGAACAGGGGTTCAGTCTTTCTTCTAGAAACCAGTCCACATCCTGATAGATGGAAAAGAGGGGTCAGTAAGGACTTCTTTTTTAAGTTTAAAATGTGTATAATAATAAAAGGCTAAAATGTGTATAATACATGAAGAACGTAAAATATCAGACATTAAATGACCTCCAGACAAAGTGGACTGAGCTGATGTCTAAGAAGCAACAGGTTCTTTGTTCTGTTCCTGCGTTTTTAGTGTTCTGAATGTCTCCATCGCTGATGGTCGTCCTGATATTTATGAATGGTTTTCTGTCGAAGGTGTAGGTGTGTCGAGGAAAAGGTCAGCAGGTTGCCTTTGTTTTCCCTCCACCCTCATCTTTCTCTTCCCACACCACGCCGTTGATGTATCACACGGGAGGTCACTTTGAAGTTCAGTGCCGGGCGGCCGGCCCTCGCATCCCCTCTCTCAGATAGATGCAGCTGATGACAGGCGGCGCTCGAGTGCGTCTGCGACACACCGCTTTGACATGTCATCGATGTCTGGGCCTCAGCCTGCACCGCCGCCTCGTTTATGGAGGGAGAAGCAAGGTCTGATTGGAGGCTCAGAGCGCAGGGTATAAAGGTCAAGGGGGCGTTTTTTCAGAGCAGTGATACGCTGCCGTTTGACCTTATCGCTGCGCCGGCTCAGACTGGGCTTTGTGTCATGTGATATGAGAAGTGCAGGGATGAAAGAGGCTCATCGACACTGCAACACATGACATCAATGTCCATACTCTTATACATGTTTAGTCGGTGAGAAAGCCCCAAGATGTTCTTTTCTTTACACAAATCAAACATTTAAACCTAAAATCCTCTTGAAAATAAGTTTTTTTTTTCTTTTTTCTCTGTTCTCAAACTGTTCTCTCTGTTGGAGCTCAGTCTGGGGGGAATTCTTTTTTCTCCTCGTCTAGCCTCATGTTGTGTATTTTCCATTGTTATACCTCTCTGACCTGTCTTTCCCATGTGATGTTTGTGTAATGTATGTATGGTCGGAAGGGTAAGATGGCGCTGGCACGGCTGGCAGCCTTAACCCAACAATAGTAACACATAATAGTAACCAGGAACAACAAATTAATTGTAAATGATTTTATGTTATTATTTTGAAATCAGAAAACATTGGGTGGGTAGGCAGAAGGCACGAACACCCAAGTTTATGAACGTGATTACTCGAGCATGAGGCAACATAGGTGTTTGAAATGGATACAGTAGGTGGAATTTGAACTTGACCTCTGAACTCGACCTTTACCTTGATGTCGAGGTCAATGTCGAGTTTCCTGAAAATCCTGTTAATGGGACAATGAGGAGACGTAGTGTTTTGGAATTCTTACCATAGGTGCATCTACTGAAAATTTCAGACAAGTTCAATTCTCATTGACCTTGACCTCAAGGTCAGAGGTCAAGTTTTCTGAGAATCTTAGGAACGCGAAACTTAAAAAGTTAACTTAAAAATGATGCTAAAAGAGGAAAAAAGCAAAAAAGCAAGCGGTTGTAAAAACCTCAACTTCAAGATTGTCTGAAGCGTACGCCGAGGAGTTGTGCTGGGAGAACTTTTGGTTACAACATCGGGTGAAGGAAATGCAGGAAAATGCCACCACAGTGAGTTTGGAGGCTGCTCGAAACAAGGCCATAACTTTTAAGCTGAAGGAGACTCTAAAACCTGTGCTGCAGACCCCCAGGCAGGATTGTTCCCATCAGTCAGAAGACCTACCACAGATGGAGAGAGTGGAGCAAAAGAAGCCCACCTCCAGCCTTCTGACCACTGAGGGTAAAAATCCAGAGGACAGTGCAGATTACAAGCACATGAATCCTTGTGAGCAAAATAATAACGTTTCAGAGTATAAGGATGCCTTGGAGAAGATCAAGAAAGCACAGGTTTTTAACCATCATATTAAGGAAGAGCTGGCAATGTCTGAGTGGGAGGACGAAGAGACACTGATGAAGAGGGGTCAGAAAAGCGTCACAAGAAGCAGGAGAAGACAAAGAAAAATAAGAAGAGCAGGAATTGGTTTGTGAGGTTATTTACCTCCACAGAAAACAATTAAGTTCACATTTTTCACCGGAAAGTAGAAACTCTCTTTGTCCTGAGAATTTGACCTGTACCAGAAATAAAAATATGAAAGCAATTTCCACTGGCAACATGTTTGTTTTCTATTCATTGGAAAGCACGTTTAGTATTATAATTTAGTTTAGTTTAAATATGTCACCAACAAATATCTGTCAGAAAAAGTTATCGTCCTCAGCCCTTTGTGTCCAGCAGGCAACTCTTGCTATGAATTGGCTTAAAAATATTACAATGACAAAGATACTTCATTCGTCATTGCCATCAAAATAAAAAATAATTAACAAAAACATTAATCTGTTTTGAGAAATCTGAACGAAGTCTTTACAAAATGTGCAAAGCATGTGAAAGCATCGAGGTCTGAACATGGAGTTAAAGGAACTCAGTGGTAGGTTGTCAATTAGATTGTAATTTAGGTTTGTATACGTAACTGTACATAAAAATATAGTATATTTAATAGATGTGAAATGTTAAACATGGTGTTCCTAGATTGACAAGTCTTTAGAGAAAATAGATTTTGCAGTTCTAGTCTCAATTATAGATTGTATCAACTAAAACTTTTCACATAAAATCATGTGTCTAATCTGGTCTTATTCTGTGGGTTTTACTGGATAACCTCACTGCTTCATCCCTCTGAGAGTGATTATAGAAAATTGAGGAACAATTTGCGTAGCTGAGCAAAAACAGATCTTTTAAAACACAGATGCAGAATTTGTTGAAACTTCCCTATTCCAAAACACTGGGTAAACACCGAACTTAAGATTACTTAAAGCAGAGCTGCGGTTTGGCCGTCCGGTTTGCTGAAGCAAAGTACTTTTCCTTTAGTTTCAGTCCTGCTGAAGTGAGAATGGGTCACAGGGCAGCGTGACTTGTTCTCACTGTAAAAAGTATATCTGCAGAAAGCCTTGAAGTCTCACTTTTCTTCTCTCACTGTAAATGTAGACGTCAGCAACACCATAAGAGTGTAAATAAAAACCAAAAACCTGCTGCTATCATCTTGTTTTGAAGATGAATTCCTGCTGATTTACTGTACGACAGTCTGACACCTGGAGTTTTATCAGAAAGCGCCGAGTGGCTTTCGAGCCCCTCAGGACCTTGAAATAAAGAGATACCTTTTTTCTGAATCAGCGTCTTCACGTCAATGATGATTCCCACATGAAAACTCTTCCTGAGGCCAAATGCGATTTAGGGAAACTTTGGCCAACATGCTGAGGTTGGGAAATCAGAAATTACAGGAGTTGTTTAGTCTTGTTGAAGAGAAGCAAAAGGCCAGCTTTCTTCTGTGTTTCATATGCAGTGGACAAAATATCTCAAATAAAAAACATCAGCTGTTAAAAAAAGCATAAACTGGAGCGAGTCAGGACAGCAATCTGCATTTTTGTCACAGATTAAGTTTCTTTTGTAGATTTTCATTGTAAATGCTTTGTTATGGACACATTTTGTTTAAAAAACCTATAGACAACATAAAATACAATACAACATAAACTGTGTGAAACCAATAAAACACAAAAATATGTTAAAACAAAACTACAAAGCAATTTGTAGGGAAAGAGAAAATACAAAAATATAAAACCCAGTAATAGCTTCTTCAGTTCTAAGGTCAAAGACCTTAGAACTGAAGAAGCTTCTCGGATGAGAGGTGAAACGTCTTCAAGCAACTTAAAGAAGTCCAGACGCTTTTCTTTGCAAGCTCCTTTGACTACGATGACCTGGATGACTGAGAACCTTCACAGACATAAAGACCAGTAATACACAAAATATCACCAAGAAATGTCACAATTTATGGAAAAACAGAAAAAAAAACAGACAAGAACACACAAAAAAAAACAAACCCAAAATGAAACATAACGCAAAACATTTTTTAAAAAACGTGGAAAACATGCATGTTTGATGTGCAAGTAATTAAATGCAAATGCTAAAAATGAAAACATAAAAAAATTACAGCAAACCCTGTAAAACACAAATAATATCATATAAAACCTAAACAATTATAAAGCTCTAAAGCTCTGTTAAAAATCACAGAAACAAATATTAAATCCAGAAACCTTAAAAAAAAACTAAAAAAAAACAGTAATGCACAAAAATATTTTTACAACTGCACAGGCAAAATATAAAAAAAAAATGTCAAAAATAGAAAAAATGGAAAACCATAATATAGAAAAAATGTATTAAAAAATACATAAAAATGAATTAACCTTCCTGCCTTCTTGGGACCTTTTTGTGCCACTGCTATGTGTTAAATGGCTGCCATTTCCACTGTGTTCAGTGGAATATAACCAAACTTGCCACAGGATAGTTTTTACCTGTCAATGTTAATATTCCAGTGTGAATTCCTTAAATCAGCCTAAAATGGCTGAGCAGCAGAAATCCCCACACCCATCACCCTGGGGACCATTTTCTGCCCATTGACTTCCATTATAAACGCTATTTTTCAACCCCAAATTATCATCATATGATTTTATTTTTTCTTCTTTTCTTGGATGTCAATGAAGACTCAGGGCCTTGAAGTTTTAATTTTTAAATTGCAAAAAAAATGCAAAAAAAATAATGGCAGGTCAAAATGTATGTTGGTGCCAATCTTTGGTCCATCTAAAGGCCTACTTATAATGACAATCACATATTACTTCAACTGGTTTTTTGTGGAAATATTTAGTTTCGTTTTTTGGTTTTTGGGGCTTATAACACAGGGCGCTCATGTAATAACACTGGGATTTGAAGGGTTAAAACAACGAAAATATAATTAAAACTTTACATGAATATTTCAGGGAGAAGTAGTTTTACAAGGTTGGCTAATTTAAAGTGGAATAAAATATGGATATATGGTCTTTTTATGGCGTGGCTGAGAATGGTCCCTAGGGTGATGGGTGTGAGTTTTTTAAAGGATGGCAGGAGGGTTAATAATGAAAAATACAAAAAAACATCCATTATCTTCTGCTTGCTCAGTCCTGGGCAGCAGGGATGTTGGAGCCTATCCCAACCTACATAAGGCCAGGGGCTGGACAGCTCACCAACCTTTCACAGGACTAACAGGGACAGGCCAACAACCATTCACACTCACATTCACACCTACGACAAATTCAGAATCACCAGTCAACATTGCATGCATAGCTTTGGACTGTGAGGGGAAGCAGGAAGAAATCTATGCAGGCACATAAATATCATGCAAACTCCACGCTGGAAGACACCGGGCTAAAATCTAACTCTGGACCTTCTTGCTGTGATGTGAAAGTGCTAATCACTGCAAAACAAAAACGCAAGACAAAAAACAAAACTATTTCACAAGTTCTGAGACGACATTTTTTGAGTTCAGAAGTGCCCCGTTCCCCCACTCAAATGTTTTTTGTTCAGTCAATGAAAAACAGCACAGAAAACTTAAGTATTGGGCAGCTAACAGCTCTCCTCCAGAGTTCAGAGGTCAGGAGGAGGTCGCTGTGTCTCTCAGAGAGGTCAGAGATGTTAATGAATTCAGAGCAACAGGTTAAGGCAACACCCTGTAAAGTGTAACCTGCTCTGACATGTGGAGATGAGCCTATAGGAACTGTCCTGCTGGTGAGGCGTGTTGTTATGCACGCGCTCTCCTCTAGCTAATGTAATGATTAACGCATGTACAAAAACAGTTGCTACTTGTGTTATCTGTCAGAGGTTTTCCATCATTTGCATTGTCACTAACGGGCTGCAGAGCACTGAGAGTGTTCAGTTATGCCCGCACTGAATTATCTGCTTGACGACATGAAAATACGCTCATTATCTAATCAACACCTTTATAATTCCGCTCAAGAGACAACTTCTGGAAGATAGCTTAACTTCAAACCTTTTGTTTTCATTCTGGTTCAATACAATATATTTTTCCTGAAGACAAAACACATCCTAAAACACAGACATCTTCTAAAAAGAAATGAAAAAGGGGGATAAGACATGTTTCAGATGATAAAACATAAAATTTCTCCAGTTTTCCAAAAGAAAAATGTTCATAAGTTCATAAGTTCTTATCATGTTATTAGGAGTGTTATATGTTGTGTAGAAAATGTTAAAAATGCCCAATAAACTTCCCTCATTTTAAAGCTTCATGATACCTGAAAACAGAAAAACCACAGAGGTGTCACATTTCCAAACCAGCAGCGTCTCTGGCCACCATCCTTCACGTCTGAACAACACTCAAGTCCACGTCCAAGTCTACGTGTGTGGGTGTCCAAACAAACCTGCGCGAGTAACCTGAGAGCGCTGACCTGGGCATCAGGCCGTATCGAAGGTGGAGATCAGCTCATGTTGGAGGTGCCGTTATCATCTCCCAATCTCTGGACCTTTTCCAGACCACTCCACCTCAGCTTAACCCCATGACCCCAACGCCAAACGCTTTCAGAGGCCCCTGCAAGGTGTGGGAGCATCAGATAAGGATGTCCACAGAGTGTGCGTATGTGTCAGTGGTTGAGTCTGAGGCGTGTTTGTGTTGGTAGATAAGTGTGAAGGGCTGAGTTGTGCTTTGGGACTTCACATTATTACTGGAAATAACAGCAGCGTGAAAAGTTGCATACGTTTTGAATTTGCTGAATCAGCTCTGGAATTATTGCCATGTGACGCTACCTTGTCTGCCATTTTGGATGTGCTACAATCATGGTGAGAATCTAGGGTTGAGTAAATGTGACCCAAGTCACACAGGCCTAAAGATTTGTCTGCAACCATCTGGCAACCAGTGGTCATGAAGGGAAAATGAGTATTCCCTGACCAAATGAGTTGCTGGAGGGTGATGGTAGACTCTGTGACCGTGGCTTTAGCAAAAAAAAACCTTTACCATAGGAAATACTCGTAATTCCTTAGTGGTTGAGAAAAACCTCCTTGCAATTGCAGATTGGGATGTCTTCATTTCTCCAGATGGTTATAAATCAAGTTTAATTTTGAAAAGTCAGGTCAACACCATCTTGATGGCAACATAATGAAAAAACAAATAGTCTTTTTTAACCCTGAAACCCCAAAAAACTCAAGAGTGCCATCTTCATGATGCCAGAAGGTTAAATATCCTAATTGTTGAAGACTGATCATTAAATAAAATGAGCTTTTAAAGCCTAAATTTGTTCTGTTAAAGAGCTGACACGCATGAAGAAACAGCAGATGAAATTCCTCAGATTGTGGATCTGTGTTTACACTGGATTTTTATGTGCTCTCATTCGGCCTTTATGATCATTTTTATGGGAGCAGAAAACCCCCATGTGCTTATTTTACCCACGACCCTTTGCGACCTCTCCTCATCGAGCTGAGGGCTGCTGGCTCTTCGCATCCCAGGAAGGGGTTGGCAAGGATTCACAGAGCCGCCTGTCAAAATGTTGATGCTAAACTTACAAATGCTCCACTCCGAAGTGGCTTTAAAAGGGAAATGTGTTTAGGAACAGACAGGAATGATGAGGTGGCGTGGACGTGCAGATGCACCCGGCTCCCCTCGGAGCAGGATACGAGCGCCTGCCATAAGAATGCGGAGTATTTTCTGGCTAAAGCTAAAGCTGTAAACAGAGTGGATTTGAAGGTGGCGTGTGGATCACCAGGTGCTGAGTTTTTGTTTTGTTTTTGCAAGATATCTCCTATCTCCAGAGCTAACAATAAAAGGGTCAACACTGTGAAAAAGAGTAACAAGTATTCAGAAAACCTGAATATTGTTGGTTTTTGTGGACCAGATGGAGGTGATAGTAGCTAAAGTTGCCATCTACTGGAAGCTTAAATCTCAGCGCAAGGATTTCTGATTGGTTCTAAGTTCATATTTTGTCAAAACAACTTTATTAAACAACAACAACACAGGAAAATGTGTCCTATGTTAGAAATAGAGAACTGGATGTGGGAAAAGTCTTACTTTAATTGTAGATAGGATAGAATTGAAAGCTAACTTTTCGCTAGGCTGTTACGATGACACAATATATTTCCATTAGTTATAGGAGCACTGAATGATTTCCAGAAGCTTGCCAGCTTACCACCCTCATGTTGGCTCTTACTATAGAAAGTAATTAGTTATTCAGCTTTGCTTTGTATTGGTACATCATTTATTGATGGATAAAATCGGCATACAGAAGGAGTGGATCACACTAGCTGCTGAAAGAACTGAAGACAATTAGTATTTCCTCTCAGATGCAACTTTGGCAGCAAACAGCTGATGATTAGCTAGCTATAATTTAACCACACTGCATGTATGTGGTGATGGTTAATTTGCAACAGTAGCTTACAATGCAGTTTGAAATTGGTTAGCTAAGTGAGCAGATCAGTCCTAATCCGAGTTTGGATTCATTAGTGAACTTATCCATTTAAGTATTTTATTACAGAAGATAGCTGGGTATTCGTCTGCCAGCTAACATTAGCCTGAAGACATATACATAGCTTGGTGTCAGAAAACCAAGCAATCCCTTCATAAATCCAACATCTGGGCAAATGTGCTTCAGGAGATGAAACTAGCTTTCTTCTGGTTAGTAATGTTAATTTTTGCCTGCTAATGTGGAAAGATTTTCTTGTTACTTAATGTTAGCATTTATAAGTAAATAATAAGTAATTAATAATAAATAAAATGATATAAAATATAATACAGCACTGATACCAAGCATAGCATCTAGCTAGCTAATCTTAGCTTTATGTTAGCCTACCATCTTACTTGATATCTAACAAGTAACAGTGTTGCAGTGTTGCCAACTTGGCGACTTTGTCGCTATATTTAACGAGTTTCCAGACCCCTTAGCTAAAAAACCCCCTTTGCTAAAAAAAGACGTGAAAGCACGTATCGCTTTTACTCTCAACCAGCAGCGGGTGCTGTAACACAGTCAGTTCTTCCTTTACTCTTTTACTCTTATGCTGTTTTGTGGATCACAAGGTTTAAAACTACTTATAAACACACACACAAAGTAACTCCACCAGAGGGCCTATTTCGGGTCACTTTTGATGGTCCAAGCCCGGGTAAAGGAGCAGGGTTGGAATTGTGACATTAAAAAAAACAATAATTGCTAAAAGAAATTTAATTTGTAGTTCTAAATAAACTCTAAATGCATTTAGAACGTTTTTTACTCACTTTATGTCTCTTCCACGATGTTATTTCTCTCCAACAACATAGGTTACAATTAGATTAGCATGACCAATTATGCAAATTAGGCGATGACGTCATTTAGCGACTTCTAGCGACTTTTAGGACAACCAATAGAGATTTTCCTTACTGAGGAGTTGGCAACACTGCAGTGTTGCTAAAGGTAGTTTCACATAGTACACGGCACACACTGTGCTCTGAAAGTCATTCTTCTCTACTGCTTTGGCCACACCGAGTAAAGTGCAACGCAAGCACTAAGTTCAAACACAGAATATCAAAAACGGATGGAAGAAGAGTTGATTCTGTGCGTATCCGAATTCAGCAAAAATATGACACAATTTTACATCCATATGGGGAGGAAAGCAGTTTTGTGGAAACAACACACTCTTCACTAATATCTCTCTCTAAATGAGAGATGCATGTTTTGAAATGGCAGGGAGCCGGCATCTCTAGTACAAAATAATGACAGCAACATCCAGCACAGTTCAGGCTAGGGTTAGCTCAGTGCAACATGTGCCACATCCTACATGAAAGGGCCTTAACAGCTGACACTGGGAGCAGAAGAGAGACACTGAGGCATAGTGGGGGGTGAAAACTGCCAAATAAACAATAAAGAAATTGATGAATGACTAAAAACAAAGGGAACTCATATAAAATTAAATGCAACAGAAACACCACAGAAAAGAAGTATTAAAACAACAAAAATAATTAAATACATCTTAAATTAAAACAATTAAAGCCTGCATTTATTTTCCTATGTATAATTTTTTTCTTTTGATTGATTTCATTTTCCAATTAATACATTAATTAGTTTGCTGCATTTCTGCATTTATGTTATTTTCTTCTTTGCATGTTTCCCCTATTTTTCCCAAATGTATTTCTTTGTCTATCTACATCATTTAGAAATGTGGAGATACTCCTTCAGTATTCAAGTGACAGATGTTGGGATAACTTTCATTTCAAATGTCAATTTGTCAAACTTTATGTATTTATTAACACCCACAAATATTTCCAATTGCTTTTTACTACAAATAAACATCACTGTTTCATTTATTAATTCATATGTTTATGCATATGTATTTTTTAATGATCCAGTTTTGGTTATCTATGTTGATATTTTTGATTTGATACTTGGATTTTTGATATTTTTATTTGATCATTTGTGTACCTTATTGACATTTTTCTGCTGGGCTATTTATTTACTTGTTTCCTTTGACTCTTAATATCTTTAATTTATTGTTGGCAAAATAAATGACAAAACAAAATGATTTGATCTGATTTCCATTGTAGGTGAATTTTTAAAAACACAGTTTCCTCATCAATTTTTTAAGCCTATTACTTTATAGAACAATATAGACACAAGGCTAATTTATGAATTATGTTCCTCTAGAACGACGACTTCTCTGACAAGGTGAAAAGGTCACTTTTTATTCTGAGTTTGAGTCAAGGACTCTTGTCCCACTCGACCCAATGAGCACAGGTCGAGGAGTTTAAAGTGTGGAGGGGAAGGTGAAGGACTCTGGGTTCAGCTTTGGGGTTGAGCATCAGGCTCTGTGAAGGGATTAAATGAAGAGCCTTGTAAGGTGGACTTCAGCGGGCAGAGCAGCCAGCATTCCTTCTGCTACAGCCCATCAACCGCCACCTCTTAAAATCGGACGGGCCGATTGTGAGCAGCACGCCTGGGCCTCCGCCTCCACCTGAGGATGGAGCCGGCTTCTACCACGACTCACCCCATGGATCACTCTTAACGATGCGAACAGTTAGATCTGTGTAATGTTGTTTCCTTGCTTTGTTAGCAACAGATATGACACTGAGGATTATCCAAGGATGAGAAAAAGGTGTCTGTTCTTTCCACAGTTTGGACATTTCATTAATTCCTCTGTTCCTACAACTGTTTTTAAAGAGCTGTCAAACTTCCATCCTTCCCTTTTTGTCTCACGATGGAGGTGATTCACACTTCCTGATGACGTCAGGATCGCCATCTTTAGGGAAGTAGTTTCGCCAGTCACCGGGAAGTGACAGGGAGGAAGTTTTTATGACTTTTAAAGGCTCTGATGTAAACAGAGGAGGTGCCACATGAATTTTTCTCATCTGTGGTGCTGTATGGAAGACCAACGCTGCCAAAAGATGGAAGCAATAACTAAATTACTCAATGAAAAATGGATCAATGTATCCAAAATCTTTCTAACAACTGGATCTAGATTTAGTAAGCAGGGCAAATTACTGTGTGTCTGCAAAAATAAACTGATTGGTGTGGAAAGTTCACCATTTAATCTGCTGACAAGATTCAAACTCATAAAAAAACAGTTGCTTTCAATAATATGCAACCTAGGCCACCAAAAGCAGAACAAATCAGACGCTGAGAGTTAGAAGCTCATGCACCAGTAAGTGTAGCTTGTGTTTTATAAATATATCTGTGATAAGAAGGAATTTCGGCAGACAGAGAAGAACAGTTTTAGTATTACATGCAAGCGCCTTGAGGCGACTTTTGTTGTGATTTGGCGCTATATAAATAAAATTGAATTGAATTGAATTGAGGTCCTCTGTATAAACCTCAAATCTGTCTAACAGCTGACCTGTTGCATGTGCAGAAGAATTCAGATGTGTTAATGCAACAAGTGTCCAACCCTCAGTCACTTGTTGGCAACAAATTGAGCAAAATATGAGCAGGCATTACTCAGACAGACTTCACAGTCACAGTAACAGCTTTAACTATTAAAGAAAAGCAAAATTCCCGAAAGTCAGTTTGTGATGTTGCAGAGCTCTGTGTGTGCACTCTTTAATTTTGTTTAAATACAGTCTCACTGAGGAAATCAGCAGTTGGAGACCACAGCATGACCAAAATTAAATGCAATCTGTTTGTGATAATAATAAACACAAATATATTAACTGTGGTTTATCTTCATACACAGAAATTCACATTAACTGCTTACATTCAGGGTGCACCAGAACCTAGTTTTGATGCATGCTCAATCATCCAGGTGAGTACAACCCAGAAAGTTGCTTCTGTTCATCTGGACGTAGCGTTTTCAATGGGAGAAATGTTTCCTCACTCATCCAAGTGACTTCTTTAGTCTCAACTGATTGCAGGTTTCCCCAACCTTATAAACAGAACCTTTGTGATTGTTTGTGCATAGGTACTGCAAACGTACTGTGTGATGAACAGAAGCAACTTTTTGCATGTAGTGGCTGCAGGATGGCAACTTAACTGCCAAATGACATAAGTGCTTGGCCACATTTATTTTATATATGAATATAACCAAAATATAACCAGCTGGAAACCAAATTAGTCAGGTCCCCCACTCCAAAGAGACATGTTACAGGTAAGTTGAACTCACTGGTCCTGATTGCAACATCTGTCTACAGTACATTTATAAAGTAGATGCTGAGAGTGATTGCAGTCAGTCTGAGTCAGAGTGGAGTTGTTTGGAAACAGGTTGCCACCCACACCAGGTGACCTGTGCAATCATCTTGGGATCAAAACTGGACACCAAGATGCAACACCCTCATCCTCTGGGTGGCCAGTTGGTTACCGCAACTACTTGCAATCATTGGATGTTTCCTAGTTGCAGGGAGGTTGGCATCATATTTATACTCAGTGTGGCTTACGCACTGTAGATTGATTTCTCAGTAGAAATATAACTGAAAACCTGAAAACACTTCCAACCCCTCGGCTCAATAAAAAAAAGAAGCTTTGCTTACTGTAACAGTTTTCTCCACAATACTTGATCTCATCCACACAAGTCATTAACTCATTTATAATTCACCCTTTTCTTGCTGAGAACAATGGCCTCAGGTCTGGAGGTAGTTAATAACACTGGGCTGTAAACAACACCCCAGTGCCAATGAACTCAATGAAGTCAACAGAATATCTTGACTCATGTTCAGTCATCCAGATAAGGAAATCTGAGAAAGATGATTCTACTGAGTCATTTAGATGAATGACAAAACAGAATCATTTTTTTGGAAAGCCAGCAGAACCCAGATCCCGAGACACCTAAAATCAACGAGTAAATACTCTCAGCTTAAATTTATCCATTGAGCCATCACAGCAAGCTTTTTACACTGACTTTGTTCCTTTTACCTCAGGAGACTTCTGGAAGCTTTTCAGTCAAGAAACAAGCTTCTTCCACTACCAACTTTTCCCTCAATTAACATGAACCTAAGACGCACCTGAAAAAACCAAACAGGATTTATGAAGCTGTAGGAATAATGCTAGGACATAAATGTCTACATCCACATGTTTGTGGCCTTTGCCCACTATCTTTCTTAGAACAGGAGAAAACCACAGCAGCTCTAAGAACAAGCAAACATCTTTCACGTGTCAGACATTTTTCTAGGAACATTAGAGGTCACTTCTCCACTTCCTTTAAACTTTGTTCTGCTTTTTTTTTTTACGTCAAGTTTTTAGCAAAGTTTTTTATTCTCTAAATTTCTGAGGATTCAGCAATGCTGGTAAACGTAGTGTTGTAGGGAACCTTGATGTCATTTTTGACAGTTGTGTTTCAACAAGCTTTTTCCATTTAAGGGCCCTCAGGAAGGTGAAAACTTGCCACCCTCATCATGACTCTGACAAAATCGATTCACACCTTCATCACTTCTTGAGTAGGTTCCTGTGAATCTTTGTATCTTAGCCTCAATCCGCTGTTGCTTTGTCACCTACTGGCTGTAAATAATGCCACATCAAACCTGTACTGATCTCCCAGTAAGTAACAAGCAGTAAAAAGTCATTACTGCTTGTTTTTAAGCGTATTAGTAGTCCTGTGCTATTTAACTGAACATTTGCAGCTCTTCACTCCTGTAAAGAGCTTTGATGTCTACAAAGTAGCTGCTTAAAGGTTCCTAGATCCAAGGTAAAAAGCAGAGGTGAAAGAGGCATTTCGATGGTGGTGTCTAATCTTTAGAACAGCCTGACTTTTCACATAAGAGTTGCCCAGTCACTCGGTCTTTTTAAAACACTCTTAACAACCTGCTTCTTCTCACGGTACAGAATATCTTTACTTTTCATTGTGCAAGCCCAGTC
Organism: Diplotaxodon limnothrissa; assembly: GCF_057381915.1. Classification (NCBI taxonomy): domain Eukaryota; kingdom Metazoa; phylum Chordata; class Actinopteri; order Cichliformes; family Cichlidae; genus Diplotaxodon; species Diplotaxodon limnothrissa. The sequence goes on along the minus strand of NC_140617.1, from coordinate 21,793,051 downwards.
ATTCTTAGGTCTGTTGTTTTTAATTGATGTTCTTGTAAATCAGATTATATGTTCTGTTGTGTTTTTAGTGCATATTTGTTTTTGATGTACTTATCATCATCATCATCAAGCCTGTAGACTCCTCGTGGAGCAACAACACCACGCCAACAGACTCTGTTCTGGACCGTTCTCTTCAGCTGGGTCCACGTCATTCCAGCAACCTTCACTTCGCTCTCGACAGATCTTCTCCATGTCTGTTTGGGTCTCCCCACTTTCCTTTTTCCTTCTGGGTTCCAGTCCAGTGCTTGCCTTGTGACGTTGTCGAATGGTTTTCAAAGTGTGTGGCCCATCCAGCCCCATTTTCTCTTCTTGATGTCTTGACCGACCGGGTTCTGTCTGGTTCTCTTCCACAGGTGTGTGTTCGAGATCTTCGCAGGCCGTCTGATGTTGAGGATGTGTTGCAAGCACTTGTTGATGAAGATCTGTATCTTGCTGGTAATGGTGTTGGTCACCCGCCACGTCTCGGACTCATACAGGAGGACTGCTTTCACATTGGTGCTGAAGATGCGGATCTTGATGTTTTTGATGAACTACAGGGCATTATTTGCCAGAGTAGCTGCATATGTAGCAGTTCACTTTTATTTATATACCACCCAATCACAACAAAAGTCAACTCAAGTTGCTTTACATTGTAAGGTAAAGACCCTAAGATAATACAGAAAAACCCCAACAATCAAATGACAATTAGCAAGGACTCGGCGACAGTGGAAAGGAAAAACTCAGGTTAAGGGTGAAAGGAGAAAGACATCACAAGGTTAGGTGGATGGAGCTCTGACCTTTTGTATTAGAAACATTAAATCTTTGCCCAAAAAGAATGTTAAGGGTTACATTTACTCTTTTATGTGCACATATTGTTGGCATCTTCTTTTAAACTGAAGAACATTTTCAAGTTTTTCAGGTGGGTCAAATAAAGGCACTCTCCTGCAGGAGGGAATCATGTTGGATTGTGAAACTGTTGCATGAAAGCCAAACATCACAATAAAAATATATGAAACATGCAGTCTTAAATAAAGCTTTAACCTAAATTTATAAGCTGTTCATCCAGTAGTGCAGCCTAACTGACAACAGTGGTTAAATGATTACAAATGTCCAGCTAATCCAGTTTTAAGGTGCACAACTTCTGACTTCTGCAAAGATTAACGTAACGAAGAAATGAATACGCACCAGTTCTTCCTGGTACTGACTGTTTTGCTTCTCAAAGTGAGGATCAAAACATCAACAAGAAGTTTGTTTTCGTGTGTCATCCCTTTGTGTTTGTTTTTGAATCTGCGCTGGATATCTTTCTCATGTTCTAGTGATGCCATTGCTGCAGGTCCTGACTTGAGTTTACAGTAACTGTGAGTCGTCAGCAGCGTTGCTCAATCTGTGGACTTCCTTCAGTGTGCATGATCACTGTGTTGTAACGCTGCTTACGCATTTTTTCTCTCTGTGTGTTGCTTTTGCTGCATGTCTCATAGCAATGTGTGTAACATTGTGTTGCAATGATACATTTGCAAAGAGTGCATGGATTTAATGTAGTTACATAAACCAACAAAAAGTTGATCCAGCAATTTTCATCTTCTACATGCAAAGAAAAGGATTACATAATCAAAAGAACTTTACCTCTGCAGTCTTTAGTGCAAATCTACTCTCTGTCTGTACTTTTCCACACAGAACAGTATTTAAATGTTTTTTTTTTAAAAATAATCCTTAAAGCTTTGATTTTTACAGATAACCATATGAAAACCAATAATTCATGTTCAGTCACCTTGCAAAGTATCGCACTGAACAGCAGAACTATCATTGTCCAAAGATGAAACTGTCCTTCATCCTCTGAATGTGGTGTTCCACAAGGATCCATTCAAGGTCCTCTTTTATTCTAACTGTACATGTCATGTCTTTCAGAAACACTGTATTCTAGATCTCAAATCCTGGATGGCAGAAAACTTCAATTCTTGTTTTTTTCTTTATAAATATTTGTTCGAACTGTAGCAATCCTTGAGGGTGTTTCCTTCCTGATTTGTAATAATCAAGAAGGAAACAACTACCAAGGAAACTACCCTGCAGTGCTGTGCAGGGTAGTTGAGAACCAACCTCAAAATAATTTAAATAAATTAAAACTGGTTTTACTTCTTAGAAAGAGCTCTCCACATCTTTATCACCTCTCAGCTGAAGTAACGTAACTCTCTGCATATATTCAGGTTGTCCACTTCCATCTTTTTTTATTGTAAAGTGTTCATGTAGCTGCTCAACTTCTGACTGGTGAAACAGAAAGATTTAACGTTTTACAATCTACTGTTCACCTTATTATCAGATCCTGTAACATAACAGTAGCATATCTCCCCTGTTCTGGCCTCCCTTCACTGGCTTCGACTTTTACTCCATATTTATAAATAAAGTTGGATTTGCTTTGAGAAACTGCAGATTTTGACACTTTAGTTTCCACTGGGCTTCACATGGGCTTTCCCGAGCATACCAAGGTTAGCAACTTAGGTGTTGTGCTGAATAGCTAGGGTTAGCAGGTAAGCCAGTGGTAGCCAGAAATTACTGGTCCTGGCCAAAAGTAAACGTCATATCTATGGTCTACAAGACCAGCGGGACTTTTCCAACAAAAAACAATAGGGTTATGAGACACATCAGTGTAAATATCTGTTAGCATCATTTTATTCAATGTTATGACTGCAGACACATTTATTTATTGCTGATGTATGATGGAGGCTCTTGCAGTATTTCAAACACTCAGGAAAGTGAGAGTGAGGAAGCAGAGATAAATGATGGTGTCTCTGTGAGAGTCCATGATCCTTTTCATGTGCTTCCCTTTGTGCTAAGCAGAGAAAACCTCTAACAGAGTCCAGCTGTGAGGTTCACAGAGCCATGCTGTGCTACAAGACAAATTACACCTCCTCTCAAACCATACATCACCTCGTCCGAGCTTGTGCTCTTCTCGCCCTCCTCGTCTTTGGCCTCACCATCCAGCCTCACGGGAAACTGACAGCAGCTGTAAGAGAAGAATGATAAAAATGGTTTCTTTTACATCCTAGTAACAGGCTCCTCAGCAGGTTCAATTATTAGAAATAGGGTAATTTTTCATAATATGTTGAGTTCATCAAAGACCCACCTAACTGGTGAAGTTGACTTGGTCTTCACATGTAAAGATTTGGCAGATTTCTCTCCTAAAGCGCTCTTAAAGGAGTTCAGATTCTGATAAACCAAAACTGTCTGTAAAACCTGCTTCTTATGGTCTTGCTGTCTGTCAGCTGTTTGAAAAGTGTTTTTAGGTTTATGGAGTAAATGCTTCAAACTACAGGATACATGTTGCTCCAAACTGGAGGGACTTTAACGTCACATCATGTCTGCACTCTAACAGGCGACATTTCAGGGTGGTACTGATGATGCGGTGAGCGAGCCTACCTCAAACATGTGGCGAGCGTGTGGACTGCACTCCATCTGAACCCGGCTTGCCACCGCAGTGCTGCATGGGAGTCATTAGCGGATAATTGGGAAGCGTGTTTTCGTCGCTGCTGTGCAGCAGTACACCGGAGATAAGCACGAGTGTTTTGGTGACATCAGAAACATTCGTGAGGTTTGGACTTCCTCTCATTTTGAGGCTGACGGCGGCGGTAGAAGCAGCTACAGAAATAAAATGGCTCCTGAGGTTTGAGGACACTTCCACTCCTCCTGTCTCGTCTGCTGTTTTCTGATGTTGTGTCGCACATCTGGCTTGTGCAAAATAGATATAACAATAAAGGTTTTACAAAATTAAACTTATGACTGCACGTTAACCAGGGTATCTCCTGATACTGAGTGCAGATGTGATACTAATAAACACAACTCTCATTGTGAAGAACAGATTGGTAATCTTCATGTTTAGGGCCTCTGGCTCAACTTAACTTCAGGTTCTCAGTCTGAAATGAACTCAACCTTTAAGAGTTATTTTTAAAATATTTAAACGTACCCTTTTCTCCAACACAATAGTTTCTAGTTCCTCATTTATTCCCTGAACACTTCCATCTTCTGTAAAAACATTTTCTTATGAGCGAATGTCCATTTCAAACAACATTAAATCCTTAATTCCTGTTTATTTCAAGAACGAAACCACCAAATTAATGTCCTTAAGTACCATGGTTACTGAGTGATAATAAAACATGTTGTAGTAAATAATAAAGTGCTATTAACAGTTAAAACGTCAGCATTTAAAGGTGCTTTTTGTTTAAAGAATCTTTAAACAGCTGCGATCGGTGGAGGTGCCAGAGACTTCGTTTTGCTGCTGTTTCCAGTTACCTCTTTCTACTGCAACCACCACACACAGAAATCAGCAGCTACTCTACAGCAAATATTATAACCTTTCACACAAAAACCATAAGCTCAGTCACCAGCTAAATCTGTATTGCTTCTATTAATATAAATAGATGAAAGAGCATAGGACAGTGTTAGGACACTTAGTTTGTGCTTCAGCCACCAAAAGTTTGACATTTATAACAGACAACAGAGAGAAAACAATCTTGCATTTACAATTAGAACTCTATAAAGAGTCAGTAGTGCAGGTTACTGGCTGGAGAGTGGCAAGTGTTGTTTGTCAAGTGTTTTGTTTTTTCTTGGAAGATGAGAAGACTGTGGTCCATCTTACAGAAGATACCGGAAGTGTCAGAAATCATTCTGTCAGCTTGTGGATGTATATAAATGCATCTTTGCACGGCTTCAGGAAGGACACAAACTCCTGAGAGTTCATATTTTCTTTGCCATAGTTGGTAGTCCTTGTAAGTACTAAAAAAGGTACATTTTATTCCCACTTCTTTCTGTTTAACAGTTATCTGCTATACACCTCAAACTTTTTCAACCACTTTATTCAACTTTTGAACACCAAGCAACAGATAAGTTTGACAAAACAGTACAGACACTAACAGGAACCCTGTTTCTTAATGGAGGATATGTGCGCTTTAACAAAAACCTAATTTTAAACCTCAAAACACACCACGCAATGCAACAGACCTAGTCTGGTAGAGGCAGAAGGTTTGAGCTATGGTTGTTTTTCATGTTTAAGAGGTTGTAGCGCTTCCAATGTCTGGAAAGACGTTCCTTATCCTAGTACCTTATAGGCATCAGAACAAACATGAGGTTCTCATACAATATTTAAAACCTGTTAATACACTGCTTGAGACATTTTACCCTTTCTTTAAGCCTTTTATTACAAAGAATGTATTAAAGCCATTTTAAGACTTTTAATTCTATTTTAACCAGATTTTTAAAAAGCATTTAAGTAACAGCTGTCTTTATGCACAATACGTTTTGGTGTTGTTAAAAGTTCTGTTGGCGAGATATCAGCTGAAGTTGAAACAGAGCTGGGTCGTACTCATATGTAATACCACTTCTAACCACCAGATGGAGTGTTAGCCTAGCATTTATACGGAATGCATGGTGCTATCATACTTATTGGGATCGTTTCGGTAGCTAGAAGAGCTCAAACTGTGCTTGTTTTTTTAACGAAAAGAAAAAACGTGATAAAACTCACAGTAAAAAATCTGCTAAAATGGTGCCACCCAGTGGTGAGACTGTACAAACAGTACTTTTAACTGCCCCACACTGAAACATTGATGAAGCAGGTTCTAGGTTAAGCCTGCACACAGGTTGTGGTGGTTTTTTTAACCCTTGAGCTGATCAGCTTCCTCCCCTGGAGGCCTCCCTTTTGTTTTCATTTGTGCCGTTAATCGATTTAAGCTAATCAGCTAATGAATCATTTAATCCACCAACAGATTACAGGAGCCAGGGAGGCGGCAGTGGTGCCATCATGACTCCAGCACTCCATTCTGACTCGGTGATCTGATGGCAGGTGATTCGCCTGTGTTCATCCGGCTAGTCCGCACAGACATAAAACCACATTCATGTCCCTTCAGCACCGCGATCTATCATAACTGTGACATAAAACCTGCAACAATCATCTTGTAGTGCAGACAGCTGGCGCGTCTGATCCTCACTGATTGGTTTTAGTGGCACACATAAAGCTGATTAGCACCACATCGACGGTCCCGCTGACCTGTCACAGACACCACGGACAATGGGACCTGTCTTGAGTGTGTGTGACAAAGCAGTATTTGCAGTGAGCCCAGCCTCTGTTACATACATCGTCACTGTGATCATTCCTACCTGAAGATTAAAGAAACCCACTGCATCCTCAGCAGCTCCATACCTACATTAAAGGATGGAAAGAGCATGGGCAGAGGACAGAATGGAAGTCAATATGCGGCATGTACATACACATCGATGTGTTTCCGGTGGGAGAGGAGGAGAGGCACATGGAGGGTAACCTGGGGTCATGCCCTCATTTCTCCATCCCCTGGGCTGAAGTGACGTTACACCAGCTCATAGTTATTTATGAGGAGCTTTTAATGGACCAGAATTCAAAGCAAAAACAATCCAGCATTGATACTTGAGAACTGAGTGCACATGCTGTCTTCTTGTTTGATGGCAGATACTCCCTTCACCCTGGCCAAAAAAGCTAAAATGACCAAAGAAAAAGTGGAAAACAGCTAAACATGAGAGGTTTTTGGACAAAGTTTTTGTTTTTTCCATTGTTTAAGCACTGCTTCCAGCCAAGAGTGATACCATACATGCCCTATAGCTGCAGAAAAGGCTAAAACTGTTATCTTTTTACAAAAAAACCAGCTAAACATGAGAGGTTTTTGGACAAAGTTTGTGTTCTCCATTCTTTATGCACCAGTTGGAGCACCGTTTAAGCACCAGCATCGTTTCAAAAGTACCGGTTTGGCACCGGTATCGGATAAAACCTAAACGATACCCATCCCTAGCGGGGATTTGGTGAGGCCAGCTTCTACCCGCAACTGTCAGAGGAAAACGTGAGTGAAGAGGAATCCGCCGTCAGCAAGGACAGCGTGTTCTCCATGAGCTTGAGAGCAGTACCATCACCCAGGCCCGAGCGACAGAGGAGTTTCTTGGCCACTCTACATCAGATAGGGAGTATCACTGCCGCAGCAGCGCCTTGAGAGTGATGTATTTCCCTTGGGTGGAGGGATCCTGGAGGAGGGTCATCACACAGCGGGTGGACAGTGGATCCAGCAAGGCCACCACATGATGGTATTTCGTGTCATTGGCTGAAACACCACAAAGAGCAAACTGAGCTTCGACGTGCACGGACCATGAAGGAGCCAAAAATTTGTATTATATTTATCACAGATAGTGAAAACCCTTGGTCCTCTCTCGATCTATGTTAAATACTCTATCAGGAATTCACTTTTGGCTCGACTCTTACATTAGATGGGCATGTGAATTCTCTGGTTCGGTCTTGTAATTATCATTTAAGAAATGTGGCTAGGTTTAGCCCTATTTTATCTCGCTCGGAACTGCAGATTGCTATACATGCATTCATTTACTCTAAGCAAAGGTTCTCTGGATCGTCTACAGGTTGTGCAAATCGCTGCTGCTAGGCTTTTGACAAAATCCTCTGGGTATTCACTTGTGACACCGTTGCTATCTCAGCTACACTGGCTTCCTTTTGAATTCAGAGTCCATTTTAAGATCCTGATCTTGACTTATAGAGCTTTGCATGGCCTGGCCCCAGCCTACCTGATCTGCTACAGCCCTATGTCCCTAGCAAGTCCCTGAGGTCATCTGATCAGGGCTTACTTGCTATAAAACAGACTAAGGTGAGAACTAAGGGTAATAGAGCTTTTGCCACTGTGGCCCCTAGACTGTGGAACACTCTCCCCCAAACCTTAAGAACTGTGGACTCAGTAGTTGTTGTTTTTTAAAAAAAACAACTCAAAACACACCTTTTTAGAACTGCTTTTGGTTAATTTTTGCCTTTTTCATATTGTCTGTTTTACCTTTTTATGACTTGTTATCTTATGTGCAGCACTTTGTGACTCTGTCTAGAAAGGTGCTATATAAATAACATTTTTATTTATTTATTTATTTTAAAAACCGGCAGCTTAACCGCCACAGCAAAAATTTAAATGTACAGCTCTCCTATCACTTCCAACATAAATGAAGACAGAAAACTAAACAGCAGTGACGTTTGTAGGGTTACTGAAGTTGGGCTAGCTGGTATATAATGATGTGTTGTGTGGTGGCTTGCTACACAGCTATGGTTAGCATAATATAAACACTGGAGCTGGAGGATGAACGCTAACTTTTTTCCACTCAATGAGGGTTCCCGATGGTTAGGAACAAATGTAACTGCAGGGCAGGATGCAGTAAACAGACCAAACTTCAGTCAGGAGAACAACTGCAATGTAAGGTTAGTCATTAATATACTACTGCATGGGCTGGGCTGTAGTTACATTGTAAGGTTTTAAAAATTGAACTTTAAAATGAATAGTGATGATAAAAACCGAGAGAGGCCGACAGTGATCACTGACTTTTTTAGGGGCTTGTTCATATTAAATAGAACAAAATACAAAGTATTAAAACATGTTAAAAACACAACAGCCTTAATAAATGCAGAGTAGTTTGGACCCGGAAGCAAGATTCATCAGGTCATCATTTAAAGACCAGATATCCCACCTGCTGTGAATGTTTTAATGCAGTACAGTTGTTATTATTATCACTTGTCACATCCTGTCTATGACAGTTAAAATAAATAACATTCATATAAGAAATAAAATTGTCTGTGTAAACTGTATGTGGTGGTGAATAGGCCTATACTACTGTACTTTAATGCCGGTCATAACGGTGGTACTTCAAGAGCCATATATTTTATGAGGTGGTACTCATTGGGAAAAGTTTGAGAACCACTGGAAAATGGCACTGAAAGTTGCTTGCGTTTAAATAGACTTTGCTTTATTTTTATTTAAAAATACAGCGTGAATGACGCACCAGAACATCATCAAAATGACTCTACGCAAAGCTAAAATAAACGTTGTTCACAGGTAAACAGCTGAAGACACTCAGACACTGTACGTTTGAGTTTGTGGCATTTGGTTCTGCAGACAGACGTGATGTGGGGCGCTCGCTGGACGCTGCTTCCTCCCTTAAATGTCAGCAGGCCTCCTTGAGCACTGCAGGCTTAACCTGTCCAAATAAACACCTGCATGTTTTTGGTAAGCTGCGTCTTACTTTCTGTGGATCTGACTCTGCCGCCGAGTCTCCGGTCATAGAAAATCCCAGCCTGATTGATGTGTGGTGCTCTCTGTGTTTCTGTTATTATAACAGATTTAGAGGAAGAGGGAAGGGCTGATGAAAAGTAAAGGAGCTCTTTGAAGATGACATTTATGGACGCATCACTTATGTCTCCTGGTTTTAACTGCCAGGAGAGGATGGACCCGCTTTAGTCCATAAATCAGTGTATTTAAAGTGCCTTAAAAAGCACTTTTAGTAATAATTTACTCATTCAAACATCTATTACTTTTAGTAAATATTGAACTAAATGTGAAGTTAAATATTTCTAAAGCATCTTTTTTGTACTTTGGGGCCTTTGTGGCTTCAGATTTTTCCTTTTTTCTTTCTCAAAGACAGAAAATGAGTTACAAAAGACAGTTTTTGAAGTGCACGAGCAACCTAAAGTGGCGTTTTCCTCCTCCTCGTTACACATGTTGCATCGTGACCACATCTGAAGCGTCCTGCAGCCAGCTCGGCATGTATTTACAGCGATCGAATTACAGGCCTGGTTTGGAGCGATCTTTCTTGCTTTGGGAGTAGGGGACATGCACACAGTCTAATCTGTCTTTAAAAACATGAGGAATATTCCTGATATTTCTGAGCTGTGAGCGGAGCATGCTCACTGACCCTGTGTCGTGTTTCCTCCCGTGCTCATGTTCAAAAAGGCCTTGAGAAAGAAAGTTTGTCCTCAAACTAAACGCAGTGAAAAGGCGGGTATCTGGTGTCCTCACTTAAAAGGTGAAAATCAACCTCTGTGCCTTCAACAGAGCTTGCCATTGTCTGACGGTTTACAAAAGCCACCTCTCCTAAGATAGAGTTTAAAGCAGCCAGCCCGGATTGAGTTACCATATATCAGCCATGCTGCGGCCAAGTTTTCAATTGTGTTTCTCGTCGGTTTTAAGAGCGAACAAAGGCGGCTACAGTTGAACTGCAGGTTAAGAAGAGAGCGGAAGGGAACTGTGCAGATGTACAGTGAGATATTTTTGGTGTGCATTCTTCAAGACTATGAAAGACTATGACTATCTCGGATCAAAGACGCACAAAAGTGACTGGAAGGTGTGCTTTCCATGCACCTCTCTCCATCACCACCACCCTCCTCTTCTTCATCACAAGTGACGTGGACTCAAACTTCAGGGTTGTCAGGTCATCGCTTATTGTGAAAAAATGAATGAATGATGATAAAAAATTATTTTACCATCGCTTTTCTGTTATAAACTACAGGAAGTATTTGGGTGAATTAAAATCAGTTTTATTCATCAACAGAACATATAGAAGAATAACAGAAATAAAGAGTATTTCATTAAATCAAAATTATAAAACAAAAAAACTTTTAAAAAGAAACTTTTAAAAAGAAACTTTTAATATATTAACATATAAAATTTAATAAAATCAAGTTCAATTGCACATAAAAATAAAGCTAAAGTAAATGAATTAAAAATTAAAAAACCATAAAATGGTAAATATCTAATTATATATTATATAAATATGCAAATATATAATAATGCAATTATAGAACTTATCAGATCCAGCTTTGAGCATCACAAAAACAAGAGAAAATACAGGGAAAAGAAAATAAACTTCAACAAATTGAAAGATAAAAAGTAAAATGTTTTAAACTTCAAATTACAATCGGCTATATCAGTGCAACATCAGACTCAATAAAATAAAATTACCGTCTTTCTGGGCCTGTCCATGGTTCACCCCGCCTCTCGCCTCACTGTATCTTGTATTATTGTATGGTCTTTACTCTCCAACATAAAGCACTTGGAGGCAACTATTGTGATTTGGCGCTATAAAAATAAAACTGAATTGAATTGATAGGCTCCCAATCACAGATCAGTTCACATTCTCGAGTTGAATTTTAGAATGGATTTGTTTTATTTACTGTCCTTCACTTGCTGTTTCCTCCCTCTGACTGTTTTTCCAGACTTTTTCTTTAGTTGGAACTCATTAAGGTTTTTGCCTCCAGGAGAGTCCGTGATGCCTCTCATGTAAGACCTCTTGAATAGCATCAAGGTCCATTTTTCCAGTCTTTTTGAAACTGACAAAGATGTGTGTAGTTAAATGGTTGAAGAACCTAGACTTCAACCATTTAGAAGAATTTATGACTCTTGCCCAAACCATTTAATGCTGTTTTTCTGTTCACATTTCCTTATGATAAATTTGTTTTCAAATGTCATTCAAAGTGCTATGAAAAAAAGTGGTAAATCTAACCTGTGGGAGCCTTGATGTACTAAATTTAAGACCTGTTACATCAGGGGTGTCCAACTCCAGGCCTCAAGTGCCGGTGTCCTGCAGGTTTTAGATCTCACCCTGCATCAACACACCTGAATCAAATGATTAGTTCACTACCAGGCCTCTGGAGAACTTCAACCCATGTTGAGGGGGTAATTTATCCATTTAAATCAGCTGTGTTGGATCAAGGACACATCTAAAACATGCAGGACACCAGTCCTTGAGGCCTGGATTTGGACACCACTGTGAAACACTTGCTTCAGTGATTCAGAGCTCACTTAAGAGCAAAAGTAAGCTTTTACATTTGTTGGAACAAACTTCTGTTACATTTCTGCAAGACTTAGGAATTCAAAGCTGAAAATGTTAGAAAATGAACAAAAGTAATGTAAATATTTCCATGGTTAACATACTAGGTGTCACGGCGAGTGAGGTGAGCCGTGTGGAGGAAATGAAGGAGGATCCAAATGCAGGCAGTCGTGAAGGTGTAAAGGTGGTTTAATGAACATGAAAGTAAATACAAACGGCAAATGGAGCTAGAACTAAACTATACTGGGATCAACTAAACTACAGAGCACAAACCTTAACGAGAACGACCAGAAGAGACTAACGGCGGACAGCAGGGAGAACACACGGGTGAGACATGGTGGAAACGCGGATGAGGCAGGGTGGTATACACAGACGAACGAGCAACTACAATGACGGAGGACATGACTTAAATACACCCAGAGAAACACAGGGGAATTACACACAGGTGGTGGACACAGCTGGGAATGATCAACAAGACGAGACAGAGGTAAAACTGAACACACTCACATGAGACCCAGACCTTCACAATAAAACAGGAAATGAGAACACCACACCAAGACGCAGACCTGACACTGAGAGACAGACAGAATGACACATGGAACCTGAACTAAACTAAACGTGAGATACAACCGAGAACAAATCCTTAAACATGAAACTCAAATAATAAACATCATAATCATCATCATCATAAACACAACAAGAGAACAAGAAAACAATCCCTGATGCAAACTAAAACCAAAACATAATAACCTCAAACATGGAATAACAAAAACATGAAACTCCACATACTGGGTCCAACGGACCCAGACCCGTGACACTAGGGTCTTGATTTGCTTTCATCTTGACAGACTGTCATCCTGACTGAGGCGAAGACCGTTAATGCTAATCAGGATTTAGCTGGTCTTCACAGGCTGTGAATGAATGAATTCCTTGACAGATGATTACTCTGTGATAAGATTTTAATGGCTTAATGTTGTAGCTATTAATCTGCTAAGAAGCGTCTTTGTGCTGATTTGATCAGCAGGACCGCCTCTGGGACGCATCAGTTTAATTAATCCCCAGGGTGTTGTTCTGCAGCCATATGACCACGACAACAGCATCCAACACGTCACTGCCACACCCCTCAGTGCTGCAGGATGGACACATCTCATCACTTATAGTCAAAGGAGATGCTCCAATGGGAGCATTTTAGTTCAAAAAAGAGTATGAAAGGGTTAAAGAATGGTCCTTTAGGTTTAATCTTATAATCCTGTCAAACGGACCCAACTCAGGCAACCCACAAATTCAACCCATTATTGTATATGACATAAAGCCTGTTTTTCACTGTTCAAGAACAAAAACGTGTCAAATGCTGAAATTTAGAAATTTTGTCATCTTAAAAAATACTATTTTTATTAAATGGAAACTGTCTTGTGTAAATATGCAGTAACATTTTCAAATTACATCTTGCATATTTTAGCAAGACAGTGGCAAACTATATTCTGTAACCATCTAGAGTTACCTGACAGGTAAAAAAACAAAAAACAAAAAATAAATAAAATTGTTAGAAAGTAATGTTTGGCATTAAAAAGAATCCATCTTAGTATCATCATGCACATAATGTTTATTAACCCTCAGTGGTCTCAGCCATCATAGCTCAGAACCCTACAATAACTCTAGTTTTTGGAAAATGACTGAAGACTGAATAGTTTCTAATGTGTGTCAGTTAGAGAACAACTCAGAGACATTTTTTGATTTCCTGGGGTTAGAGTTAAGGATATGGTTGGGGACATCACCAATGATTACTTATGATTATGATTACTGTCAACCTGACAGTATCAAAATGACAAATGGTCCACACTAGCAGGATGGTGTTTTGCATGGTCTTGAGAGGGGTCGGGAAAAGCGTCCAGAGTCTCCAAACCAAGCACGAGAAATCTGCATACAGAGAACAAGAGTTAGCACGGAACTTTCACGGACAGAGCTCAAGACTGGCTGAGGCTAAAGTAGCACTGACGAGCGTTACTCAATAGTCCAGCGGCGAGGTGCTCTCAGTCACTGCCTTAAGTAGCGGGAGCAAACAAGGTGAGGAGCCACAGGTGATTGCCTACAGGTGGTGGAGGCCGGGAGCTCACAATGAGCTCCGCCCAGGCAGCGAGCAGATAGAGAGGAGAGAGAAAAGACAAAACATAACATGTAGCCACACAGGGCCAGCCGAGCAGGCACGGGGACCATGACACATACTGTCTCTATATTCATTAGGAAGAAGATTAAACTGAGTCTAAATCTTTTCAGCATCATATTCTTTGTCTTTTACTCTCGACACATGATTTCCTTTCCTCCTTGACGTTTTTGTTTCTTTGTACCCTTCCTATGCTTTTTGACCCTTAGTGAAGCAGAGGTTAGTGCCTCCTCAGAGGCCTTTTACATTAAGACATATTAGAGGACCAGCCTAGAAGAAAGTAATGACCCACTTTGAATAGAGAGCCACAGTTTAAGAAACTGATCTTATCTGTTAGATTTGGCGACTGTAGAGCAATCTGGGCCATCGCATTAAACACAGGAAGGATTATCCGTATTCAAGGACCCTTATGCTTTCACATATGACAACAACAAGCACAAGCAAATAAACAACACGTGCCCCATCTGTGTTTACAGTAAAGCGCAATATCTCACACCTCTGCCAGAAGAAGACAGTCATTGATGGATTTGCTCAAAAAAATCAAACTACTTATTTATATTATTTCATTAAATCTTAAATCCTGAAATCAGTGCAAGGTAATGATTAAAATAGGTTTTAATCATCAATAGGTTTTAAAAAAAAATCTTAAACTGGTTCTTTTCTGGATCAGATATGAAAGCCAATAATTTAAGACCAATTTTGGGATTAAACATCCAGGTTTGAACTGTAATTTAATATTTTATAATGAAAAGCAAACGGTGAGTCCTCTGGTTGTAAAAAGAAACCTAACTTGGTGCATTAAAGTCATGGTTTGGGATTTAAAGCATGAGGTTAAATATTCATATTTTAAAAAGCTGAGCCCAATAACATTGCAGAACAATCGGCTCCTAGCAGAGCACAAACTCCTTATAAAGACAGAAATATAGCTATAGCTAACCAATATTGGATAGCTAACAATTTTTCCAGGACAGCAGGTAGATAATATTAGCAGAATGAAAACAATCATCTAAGCCTGTGGGGTCAAATGTGTACATGACTGATACTGGAGTAATGTTACAGTCAACATAAGTAGGACAAGTACTATTTTGCTAATGACAGTGTTGGCGAGAAAGCAAGTTAAGGTTAGCCTGATAGCCACTACCCTGGTTACAAAGATGAATTGCTAGCTATCACATACCAAAAGGCATTATTCAGTCAAACTCTCTGGCTGACCTGGTAAATTAGATGACCATTTTCAAACTACTTCATTTTACTTTAATGACTTGCAAGCCAGTTTAACCTCCTATGACCTGACATCCACATATGTGGACATCACATTTTGGGATGTCTAGACCAAAATAATAAATTCTGCTCTACAAGGGCCTGACATCCACTTACGAGGACATCATACTGCCACTGTTCTATTGACATTTTAAACATATGTCCTCATATGTGGATCTAATGTTTCTCAGAAACAAAAAACAGGTAAAAATAAATAAATAAATCTGAAAATTCATTGTTTTTACATTCAGCAGGTCCCAACATGCCCAGATGTCAAAGAGAAATAAAAAATGCATGCTATGGAAGATTTCAGGTCTTAGGAGGTTAAGATAGTTTTCTTAAAGAAATTACTACTAAATTGAACTGAGACCAGTTGTGGTTGAAAAACCCTTAGACATCATGATTTTGTGTAAGCTTTAAATGCAGGCAACATGTGTGTGTGTCCCTCCTCTCAATGTTGAGATAAAGACCCCTTCGTGCAGAGCGCCTCGCCTCAGGCCCAACAAAAGCCTCTAATGCAGATTTAGATTTTCAATCCTGTGCTGCAATTCTGCTCGCATTGACAGGTCAACAAACATCCAACAATCTGTTCACCTCAAAAAGATTTGTCCTTCCTCAACTCCAATCACTCATTACCTTGGATTGGAGGAGGAGAAGGAGAATGGAAGGCAGACTGAATAAAAGAATAAAGAAGAAGGAGAAAAGGAGCTGATTTTGAGTGGTAGAAGTAGGAGGGGATCTGTAGAGGAAGGAGGAGGAGGCGATGAGTAAAATCCTAATTACACGTTGGAAAAGTCTGGAAGCCGAGCAGAAAAGTGCCCAGCTTAGAGGCCTCCTGTTTGTTGTGGTAATTATTGTAGCCTGCAGACTGTAACTAATCCATAATGCTCCTAACAGTGGACAAGCCGCTTTTTAGGAGATCTTTAACCAACGCACAGCCGTGTTTGGACAGTGCGAAGGCTGCCTCTATAATCAGGATGGTTGTCAGTTTGATTCCCCATGTGTCTGTCTGCATTTTTTTGACCCCGTCAAAGCCAAAAATTTGCCATCTCAGATGTTTATTAAACAAGAATGGAGTCTTATTTCTTTGTGTTGCTTTAGTAGGTACATTTAGAAACAGGACTTGCTTTTTTCTACAGGAACTTTAGAAAATATGATAACAGACATCATTCCCAGAGGGATGAAATACTGCCATTTTGTTAAACTTGGTCAGTTGAGACTGGCTCTAAAGTGAGTCAGTCCCCATAGACTCCCATTTTAAAATGTGCAACTTTACAGCAGAAGAAAACATGTTCACAGCTTCCTACAAAAAGCATTTGGTCACTTCCTAACACTTTTATAGGGGTGAGAGGGGATTATGAATAAATTACTTGTTAAACTTGTGTTAAGGCTTAAATTTAGCATGATTAGGTGTGTGGCCTCTGTATAACAAGTGGCTGAAGTCTGCCAGGCTTAACCTCAGCTAATTGAACCCCCTAAACTATACTTCTAGAATGTTTGAACTGATTTGTGTGATTTGGTAATAAATAGAATCACATCATCCGCATATAGTGATAGTTTGTGCTCAGTCTGTCCAATTTGGTGTGTTTTTCATGCAATGGTCTGAAAAATAATACAGTTTTCTTTGCAGTTAATCATTTTAAAAGATCATCCAAGAAGTCTGTGATCCGGTTTATGTCTGTCACTTCCTAAATAAGCTAGCAAGTCTGGCTTTTGGCCATGAAAGGACAACTACGGCCTTGATCTTGACCTTTAGCACAGTTTGGTTAAAGACTCCTTTGGTCACTTTTGTTAGCAAGTTTCATTAAATTGCGATAAATACTGCAGGAAGAGGAGAGATTCTTGTGAACTGTAAACAGATAAATGGACAGCAGACTTGTTGTCATGGGATGAGCTTACTGATTCTAGAAGGTATCTAAAAAGGATACAATATAGCCAGGAGATCCAGTGAATGTAGCTATTATTTCTTCAGAAAAGAAGCTGGGTCCGTGGTGGACACTGAAAATATGAAAAAAGACTTTCAAAGTCTTCAAGGTTTCCATCCATTGCAGTGGCAAAACCTTTCTGACCAGCAGAGCAGCATCTGAGCACCAGGGTCTGGCTGGCTTCATCGTGTGTTTGAGCAGTTTTCATTTTCTATTGTTCTACAACAGTTTTCCATTAGGCCAATTTTGGGATGAGCTGCTGCCAAGTTGCCATTAGCAGAGAGAATGCAGTACACAAGCTGAGACACAGAGCTCATGCTACAAACAAACAAATCTGACAGTGAGCTGGTTGTTGGCCTGAGAGCAGGAGTATATTCTGGGATACTGGGCAGACTAAGTCAAATTCCACCAAGCCAGGAGTTTGAATTATCATAATTGGAGGCCACAGCAGTACATAGAGAGGGGTGGGGGGGTGAAGGGGAGCTGGCAGACAGTTCAAAATGTGATATTATGAACACTGAGTGCGCAAACAATAGGCGTGATGTATGATTATGCATGACTCTCCTGTGGGGTGGAGAAGGAGAGTCCAAATCTGGCATCGGTTTCCTTTTCTTTGTTGTCAGTTTTCTTTTTCTTTTTTTGAAGAGTGGGCTTCCACTCCCCCCCAATCGATGGTCTTTCCAGCTCACTAACCATGAAACCCTCATGTGGCTTCAAAGGTTACAGAGGATGCACTGAAGAATTACTGAAAATTTGTTCTCAGCTCCGCCTTCTTTGTTGTCATATTTCCGACAAAAAGGAAATTAGTGACTTTTCTCACTCTGCATTCAAACTGGGAAGTGAATCCACATCAGTGTGATGCCACTGACCAAAACACATATCCTCCTCTGGTATATTTTTTAGGGCAGGATCACATTAACACATGTTCAAGCTGGGAGGAAACCGGGGGATTTGAGGAACCATCTGTTAACCAAAGCCTTTGGGAAGCACACTAAGATGATCTTAGGATATTGTTCTCCCCAGGTGGGAATGGTAGGGGCTCCGCGGGGCCCCTTGCGTCCAAGCAAAAAAAGGGAGGGAAACGGGGAGATTAAAGATGCCATAATCTCATTTTCATTCATAACATTTCAGGTTAGAAAAGGCGAAATAACAGAACATAATCAGAACTGGACTTGTCTCTCACGTCACATGTTTTGAGTTTGCCCAACTTTAAAATCATCTCCAGAAGCAGAAAACAAGGGGATTAACTACATTTTTAAGCATTGCACACGCTCCAACGGGAGACTGCTCACAGGTCAGGAAAGAGAAAAGAAGAAAATGGTGGGAGGATTCATGTGATCGGGCCGCATCCACCCTTCATCACCTGCAGGAAGCTCTAGCACAGGTCATCTAGGTGGAGGTGTCTAACAATTTGAGTTCTGCTCTACTGTGAAGTCGTGTCCTGTCCAAGCTCCCAATGTTAGATACATGCTCCTTCCACACAGGAGTAAATTCTAAGAATGAGAACAAATAAAAAACACAGAACTCTATTTTTTTCCATAAGTATGTGGACACTGTGGTATGCGGATGCACACATTGCAGCCATATGTGATAGTAGCCAAGCTGTAGGCATTAGTGCATTGCCTCCAATCGTGTGGTTTCCAGCAGATGTTGAACCTGGCAGTAGATGTTGGCTCCCATTCAGAAGCAGAGGAATTAGTGACATCCAGCACTTGTTATTGATCAAGTTCATTACAAAGGTTTTGGATAGGGTTAAGACTGGAAATCTGTGCATGCCAGAGGAGTTCTTACAAGGTGTGATCATTAAAATAAACACGATTAAATTTGCATCTTCACCGATTAGAGATGAGGCAAGGGTAAGGGACGTAGACAGTGTTGCAGGGTGGCTAATATCAATGGGGCTGAAGAGTTGTTGTGTTGTTGCAGGCAGGAGCTATCTGTCCACAATATTTCTTCAACCTTGAATCAGAAATTTCTAGATTGCTGTTTTTATTTTAGAAATTCATGTATAAACTGCAAACCTGCAACTTGCTTTACGAATGAATCAAATTAATCTAACTTTTTCCTTATCATGATGATGCCTGGGAACCTTTTATATTGGCATGTTGCCTACATCTGTGCCTAATGAGCCGTGATGGAGGACAAACATGACAGCTTGTTGATGATAATTCGACCCATCAGTGAATGCCGGCATTGTTCCCGCTGCCGATTTACGCTGTGCGTCGTTTCCAGTTCACTTCATATGTGTTTCCTGAAACAAAGGCTCATGTTTATTTGCTCACCATTGCTGGCTTAATGCATCGATTGTGCTCGGGTACTGGGTGTTTGGTGATAAGCCCCTCCCTACCAGCATCATCCCCCCACTACCACCGCCACCACAACCTGCTGCAGCCAATTATTTCATTATTAGGAGAAGAACGCCACCCACGCTGTTCACTGCCACTTTTCACAGGGTTTAGCCCCAATAACACCAACAGAGCTCCCACTTTGATTGAGTTTCCCACCAGTTACAATCCTGAATACCAGACAAATAAAATTTATATTTAAAACAACCTCTGAAAGTACATTAAATATACATCACATACAATGAGAAAATACACGAAATAATAATATTGATAAAATAAAACTAACCAATAATCAGTAAGATTTAAGAAGTTCAGAATAAACATAAAATATTAAATGCCTAAAAAACATGTAGAATAAAATTACAAATGAGTTATGAACATAAATTTAAAAAAAGAATGTCAGAAAAGACAAAGCAAACAAAACAGATCATTTTAAGCCTGAAAATAATGGCAGGTGTTCACACCTAACCCCAAAGTTCAGCCTCTGGCAGCAGAACTCATGTCGTTCAGGTATCAGAGTCATGGACAGGTGGAGCATGGCGGTGTTGTCAGCCGGCCATCCTGCATCCTTTATGATGGCAGCATATGAAAAGCGATACATTGAGCTCATCAGCATGAAGGCTGGGCCGTCACAGGTGTTCTGTCATCCCTGACGTCTCCACACCTGCGAGGGCACCGAGGCACCGACACCCTGCTCATCTTTTCAGCAGCACCTGTCAGCGAGCTGAGACCTTTTCAAAAGTCTGCGCTGCTCCTCCAACTGCCCGACAACGTCTATTGTCTGTCCCAGCCCACCTATTCAAAGCAGGGTGGGGGACCTGTCATTAATAAAAGCTCGCTGTCAACCAGCGAGGCCCTCGGTCGCCTCCACCACTTCCTCTCTGAGGCAGGAATTCAGCTTACAGTGACATGCTGCACAATTGGAGCAGGAGGGGGTAAGCAGGAAAGGAAAAAGGGAGAAGAGGGGAAGGAAGACCAACATATGTTACAACAAGGACCGATATTTAGATAAAGAAGAGCTGAAAATATGAATATTCATATGTGCAAAGAGGGTGGAGCTGATGATGTGTTCAGTGCTCTCTGCTTTGGTTTGAAAAGAGATGTTTGAAGAGGGCCAAGTACCTGAAGACAGAAGTCTATTTTGCACAATATAAAAGACATGCAGCTTTCAGACTGTGTGAGATGGATTGTAGGGATGGGAATACGGCTTTACATTGATTTCATGACTTGACATCATAAATTGTGGGTTAAAAAATCTCTTCATGTTAATAGTGCAATACATTAGACATGGTCAAGGCAACCTGCTGAAGTTCAAACCAAGCATCAGGACAGTGAAAAAACTTGATTTAAGAGTCTTTGAACATGGCACAGTTGTTGGTCTAAATATTTTAGAAACTACTGGTCACAACCTTCTCTAGGGTCTACAGAGAAACAGTAGCTCAGATAACCACTAGTTTCAACCAAGGCATGGAGAAGAGCATCTCTGTATGTACATATTGTACCCTGAAGCAGATAGACTACAGCAGCAGAAGACCACACTGGGACCCACTCCTATCAGCTAAACAGGAAACTGAAGTTACAGTTTACTCAGGCTCCCCAAAACTGGACAATGGAAGATTGTAAAAATGTTCCCTGATCTGATGAATCTCAATGTCTGCTGTGACATTCAGATGATTCAGATAGAATTTGTTTGGTGTGATGGTGTGGGATTCTTTTTTTTTTTTTTACACACTTACTACCAACTGAGCATCATTTAAACATGAAAGCGTAGCAGAGTAGGGTTGATGACCATGTCCATCCCTATATCAACTAGAGATGGACCGATCTGATATTTCGTATCGGTATCAGTCCGATACTGACGTGAATTACTGGATCGGATATTGGAGAGAAATAAAAAATGTAATCCGATCCATTAAATATCAAAAAAGCACCTCACAAAACTTGCTACATAACCGTAGCACGTGGGAGCAGTGTGCTCACGTGATAGAGCAGCTGTGTATATTTGCTACCAAACCAGCATTTCATCTCAGAGGAAGTGATCCCAGAGAGAAGTAAAGCAAGTGTGTAAGCTTAACAACCGATATATGGAGCGACTGCCTCTCTCTCTCCTGTTGCTACTTCAATCATGAAACTGCTTAATGATCAGCTGATCGGCTTTTCTGTCGTGAGTCCATCTCTCTTGTTTGTTTTTGGCCCACTTTGCACCAGAAAGAGGAAACCAGCGGCTGAACAACAGCAGCACGTTTAAGCTTGATCAGCTGTTGTTAGAATTTATTTAATTACTTTCTACACCAGGATCTTTTTCTACGTAGCTGACGGCTGGTAACTGTGCAGGGGCGGCACTAGCAAAGTTTAGCCAGGGGGGCCGATAGGGCATTAACAGGGAAAAGGGGGGCACAAAGACATACTTTTCTTTCTTATTGTCATTTAAAATGTCTAGCTTTTAATAAATAATTATCAGAATCTTACACCCAAAGTTTTAATCTGATGTAAACTGTATAGAAGTCCATTACTGTATATAGTAACTGTTAAGTCTAATATACCCTAGTAAGCTATAGTACTTTTTCCTTTGGGAAGACACCGTCTGTGCAGTCTGCAGTTCTGTTGAAGAAAGATGTTGAATCTATTTAATTATTCTTGAAAAATAATTTATTTCTGTGCATTTTTTTTCACACTGCATCAAATTAAAGTTGATTGTGTCGATTAAGCATCATGAGGTGGAGGGTGGGGGATGGTTCCCTATTTTGTTTTGCTGGGAGTTTGCAACCCTATTAGTTAGGTTGCTTAATATTTCTGCTAAGTACTATGTAAAATACCAGAATAGGGAGGATGGAATAGGTTTAAGTTTATTAGATTGATCAGTATTGCTGAACTATGAAATATTTTGGGTGCAGTGTATTTTTTACATACAGGTATAACAGAATAGCTTTAGTGTTCTTGTTTATTTAAACTTGAGTATGAACTTATACAAAATGCAGCAAGATATTTAAAAAACAGTTTTATTGATTGAAAAACACACTATATCGGATTCATATCGGTATCGGCAGATATCCAAATTTATGATATCCGTATCGGACATTAAAAAGTGGTATCGTGCCATCTCTAATATCAACACAATGTACTCATCTTCCTATGGCTGCTTCCAACAGGATAACACACCAGGGGTCCGTTCTTCGTACCTCGCTAAGTAAGTTAGCTGGATTTGATTGTTGACGATTTCGCGTGATCCTGGATCATCCGGGACTTGCTGTCATAGCAACAGAGCCGTAAGCGTAAACCTGCTCGGGAGCAGGTTTACTTTATGTAAACAGGATTAGATCGCGGCCACGCAGGTATGTCCGCTTCATTTATACGAAAGCAACAGCGATATTCCACCACTGTTTCACCATAAATACATATTATCAATGTAACTAAAGATAATGCAGCACTTGATCCTGTTATTGATGTCACACAGATACATACAGGTCATTTCCTAAAAAAGGGAAATGTACTATTAACATTCTATTACATGTATGTGATTATTACAGATGTAATTCATATTTCAGAGTAGTAATTGGAAATTACTTCGTGTAATCAAGATGAGAGACCACGGCTATAAAAGCGAAGGTGGATTTGGGAAGCCTGTCGCAGCCATGTCCTGTCCGTATACGCGAGCCACCCATTGCGGAAGGTGCAAGATTGATAAGGAGAGTCCTCAGAATCCAGCATATATTGCGGGATAGACAGGATCCTTTAGCTCAGCGCGACAGTGTGCTCATAGAGAGATATCGATTTTCCCGTGAGGGTATTATTTACTTAACCAACTTGTTGACGAGGGGGTGCAGGACCACCACCTGTCTTTTTTTGCTCTGCCCTTTTCTTGGTTGCTGTTATAAACAAACAAACAGATTATTCCAGGGTCTCTTTCCAAGAGACTAAAAGCAATATAAGTGATAAATATTACCATTCTGTAGAATATTCTTATATTTCACTTTTACTTGTTCCCATGTTCTAGTGGGTCCTGTTGTGGCTCTAATGTGAAAGGGGATATAACATAACATATTATAATATAATATAATGTAATATAATATTGGATAATATAGTGTGATATGATAAATCTACCCTACCGCCTACTGGTGTTGGCCAGAGGGGCCGATGGCGCGATATGGCAGCCTGGCTTCTGTCAGTCTGCCCCAGGGCAGCTGTGGCTACAACCGTAGCTGCCTCCACCAGTGTGTGAATGTGAGAGTGACTGAATAGTGGCATTGTCATGCGCTTTGGGTGCCTTGAAAAGCGCTATATCAATCCAATCCATTATTATTGTTATTATTAAATTACTTACGAGTTTAATTTGTCAGCAACTTTCTGCCAGCCCTCTCTCCTTGCTTTTGCAGCCTTTGCAGTGTTCCCTTGCGTTCTGATTAAACTCTGAAACTCCTGAGATCCCTCACTCAAGAGTTCTTGCTCTGCTGCCGAAAAATACCGAGCGCGCTCCTTCGACATTTTCGCCGACCAATCAGAGGGTTGCCGATCAATGTTTCTACTATCGATGCGTAGCCCCTTTTACGACACCCAGTGATCTCACATTACTTCATCCAGCTGTACTAATCGCCAACAGCAGGTGTGTTCGGAGAACCGGATTAGCGAGCTCACGGTTAGCGCGATGATTTGGTCTTGGATGTGTCATTTGATCTTGGATGTAGTAAGCGACGTACGAAGAACGGGCCCCTGGTAACAAACAGATCATCTCAAACTGGTTGCCTGAACATGACAATGAGTTCAATGTACTCAAATGGCCTCTACAGTCACTAGATCTCAATCTAATAGAGCACCTTTGGCATGTGGTGGAACAGAAGATTCACATCGTGGATGTGGATCTGACAAATCTGAAGCAACTGTGTGACACTGTCATGTCAACATGTTCCCAGGACCTTGTTGAATCTGTACCATGAACAATTAAGACAGTTCTGAAGGAGGTTTAATCCAGTAATAACAACATGTAAATAATAAAGTGTCCAGTGAGTGTAAAATTATATTATTTCTGCACACAAAAACCAACAGCCATCAAAAATAGAAATTTAAAAGAAGGAAAAAATTGGAGTTATAAAGCAGAAAATAGACCTACCTTTTGCTGAATGTGTACATACTGAACAACCTAGTCAGGGTAGAAGAAGGGAGAGTTTTCCATATTCAACCACTTTTAATGGTTCTTTCTCTAAACCTAGCCAGGCTATAGGGTTACGGTTTCTTTTATACCTATTTAACCAACTGGTGAAAATAAGTACAAACTAAACAAAGTTCCCAATGTTCCCCTCCAGCCGCCTAACATGCACTTTGTAGGTCTCTAAAACAGTACCATTATCTCCTGATGTGCATCAAAAAACCAATGCAATAAAACATCCTGGGCAAAATCTGAAAGCCAAAGATTAAAACACAGCAATATCAGAAATGGGTCCTCAGAGTTTGACTTTAGGATCAAAGTAACCACACAGGAAGAAAAGCTGACCCATCCATCAACCCTGACCTCCACCCTAAATACCCCTTATGACTGTGTAACAACATCCAGCTGCTGTTTCCAAAAGACGTAAACAGCCCCATGTTCTAGTGTATGAAAACGTAGTCATGCGGAGGTGTTAAAGTGACAGAGGTCTGCAACAACCGCAACAAGAAGAGTCAACGTCACCAACGCTGGTTTCCCACATCTTCCTCAAGGCCATGATGTCACTGGGGCGGGGTGATCTGAGGATAATAACGAGCTCCATCAGCTCGAATTTGACGTGAAATACAATGAGGATTAACACACACATATACATACACAGCTCCATCACACTGACCACCCAAACCTTAAATTCACGCTAAAGTGAATCATTTCTTCTGTGGGAATTTTTCTTAAAAGCCCTAAACTGGAGGTGGCTCCCCACACTGTGCCTGAGTAAACAGATTTATGGTCCTACATCACGAGTTATAAACACTCTATACACTCCACCACTCCCTCCCGCTCCTCATTCAGAGCGCACACACACATCGAAAGAATAGGGAGTAGGAGCTTTGTGGGGAGCGGAGGATGTCATGCGCCCCCCGCTGTGCTTCACAGTGATGCTGCAAGATGGGACATTGCATGACTGGGAGCACAATAATGTGTGTGTGCATTCCCGTATCTGTGTAAGGGTGTGTGTGTGTCTTTCTTTTAATGTACATACACTCACGTCATTGGAGTGCTCCCCTGCTGTGTTCCTATCAGCATCAACAGTGAATCGGTGCGCTCAAGCAGCAGTAAAATCCTCCAAAATCTCACTCCAATGACCCTGCGTGGACAATAAACTGCATCTAATTACTGGCGCATGCACTCCCAGCACTCCCGGCGCGGTGCTCCCTGGCACTGGCCACGGATATTCACAAAAAGCAACCGGAGCGCAGGCCAACTTCTTTTAAAGATATAACGTTTTTTGACAGATTAAGCCTTTTCGGGTGATGTGCAGCACGGTGCACAAAAGGCCACAGTCGAGTTGCGCGGCGCCCGCGCTGTGGAGAACAAATTTCTGCCTCTGAGGGCTCAAAGCCATGCCAAGAGCAACATGTTGGCCCGCTACAGGCTGCCTCTAGGGGGATATAACCCTCTCACTGGTGTCTGCTGCCACGGATAAAGGTTTAAACAATGTCTTTTTAACCCTCCTGCCATCCTTTAAAAAACTCACACCCATCACCCTATGGACCATTCTCAGCCACGCCATAAAAAGACCATATATCCATATTTTATTCCACTTTAAATTAGCCAACCTTGTAAAACTACTTCTCCCTGAAATATTCATGTAAAGTTTTAATTATATTTTCGTTGTTTTAACCCTTCAAATCCCAGTGTTATTACATGATTACATGTGTTATAAGCCCCAAAAACCAAAAAACGAAACTAAATATTTCCACAAAAAACCAGTTGAAGTAATATGTGATTGTCATTATAAGTAGGCCTTTAGATGGACCAAAGATTGGCACCAACATACATTTTGACCTGCCATTATTTTTTTTGCATTTTTTTTGCAATTTAAAAATTAAAACTTCAAGGCCCTGAGTCTTCATTGACATCCAAGAAAAGAAGAAAAAATAAAATCATATGATGATAATTTGGGGTTGAAAAATAGCGTTTATAATGGAAGTCAATGGGCAGAAAATGGTCCCCAGGGTGATGGGTGTGGGGATTTCTGCTGCTCAGCCATTTTAGGCTGATTTAAGGAATTCACACTGGAATATTAACATTGACAGGTAAAAACTATCCTGTGGCAAGTTTGGTTATATTCCACTGAACACAGTGGAAATGGCAGCCATTTAACACATAGCAGTGGCACAAAAAGGTCCCAAGAAGGCAGGAAGGTTAAATGAACTTTTGTAGTTTCTCTCACTATAAAAAAGCCTACAGACGCACTTCCATGACCCACCCGTCATTTTTTATATTTTGCAAGGAAAATGGAAAATAGTTGTGGTGCTTTATTAAACATGTGCAAACACACATGGAAATACAGTACACAAGGCAAAACAGACAGACTGAACTCTCTTAGGCAGCTTTCTTGTCAATTCTTTAAGTAGTCTCCAGGAATAGTTCTCCAGGTTTCTTGAAGGACATTCAAAGCTCTTCTTTGGATGTTTCTTGTTCTGTTCTCTGTCAACATGATCCCACACTGCTTCAATAATGTTGAGGTCCGGGCTCTGCGGCGGCCAATCCATGACTGATAGTGCTCCACTGTGTGTTTTTATATCCAGGTACGATTTTACTGCATTGGCATTGTGTTTGGGATCATCGTGATGCTGAAAAATAAAGCTGTTTTCAAGAAGACATTTTCCAGATGGTATTGCATGGTGTATCAACATTTATTTGTACTTTTCTGTGTTCATAATTCATCAATTTTTACAAGATCTCCAATGCATTCATCACTCCATCAGAGTGATTTTCAGTCCAGTTCTTGTGTAATTTTCACACTTCAGCTTTTTGTCCCTGTTTCCCTTCCTTAAAATGGTTTCTTTACGATGAGGCTTCAGTGAGCAGTAGATGGATCAGCTGAAAGTCTAGATGCATCTCTCAGGTCATGTGTCAGGGCTTTGCTAAAATTTTTAAATGTTTTTTAAGGTCATGACTTTCAGATGCTGTTCATCTGCTGTAGACAGTTCGCGGCACTGGGAATCACCTTTTTGGTGTAAAAATATTATTTTATGTCTCTCAAACTATGTTATCTCTGGCACTTTTTATAGATTCCACTAAATAAAATGGAACAAAATTGTTTCTTTCTTATGTGTAGACACAACAGTGATTCCTCCACTGAGTTAGGGATCTTTTTCATCCTTGAATGATTCATAGGTCAAAATAGTCTGGACTGAAAATAAGTGAAAAAGTGAAAATGTCCAAAGAAAAATGACCTTAAGAAAGTCTGGAAAAATATTACTGAGGAGCACTTCAAAGTATTACAAGTCTGGGTCATTGGAAGCAAAACATAACGAAATGAGGGATGACTCAAAACTTTTGCACAGTCATATCAATAAAATAAAGCATTTTTTAATAAGTGAGAAGATGACAAGGAGTGGCTTATTGAAGGTAACTTTACGTTTCAGTTGTGTCAGAGGATGCTGAGGGATAAGAATGTCTTTTAAGGTGCAAAATCATCAGGAGGTCAGAGAGGTGACAGTGGGATAAATGAGGTTTTTGGCATTTTTAGACCTTTTAAGGCCAACTGGGCTACTTCTTCTTGGCTTCCTCTGGACATTTATTTATTTATTGAAACTTTTTTTCCTGCTGTGATTCTTTTTTTGATCTAACACTAACATCTGAGATCAAAAGTCTGCTGTAACATCAGGGATGCCCACACCGAGACGGTGCAGGACTCTCCTTTGTCACTCTCTTATTGTCACTCTGCATGCACGCTTGTTTAATACATTGTCCTCCCAATCGCTTATGGAAATTGGTTCATTTTCCAAACACAATGATGAGCTGTGCCTAATGAAAGGAGCGCTCAGTGCCAGGACTTTTTCATCTTTTTGTCCCGCTGCTCAAAGAGCCCATCTCCTTTGCCATCTCACCAAACTGTCGCCGCTGCATGCCTGCCAGTCCTTTCTCTCCCCAACTTCACCAATAACTCAATAACAAGATCCGTGACTGCTGCCCTTTGTTTTGCCTGGGTAAACAGTTTAAAATGAATTTTAACTGGCCTGCCCTGGGAATACGTGTCATATTAGGAGTGTCGGCCTTGTACGAGATGAAAATAATGAATTGCGAATTGGGGATGATGCCAAAAGAAGGCCGAGTAATCAAGTCTTCTCACCGAGGGCAGACAAAGGCCTCCACACAATCCTGCAGACATTAGCTATGCATGCCTTCCAGTTGCCGTAGTTAGGATGGTAGAGGTGGAGGTAGAGGGGAACCCATTTCCGGTCTATTAATTATTAATGATTTTACTCCTTGTTTACCTTTAAGTGATGCTTCTACCGTTTGAACTAAAGACTGTTTCTCACCTTTTTAGACTTCGGTTATATGTCTGCAGACTTAAAAGAGTAATTTTTCATATGTAGGAGTGTACAGATTTTAGCTTGGGCTTATACCACCATCTGTGATGTTCTTTAACAAAACTTAAACATGTCCTGACAAACATGATATAACATTTAAAGCTTCCAGGTAGCAGGATAACCAAGGCAATAGAGACCCAAATGTCATCTGCTGTTTGTGAGGGGCAGCCAATCAGGGGAGGGGCTAAAGGACACAATAACATCATATTTTGAAGATCTTGAATCTTTTCTTTCTGGGGCGAAAAACTGGCTCCTCCACATTGTACTGTATTATAAGAGCAAAAGTGGCAGGTGATTTGGCACGTGAAGGGGGAAACCTGAAATCAGGTGTTGGTAGGGATGGGTATTGATAAGATTTTAACGATTCCGGTTCCATTTTCGATTCTGTTTAACGATTCGATTCTTTATCGATTCTCTTATCGATTCTTTTTAAAAAAGGAGAACACTAAGGTCGATTAGCTTAGAACTTTGTTTTTTATCTTCTCTTTGAACAAGATAGAAATTTAGGAGTAACATGGCCTTACAAACCCAACAGTGAGATCTTAAGAGATCCACAGCCTACGGCTCTTCAGTGGGGTGTCACAGGGTCCCCGGGGAAAAAAATTGTAAATGTAAAATAATAAAATAAATATTCTTCTGTAGCAATAACAAAGTATAACATAAATTATTTGTAGCAATTACACAAGAATATCCAGTAATGTCCCTGCCTACAATTAAACACATTCACTTACTGAAAATCATCTGCTGTGGCAAATGGGTGCAAGCCTTTGACCACAAACTTAGTCACTGCTGGGTGACATTCGTCTATCCTGGCCTGAAAGGAGACGCTACCGGTAGACTGCAGCGAGAACTGCCAGCCAGCGCAAGCCAGACTCTGTCTGTCTCTCTCATCACGGTCACCTAAATGCACAGTAATGGCAGGTTTTGTAATAAGGCATATCGCGCTAACATAATATGCACTGTTAGTTGATTATTTACCTGCCGCATTAACGGGAGAGGACGTGCAAACGTTACCGCTGCTGAGATTCACGAGTCCGGAGCGGAATTAAAAACACGACATTCATCTAAGGTCATCACGTTGTTTTGTGAGCAAATGCTTTTGCATATTTGTAGTGTTTCCTCCTTTAAATGAAATATCTACTTTGCAAGTATTGCAAGTTGCCCTGTTGTCATCCGTTCTCGTAAAGTATAACCAAACTTTTTAGCGTTTGAGCCGCTTAGGCGCTGTGTTTCCTGCCAGGTAAATGACGCTCCGCAACGTGGTGACGTCATTCGGGGCGACTGGAATCGATAAGGGAATCGTTTGCAAAAATGGCAAACAATTCCAAGGAATTGAAACAGTGGGAACCGGTTCTCAACAAGAACCGGTTTTCGATACCCATCCCTAGGTGTTGGGGAGAGGAATCACCTATAGTGACTATGGCAGAGTAATCAGAGAAATTTAGATGGTAGATGGCAGCCTGGATAGTTGATGGAGAACTCTGCAGTGTAGAGCGTGAACTGGAATGGACCCTGCACAGTTGCCTGTGAGGCCCCCGTACTGCAGACACAGCCCTGTATCCTGACATACCATTGGCGGCCAGTGTGATAGTCCATTATCCACTGGGACCGGTGGTGGCCCACTCCTGACAGATCCAGCTTATCCCTCAGAAGTTTAGACTGGATGGTGTTAAAAGCACTGGAGAAATCAAAGAATATGATCCTCACAGTGCTTCCAGGCTTCTCCAGTTGGGTCAGAGCCCGGTGACCCCTGATACCCTGAGGCTAGGCTGCTCACCAGTCCTCACCAAGAGGCGAAGATGCATGAGGACCAAGCTCTCAAGGGTCTTCATCAGATATGACTGGTAGCTGATAAAAAGGTAGATTTTGGTGATACTGAGGAGCATCATCAGCTTAAATTCACGTCAAACTAAGTCAAACTGGAGGAAAAACCTCGAGAATCAACCGGCTGTAAGTGTGGTTGGGGGTGATGGCAAATTCCTAACCTTCTAAAAACAAGTCCTATTACTCTGCAGCCGCACTAAAAACATATGTGGGCAGTTACCTTGAGCCATTGTTTAAGTCAAGATTTAAAACCTCCCACGGACAGTATATCCAGTCAAATGTGAAAATAAGGTTTTAAAATTTTTATCTCCCCCCTAAGCTTTATTTTTAAAATAACAAAAGAAAACTTTATTTAACTATGAAAATAAATTAATATTGAGATGAGAAACCTCTTTTATGGTAGTGCCCTGGCTAATAAAGACAACAGTAAAATCAATAGTTGTTGCATAAACTGGTAAAACACACCCATACACAAACATACACTGAACAAAAAGCAAGAACAAAATGAAATACAAAAACAACCAAAACTGATCAACTTTAGTGGCAATAAAGCCTGAAACACCAATAAAAGTCTAATGCCGGGAACAAGAATAACAGTGTGTAGGAAAAACATTAGCAGCCTGAAGTAGATCAGCTCATGAAGTTTTACAGGATTTAGATTCCAGCAGGAAGGAGCTGCACATCTGAACGCTTTTTTCCAGATTCAGTCCAAACTTTTGGGGCAGACAGAAGGAATGAGTCGTGGGACTGAAGACACTAACTTCCCACACGTCTGACTGTAAGTCAGTAAAGTGGAAGCAAACCAAGAACAGCCTCATAAATAATAACATACCAGTGGTTGACTCTATGAAATGGCAAAGCAGACCATGTGACCCAAGTAAACGTCTTACAGCAGTGGGTAAGAGCTTTAGGTTTGTAATAAATCTCACTGCTCCATGATAGACAGAATCCAGCACATGCAAGCACATGAACACATATACAGTAAATCACATCACCATAATCCAGCACTGGCATAAAGGTGGAAGCAGCAAGTATTTCTTTTCTCAGAGGACAGACACGACTCAATTCAAAAATAAAAAGTCAGTTTAAATTTTCTCTCCGTTTGCTGAGCGTGACGTATGAAAAGAGGAAGTCATGAATTATAATTCATGAGCATTTCTAGTGAGATAATAACTCAATCACAGAGCCCTGAACTGCAGTGACACATGTAAAGCTCACCATTAGTTTTGTCAGCATTCAGAAAGTTTTAAATCACGCAGGCTCTGCTGTATTAAAAGTTTCTACCATAATAATAATAATGATAATGATAATGTCTTTGCTGGTATCCATGCCTGAACCATCAGTGATTACAGATACCATGCAACCATCACTGTAAACAGCCCATAATAACCTTTAAATAGCATGATATTATTAAGCTTTGATAGGTTCTCAAATATGTTCTCCCCATGCAGACACTTGCTGAGCAGTTCTTGCCTCTGAAAATAACTCTGGCTTTGCTGAAGGTGCTGGAACTCCATTATGGATCGTTCCACTTCACTTCCACCCCGGTTCTTGCACAACATTACTCACAAACAGCACTGAAAACGCGCCAAACTCTCAAGACACCTTAAAGAAGTTGAGTCTTTCTTACAAATGACAGTTTGA
This sequence comes from Diplotaxodon limnothrissa, assembly GCF_057381915.1. Lineage (NCBI taxonomy): Eukaryota > Metazoa > Chordata > Actinopteri > Cichliformes > Cichlidae > Diplotaxodon > Diplotaxodon limnothrissa. Next base: position 21,760,700 of record NC_140617.1, on the reverse strand, counting down.
GCTCAGTTAAACTCATAACAACAATATTTAGCTTGTAATAACTAGAGGGGTGGAATAAAGCCATTTGCAGTTGAATTTAAATACAAGCCCAGCTGATTCAGCTGTATGGATTTGAAGTTCTCCACATCCTCCCTGGGTAATTTCCAGCCTTTTTCTCACGTCTTCTCAGCCTCACTTTAAGGATGGTTTCTGTTTACTTCTTAACACGTAGCCAGAGTTCAGCCGAGGGTTGTGTCACTTGCTGAGCCATTTATTTTAGTCAAATTGTACTAATTGTGATGTTTGTGCAGCTTATATGATAATTCTGCTTTCCAGAACAATACGGCTAATAACGGGTGTAGGGAGGTCATGGGAAAAAGCACAGTCGCTTTCCAATTAGTGCTCTTAGCGCTGATTAACCCTCTCCTTGCCATGCTGCAGCTTGAATGACGAATCCTATTCTTAATGTTCTGAAATATGCTGTTTGAGAAATGTCTTTAGGTGAGGCCTTTTGGGGCAGTGACACCCGATAAAAGTGAGGGCGTCCCGGCTGCAGTAAACTTCTAAACCCCTCGTTTGTCAAACGTCCCATAAGGGAGATAGATTATCTATTCATTGGATTCTTTATGGGCCTCTTTCATGTCTTGTTTGCCCACATTAAAGTCTGGCAATCAGCACCATGTGACGGTCCATTATGGTTCCAGGACACTTAAAGAGGTTGTTGTTGTTCTCTTTCCAGACCATTGCTTCCTGGATCTATTTGAACTTGTGTCGCTGCGGCACGGCCTCGTAAAAGGCACGGCGAGCAGGTCGCTCCGTACACTCAAATTCAAATTCAAATTCAAATTCAAATTTTATTTGTCACGTACACAGTCATACACAGTACGATATGTAGTGAAATGCTTGGACAACTGCTCGTGACCTAAAGAAAACAAAAAAGGAAAAGGCTATGAATAAGATAGGAAATAAATATGAAAAATTAAAAAGGGTAAATTTAACTAGGAAGGAATAAAATATAAATTAAGGTTAAAAATGAAATAACTGTACAACACAAATTAGAATGAAGGGTAAATTTAACTGGGAAGAATAAGATAAAATATATAAATTAAAGTTGAAAATAAAATAACTGTACAACAAAATACACAATACACAATATAGAACTATATAAGAATGTATGAAGAAATCTAAATATAAATAAATATATACACAATAACAGCAGCTGTACAAGTATTAACTGGAAATGAAGAATATAGTGACCAGTGTTGTGCAAAAACAAAGTCCAGAAAGTCCAGTGTGTGTGTAAGAACCATATGTGTGGGTCAGTACTGTGTGGTGGTGTGATTGAGAGAGACTAACATCTGCTCGTATAAACAGCATCCGCAAACACATGCATGCAACCGAGAAAATGAAGGGTTTGTCTACTAATCTCTGCTCTGCTGCATCACAGACTAACATGGGCCTTTGTAGTGGTTTTGGTGCAGTGGAGTAACCTGTGGGGATGTAATGCTGCACAAGCTTGAAATGTATTTAGTAGAATTCAGCAAACAAAGACCCTGCTTTAGTGCAATCAGCAAAACAATTCAAGAATTAAGTATCTAGAAATAAGGACATATCTCTGTGTTTCCTCTAGTAAGAAAATTATATTGTGAGTCTGAAAATGATAAATATATTTATAAAATTCCCATCTTGGACTTACAGTGGGGCAAAAAAGTATTTAGTCAGCCACCAATTGTGCAAGTTCCCCCACTTAAAATGATGACAGAGGTCAGTAATTTGCACCAGAGGTACACTTCAACTGTGAGAGACAGAATGTGAAAAAAAAATCCATGAATTCACATGGTAGGATTTGTAAAGAATTTATTCGTAAATTAGGGTGGCAAATAAGTATTTGGTCACCTCAAACATGGAAAATCTCTGGCTCTCACAGACCTGTAACGTCTTCTGTAAGAAGCTTTTCTGTCCCCCACTCGTTACCTGTATGAATGGCACCTGTTTGAACTCATCATCTGTATAAAAGACACCTGTCCACAGCCTCAAACAGTCAGACTCCAAACTCCGCCATGGCCAAGACCAAAGAGCTTTCGAAGGACACCAGGAAAAGTATTGTAGACCTGCACCAGACTGGGAAGAGTGAATCTACAATAGGCAAGCAGCTTGGTGTGAAAAAATCAACTGTGGGAGCAATCATCAGAAAATGGAAGACATACAAGACCACTGATAATCTCCCACGATCTGGGGCTCCACGCAAGATCTCATCCCGTGGGGTCAAAATGATCATGAGAACGGTGAGCAAAGATCCCAGAACCACACGGGGGACCTGGTGAATGACCTGCAGAGAGCTGGGACCAAAGTAACAAAGGTCACCATCAGTAACACACTACAACGGCAGGGAATCAAATCCCGCAGTGCCAGACGTGTTCCGCTGCTGAAGCCAGTGCATGTCCAGGCCCGTCTGAAGTTTGCCAGAGAGCACATGGATGATACAGCAGAGGATTGGGAGAATGTCATGTGGTCAGATGAAACCAAAGTAGAACTTTTTGGTATAAACTCAACTCGTCGTGTTTGGAGGACGAAGAATACTGAGTTGCATCCCAAGAACACCATACCTACTGTGAAGCATGGGGGTGGAAACATCATGCTATGGGGCTGTTTTTCTGCCAAGGGGACAGGACGACTGATCCGTGTTAAGGACAGAATGAATGGGGCCATGTATCGTGAGATTTTGAGCCAAAACCTCCTTCCATCAGTGAGAACTTTGAAGATGAAACGAGGCTGGGTCTTCCAACATGACAATGATCCAAAACACACCGCCCGGGCAACAAAGGAGTGGCTCCGTAAGAAGCATTTGAAAGTCCTGGAGTGGCCTAGCCAGTCTCCAGACCTCAACCCCATAGAAAATCTGTGGTGGGAGTTGAAAGTCCGTGTTGCTCGGCGACAGCCCCAAAACATCACTGCTCTCGAGAAGATCTGCATGGAGGAATGGGCCAAAATACCAGCTACTGTGTGTGCAAACCTGGTAAAGACCTATAGTAAACGTTTGACCTCATTTATTGCCAACAAAGGTTATGTTACAAAGTATTGAGTTGTATTTTTGTTATTGACCAAATACTTATTTTCCACCCTGATTTACGAATAAATTCTTTACAAATCCTACCATGTGGATTCATGGATTTTTTTTTCACATTCTGTCTCTCACAGTTGAAGTGTACCTCTGGTGCAAATTACTGACCTCTGTCATCATTTTAGGTGGGGGAACTTGCACAATCGGTGGCTGACTAAATACTTTTTTGCCCCACTGTAAGTAGTAAATATATCCCATTTTTAGGGCATCTTGTTTCCACAGCTGAAAAAAAAGCTCAGTTTGACTCAGTTTGACTTAGTTGGATGGATCTTATGAAAGGAAACAGATTGTTTTTCTTCATACATTTTGATGCTACTTACATCAAAGTTACTGCTCCCATGACTTAATAGACTCCAGTGTTAAAATGTCCGATTTTACAGCACAAATAAACATATTTACAGCCAGCTAAAAGCTGTTTTGGTCTCTGGAGCTAATTGACCTCTTCACGACAACTCAGCAGGGAGTGGAATTACTTATAACTCACCCATTTGAATTGTATTAGGTCTTAAATTTTGTATTATTGGGAGCTTGCCCTCTTTGACTGACAGGTGGATGGCAACAGATGTGGCTGTAGGTACTAGCTATCAGCATGGCTAATCCCTAAACTGAACCACTGAACTATGTTTGTCCTGAATTGTGTAATTTGGTGTTAAATAGAATCACATCATCAGCAATTGATGATAGTTTATGCTCAGTCTGGCATTTCTAAAGCATTTACAGTACAATTATCTTATAAATGTTTCACTTAGTGCATGGTTAATTGTGTAACAGTTACTGCTAATTAACACTAACTGAAGACAACTGGAGGCTTTCTAATAATGATAGCTAGTGTTAGTTGCTAACACAAGGACATTAATTTGGACGTTCCCTACAGCAGCACTCATTAACAGGAGCATTAACAGGTGTCTGTTATCTGTCAGTGTGATGCACCCATACAGTCTATGACTGCTTGCTTAACAAGCTAGCTACCTATAAGCTAGTTATCTGCTTTCTGTTCTGTTGTAAAAAAAAAACAAAAAAAAAAAACCTCTGGTTTTAAAGTACTGATAAGAAGGCAAGCGGAAATGCTTGAATCGAAGCCTCAAAACTTCAGAACTCTATTGTTGGTATCACACTGGCTATATCTAACTTTGATATGTAGTCCTAAAACCCTGACAGGTAGTTCTTTACCCCCAGTTCGCACCTCCAAAAGAGAGGAGGATTGTTAAGTTGTTTTTTGTGTGTAGATGCTTTTAATATTGTGTGGGGCCGAAGCATTGTCACATTTGGTTATACATCGTTAAATGCATCTGAAAACAACAATAAAGATTTTAAAGTTTTTTATGTCTTGGACAAGGTGTGTGCTACGAGGCAGTTAAATGACACTAGAGTAGTTGTCAGGGACTTTCAGTGTCATCGTGGTGATTAGCTCAGTGGTGGTGCAGTTATTCTGTAATTACACCTGGAACTAAAATGTTATGTGTATCTGGATGAAGATATCTTTGTATGCTCAGTCTTTGTATCTTTGCCCAGAGATCTGGTAGTTTATAGGTTAAGTTTTTTGTGGGAATTAAAATCAAGTCATTTTAACCTTTAAGCTGAGTTTGAAGCCTGAAACTAACATTACAGATATGAATAATGCTGTTTTGACTAAAGCCTGAATTTTACTGAATCTAATCAGAGGTTTTAGTAAGCATATGACTGACATCACTCCCACCAGTCATAACCACAGATACAGTATTTGTAATTCAGTGTGCAATACCAGTCCAAATAACATTTTCAGATCTCTCAAACTTCCTTATGACTCTATTCTATGGCAGCCAGGATCCCCCCCCCCCCCCCCCCCCCCCCCCACACACACACACACACACAAGATGCATCCTTAAACTGCAAATTAGTTTGATGTTAAATAAAAATAAAAACAAAGTCGTAAAATTTCACTCACCAAAACAGAAGTGCGGACTACATAGATGATTTGTGAGTACAATTTAACTGCAAAGAGACCACATCCCACATTAATCAAAACCAGACAAACAAACAGATATCAACAGGTCCCCATTAAAACAATTCCATTTGTGCATTTAAAGAAGTTTATATATTTATTGCAAGCTGCTCTATATACAAACTTAACACTCAAACAGCATGCTTAGATAGATATCAAACATGGAATTGGACCATCATTTGCAAATGAAACATAATATATTATTCAGTAAAACAACAGAGAAAACAAAAAACAGGGACAACAAACTCATCTGTAAACTGTTAACAGAGATCATAAATCTGCTGGTTAAAAGAAAGAATGCAGCCAGTGCTACAGCACCGCCCCCCCCCCCGCCCCCCCCCCCCTCCCCATTCATATTTGGAGGACTATTGTTCCAGACTAAATGCCCATAATTCATCCTTTTTGATCAAAGATAAGGGGATCATTATATTTGGTAATTAAAATTACCCCCCAAGAAAGAGTGCAGCTGCCAGAGGACCGATGTGGTGTTTTTTAAGGCTAATATGGGGATGTGTAACCTCATTTTAAAAAGTCAGTTTATCCTCCACCCAAAGCATCGTCTACATGTTTCGTCCTTGAGATAACGTCCCTCTATCTTTAAAGGCCTACTGTGAAATGCGGGATTCCCACACCACATATGTTTTGACTCCCCAAACTCAACAATAAGACCGTTTCTCACAAACTGCCTCCGATTTTTGGAAACTAATGAAAGACGCTGAGGAGCTCTGATTAACCTTAGCAAAAAGAATTACTTAGAATTTTAATTTCCCATGAAAAGATCAGCTTCCATCTCTTTCTTTTATCTATTGCCCTTGTTTACATCCCTTCACCTGCTATTTTTTGCCCCTCTGCCTCTATCTTCTGTAGCTTTGTATACCTTATTTGTCACTTTTCGCCTCTGCGTCTGTACATCTTCATCCCCGCTCTCCCAGTGCTGTAGGTGGAGCACAGAGAGTGGAAAATAAAGCCCTGGAAGCCACCAAAATGTCATGTTAATGTTTCATAAATCTTCCCCCATCTCAGGATAATTGCTGAGGGGAAACAGGCTGTGTGTCTGCACACACTCAACCCAACAGTTGTGGTTTGGCTGCAGCCTAATGTGGTGAATCTTTCATCATTTTGTCTGCTGTTGCACTACGGAGCACTGCAGGGTCCAAAATAAGGTTTTCTCTTGTTGCTGTTTAAGTGTCTGCCTCAAACCCCGTGACCTCTGCATCTCCGCCACTCCCTTTGAACCCGGGGGTGAGGTGGTCAAGCATAAATGTCAAGGCTAATTCAAGGTCAAACAAATGCGACCTGATAATCATCTACTTCGTGTTGAGCTGTGTCAGGGCCTGGCTGCATTTAACGAGGAGTCGGAGCATAGTGCCCCTCTCCCCCTCTGTCCTCCACCTCCTCCTCAGAGGCTTTTATTGTTCTTGTTTGTAAAATGTGAGGCTGAAGACGACTGGAAAAGTCCCATCGCTCCTCCGTAGGCTTCAGCCACTGCACTGAAAGCAACAGGCAGACCCCGATCATGGAGAGGAAGTTTATTCTGCCTTTTTGGAGGTTTTTTGAGAGGCATTTTTTCAAGTATCAGGTTGGACATGAATTATGAAATATGCCATAAAGGTTAGACTGGCCAGGAACTGATCCAGAACTAAGTCGAAGTAAATTAGCCATCTTTGCACTGCGACTTTTACAGGGACAGCCCCACTAATTGGTCCTTTCAGCTTCAAATGACAGAAGTCATTATTCTTTTCAAACTGATAGACGAGCTGCTTTTATAATTTACCATTAGAGTTTACATTTCTCATTTAATCCCTTTCCTCCTCCCTGTTGACCGTTACTGTTACTGTGTGTAATAGATGACATTTCAGGCATAGCAAACAGATGATTGGTGCTTAGAACCCCGACGATGTAACCTGGCATAACCGGCTGTGAACATACCGACGCAGCCCACAACCATCATGACTGGCCTGTTGAGTACTGTTGATTCCTCCCATATATTTTTGTAATCTAATCTTAATGACTAAAGCATCATGAATGTGTATGAATGGTTGTCTGTTTCTCTGTGTTATAGCCAACCTGTTAGGTGAACTGTCCAGGGTGCACCCCACCTCTCGCCCTATGGTAGCTGGGATAGGCTCCAGTCCCCCCACAACCCTGACAAGGATCAACTGTCTTATTTTATACATTTAAATGTGATCAATAAGACCCTGTTGAAGGCTTGTATTGAAAGAAATCTGAGGTTAAACATGACCAGACTTTGAGAAAAAGAGGAAAAACAAGAGAGACTCTTGGAGTTATTTGATTTATACGCCAATATATGTGCTTCCAAAGAGCGCTTTAAAAGGAAAAAACAACTCAAGTACTGCTTTCAAGTCAGATTTACAATATTCAGAGGTGGACTGACACCTTCATGTTAGGTGGCTATAGCTCAGGTGGCAGAGCAGGTCAGCCACTAATCAGAAGGTCGGTGGTTTGATCCTAGGCTGCCCCCTGGCTGCATGCCAAATGTCCTTGGGCAAGATACTAACCCCGTGTTTGCCTACTGGTGGTGGTCAGAGGGCCCGGTGGCGCCTGTGTCCGGCAGCCTCGCCTCTGTCAGTGTGCCCCAGGGCAGCTGTGGCTACAATGTAGCTTGCCATCGCCAGTGTGTGAATGTGTGTGTGAATGACTGAATGTAGTGTGAAGCGCTTTGGGGTCCTTAGGGACTAGAAAAGCGCTATACAAATGCAGGCCATTTACTGTATGTCTGAACAGGTTGAAGCTCCAGCAGGACCTGTACAGTCACGTCCAAACATTTCACACACTTTCCTGCTTCACTTTCTTTATTTAGATGATTTTTTTTGTTTTGCAAACTCGATGTTTCTATGACAGTGAAGCGCAGCCATCAGGAATTTATAAGGTTCAAAGACTTTTATTGGAAAACACATCAAATGTGAGTCTTCTTGCAGCTGGATATCAGCTTCTGGGCCAAATCCTGATTGATGTTGGTCCATTCCTGCGCTGTCAGAGCTCCAAGCTGTTCATAGTTTGTGCACTTCTGCTTTTTAAGGAGCGACAACACTAAAAGGATTTTAAAAAATCAAAGACAAACTTCTTCTAATGATCCAGGAGCAATTTAGAGGCAATGTGTGCAATTTCCAGTGTTTGGAGCACAATGCAAAAGTGAATCTGTGGTCAGTCCTTAAAAGCAGAAGCTCACAAACTGTGATCAGCCTGCAGGAGTGAATCTCCAACAATCAGGATACAAGCTGATATCCAGCTACAAGAAGAAGATCCACACTGTAAATACTTGCTCTTTGCATACATTTGATTTATTTGCCAGTAAAAGTCTTATGAAATGGCTATGATTGTTCTTCACTATATAATAAAACATGTCAAAAAAAATCAAAACAAAAACTGAAGTGGGAAAGAGTACAAAGCACAAAAACTGTGTCACTGCCCAAACATTTGGTTTGATTGTAGTAGAAAGAGTACCTTTATTGTTTGGACTTATGGTTTCATCCGGTTCATCATAAAACATATTACAGACAACATTTTTTAAACAGGATAGTAAAAAAGAAAACATAAAAAAACAGTCATACACATTCAGCAGTGCGGCAACATGAAAGGACAAGTCGAGCATGTGGTCATGTGGTTTGGAGCCAAATCATTGTCCCTGGAAATAGAGCTCAACAGTGACCACCTGCTGTTTAATGGTTGTGGTTTCCAGTTCATTTTCTTCACTGGCATTTCAGAAAATCCTTGTTTGAAGACTTCTAATCCTTAAACACAGCCGATCAGCTATGAAGTGAAGCATGATCATAAAAATGTTTGTTTTGGATTGAAAAAAGCAGGAAAACAAAAAAAAGGAAAAGCTGCCAGATTACTTTTAACAGTCAGTGAACTACTCTTCCCATAAGGCACTGCAAATCTCAGCTTCATTCCCAACTGCAGTCGCTGCTTTCAGGGTTTCTGAAGGTTTACACTCACCAGTGCTCACAGGTTTGGACATTCCAATGGTAACCACAAACATCACCAGTTAAATGTCACTGTTTCACTCAAGGATTGTGGGTAGAGTAGTTCTTTTCCACAATATTGTGGAATTTGTTAAACCAACATTAATACCAGGGGTGATTCTGGGATCAAACCAATCACAGTATCATTCACAGAGTGCACCGCAATTTAAACATAAGTTTTTAAAAAAATACTTTTAGCATCTAGAGTTGTGTTGTCTGCACATTTATTCAACCCATTTTCACCCCTCAGCTGTAAAAAGCTGAGGGTTATTTTCATCAGGCGGGTGGTGTGGACACCCATCTTTGTCAACACAATAACTCAAGAACAAGGTGACGTAGAATTTTCAGATTGGTACCATAAATGCATTTATTAAAAATCTCAGACAAGTTCAAATCTCAGGGAAATGATTGTGAATGCGATAAGAAGGAAGAAGGAAGTCATCTAGAATTTTCATATTTATGCCATAGGGGCATCTATTAGGAGGCTGAGAGGTGGTATATTTAACCCTGCAAACTCAGTTCAGTTAGGTACACATTGCAAGAGTCTTTCAAAAAGTGTCTTTCAAATGCAACCTATTCAGTTGGATGGCTGATTGTAGTGTTCTTAAATAATTCAAAATGAATAATCGCAGAGTTCAGTTTAGTGTTTCTGGGTGGATTTTCCAGAGAAATTTAAAGAGGTTACTCCCAGAAGGACTGTACACCAAAGTATCAAGCGATTAAAGTCACATTATTCAGGAAAGACGGTGGAAAATCAAACTACTACTACATACCTCCGGAGGAGAAGCAGATTTGCTTTTACACAGAAAAAGTTACATTTATTGTGCAAACTCAGCACAGAGTGTCAGGCAGCCACGTTTAGAGTGGTATGAATCCTGTAAAATGCAATCTGAGTCATTCATATCAGTGAAAGTATTCAGTTTGTTTTTGGACTATTGGAAAGCACGCAGATTCTTGTTCTATCTGCCACTTTGCTCACCTGTTTCTACCTCCTCAGTCTCTCTGTGCATGCAATGAGAAAATAACACTCTGCTGTGAATCAGACAAATAAACAGAGCATTTGCAGCATTAAGTTTTTTATGAGAAGATTAGTGATGTAAAGGCAGCAGAAGTCATCCATGAAGTGAATCCAACAATGAAGCAGAAACTCCACAAAAAAGTTTTTAACACCATCCTAGCTGAGAGCTGAACTGTTGCCATCCTTATCACTTCCTCTCATCTGTCTTTATTTATATCCATCAATCAAAAAAACCCCAACATATTTAATAAGTCAGAGTTTCTTACAGTACTTCAGTTCACTGTCCATAAATGTACTTTAACTACTTTACTAAGTTCAATTGATCGACAGTAGGAAATAAACTAATATAATAAAGTACTTCAGGTCCTAGACTGGCAAGTAGCGATATGTTAGCTAATAAGCTCTAAAAAGCTAGCCTGTGGTAGCACATATTTAGAGAAGAAATGTAAATATCCAGACATGTGTTAAGTCAATAATGAGCCACATCATCATAATAGTTGGCACTCCGACTCGATTTCAGGTCAAGAGTGTTTCAAATCTGCACCACTGGTTGGTGCCATGTGATGCCTCTGTGAGTGCGCTGCATCATCATGACTCAAAAGCACTTAAATCTGTATGTGTGCGCATCTTGCTTATAAATACCAGAATCCAGGACATCAGTTTACCATCCCTCACTCTTGTTTTGCTTTAAATAAGCTGCAGGAAACCCGTTAAATTGGCTGCTCCCTCAGTGTTTTGCTGACACTCCTGTAAAGCGTACCTGGAGGTTGCTTCAGGTCAGGTAAGGCCACTTTGTCTCCATTCAGCCAGGCGATAAAGGCCACCATGTAAAAGGAGAAAGGCTATCAGATAGTTGGGGCCAGCCACCGTGGCAGAAATCAAGAGTTTCTGAAAGGCTCCGTCTCGGAGCTCTCGGCCTCAGCGTGAGAGAAACCCTCACGTCTTGATGGCCAGAGATGGTTTTTAAAAAGACGCCAGATTACAGCGCCTTATAGGTCGCAGTCGCCCGGAGGTACACTCGTTTTTCCTTCCCTGTTTGTCTCACTTTCAATCGCTTGCAGCCACTCTTTCCGAGCCACGCTGAGCCCTTCCTTGCACAAGCTTGTCAGCCCTTCAATAGCTTTTGTCTCAAACAAGATAGGATGCCTTTGACTCCTTCCACCTGTCACTGTAAGAGAAAAACTTTAGGATCTTAAAAAGGAGGCCGAGGTCATTCCAGTTCAGAAAGTCTTGATGTACATGCTGCAATTTGCATAGCCTTTCATTCACGTTCTCAGGCTGAAATCTCACTGTGCTCGTGGTGATCTATTGTAAAGCCATCTCTAACTTAAAACGACTCCCCGTACAAAGCTGCCTTTTGAGCGCAGCTTCCCTAATGAGTGATGGCATAAAAGGACGGAGGCATCACTTTATTTGAAACGCTTTGATATTTCAAAGCCCGTACATCAGTAATCCTCCTCTCTCAACAGCAACAACGGGGAGAAAAATGGCTCTCACAAAAAATAAGCGAGCAAAGTGCTCCGCATTGGGGCTCGGGATAATACCGGAGTTTGATCTGCAAAGTTTTCCCAGGTGCTCCAGAGATGAACCAGGTACAAAGGTGACGCGAGCTTCAAAGACAGGTGGCAGGAGCAGCAGTTAAAATGTTTCACCATCAGGCTTTTTTTAATGGGTGGCATCAAAATCCAGCGTCTACTTGTCTGTGTAGTGTTCTAGTGTTGACCACCCTGATGGACAACCAACTCTGACAATCCGAGAGACCGTCAAAAATTCAAGTCTTAAAAATTTTTAAGTTCAAACCATTGCTGCTAACTGTTTATTGTATTTATTAAATCTCAATGACAGGATACAAGAAAGGTTTTTTCAGTTTTTTCAAGAAATGAGCCCTCAAGTCTAGAGTTCAGTCAAGTCTAAGAAACGTTAACGATTTTCCTAGAGTCTTGAATTGTGGATTGTGGAGGTGCTCCATCATTTAAATGAAGACGTAGAAGTCTAGTTTCATATAGAGTGTGCTCTGCTGAGTTAATTGTTCTGGTCCATTTTGCAGGACCTACAAAACCAACTCCTTGTATGTTCATCAATCTACGCCAACATAAAGTATCCACATATACAGAAAGTCCTCCTGACCAGCGTGGTTCTGCATTATGAAAGGTTCTAGCAGGTTCTGATGTAACAACTGTTTCAGAGTAAATGTAACTCAGTAACCATGTTCTGCACAGGTGTAAGGAAAAGAAGGGTGCTGCTGATTAATGGTTTCAACTTGGCTGCTGAGTGTTTTCTTACTTTCTGATCTGTTTTTAAGACCAACTACTTGAATAATTTGGAACATCCATCCATTTTCTTCCCCTTATCCAGAGTCAGGTCGGGGTGGTACAAGGTTATTCACTGTATTCCAGGCGTCCTTTTCTTCAGCAGGATTTCCCAGTCCCTCCTCCTGTGGCATTCCCACACCAGATGAGATACATGATCCCTCCAGTGACTTCTGGGTCTATCTAGGGGCTGCTGGCAGGTGGTAGATCTCCATCAGTCAAAGATGACTTTGGATAGGGTTGGTCTAATTTCCCTTGCTGTGGCTGTTTGTCTTGTTTTTACTGAGGTATTGTTGAGTCTTTCCTCCTGCCTGGCAAAAGTCATCTAGGTTTGGCTGCTGACACAAACACTGTAGACGATCATCTTAGTCTTTGTTGTCTGTTCAGTTTTCATCCAACTGGTTTTAGTGAGGCTTTGTTACCGCCTTTCTGATACATTTGAGGGCGATGTTGTGAGGCAAGTGAATTGATCAACAGCCTCCAGTGATGACTGGGAGTGCCTTTACATCCCGCCCCATCACACTTGGGTTTTATTTTTTCAGACTGGTGCTCAGACCTGTACAAAGGTGACCCGAAAATAAGAACAACAAAGCTCAAGAGGCCCACTACAGCACAAATGCTGAAGAAGCAGGTTTTAGTGGAATGAAACCATGAAACATATCTCTGCTCTTCAAGAAAATTGCAGCTAGTTAACGTCTTCTTATCCACCAGGTCTTGGGCAACCCATCTAGGGTAAGGGTTTGGTTAATGTCCTCACTCAAATTTAGTTTGTTTTACCATGAAAACTCGTTTAGAACTTTACTTTTACTCATTTCACATGTGGCTAAATCGAAACCCTAAGCCTAGGTCAGATGAAGATTAGTTCCACAAACCTTTTTGCGGACCTGAAGTTTTTCCCACCACGAAAACAAAAGTCCAGTCCACATGCTCTGCTAGCCATCAACCTTCCCTGGCAGGATCCAGTTGAAGAATCCCAAATGACCCAACCCACTGTTTTACTGCACATTTTCATGCATTTACATTTTAGCCGCTTGGCTGATGTTTTTACAGCAGCGGCGTGGGCTTCCCATTCCCAGATCAGAGCCTTTAATGGCAGCAGCGTCAGGGTCACACTCTCAGCATCCTGACAATGGATTCAGGCTATGATTGATGAATACTGTATGTGCAGCAGAGCTATTCCCAACCCTGATGTGTGGGGATAAATTTCAACCTTTGTGTGAAGCGAGAGCAGAGGCCTGTGAGAATGGGGGGCCTGATTAATAATGTTTGTGAAGGACACTCTAAAGAAGGGCCACTCAGGTCCCCATGCATGCTAGCAGGGACATTTAACAGCTTGAATTATACATAAATTATGTACACCCACTGAGGTTTGGGTTTGGTCCCCCTCACAGTCAATGCATAAACAATCCTCTCTTTTTTTAGGAAAAGCCATATACTTCAAAAGAACAATTTATAGCCAAAATTCACCAAAAAGTTTTCATATTTTACTTTTCCACTTTGTCAAACTCAATTACAGTTCAGAGAAAAGACAAAGAAAACAGCAGTGAGTAAAACATGTGGAGGGCTGTGTTCATAATCATTTTTTCCTGCAACAAACTAAAACATTCAGGCTTAAATCTGGTGGTCTAAATTCCCAGAAACACCGAATATATATTGTTTTTGAAGGATTTGGCAAGCCTGGTCTCACAGTGTCCCATCACAGAGGGACATTTGGTTTGGATCCCTTTGCATCACATTTTAGCACTGAGAATCATTTAGTGTCTTATTTTTACTTATGAGTTTAACACTGCAAACAGGTTAAGGAGCAAGCTCAAGGCCCAGTCCTTGGCGAATTTGTTTACTGCTCTGTCCAGACTTTCAACTAAAATATGTGTGGCTAAGACTAACAAAATATTTGGGCACTGTTGTGGCAGAGAAGTTAAACTTGGTTTCACAAACAGCGGCTCTATGTAAAAGGTTTCGTCAATCTGCTTTTAAAGGAAGATTTGATTTAGAAATATTCCTCTTTGGTAATGTCAATCTTAAAAATGGGAGCAAATTGGAGAAAGTTGCAAACTGGAGCTGACATGTTTCTGGTGCATCTCTATTAAATGAAGGTCATGTCAAAGGCACAGCCCAGCACTCGTTTGTTCCCTCTGCTCATGATCTTTTAAACAATTTTTTTTACTCCACTCTACTCTGCATACACTCTGCAAACCAAGCTAAAACCAAAAAACCCAATGTGCATAAACCAAAAACCAAAATGTAAACATCAAATGAAAAGTAAAAAGAAAACAGTAATTAGTCTTATGCATTTGGGCACAAGCTGCGTCATTTTAGGACGCTTACTGTGCACAAAACACCAATCAAGTTTCTCTATGGTTACATACAGATATAACAATTACAATTAAATGAGTCAAGTCGAGTTCAGGACCTCCTGACCTGCTCCTGCAGCACAACAGCAGTCAACATTCAGTAAGCATCAAACACCAAAGAAGAGTGGGTGTTTTTCACTGAAAGAGTGAAACAGCAAAGACCTCTGGTTTCTCCGCTAGCTGTCGCGCAACAAAACAAACGCTCACCTTTACGACGCATTTGAAGGTTTCCGATGAACGTGTGCAGCTTTTTTTCTAAATGTCTTCATAGTGCAGATGTTAGTCTTGTTTCAGGAATGAGCTGCTGCTGAAGATCACTGGCTTCCTGCAGGTAAACACAAAAACTTCCCCACGATTCCACATGCAGCTTACATGGTGCAGCTTGAGTACTAAGATTATATAAAATGGAATAAGCTTTAAAAATAGTCACGCATACCTAGAGGGTACATTACTGATAAACAGTGCCAAACATTTGACAACATTCAGTGGATGAAAAACATTAAACAGTTGTAATGTGGCCTGATAGATGAAGTGCCAGCAGCTGTGACGGTGCTTTTGTCACATTTAAGAGCAACAGTGGTGAGCATAAACTGCCTTTAACAAGTAGGAAACTTGGGATACTTGGGAAATGGCCTGCACGCCAAGTACTACTGTCTAATTAGAGTTCACAGCAATGAGATTTAGCTAAGTTTTTGCTCTGAAATAATAATAACTTTCTCTATATTTGCTCTTTGAAATTGGTAGCAATTTTTAGCTGCCATTATAAAGTATTAGCTAAAGATTGCCACAAGCACAGCCTACAGCTCTAGCAGTACTGTGTGCATGCAGCATAAGAAGGGGAGAACTTCTGGCACCTTGCAGTATAAATAAATATATGCATGTTTCATTGTTAGCTAACTACTTTAAAATCACCTCATAAGCTCCTGGGATACACTGTTCAGAAATATTTTCAGAAGTTCATTGTACCATATTAACTGCTTGTGTGTACTGCATCATTTCAATACTTAATATTTAGAAAATACCTTGTGTAGGTCTCCTTTCTTATATCATGTAGATTCACCGGTATTTACTAGGTATAGCTTAGAGTAGACTTAGACTTCGAACTTTTTATTGTCAATTTGTTTGTTGATTTTCTTACAAATTTGCAAATGCACAGTAGCAAGGGCGTAGATTTGGCATGGACGGAAGGGACATGTCCCCACCAATAATTTGATCTCTTCGAGTTAAGAAAGACAAACCCGATAGAAAGAAATAACGATCTGTCAACGTCTCATTCACCCAGTGGTGCAGAAACAGTTAAATTATGTTCTCTACTTGAGTCCTACCTCATGTGACAAATATGGCCAATGTGATTGGCTGTGCCTTTCAGGGAGCTCTGTTTAATTTTAGCAGCGGCAAACCTGCGCTGCGAGGAGGAGAGGATGATGGCAGCAAAAAGGAAGAACCTGGATATAAGAAAGTATTTTTCAAAGAAACCTGTAAGTCACTCATAGTCAAGCTCACTCATAAAATGTGTCCATCATAATAACGTTACAGGCTATGCTAGGCTTTAGCCCACATCAGTCTAAAATTGTATGTAACCATGAATAACGTGTTCAGGAAACTAACTGCACAACAGGCAGCACTGTTAGTTATCTCAGTCTCCAGTAGTGTTTCTAATTTTGATTGAAACTGTCAGAGAAAACGGCAGCCTCGAGCAAGCCAGGATATTAGTTTACAGAGGCTGTTAAAATTATACGTCTAACGTTAACATTTCAACCCAATGGTACTGACATATTCATGGGGTTAATTTTTGAGACAATATATCATGAGGTAGCCATGATTTTGCAAATATTCCACCTTGTAGTGCAGTTCGCACAAATTGTTTTAAAAATGCACTCAGCCTACAAACATTACTGATGAGTGACTCATCAGTAATGTTTGTATAGTGTGCCTAAAATGTTGCATAATTTTGCTGCTGAGAGATCTTTTACTTTGTGGTAATCTTAGATGAGTAGTTTTATAGACAAAACCCACCAGGTCATTCAGTGTTCCCTTAGTGCTAATGTATATAACAGATGTTGGTGTACTATAACTGAAGTAATGTTGTTAAGTCCTTAAAGTCATATTCTTTTATTGTCATGACTGTATTTGAAGCTATTTTTATTTTTGTATGATACCTGATTTATATGGAATATGGCTGAAGTAAACTAAACTCTAAAATATTTAGTCAGTCATTTGTTTAATAGTAATTTAACATTATATAATTCACATATAAAACTATGAATTGTAATTTTAAATGGTTTAAAAGCATGTAGAGTAGCATAAGTAGGCAAGTATATTTCTCTCTTTTGTTTATCAAGAAGCAAAGACAAAAAGGGAAAAAAAGAAACAGGGCAGGGTTCGGTGGTTGAATCATCCGTCCCCACCAATGCCAAAACCAAATCTACGCCCTTGCACAGTAGGCTCAGAAGACATACACTGCATATGTTGGAAAATAACCCCCTACTCTACAAAATTCAAATCCATCTCACACAAAATAATAATACAAAATAAAGAATAAGTAGTTATCATTTAAAGTAAATAGCATCCCTGCTATAACTGGATAATTGTACTGGGACAATGGGAATATGTTGGGCAAAAGCTTTGTTGTGGAGGAAAAGATGAAAGCCTTCATACACTTTATGCACACTGTTGAGTCCCTGGTATCATTTTTGTTTTCAGAGGGGACATAATTTGCACAACAAAGTAAATTCTAATGGTAAAACACAATAAAAGCATTCTGTAAATTAGCAGTTGCATCCTAGCTGCTGCAGGTGGGTGAAAGAAAACCCCAAACACTCCCACAGCTGTGGTTTAAACCCCCAAATCTTCCACCTTGGAGAGCATCGGCACTGTCCAAACACTGAGATGATAAACCAAGGATTAGCTATCTGACTTCATCGCCGCCCGGGTTTCGTTTGAAAAAGGCTTTCGTTTCACACTTTTGTTTTCTCTGCTGTGTCGGTTAGAGCCAGGAGCCTCCTTTACGCTGAGACCACCTCGTCTAACCCCAACAGTGCATTCGTCTCACAGAGTCATGTTGCATACCAGTATAATCATATCTGAGGAAAAAAACACAAAGTCTCTTAGATCAGGAGTTTTGCTTTCTGGGCGGCTGAACTATCCAAGCATGTTGGAGTAACCCGAAAAAAGAAAGTCTATCAAGATTCTGTCTTCTGCTGCAGCTGTGATCAATCACATCTATTAATGACACTCTGGACTGTTTAACTTTTACAGTGGTCAAACTTGAATGGTACCTGTTCTAGTTAGTTGTATCTCAAAGACTTTAAGAAGGACCCAAAAAAGTGTCTTCTGGTTTCACACCCCTATCATCAGCACATCATTTGTCAGGGAAAGCTCACAAGCTATAGTGACAAAAATAACACATTCTCACTTCAAAGTCATGACATGCTGGCGCCTGGTAAGGATCCTCGTCTCATCATAGTTTAAGCCAAGGGGTGATTCTAAGCATCATTTTATGAAGCACAGGCATACCTCTTAGTCATTTTCCAACAAAACTCCACCCAGCTGGGTTAGCAGATGGATCAGGTGACTTTTAATCAATAAACCTTTAATTCAAGCCATATCTAGAACAGCTTTCTGTACTTTGTTTCTCAAGTTGTTTTGACTTTTCTGACAATGTTTGTTATGTCTGGTATTAAATTACATGGTTGGTTTTAGGTGCTTAAACCTGTTTGGTGAGGTGCAAACATCAAAAATAACTTCTGTAGGTGTACGCACTATAACAAATACTTGGACTTTTGGGTGAAAATATATCCTTTCACTATCCTGTCACAACATTTGTAATAAGAGTCTCCAACTTTTCTTCTTCTCCTTCTTTTGGCTTCTCCCTTTAGGAAAATCTTAGCATCTTAAACTCTACCATCGCCTGTCTTTCTCTAAGCCCTACATACTTGCAGGTCTCACTACCATCTTGTAGACTTTTTCTTTCCCTCTTGCTGCCATCCTTCTCATCACGAATCATCCCCACTTTTCCATGGTAAGCATATTGCATGTGCTTCAACAGCAGCGTTGTCAACATTTGCATTGTTGACCTTGGAGTCTTCATGGCTCAGAATGAGCCTTAGAGGGATGACCCATCTAAGCACCATCTCTCTAGGTTCTGCAGGTGTCTTTGATCCAACACAGCTGATTTTAATGGCTAAATTACCCCCTCAAAATGTCTTGAAGTGTTCCAGAGGCCTGGTAATGAACTAATCATTTGAAGTGTGTTGACCCAGGGTGAGATCTAAAACCTGCAGGAAACCGGCCTTTGAGGTCTGGAGTTGGACACCCCTGCTCTAGGTAAACCTCAGTAGCTATATCTCCTTATCAAACATAAATTGTTATGTTTCTGCCATTTCATATACAAAAACACACCCTGTACTTACTAATGAATCCAAGAGCAATGATTCCTGAATCCTCCGTCAGGTGACTGTACAGTATTAAACCACTGATTTCGGCAGAAACTATAAAATGAAGACTCCATCAGTCTAAACTACAGCAGCCGTTTGCCTGAAATTAGAGTGTATGTTGGATCAGTGGTGAAGGAGATTCTTTCCTCTTAGTTTCTGACAAACACTTCCACTTAAAAAGAGATTAACCCTGTCAGCCCTGATGTTAAGGATGAAAAGAGCTCCATTCAAAGCTTAATTGTGCTCTGCCATGTACCAAATCAATGGCAGAGATGGGATCAAAAGCTCTCCTTTAATGGGTGCTCACCTGTTTGCCAGACAACAGCTCCCAGATCAACAGCTTCCTCAGCTCTACAAAAATAAAGAGAAGACAGAAGCCTGGACCAGCATGTGAAACCCAGTGACTGTGTGTGCTGCTGTCAACACCCCAGGGCTTAGAAATGGGAACTGGACCAGAAAGGCAAACACACAGGGAGGGCAGGATGGAGGATAGAAGATGGAGGAAGAAGGGAGGGGGGAACCACCCAGAGATCATATGAGGGTTGATTTAAAAAAAAAAAAAAAAAGGCCTGTTCCAAATGCAACACGGTGGGGAGCATTCATGTTTGACAGTTGGATGATACCAAGTGGGGGTGGCTTCCTTTACTGAATGGAAGCTGTAATAATTTCTGTAGGATTCATGAGGAAAGAAACCTTTAGAGATAGATGACTGATGGGGTTTTGGGCAACTGCTCTGTTTCACCAGTACATCATTTGGGTAAATTCAACCTGTTTCCTCCAATTCAACTGGCTAGTTATCCCTAAGGTAGCATTCTGCTCCACCGCCCCCTTAAAAACCCCAAAGTCGAACAGAAGATGAACTTTTGTCTTTCTTCTCCACAGGAGGTTTCTCTCTATCGATCTGCCAACCAAGCAGAATAAAAACCTCAGACACAGTAAATCTTATTCTAATAAAAGTCAGATTAGAGGCCTTTAAAGTTCCCTTACCTGTAAACTAGAGTAGCATTGTGCTGGTTTTAAACGATGTGAAGACATGATGACAACAAAAAAGATGTTCTAAAATCTTTTGGATGATTACAGCTTTTAATATTGCATAAGTTTCTCTTTATATGCAAGCTTTAAGAAATATTATATACTCTTGCTATATGTAGGGATGGGTATCGTTTAGGTTTTATCCAATACCAGTACCAAACCGGTACTTTTGAAACGGTGCCGGTGCTTAAACGGTGCTCGAACCGGTGCTTAAGGAATGGAGAACACAAAATTGGTCCAAAAACCTCTCATGTTCAGCTGTTTTTTTGTAAAAAGATAACAATGTTAGCCTTTTCTGCAGCTATAGGGGATTTATGGTATCACTCTTGGCTGGAAGCAGTGCTTAAACAATTGAAAAACACAAACTTTGTCCAAAAACCTCTCATGTTTAGCTGTTTTCCACTTTTTCTTTGGTCATTTTAGCCTTTTTGGCCAGGGTGAAGGGAGTATCTGCCATCAAACAAGAAGTCAGCCACATGTAACTACGACGGTGTTTGCTAGTTCACCTTACATGCATTAATTTAATTTAGCCTACTCAACGTAAATTACACACGAACAACATTAAGCTACTCACGCAGAGAAGAACGGCTGCTGCTGCATCATCATCCGTCATCATTTCTGCTACACTGGCAGGGCTAGGGGCCAGGACTCTAATCTTCGGGTTTTTGGGGGATGTTGCTAACTCCGGGTCCGATAACAGGCAACCCACCCGCAGTAGATGCGCTCGGTGTGAGGTCTCGCAGCAAGCTATCAAATACGGCGCATTTCTCGGCTTTTAAAAAACGCTATGGGTCGCCAGGTGTTTCATCATATTCGAGGAGTTTCCTCCTTTGCACAGTATCACCTTAAAGCACTTGTTGCAGGCTGCTGAGTTTGCATCTTTTGCTGTGAAGTACAGCCAGACTTTGACCGCTTCACCTTGGGCATTTTTAATCTGTAGCTCTGCTCTAAAAGAACGTACGCACCCGGGCCCGCCTACTACACTTGCAAAGGTAAAATGATTGGCTTGAATCCAGTGTATGACATTTCAGGGAAAAAAGCACCGAAATGTGCGTTGCTTTTCGGTCTGGTTACTACCGTTTATGCCATAATGGTACCGGATACCGGTACCCATCCCTAGCTATATGTTCATATCATTCAAGTGAATTCCCAGCTCAAAACCTGACTCATTAAAGACAAGCTTTATGACATCTACCCAGTTGATTTGTATCCCTGTCACACTGCACCTGATGGCCTCCATCCAGCATCCCTCCAGCCTCCTTCCTGTTCCTCTGTGGTTGAGTGTGATGCTCATTGGCTTGATGTCGATGGCGAGCTCCACCGGCCTGCCAGCCCCCAGGTCTCTCTCTCTCAATCAGGGGACAGAGTAGGGGGACGAACCCCATGCTGGGCGAGGGAGAAACCTGCTGTGTGAGTCGTGGAGGTTACATTACAATGAAGAAGGGAAACTAGTCTCACTGTAAATCGTTTTCTTTTCTAATAAAAAAAGATATAAAAAAGGATAATTATAGATAACAGCAGGATGAATTAGGATGAATTAATGTCAGCGATGCAGCCCGTTGGATGAGTTGTTTAACTTTGTAAAAGCATCCTTCATAGAAAGATTATTGGTTTATTGCTAAATAAACCAAAATGCCTTTTAATTTTTGTGTGCAGAAAAGCTGTGCATTATACCCCTTCACTACTTCTTATGTTGATGAAAAAACATCAGTGGAAATCAAGATCAAAGCTTGTTTCTGGCACTGAAAAATATATTTTTGCTATCAAAGTCCAAATTTTATGGTATTATCTCAACATTTCTATTTTCTCATTCAAAACTCTGAGGGAAACAACTCAAAGTTAAGATAATAACCTAAATTTTTAGATTATGGATTAAATTTTTTTTTTTCAGTTATAGAAACAAGCTTTCATAGGGAGTTCAAAGACAAATCAGCATCATATAGCCACTTGTGTCTATATCTAGACCAGAAGTGATCCAAATAAGTGATCATATTTGGATCAGAGTGGAGTGCTAAGTTATCAGCTAATGACAAGCTAAAATCAAAAATGGTATATGTGCATCATGTAGTTAAGTTGGTAAAGCTAAACATGTAGCAAGAAATATTGTTTGTTGAATAATTACGTTAAAATTCTCCAAACGGGATAGACTGAGCATATCATTATATGGTGATGATGGTCCAGAGGTCCAGTTCAGGCAATCGAATTAGCTGAATCTCCAAAAGTTGATTCTGTTCATCTGGACGTAGCGTTTTGTGGGAGAAACGTTTCGTCACTCATCCAAGTGACTTCTTCAGTCTCAGCTGACTGCAGGTTTCCCCAACCTTATAAACAGCACATTTGCATAATGACTGAAACCAGACCACTGAAGGAACAATGGGCTGGGAGGTCAGTTCCTTAATCTACGAAACGCTTCTCCCACAAAACGCTACGTCCAGACGAACAGAATCAACTTTTGGAGATTTACTTACCTGGATGATTGAGCATGCATCAAGACGAATTAGCTGAAGTGACACCTAGAAGATAGCTAGCAGCTGCAGACATAAGTTTCCATCCTTGAAAGAGTTATTTCTGTTGTAAATGGACCCCAACATGGGGTCCATGGGGACTGACTTACCTTTGACAATTGACTGCGTTTTGGGCATCAAGTGGACATTAAGCCCCTTTTCCATTAGTACCTACTCGGATCGACTCGCCACAGATTGCCTCGATTCAACTCGGATCAACTGGTTCCATTGCAATCCTTTACTACCTAAGTTGTGTGGTTGTCATCATACCAACGCATCAAAGCGTCTTGTGAAGTAATTAATATGTGACGCAATTAATTTTTTACCTGCTCCTCAGTCTGTGGCTTTTCGTCAGACTTGGGGATCACTGCATTGTTTTTTGCAGACATTTCCCCCATTGCCAGGTTTCAAGAATGGCAGTTTTGATTTTCGTGAACAAGTTGATCTCATGATTCATTGAGTGACATTACTGACCAGCCAATTGGTTGCATGCAGTCTGATAACATCACAATTTAGTACCTTGTCGAATTGTTTGGAACCCCGGGTGAACAGATACTGAAAAATTACCTCCATCCAAGTAGGCACTAATGGAAAGGGGGCTTTTGAGGGATTGCAGATTTTGTAATTTTTCACCCCAGGAGTTTACCACAATAAACACTGAATCAAATTAATTTAAGAAACTCTTAGTAAAAAGTTTCAGCACAATTTTATAATTTTAAATTGTCACGTTAAAGGATGGGATTGGTTCACTTCGGTTTAATACATCATCTACTATGACTTTAATCGTCCTAAGTACTGAAACCACTGATTGTCACTAATACTAACAGTAAGGTTCCTGAACTGTCTACCTGTACTCTAAATTAAAAAGATCCCAGTAAGATCCAATAAGCACCAACCCAACAGCTTCTCAGTAGGCCTGGGTATCATCACTGATTTCTATGATCGATTTGATACCGATTCACAAGGTTCCAATTCGATTCAATTTTGACTCAGATAGTCAGAAATACTTTAATTATGACCATTTATCAGTACATCTGTATTTTTATATCTGTGTGTAAAAACAAAGCTGACACTTGTGAGACTTCATCAGAAGTGTAAGCATCATAGCAGATGTCTTTGTGTCAAAGTAACTGAGGATCAAACAGAAAAAAAATGAAGGAGATTTTCATGGCCTGGCTTTTTATAGCAGATAACCCGCTTGAAAATATTCTGCAGTAGATCAAAAACGGAAGAAAACCATGACTCAACATATGAACATTAACTGATGCTGCTGAAGTGAAGCAGAGCAAAGTTACAGAGGTTTTATCAGAGACCCTGATAAGCGTTTTGCAATTTGGCATAATTTTAAAAAGTTTCAATTTCTTTGGTATTGAAAAGCAGAAATTAGACTTTGTTGTCAGAGGTCATTTTGGAGAAAAAAGAAAAAAGAAACAGCGGCCGACAGCGCTGTACACAACAGTAGACTGGTACGTAATAAACAAGCCAATAATGCAGAAAAAAGAGATTTGAGATTGGAAACTGTTTTTGAAGTTCACTGAGAGAGACAGACAGCTGTGCAGGAAGTGTGATTTTTATCGTGGTGGAAACAAAACAGCAAGAGGGAATTAATGACGATGTTTATCAAACGTGAAACGTAGTTTTGATCTTCTTTTGCTGCTGGTTCAGTGAATTTTAGTCGGCGAGTGACGAAACCTGCAGCATCAGAATCTGTGAGCTGTCGGCTCTCAGCCCCAACGGTGTGTCCATGTACGTGGGTGAACAATCTGCGCTTTGTGTTTACTGCTCTCATTTGCTGTTTTAGCTGTTTGGCGGTTGTTGAAATAGTTTTGTGAGTTTTAACCTGAGATTCTGGCATTTCTGGAAAAATACATTTATATTTAAAAATCGATTCGAGATGTAATGAATCGATTTTGCTTTATTCAAGCTACAATTGATTTGAATCCGAAAATCTATTTTTTAAACCCACCCTACTTCTTAGTATAAATGATGAAATGATGTGTCAGGTAATTGGCGTAATGCTGCAGTAAGCTGGCGTAGTTAAGGCAAGACTGTGAAAAATTATGTCCAAAAACCTACAAACTTGACCTGAATATTCAGATTGCATCCTAATTAGGGGACCCAAAGAATTTTCAAGGCCTTATATCTTGATAAAACCACAATTGAAATAAAGGAATAGTGTAAACATCAACATAATTCCAAATTGTAATGAAAGTCATTAAATATATTGGGGTTTTTACATTATTGGAAGTTTTTGAGTGTCCCAACCTTTATGACCTATAACTATGTTGAACAAAGTTAAAGATATTTCGTTGATCACTTCCATGAACTTATGTCTATGTTTCCTTTCATTTTATGTTTCCTTTTAGTGTCCTTCTATTTCTTCACTTTCTCACATTGATCCCTGAGAATGAAAAAAATGCAGAAACAGCTCCAGACCGAAGCTGTTTGTTGACTTTAAAGGATTCAAGTTCAGATTTAAAGGGGGTATTTACTAGGGCTGAACGATATATCGCATTTGCGATAATATCGCGACATGATCAAGTGCAATTTTCTAACCGCAAAGGCTGCGATTATACTCTGTTTACGTGACAGGCGCGAGTAAAACATGTGATATGATCAAACGAGATTGTCTAACCACAGAGGCTGCACTCTGGTCACGTGACACGGGGAGCAAAGTTTTGAAACAGGCTACTGAGAGTGAACTAGCAAGCAAAGCTGTAGCCTACACAATGGCCTCAGGTTCAACAGAACCAGAGCCTGCGGGGATGCTAGTACCAAAGAGGAACTGCACATCAGCCGTGTGGGAATATTTTGGGTTTAAAAGAGATGATGTCGCACAGAGTCAGGTACTGTGTAAAACCTGTCTTGGTAGAGTTTCTACATCTCGGGGAAACACTACGAATTTGTACCAGCACCTTAAGACTCAGCACAAAACAGAGTATGATAGATATATGGCTAAAAAAATCTAGTAGTGTGCAGAATAAACCTAGTAACGTTACTCGGCAAGGATCACTGACCGAACTGTTTGAAGGTGTTACGCCATATGAACGCACTTCAAAACGGCACGTGGAAATCACCAAAGCAGTAACCCACTGCATCGCGAAAGACATGATGCCCGTCAATACGGTGACCAAGCCTGGGTTCAATAATTTGGTAACTACACTGGATAAGAGGTACAGAATGCCCTCCCGCACGTATTTCAGTCAGACTGCAATACCCGAGCTACATATGCAATGTAGGCGGAGGGTTGCAGCGGAGTTAAAGGCTGTTGAGTTTTTTGCGGCGACAACAGACATGTGGTCAAGCCGTACAGCAGAGCCCTATCAAAGTCTGACGGTGCATTACATTACCGAAGACCTCCACCTCGAAGCTCGCAGCCTACAAACGGCCTACTTCCTCGAAGACCACACAGGGGAAAACATTGCTGCTGGCCTGAGAGAGGGGCTTGCGTGTTGGGATCTCCCTGAAGACAACCTTGTCTGCATAACGACGGACAACACGTCAAATATGGTGAAAGCAGCACAGCTGAACGAATGGACCAGGCTCCAGTGTTTCGGACACAGATTACATCTTGCTATTGGTAAGTTACTGCCGTGAGAGAGAGAGAGAGAGAGAGAGAGCGTGCGTATGCATGTGCGAGCCTGTGTATCACTCTCTCCCACAAACACACCACACTATTATTTATCTTGTTCTTTACTGCTGTTAATTCTAGATATGTTATGTCAACCCCACCCTGATGTACCCACCTCTTCTTATGTATTTTCTTTTTTGTTTTTGTCTTATGGTCTTATGTTCTTGTATGACATGATGTATGTAACAATAGCTTTGGCAACACTGTTCCCATAGTCATGCTAATAAAGCAACTTTGAATTTGAGAGCGAGAGAAATGGTGAAACCTTGCATCATAACTGCAATTGTATGTCTAACACTAATTTTACTTTTTACTTTTTTTTTCCCTCCAGAAAATGCAATCAAAGATGGTAGAGTATCAAGAGCAATTGGGCTGTGCAAGAAGTTGGTGGGGCATTTCTCGCACAGTTGGAAGAAAAAGGCAGCACTCACTGAGGCACAGAAGGAGCTTAAGCTTCCTGAGCACTCTCTCATTACTGAGTGCCCTACAAGATGCGGGTCCAAAGAGAAAATGATTGCCAGAGTGCTGGAACAGATGAAAGCCATATCGCAGGTATTGACAGGTGACCGACATGCATGCTCCCTCATCCCAACCTGGCAGGATGCTGAAGTGTTGGAGTCCATTCATAAGGCACTGCATCCTCTCTCCGAATTTACTGATGCTCTTTCTGGAGAAGAGTATGTGAGCATCTCCTACCTCAAGCCAGTTCTCCATCTTCTGGCAACATCAGTCTTGGCTGAAAATGTTGAGGACACTGATCTGACTAGATCAATTAAAACCAAGGTCCTGGCATACCTCAACGACAAGTATAGTGACCTCAACACCCAGGAGCTTTTGGATGTTGCGTCGTTCATGGACCCTAGGTTCACAACGCAATACATCAGCGCAGACAACCTTCCTGCCATTAAGGCCCGACTGAAGACAGAAATGGTGGAATCGGCTAGATGTACACATAATCAGGTAAATCCTTGAAAATTATATTTCCACAAACACATAATATTTATATATAAGCTAACTGCAAAACTAATGTCTCTCTTCCCATCTGGCAGGAGAAGAGGTCTCGCACTGAAACTGCTCAAAATTCTCCAAGTGCACAGGCCTCTGGGGGAAAGGCTCTTGGTAGTCTTTTTAAAACCAGTGCGGCCTCTTCAGCTTTGCCTCTGCCACTTGAAGATGTCGTGGAGGCAGAGTTGAATAGTTACCTGTTGACCCCTGTCATTGACGGAGAGGATGATCCCTTAGCCTGGTGGAGGGTGCACAACATTCACTTTCCACAACTGTGCAAGATGGCCTGCAAATATCTGTGTGTGCCAGCCACAAGTGCCCCCTCAGAGCGTCTGTTCAGCACTGGAGGGAATATAGTGACCTGCACTCGCTCATCCTTAAAGCCAGCGAAAGTAGATATGCTGGTCTTCCTAGCAAAAAACCTGTGAGCTAGGATGATTATGGCTAGCTGAGCCATACTCATTGTGCACTTTAGTTTGTGCTGTGTTGCTGTTACTTACTGCAGATAATCAAGATGTTCAGCCAGTTTTAATTTAAAGGCGTGTTTGTGTGTGTGTTTATACAATTGCTATTATGTTTGCACTTTATGTGTAATGTTACTGACTGCAGAGATCAGTAAGATGTGTGTATTTTTTATTTATTAGTTTTATTTATTTAATATTATTTTTTAATTTAATGACTGTCTAGTAGTTCACAGATGTCGAAAAACTGAGTGTGGTAAAGCCACTGATTTTTTTATGTATATTTCTGCAATCTGCACATTGTACTGACTTTCATTTTAATGTTTACACCAGGGTTCCTTGTCAGCACTTTATGCTCAGATGTTTGTAAGCTAAAAATAAACTATTGTGTATGTTCAAATATACTGTTGTGATTGAAGAAGTTAAATAAAAATGTCAGTCATCAATTCATGCATCACCTCATGTCATCATAACAGAGGTCTGTCTTCCAGGAAAGAACAGTTTAAAATTAATGTAATATAGTATTGGCCATACTATATGATGTATTGCTTGTCTTTGTTT
The DNA here is from genome assembly GCF_057381915.1 of Diplotaxodon limnothrissa. Taxonomy (NCBI): domain Eukaryota; kingdom Metazoa; phylum Chordata; class Actinopteri; order Cichliformes; family Cichlidae; genus Diplotaxodon; species Diplotaxodon limnothrissa. The sequence continues at coordinate 21,732,322 of NC_140617.1, read as the reverse complement.
AATAATACAGAAGACAAAGACCTTAAAAAATAATCGCATATCGCATCGCAATATTGGGGCAAAAAATCGCAATTAGATTATTTTCCATAATCGTTCAGCCCTACACCACCAAAAACATCTCTCTTAAACCTTTTCTCAGGCGTAACGTCTTCAGAGCTGAATTGACTCATTACATCTCCCCTCAGTCGAGAAGACTGGTAGTGGCGGGGATGGGGGCGGAGCTTGCAGTTAGTGGCACTTCATTCATCTGGCTTGAGGCTTGCCTTTGTTTTGCTGGCAGGTGCTTCTAATCCCGCTGTCAGAATAGATGTTTGAACAAGCCCATGCTCAGAAGCCCCTGTTTCACGTAATGCAGCCACCCCCACCTCCCAAACATGTGATATGATCCATACCACATGGTATAGTCATGGCTGATTATCCTGTGAAAGAGGCTGAATGAGTATACGCCACGTCAGTCATCACTTCATGAGCTGTTTTCACGTTCACTGAATTTAAAGAAAGGAGACATGCAGGAAAGCTGTGGAGTCCAAATTCAGTTTAAGATGCTTAGAAATCAGCTGTCTGATGTTTTATTGCTTTCACAATTATATTCTTTAGATTTAAATCACTTTTGTTAAAACTGGCTCAATTTTGGAGCTTAAAGTTAAATAAATTATCCAGATTGTTTCTCTTGTCAAGTCAGGACAGTGTTTTTTCAGATTTTTAGAGGATTTACCATGAACGTGCCAACAGGATTCTAACTTTTGCCAAATCCTGAATTGTCCTCTGCTGTCACCGCAACATTGATGTTTTTGGCTTTGAATGAAATATTTTTAAATTTTTGGATAGGTTGGCATGAATGTCATTTGATACCTTCCTGTTTGGTGATCAGGCACTTTATTTATAGACCATCTTTCTGTGAAGTTCAAAGAGTGTCAGAGATGACTGACCAGGGAGTGGCTCAGAGGTCCTCGTGGAATCACCCTTAAAACATAGATCAGCTGAATTTTCTTATTTAGACACGTACCCACTCGTCCCGAGGACCTGCCTCATAGAGCAAGCTGCTAGCATGACTGTAGCTTCTATAGCAATGACATGTTGACGTTAAACCAAAAATGCAATTTTTTTCATTGCATTCTTACACCAGTGGCTGTCTCCAGTATTACGACTTCAGAGATTTTAGCCTACTAGCTTCCCTACTGCACACATATCTAACAATAAGTCTAGATTATCTAATGCTGAATGCAAAACTCCAGCTGCTAGATTAATGAACACTAATAATTATGTATAGATATAGATGGAGTTATATAAATAGATACACAGATTTATAGAGAAGGATAATATAGCTAGATATAGATGTATATAAATGTATATTTCACTTTCTTTATCATATATATTTCTTGGAGCGTGCTCTGAGAGGAAACATCTTTGAGATAAAGACTTTTTTGTCTGCGGGGCAGATGAAGTACCAAAGAAATAACTGGTAAAATGGGTTTCACATTTAGTGGCTTTGAATGAAAAAATGATCTCAGTCCTTTCAGTCTGTCTTGACCTTCCCTCAGGCGTCATATCTAGAAGCTTCTCCATCCAATAAGCATCACAGTCTCGGACTTTTCTATTGATGACCGGAAACTGTATTGTTCAGGTTTGAGATTAAGTGAAAAGGCCCACTTTCTTTAAATCTCTCTGATTTAATGTAATCTTGTTGTTCACAGTTATAATAACGCCATTGATTTTGCCCTCAGGGGTCAAACCCTGACCTCAAAGTGGGCCTCCTTTGTTTGGTCCATGAGATTGAGGACCACGGTAGAAGCTCACCTTTTAATCTCAGGGGTGAACTTTGGGCTTGTGGAGGTCAGGAGGACACGTGGAGGATACAAGCTCGCTGAAAATCCTTGGGAAGTTTTCTCTCAGCATTAACCTGGTTTCTGCCTGCCAATGATGGTCTATTTTTGGGGGGGAGAAGGGGCCGCTGCTTTATTTTGGATTCCTGGTGGCCCGGCTGCTCAGCCCGAGGTCTCCAATAACCCAATTTGAGTTGACTTTGCCCGTTCAGGGAGAGCCGTGGCCCGGGGCTACGCGCTGTTATAATTCAAGTAATACAATGAAGTGAAACATGACAGAAATCACCCACACATGCACGCATATATGCACACGAACACACACGATCACACTAATTCAGTTCATCTCTGAAAGGCTCTGCCAGGAGGATCAGGATCGATAGAAGAGAGGAACTTCCCCTCTCTCCACAGATATCACGCTTTATTGAATATTTGAATGTTTTAGGAGGACAGAGCTCTGTTCTTCGAGCATTGTATCAAATATCCTTTTATTTTTTCTTATGTTCACTAATTTCATTGTCTGAATAAAAGCCCCTTTCCTTGACGATTCAAAAGGTAAGGAGGTTATACAGGAACAAGAAAAGTCATCCTTTAAAAATAGCAGTGGCATTTTATTATAATCAGAGAGCTATTTAAATATGGAAAAACCTCAAATTCATTGGTATTATTGCATGATTGCCAACAATCAAAGGCTTGTCTGACCCTAAAAAGAGTAGAAATCTTTAGCAGCTATCAAAAATATTTGATTTTAGAGGATATGGGCAATTTTCTATGTATAGGTTGCAAAACAGTTATGATTATTGGTTATTTTAGTTACCAATTAATCTGTTTCAATAGCTGTTAAGTTATTGTTTCTTGTTCTTTCCAATATCTTTAAGAAAATGAAAAATGTTTATTACAATTCCAATTAGAGAGATTGATTAAAACCCTAATTCTTTTAATCAGTGTAGTTGGTTTTTACTGTTTTTCTCCTTTAACTGAAGCAAAATCGTCTTTAACTGAGTTTAATACAGTTTATAAACCTGACGAGTCATTTACACTAAAAGGAATCAGAGGATATTGATGGAAGAAGAAAAGCTTTCGTGTATTTGGTTGTAATATTATTGTCTAACAGCCCACTGTTTGCGGAGTCTGATCCTGGTTATTCAGGCATATATTTGGAGATAAGAGAAAGCAAAGTGACCTATATTTGATGAATGTAAAGACAGCGCTGAGGTTTGCAATACAGCAAAGCATAAACAAAACAAAATGGTAAATAGCTGCAGTGATTTATTGAAACGTGCAAACATATATGAACACAGAGTATGTCAGGCAGTTTGTACAATATAATGAGCTTGATAGTCAAAATTTCTTAAGACCACCTTTATTCTTCAACACAGCCTAAAGAGTCTTTCTGTAATGACTGTTAAAATGTGTGTTTTTCTATCGAGGTATGCTTTAGTACATAGAACAGTCTGTTTGGGATCGTTGTTGTGCTGAACAATGAATCAGATCCTTCCCACATGGTTTTTCATGGAGGATCAAAGTCTGTTGGTACTTTTCTGTGTTCATAAGTCATCAATTTTCACAAGATCTTCCACACGACTAGTACTGAGTAGTACTGATGTTTCAGTGCCTGAAATAACAGTTCCTTCAGATCAGTTCATTGATAATTAAGCAAATCATTCGCTAACATAGCATCATTACGTATAAATAACAAAGTAATCATAATTATCTGTTGTTAGGTGTTTCTGAAGCTTAATCTCAGCATGTTTAAATAAAATATTTGACACATATGGTTTATGTCACTGTCATTAAATTAAATGTTTTCAGGGGAACGCTTTGCGGCTTACCACAAATGCATGATAATAAACTACAGTCATCATTATTTTAGTAGAAAACAAAGCACAAGCTGGGTTCTGTTTCCTTTAAAACATATTAGCCGTTGCAAATTATTTTCAGGCCAGGCTGAAACAATAACTCAGGCTGGGAATCTGACCCCATGCAGGACCACCCTGTTCATGGAAACTACCAGATTGCTTGACCAACAGCAACAGTGTGGCTGAAAGATGAAACTGCAGTTCATCCGGTGGCCACTGGAGGTTGGCTCCAAAACTTGTGATGAAAATGGAACCAAGCGAAGGGCCTGGAGTCAACATACAGAAATCATTTCCAACTTTTACTTATTGTAGATAGATCTTGTTGACCAAAAGTATTCTTTCAGTCATCGTGGTTATTTTTATAACTATAAGACTGATTTATCCCAATTTTCTGGGTTTCAAACTCTTTTGATGCTTAGCTACTAATGGAGAGAGAAGAAAAAAACTGGATGTTCTCACATTTCTAAACTCCTTGTTCGGATGAAAGCTGTGAGATGACTGAAAGCTGACGTCGGTCTCTAGCTCAAAGTTTCCTGACAATCAGGTACACTGACGAAGCTGCTACTTCCGGAGCGATATGTGCGGTTTAACCCACTCTCGCTGTTTGGTGTTTAACAATCGATTTCCATGCATGTCCCAGTCAATATTCATTAATATCTTGATTAATTGCCCAGCGGCCCCAGGAACCAGGTTCAGAGTGTGTTTGTGGACGAGCCGGCCGGGGCTGCAGTGTGCTGGGAACTTAATGGTGCATTGAAGGGCTGAGATGTGCTTGCTCAGAGCAAGAAGCCATTGTTTGACTTGGCACGGCTCACGGCACCCCGGGGTCCATGCCATGAAAGACTTTCTGTTCGATGCCCAAGTGCGTATTGTTGGAAAAGTTGTCCCCCCAAAAAAATTTGCATAGAAGAATCCAAAATGCATAATGTTCTGCAAATGACAGCTGCTTAGCTGAAACAAAGGAAGCAAAATGGCTTTTGGTTGCACTGCACTTGTTATGCTAATGAACCCCCCCACCACCACCACCACCGCCTGCCTTTATGGGCCACACCATACAAATCATGGATCCTTTTTTCTTTTTTTTTTTAAATTTTGCATTGTTCTGCTTCACTTTCTTTATCAGGATGTGAAAGTAGGCCCGTGCTGCAGCCTATTTGATTCATCACTGCTCATAAAAAAGCTATTTTAGTCGTTTAAACTCCTATTTGTGACGTCTTGTTGTGAATTAATGCTGGTGTGCAGCAGCTAGACAGAAGGCAAAAGGTTTATTTTGAAAGAAACACACGTAATGACCCCAAAATTGTTATTGAAGTATGTTAAAAATCAAGCAAAGACTTATAAAAACAGACACCTTCTCATTATCTTTGATGTGCTCTCAGATGTAAACCTGACTTCCTGAGAAAAGGTCGTAGCTCCTCTCTCTCTGGTATTTAGTATGCTAATGTATTCTCGCTTCTAATTCACCACCGAGGCTGAGAAACAACAAAAAGTGAGCAGTGAAAAGGAGGATCGGGTTTCAGCACAGCCTAATGACCAGTAGATTAATCACGGGACACGTGGAGCAGAGATGGTGATGGCGTCAACGCCGCTGTCAGGGCGAAAAGCTTCACCTGGCCAAAAAGTCAATGTGGCGGGGGGTAAGAGGAAGCTTTGGTTTCCAAACATTTTTCTTAACTTTATGAAAAAAAGTTGATGGGCAAGATTAAAAGTCATCAAACGCCAGAATCTCCATTTCTTTCTTTTTTTGTTTAGAGCCATCAGGATGTTGATGTTGAGGATCACTTATTTATCACAGAGCACTTTTTCTGCAAAAATGTGACGGCTTGTATATCACAGTCAGATGGCATTAGTTGTGCATTTGGTGCATCAGCAGTTGCAAGCAGTAAACAGGTTAAGCCTATCAGGATTCAACCTACATACAGTGTCATCAATATCAAGCTACATGTTTTTGGTGTATTGGAGAATTGCACGTTTACATATGTTGCAAACACCTCTGTAAAGGCTCTGCATAGGCAAATACCTATGCAAATTGACCAATGGGCTTCCATTTTTAAATGTGCAGCTTCACAGTAGAAAAAAACCCATTTACAGCCTGATAAAAACAAAGCGTCGCTCCTGCAGCTAAATTATCCCCCAACTGTAACAGCTATTTAGATCTTAAATGATCCAGAAATCACACTGGACAGAAATTCTGGCATCAAACAACCAACTGTGTTTTTAATTTGTTTTCTTTCTGTGACAGTTTATTACAGCTACAGTTTCTCTTGTTAAATTATGTAACTGCTGTTGAGTTTTATGATTCTACGGGTTTTGCACAAACGTGAACATTTTTTAAGAGACAGGAAACATCTATTTTCTCAGAATTTGTTTTGTTCTGGGGTTTTCTTGTTAGGACATTATGTGTGCCTGTTTTATGTCTCGCACACAACACAAGCATGGATGAAATGGTATCCAAATCGGTTATTTTTCACTTGTGTTATGGCCCTAGCAGGACCTCCTTTGTAACTGACCTTGTGTGGGTGTGTCCTGCCAGCTCTCCTGTCTTAGGCGCCACCTTTTTTGTACAGCTGACTCCCATCAGCATTTAAGAATACTTAAGGCCAGAAAAAGAAGAGCTCTAGTGCCAGAGAGCCTTGTTGGGTTGCAGCTTGTGAGCTGAGTGTGTATGGTGGTTGATTGCTCCTGCTCTGTGGAGAGGAGTATGTTTCAGTGATGAACCCTTTGTGACTTATTTTTCAGTTTATTGACCAACACCTGAGTTTTGTTGTTTTCTTTCCTTAAAAGGTGATAGTGTATTGTCAGTCTCTTTTAGTTTAGTTATTAATAGAAACATTAATAAAACCCATTAATTCAACCATTTTGCCTCCCTGTCTCCTTTTTTCAACCTGGGCACCTTTTATTACTTTTCCCTCATCCCCTGGACCTATTTGGGGTTAACATAACAACTTGATTTAAAATGGAAAGTCAATTCTGCCGCAAGTTTTGTGAAAATCACAGATTTTTCTTACTTACTGAAACAGACAAAATAGACCATTCGACTGCTTTGTATGTTTTGAGCCATCTAAATGGCTTTTTTCAGTTATTAAGATTACATTACTTATGATCCTCCTCTATCATAGTTGGCTTAGTTGATCATATAGTTGGTTCAGTAGGGTGTTATTTTTATATAGTGGTAGCTATATAAGGTGTCAGGTATATAATTAGCATAAATGGTGTACAAAAATTAGCCAGCTAACGCAGCACTCAAGTGCAGATCCTGTAATGATAACTTGTTGTTGTTTGAAAAAACTAAAGTGTTGTAATCTTTATAGGGGCTCTGTTTGCGCTCCTTGAAGTCTAATTTTTTTTTTTCAGTAGATACCATAGAAACAATTGCTGTAATGCTGATACCATTATGTCACCCACTTGGTTGTGAAGTCCTCTTTAAAGTCTTGCGATTAGCATTTTAGCTGCCACCGTGATTTCCGTTGAGCCAGAAGCGATCATGTTTTTACAACAGCGTAAGGAGGTTTTGCAGACATGATCACTAACCATGTGATGTTAACTTGTTGGCCATTTTGACTATATAGATTCAAATGAATAAGGCCCCACTCACACCGACATAAAGACCATTTTTGCCCTTGAAACCTTCCTGAACTAGGGAAAAACGTGTATTCCCCAAGTGGTGCAACAACCTCCTTGTGATTGCATATTGTTATGGTCGTAGTTTGAGTCAAACTCACTGCCTTGTCTAGCATGTTTTGGTGCAGCAACTTCTTTGCAACTGATTTCACTCAGCCAGAGCTAGCAACCTCCAGGAACTACTGCCAGCCATTTGAAAAATATCAATCATCTGTAGTAACTAGTAGTTGTATTACATCCAATATGGGAGACATCTCTGATACAAATACACAAAGCATGAGGAAACCTCATAATAGTGCTAAGTTAACAGGTAACATTAGCCAGTGTGTTTAGCAAGCTGCATCTATGGACCATATTGGTGCATCACATAAACATAGATACCTGCCCAGTAAGTTGTGTTATTTCACCGATAATTGCATTAAAGGTGCTCCAAATACAACAGACTGGAAACGATCACTTTATGCTGATGATGTGATTCTGTTTATTAGAAAATTAGACAAATCAGATGAAACACGAACAAAAGCCTAGCAAACAGCTAGTCGCTGTAACTGCCTGTCAGTCAAAGAGGCCATGCCACTGCAAACTTTAAGCCTTAATACTGTTTAATTAGGTGAGTTTTATAAATAAATCGCCACCTGCACAGTTGTTATAAAGCAGTAGATTAAGCTACAGAGGCCAAAATGTTTTTGTTTTGTTTTTGGGGGGTTTCTAATCAGACTGTGAACAATGTTTATTTCTGCTGTAAAGTCAGACTTTTTAATATCGAAGTCTGTTGGAAGTCTGGTATCGAAGTCTCAATATCACCTTTTTAAATGTTAAGTGTAACAGAATACAGTTACTCATATTTTGTTTTTTAAATACGTAACGCCAGTACATGTATTGCATTACTCCCCAACACTGGTGACAGGGGACAAAAAAACACTTTAAGTTGTAAGTTTTTTGGGTTTTTGGTTTTTTGGTTTGTTTGTTTTTTCAAAAACAGTCAGTTTGATTCTTGGGGTTTTCTGTGTATTTTTGTAGCTTTCCTACCTTACTCTATGAGGTGGTGTTATAAAAATGTAATTATATTTAATCTGCATTAGTAAAAACATACTAAGAGTGGACTTGTTTTTCTCTTATTATTATTATTAATACTGTGTAGGTTGTGAAAACAGTCCTCTGATGGCTTTTGCAAATTCAAAGATGAAAATAACCCTCTTGACATAACAGCAATATCGTCAAATTTATAACTGAACGCCTGGATGCTTGGACATTAAAAGACATAGCCATGGGATCTGCTGTGCCATCATGGAGTGTTTCGGGAGACTGAACCACAGCAGCTCTAAAAAAAAAATAGGTTTAGTGTAATACTAAATGTTTGGACTTCCCATTCAGATTAAAACGAAAGACCTGCCAAAAATAAAAATATTTCAACATGTTCCTAATTAGAAGCAGCTTTTAGCTTCTGCAGAAGTGACTTTATGTCAGACTCTGGCATGTTTAGAGCAGAAAGCGTTCCAAAGTGGCTGGTAAAGGCTCCAGACTTGCATTTAGCTGCATTGAAGTGCTGGCTGGTGGTGATTTCCCACCTCGCCATAAATTGTGCCTGGGCTTGGAAGACGTTTGAGAGTTGGTAGCGGTTTAATTCCCTGACTTCAGATCTTGAAGAAGGTTTGCGTGAAAGCACGGATGGCTCAGTTTCTGCCACGTCCACAGTATGTCTTTATGCCACTTGGTTCTGTTGCTCAGCGCTGAAAGAGATGGGCAGCGCTCGCCTCTCGCTCTTTGAGAATTAAGCTGCCATAGCACGCCCATTGGCTCATTGTCCGCCGAGCAGGGGGCCAGGCGCTTGGTATTCCCGGCACAGAGCGGCTCTAAACTTTGGCCTTCGTTGTGTGCATTAGGAACCCGGCCCACTGCCATTCCAATTCTCCCCCTCGCCTTTCCAACTCAATCTCGCACCGTGCCCTCCCCACCCGCTCCCTCCATTTGCCTTTTTACTGGCGATCCCCCCGGAGGACATCTTGTTCTTGTTATTCTGAGATATGGGAATGTTCCAGCATCCTGAAACATCTCAACTACTGTACATGTGACCCCAGAGCTGCTGCTGCTTATCCTGATGCAAGGCTGCAAGCTCAGAGTCACCACGGGGGGAAAAGACATTTGTATTGTAGTCATCAAAGACGGCAGAGAGGCGTCTCACCTGTTTTCTCATGAAACGCTCCCTTTCATATTAGCGGTGCAGCTGGTTTCTGTCCCTGCTCTCAGGCTTGATTAGAAGGCTGCAGAGGAGAGGCCCGCTCCTGCAATGTGATTGGGAGAGTCACCTCTGATGGTGATTTATTTCCACAGCTTGACATCTTGTCCAAAGTGTTTGCACTTGAGGTTTAGGAAGCTCTCAGCCTCTTGTTGGGTTCTCTTTTGTCTTGATCAGAGTCAGCTCTGTGGTGTTTCTAACTGTTTCCAATCTTTTATATCCTACAGGTTTTGTAAAGACAAATGTCTCTCTTAACTTCTTATCAAACATATAATATCAAGAGATGAGGTATGGATTTGTCAATGATTGGGGGCGGGTGGGCTTTTTTAATATAGCAGCTACTTTACCTTACAATATAAAGTCTCTTGGGGTGACTGTTGTAGTGGATTGGTGGTAAATATAGTCAATAAAAAATAAATTTAACTGAATAGATGCATCCCAACACCACATGCATCTCTACGTGTGTAATAAGGCATCCATATGTAACCCTGATTGAATTTATAGCACTCAGAAATACGGGTTTCCTTGAATGCATCGTAGTTTTCCCATATGGTAGCTTTCTCCTCTGGTAATTTCATTTCCGGGCTTGCCCTGAATGCATCACCTGCAGCTCCAGTGGGTGTGAAGGTGTGGTGCAGAGGAAAGAACACAGCAAGGAAAAAACTCCATGCTGGCGTGAAACACGTTTTCTTTTGTTTTTTCCAGTTAACAGAAAAAGAGAGCTCCATGAACATTTGTAGGAGAGCTGCTGTTAGCGATGAACCACAAACAAGTACATAACTCAAAGGAGTCAGAGTCCTCGAACTTTTTGAACTATCCATCTTTAAGTCTGACGTCATTAGCCATGTCTGGGCCCAAACTCGCTGCAGGTCCCTAAGTCACACGATCACTGCAGCATCACTGAGAGTTAAAAACTGTCTAAATCCTTTGATCTGTAATAAAATGATTAGCGTTGCTGTGTGCAACAGTGACATTTGTAGGGTTACTGAAGTTGGACTAGCTGGTATATAATGATGTGCTACGTGATCGCTAGCGACACAGCTATGTTAGCATAATATAAACAGTGAAGCTGGAGGATGAACGCTAATTTTATTCCACTCAATAAAAGTTATCATGAGGGTCCCCAAAGGTTCGGGACAAATGCAATTGCATGGCAGGATGCTCTAAACGGACCGAACTTCAGTCGGGAGAACAACTGAGATAATCCACAATATAAGGTTAGTCATTAATATACTGCTGCATGGGCTGGGCTGTAGTTACATCGTAAGGTTTTAAAAACTGAGCTTTAAAATGATTTGTGGTACTAAAACCCGAGAGAGGCCGACAGTGATCACTGACTGTTTTTAGGGGCTTTTTGAGATTACATAGAACAAGATACAAAGCATTAAAACATGCAGACTGTTTTTTGAGAGACAATTCTGTCTGTGCTGTGTGAGGAACTGCCTCATCGTGGTCCAGGATGCCATTGCTGTTGTGGATGTTTTCTGCGTGTCAGGACATCGACATGTGGATGTTTGCCATACTGGTAGGGTGGAAGACGAAAAACAAAAGGGATTCCACCTGAGAGCCACCTTATTATTTTCTTTGCTACTTTTCTCCACCTGAGACTAATTTCGTTCTTTGTTCTTGGACCAAGATAAACTGACATCATAAGGAAACTGGAGGTTGACAACCAGTAAATAGTGAAGTGGTACCACATTTCCTTGTTTTTCCTTTTCTTTGGGGGTGTTGAAAAATTGTATTGTATCCATTTTTGTTGTTTCAATTATTTTTGTGGTATATTTGCAGATTTAAGATGTGTCTTTGTTCCAACAAAGCTAATTTAAATGGTTAAGTTACTTCATCAACATGTCTTGAGGTTCTCCAGAGGCCTGGCAAAGCACTAATCATTTGATTCAGGTGTGTTGACCCAGGGTGATATCTAAAACCTGCAGGACACCGCCCCTCGAGGCCTGGAGTTCGTGACCCCTGCTTTAAGGTATTCCAAATTCAACAAAAACGCAAATGGAACTGAACAAGATATTTGCATAAAGCTAATTTTCTGTTTCACAAATCTGTGGTCCTGTGTGTTGTTCTTACAGAGCCTGCTACTGCCAATCTCCTTCCCAAATCTAGTAGAGCGTGAATCTGAGCAAACCTGTGATAATTCTGTACTGGAAGGCCCTAGGTGTAAGATTTTTGATGCAAGCCCTAGATTTCATATATTGTACACATACTATTGTCTTCTGAACTTTAGAAAACGTGTTTTGGCTGAAATACAACACATTTTTGTGTCACATGGTTGGTGTTGGTAAATACATCATTCCCTGGTATGAGTGAATGGAGGGGCAAAACTGCACATTTACCTGCAATTGGAATAATATTAGAGTCACACTAGGGACATCATTGGTTGAAGACTCAGCCGCAAACAAAATCATCGAAAAAATGTCCAGTGAACAAATCTTGTTGCGTTTGTAATTGTGGCTTTAAAGACGGGGACCACTCACAATCAGATACCATCGTCAGCACAACTGTGGTGCATCAAAAAATTAAATCAATAAATATAAAGTCAGTCTAATATTAGTTTGATATTGAATGAGGTCCAGTTGGCACTTACATTTAACAGATGATAAACTGGCAAAAACTACAAATCAGCTGCTATCTACAAACTGCAAAATTCAAAATCACAACTAGTTCAATTAAGAGACCAGCCAGAAATTCACAGACCAGAAATAGAAATTCTGAAATTTCTCCACAAGTAGTGACGTAGCAGGTTTTGCTTTTATATAGGAATATAACCAGAAAACAACCATTTTGCAACCACCTGATGCAAAGAGACACTCAAGTTGTGCTCATTAGCACAGGCTCAGATTGATTGCAACATGTTGGCAATTGATCTGCATTAATAAATAAGTCTGTGAAGGTTCTCAGTCATCAAGGTCATCGTAGTCAAAGGAGCTTGCAAAGAAAAGCGTCTGGACTTCTTTAAGTTGCTTGAAGACGTTTCAACTTCACACCCGATCAGATTTGCACACTGTTAGACCTCTGCCTCACCACAACATACTTCAAATACAACGGAGGCTTTTACAGACAAAAACATGGCTGTGCCATGGGCTCCCCCGTGTCACCTATTGTAGCCAACCTTTACATGGAGGAAGTGGAAAGGAAGGCTCTTGGCTCTTTCAAAGGAAGAGTACCCAGCCACTGGTACAGATATGTGGACGACACCTGGGTCAAAATCAAGACACAAGAAGTGGAATCCTTCACTGCACAACTGTCCATCTGCATCTTAAGGATAAAGGACACTCTTTCGAGGATGCCAATGTTCACATTTTGGACAGAGAGGACAGATGGTTTGAAAGAGGAGTGAAAGAAGCCATCTATGTCCACTGTGAGCGACCATCTTTGAACAGAGGCGGGGGTTTACGACACCAACTCTCTGCCATCTATAATCCAGTTTTGAGATGCCTTCCCAGATGCCTTAACGCCCACTCACATCCTGGGCCATCTGACCTCAGGAATTCACATGATAAGGTGGGGCCAGGTTTCACAATGAGCTCACCTGAAACTCTGGCTGATTGGGACCCACACCCAGTTTCACACCTTGGCTCAGGCGATTAGAGGATCATCAGGGGGTCCTTTTGTCCCTCTGTGGGGGGATACTCCCACTAGATATCTGGGACTCTCCACCATTTGACCTTAGAATTAATAAATAAGATTATTTGCGATTATTTCGAAACCTGCGCAAATTTATCTGATATTGCAGACAGTCTGAGTTATATCACAATTGGCTGGATTTTATATCCAGAATTTATTGGGTTCTTACATCGGTTCTGCTCCACTGTGACACCAAGTTTTAGAACATTTGGTAGTTTCTGTATAATTTAACTGACTGCTTTGGTTGGCGTTTTTCTCATGATGGCAGAAAATTCCAGGTAAATCAGTTGTACTATGTTTAAATATTACTCAGTTGTACTTTTACAGTTTCCGTGTAAGTTGTAAGAAAAAGTCACGCTCAAGCCAGGCCTCCTGACATGACTTCATTTGATGTTTAGTGATTGATAGTTAGCTAGCTGCTAAAACAACACCGTAGGCATAAGAAAGTTGGTGGTGTTCAGATGTTGGGATTCCTCTGAAGACGTGACAAAGCTCCTCTGTGCTAATCGGTAATCTGGGCTCGTCTCTGGCTGATGGGCTGACATGCTCAGGTCTCCACACGCCGATCACTTTTCTGTGAAAAAAATAAATCATACCTGAATGAAAACAGGAGGGAGTCTCCACATGTGGTGGCACAAACTGGGGTTATTTAAAGAACTAAAGACAGTAAAAGAGTCTTCCATTTTTTCCACTTTTCCAGCCTGAACCTCGTCTGAGCCTGAGTTCGTCTTTGTATGTCACATTTAATGTGGTAAAAAGGCAACAGGTGGCAGGAGAGGAAAAAAGTTCATATTGATTGCTTTCACGGAGTGTTTTTAAAGCTTTGGAGGCAATCATTGAGGACGTCTGCACAAGCAATCACACCTCTTCTGTGCAGAGTTTCATCCAGATAACACAGCTCTACCTACGGAAATGTTGATCGATTCAGTTTCATCTGTCTGCTGCTTTATTACCCTGCAGTCCTCTCCAGCTGTCATAACAGGAGGAAAACTGCTCTGGTAATATTAAAACAAACCTGCTGCAGCTTAAAAATGGACCTTTTGACAGGAGCCCGCAACTGCAAAGGCTCACAACAGTCCAACGAAAACTTCAGGCCTGCCAGCACCTCCATGAAAAGGCCAATCAATCTCCTGTACCCGAAAACCGGACCATCGCTTTGAGAGTTTTACTCGCACCAAGACGGATAAATGAGTTGCTGAATAAAAAGCAAAAGAATTCGCCCGAGTTCAGATCTCAAACAGCTGAGAGAAGCTGACGGATCACGTGTGAGGATGAACCCTCTCGTTCATTCAGTCGTTCATTCAGTCTTTCATTCATTCGTTCACCCGGGGGACTCGGTGCTCTGACGGACGGCCTTTGAGTGATGGACGGAGCCTGAGGCGGAGACACTGCCTCAGTGTTCAGGCCCCACGGGGGGTCAGCGGGGGCCTCCAGAGCCCCGCAACAAATCTCCCAATTGTGTTCCCCAACGCTCACCAGAAACATGCCACATGATCCTTATCAGGCTGCCTTTAAAGTAAATATACACCCCGACCATATATTACCATAAATTATGGCTGCGTGTTCGGCTGTGATGGTGATTGGAGCCAAACAGGGTGTGTGTGTGTGTGTGTGTGTGTGTGTGTGTGTGTGTGTGTGTGTGTGTGTGTGTGTGTGTGTGTGTGTGTGTGTGTGTGTGTGTGAAGCTGCGAGTTAAAGCTCCGTCCTCGCTGCCAATATTTGTTCAAGCTGCCTCCAGTGAGATCTGGAGATTTGTATGAACACAAGCTGCGAGTGATGTCACTCATTGAGCGACGTTTCACATTCAGAAAGGAGTAAGCTCTCTTAATAGCTGCCTTCTTGAATGGTTGCCACCTCTCTTGGAGAATACGGCGACTCTGTGTATGTGTCTTTATTTTCACACATGTTCACACGTGCTATTATCAGGTCAGCCAGTAATCAAAAATACCCCCGAAACAAAGAGAGGTTAAATTAGTTTGCTTGCAAGTTGGCTCGGATGCTTTTTTGGCAATGATTCTTTATGCAAATACGTCGACGGAGCCCTGCATCGTGCGGTTTTTGCTTTGTCACTCTGATTATGTAAGTTAGATCCTGCTCTGAACTTTGTTTTGTGGGTTTCATGAAGCCATAAACGTGTCATGTCATCATCAGGATGTGAAACTGACAGCTGTACTGAGGGAAGCTATTTTGGCACTGCTCACTATGAAAATCGCCAGCACTCTATGATGAAATAATTATCTCTTTAGCTAATTTTCTTAAAGTTAATTTCCTTTACCCAGCAGGTAAGCCACAAACAGCCAAAAACTGTGCAGTATCACCACAAAATTCTGTCTGCAACCTGCAATCCTGCGGAAAAAATAAAAACAGGTTGTAAAATTTTGTGTAATATAGGCAGCTTTGAAGATTAGCACTGAATTTATTTCCTGTTAAGGACACTAAAGAAAAGTGTTACAATTACCAGCTGTTTCACTTTACCCTGTAAGGCTTTTTCATACGCACATAAATCTTAAGTAGAACAGTAACAATTTGGCTGTTTAAAATCTGTAACACTGAAAACAAGAACACGGTAATAAGTTAAAGTTCGATCACTATCCTTTTTGTTTGTTCTTCTAAAATCATGTATGTTAAACCTGACATTTATAACAGAGTTAAACATTTAGTTTCTCATTTATACATATTAATGTGGTTTATGTCATTTACAGTCTGCATCATGCAGCACAAAACTTTTCCCACAACCCTAGAACACAACTTATCATAGAAAAAAGTTACACAGAAGTTGTAAACACAACAATTTCTTCTTCTTCACAAACAGCATATTGGCATAAAGAAAATGTTACACATATCCTCTAAATAACATTTCCTCAGTAATTACAAACCATATATTTATAAAGAAATTGTAAGAAATACATGACTCATCCAAAAAATCTGGGGGAAAACTAGATGGTGTCGATTTGTGGAAAAATGGCTGCAGATTGTGTAAATCTTGTCACAGTCCAGTGTGCAAATGCAGTAGAAATATCAATATTAACATTTTATCTCCTTTGGAGATAAAAACTGAACAAGCATTAAACACCTACCGTTTAAAAACTGATATCACAGGAAAAGCTAACGTGCTACATCGTAATTTGGACGATATGTGCATGTCATGCTTGAAGTAAACAACAATTTCAGGATTTAGAACCAAAACCAGCTTCCCATCATCTCCTCATGTAAACTTATATTATTTTCTTGTGTGACACAGCTAAATCCAGTTTTACCATTTTATTAACCAGGTAGCCACAGTGGACATTTTTTATAGAATAAGAATAGAATAGAATAATCCTTTAATTGTCATACAAGGGGAAATTTGGGTGTAATGTGAAAATGTCAGAAAAAAGACAATTGGTTCATTATGTTGTGCAACAGATTGCACTAACTCCCAGATGTAGGAACCAGGAAAACCTAAAGTTTATTTTGCAGATTGTGTTTGTTATATGCAAAACATATAATTCAAATCTTAGCTTAATTGCACACCAGTCACAGGCCACACCCCTAATAATGAAAATGCAGTTCAAAAAGGTAAATTATAAATAAATTCAACCCCAGTTCAGTTTTTTTTTCAGTGAAATCAAGACCAGAATCTGATAAAAGTCTAATTAAGGACATTTAAGTCTCAGTTAATTCTCTTAAATCGTCGTTGGGAGTGTTTTCTGTCCAATCAGAGCTGCAGCCTCACTGATCTTTCCAGTATGTGCTAATAACCAGCTCCTGGTAAGTATTCGGTCTTGTTGATTCAAACCTCCAAACCTCTGCAGCTGTTATTTCATTGTAAGGACATAATCTCTGAGTTTTGGGTAAACTCGACCACGAGCGGCGCAGCCAGTCCGCTTCATGTATTTTGCACATCTAAACATCACGACTCTTGTGATTCCTGGAAAAACATCTGTGCTCATTAATCTTTCAGCTCTTGTTCTTACTGCCCAGAGCTCCGAGGTGAGCTCACACATCCACCGCGCGGCCTCACGGCTATTCAGAAAAATAATCTTCCAAGTGTGCGGCCGTGAGGAAAATAATTCTGCACCAAAATCCCCGTTAAGACGATAATGGCGTTTTGTACTCCCGCACAAATTCATCTAAGCCTCTTAATTACATGAGTTGTACATTCTTTTGGCGAGCGCCTTCTTAACTGATGAAGTCACTCATACCAGGAGATTAGCCGGCTGGGAGGCCTCGACCTCCAGCAGGATGGGCTGCTGCTGACCCATGATGTGAGGTAGGTGAAGTGGGCCCAAATCCACATCAGGTGTTGGGCAGAAAAACAAAGAGGAGCTCGGCAAAATGAGCAAAGCAATGATTAAAAATGCAGAAAGTACATGGTGTGCACGGAGCAGCGGCAGAGTTATGTTTCCCCGGTTTGACAGGCTGACAGGAGGAGGACTGACGAGAAACAAGCGGGACTCAGAGCGGCGAGGGAAGCCAGCAGGTGGGCCAAAGACTCACCTTGAACTCCAGAGTCTTTGGCTTCAGGGGGTCAGTGAGGGCGTGAGCTCAAGTATCTCAGTGTTTTTGCACATTCAGTTACCTCTGGTAGCTCTACCTCTTTTCCTTCTGTCTGCGGCTAAAACTCAGACTGGAATTGAAACAAAGGCACTCTAATCACTTAAATATGAGTGAGCTGGTCTCACTTGGTGAGTGTGGGTGATCTGGACAAATTTACTTCAGGCTGCAAATGCTATCCATGAACATTACTGCCACTGTTTGGCCTAAAATGACTGTGACACTGATTTAATCTGATTTTTAAAAGTTTTCTTACCTTTGAAGTTCATCATTTTGGAGGTTTTGTTTCAGTAGCAGCTCCTGACTCAAACATGAACCAGTTCGAAGAAAAATGAACTCACCATGTGGTGTTATTTTACATTATTTGCCTGCTTCTGTCCACTTTGTTATGGACAGAGTAAACTTAAACAGCAGCATTGTTTCCTATATTTTAAACTCCTTTTGTGTCTCTCAAAAATTAGACGAGGAGTAACCTACTCTACCTCAGTGGACCAGCTGCCATTGGTGTATACTTATCTTAGTGTGTATTTGTGGGTGGACTAATTGTCTGTTTCAGCCAGGACACTCTTGCAAAAGAGACTGCTATTCTCAGGAGTCATGTTCTCCATGTTGAATTAACATTTCCTGAGTCAAAGGTCAAAGCCAAAACAGCGATCTGTGTCTCTAGAAAGCATGTAGCCCGCTACAGCAGCTACGTGATGCAGTACTTTACAGGAACTCCTATCTTCACTTTGGTATAAACTTTGTTCATTAACGCAGTCGAAACATGATGAAAAACAGTGACATCTGTGCTAACAAATACAACATTGAGTCAGAAACAGCAAGAAATGAAAGAATGTGGGGTAGGTTGCAAAGCGTTTTGCAGAAGGAGCAGCAGCTGGAAATTAAAGCCCAGCTAGTGCTTCTGCAGGAAATCTACATCAACTTCCGACGTAACCAGAAACCCATCTTAACCCGACAAAGTAATCTGGCAGGAAATGTAACTACACGTCAGGTCAACGCAGCAGCAATGACTCTGGTTGGCATGGAAGGTGTAGAACGTAACGGTGCAGGGTTAAGAGGGGTTACCGGTAACCCAACATAGATATCATCTATACATGTGGACACTAACGGATGAAAACTCAGTGGTTCCTGAAGTCTGCCTGAAGTTCACCACCTAGGGTTCATAGTTGGTGTATTATAAATTCTGACACAACAAAAGGCAGGTGTGCAAACATCCACACAGATCTTTGCACTCATCATGTGATCATAAAGGTTATGTCATGTATAATCAAAAGTTAACACTACACTTGTTGTTTACTTACTTTTCCTCAAAACAGAACTAAAATAATGGTATTAAACGTGAAACAAATCCCAGTCCTGAGATTTAAACCAGCTTCTTAACTGACAGCATCTGTTGGCTCTGAACATACCTACTACTCAACCACATCTGCTTGTGATGGTGCTGACATTCATGAGGTTCATTCTAAGTATTTTTTCCTAATTATTGTTACTCATCCCTGCAACATTTACCATCCACTCCTTATCCTCCATCTGCCCTGGCCATTAATCTGCACAACTCCCACATTAATAATATCTGTTATTGCGATTAAGAGTAACATGCAATCGGTTAATCATAGCCTCATGTACCCAGATAGGTTGTCCTCATACAGTCTGTTTTGTGAATGATAAAGCTAGGCTTAGCTTTGGATCTTAATTTCAAGCCTTTAAAGTGTCTTTTTTAGTGGATCCATCCTGGTTGATACAATCACCAAACAAGCAAACGACCCTTTGGGATTGCGTCACAACGGCCGTCTGGTCGGAAAAAAAACT
Organism: Diplotaxodon limnothrissa; assembly: GCF_057381915.1. NCBI lineage: Eukaryota > Metazoa > Chordata > Actinopteri > Cichliformes > Cichlidae > Diplotaxodon > Diplotaxodon limnothrissa. The sequence goes on along the minus strand of NC_140617.1, from coordinate 21,712,802 downwards.
CTTGCAAATCAAGCAGCCTGCTGTGGCTGAAAGTAGCTTTAAACTTTCAGTTCAAGTCCAACCTGCACTCAGTTTGGTGTTTGACATCATTTTATTGACCCTGGGGTTTAATTCTTGTATTTAATCACTTTATTGATGTCTAATAACAATTGTCTTGGCATATTTAGTATTGTCTGCTTCCCACGCTTACTTAGAACCCCGTCCTGCCCACAGCTTGTATGAGGTTATATATATTTACCCATAGTTACATACAAAAGCACAAAGACAGGCTTGCATGCATCTACAAACCAACTAAAATGTCAAACAATGTCTAAAATTTCACCTTTAAACCAAATTTATTCCACCAAAAATGAACTGTTTGGATGTCTTTTGGAGCTCTGATCAAAAAAACTTCTCTGTGGATGAATTTGTGGTTCAAATTAAGTTTAATGTCTGCCTGAAACCACACTCTTTCCTCTCAATTTTCAGGCAAATTTAGACGTAAAGGGACATTGGAAAGTCATGGCCTTTAAGAGGGATGTCTGTTTTCAGACCCACCAGATTTAGGCCAGAAAAAACAGTCTGTGGACATCTGGTGCTTGGCAAGAATAATCAGTGTCATATTCTACACTTTATTAATGAGCTTTTGATTGGACGGGCTCTTTGGCATACGATGGAGACAATTATTAACATTTCTGAAGGATTTGCAGCTAGAAGATGAGCCTCGAATCAAAAAGGACACTTTTCAGATACGGTAACTTGCTTTGAAGAGCCATCTATCCCACACGGTGATATGACCCTTTAAAGCTTACCCAAAAAGTGCAGTTTTCTTCAGTGAAGTATCAGAAAACACATCAAACATCCAGGATGCTTCTGCTCCTCACATTTATTCATACTCATGATACTGATCCTCACAGTTGGCTTTGAATTGTGACACTTGGAGTGGATTTAGAGCTGATATTTCTTCAATTCTATTCACGAAGGTGTGGTGGAAAAATAAGTTTAAAAGGACCAAATTTGAAAATATTGGACAGCATTCAGAGCACATAGGCTAAGATTTTGCACTGATTTATTAAGTTACCTTTGAGGATGGTTAGAAAAAAGGAATAGATGGTTAACTGAAGAAATAAAGCTCAAAAGCTGCCAAAAGCACCAGCACATATCCGCCTCTTCGGTCTGGCTGCTGATCAGCGCTGATCACGATCTCGTGATGTTCTCCCATCAGGTGCTGGACAGAAAAATTCCTTCAGTCACTCGGGGGGTTGGCGAACAGCGGCCGGCGAGGGCGACAACAACAGCTCAGTGTGCCGCGACCCCCACCTCCGCCTTGCCTCCCCTCCCTGCACCGCCAATTCATCAGGCCGGGCACGACACAAGAATTGCAGCCCCCTTAATGTGGAGGCAATCAGGGACTCAATCAGAGCCGCGGAGCACAGTGGGAACCGCACTCCTAGCACATGTGCACAGGAGTACCCCGAGGGCCCCAAAGCTGCAGAACTAATGAGAGAGAATATATGTGCCCCACAAGTATGCACCCTAGAGAGCGCGAGCGGCAGCACAGGGACCCAGCACCCTTAGAGAGAAGGAGGAGGAACAAGGAACAAGAAAAAGTAAATCAAGGCAAAAGCCGCTGTCGTAACGCCTTTGACCCTTTAACTCAGAGACCCTTTAACTGGACACTACGTTTACAAAAATATCAGTCGAGGGCACCGAGGGAGAGCTCGGGAGAGACGCGAGGCCTGATTTAGATAATGGATGTAACTTTTCTTTCTTTCTTTTTTCTAGTTAAATTACTGTCAATTATTCAAACGAAACATTTGGAGTGAGAACAATGCCTAATTGGGAGTTACCAAGAAAAGCAAACTGTCCCCCATCGTGCCTTTTGCAACTTGCTCTGTCCTACTTTCTCCGGTGCTGGGTGCAACAATGAAAATGCCAAAAAAGAAAAAGAGAGAGGGGCAGTGTGTGTGTGTGTGTGTGTGTGTGTGTGTGTGTGTGTGTGTGTGTGTGTGTGTGTGTGTGTGTGTGTTTTAACCCTGAAAACAAACAGGTATGAATCCTGGAAGCTTGCATTTGCAGGAAGCTGCTCGGCTTAAATAAAGCCCCGGCGTGTTTTCTTAACTGAACCATCCGCCTGATTCTTGATGCTCTAATGCTTTTGGTATGCCTCTCCCTGACCTAGAAACAGGGATAAGCATCAGGCTTAATCAGGCAACAAAAATGGCAGCTTGCTCACTGTACACTTATGAATGAGGCTCTCATTACTGGAGGTGGGGGCTGGAAACCCTTCGTGACCATTAGATTAGAGCCATCTCATGAATAGTCATAAGGCCGGCACGTCATTCTGGTGAACCTGCTCTCTGTGGTATGAATATTCTAATGAGGCCCGGCCCGTTTTCTCTCCACAGCCTGCTTCTTCTTCTTTTTCTGTAGCCCATGAATATACATGATGGGAGGGAGGATGCTTGCACCGTGCGGGTTAGTCGGACGCAGTGATCCAGCAGCAGCTCCGGCTTAACCAACCATCTGGAGCATTTAGGGAGCATAATGTTACCGCACCCCAGCAAGCCACCGGCATAAAATAAAGTACAACATGAATTACATCAATGAGAAGCAGCGTGCTTAAACTCCCGTGAAAGGACGCCGTCGCTCAATTTCTCCTCAATGGAAGCTGAATCAGCTGATCAAAGCGGCCCTTTCCCAGGCATTAGCTCCATCACATCGGCTTCCTCAGAGTATGGGGCCCAAAGAGTGTCTGAATGTTCCCAATCAAAAAATGTGGCGTTTAGTGATGCAGCACTTTCAGTTTTGATTAATCAGAAGTTTTGGAAACTTCAGTGCATATTTTGAGGTGGCTGTTTGACTCTAACAAGGTGAGGCAGCTGTGCTGCTGCCACCAAAGGAATAGCACAATGATATAATCAGAGTTTTAGTGACACTCCCACCATCATTCATGGTCTCATTTCCTCTTGATTAGTTTACTGTAACGATCTTTTTAACAACTATCAATCAGAAAACAGTAAATCGACTTCAGGTGTTGCAAAAGGCAACGGCCAGACCAAGAAAATTGAGCATATTTCTCCTGCCTTAATAGCGCTGCACTTGCCTTTAAGATTTTACTTATTATCTTTAAAGCCTTTCACTGCTGTTCCCGTAGCGACTGGAGCGAGAATCCTGAGGGCAGAAACCTGTTAGCTGTTCCTGCCTCACACATAAAGGCAAAAAGGCATCAGTTTGTGGAATGACCTTCCCAGCTCAACTCATTTATTTCTTCTTTTAAATCAACACTAAAGATTGGTTGACCTTCATTGTTAGCACTCAAGGTCAAAGTTGACCTTGAAATAAAATGTAAGAAATCATATGAAGTAATAGATCATTGGAAAGGGCATGGAGAGAGCTGTACAACACACTTGTAATTTTCGTAATGTGACTTATATAACTTTACAATGATGCCAAAAATTTCAATATTTTACAACTTATAAAAGCCAAAGATTTCAGCAAATTCTGCTCCAGTCAAATGCGTAATTATAATAAAATACACCACTTTATTATGTAATGCATCAAGGTCATAGGTCAAAGGTCAGGGTCACATGAATAAGGAAAAACCTTCAGATTCACTGGATCATCTCCAAATTTTAAAGCAATGTATTAGGCATTGGGGACATAAGCACTTTCTTTGTTTGAGCTCTTTCAAACATTATTTTTTCAATATACATTGTATGACTTTACAATGACACAAATGAAACACTTTTGTAACGTTGCTTTTGATAACTGTTATACAAATAAACTTTATCTTCATTATTGTTATTACAAATTTGACAGAATTTAACTACACCCCCTACCACTCCAGACAAACAGAAAATCACTGTTTTTGGGTTGTTGTTGTTTTAAACAAATAGCTGTTCAATTAATTCATGCTCATGTTTGTGCCCGTTTTAGCTGACTGTAAAATCAAGGGCACTCCATCCGTCCATCCACTTTCAGACACTTATCCAGGTCCTTATCATAGAGTCAGCAGTTTAAGCAGAGATGTCCAGACCTCCCTCTCTCCACGACTTCCTCCAACTTTTATTGGTGGGGGCACATCAAGCTAGCCAAGAGCCAAAGCTTCTGTTGTCTTCTGGGCCTTCTCCCAGTAGGGCATGCTCAAAACACCTCATCTAGGAGGCATCCTGGTCATATTCTGAGCCATACTGATTTAAAAATTTCAATTTCATTTAATATTCAACTGGCTGTTTGCAATGTGATCACTCTACTCTGAATTCCTCTTAAATGACCAACCTCTTCATCCTTTGAGAATGATCCCAGTCACCTTTATTAGGAAACACATTTTCACTGATTGTTTCCTCTGAAGGGTGTCTGTGCTCAGCCTTTGCATTTACTGCACTTTCATTGGTTCATGTCCTGCAATAAGTCGTTTATCTGCTTTATTCTCCTACAAAGAAACTACTGACTGAGACCATAAACTCATCAGGAGTTGATCAGTAGAGTGCCAGTGCAGTGCCACTGCAGGGGGGGGGGCGCGGTATGAATTAAAAAAAATTAAAAAAGAACGCTTGGACACTGCTAGCATAATGAACAGGTTAATAAGGTTTAACAATTACACCATAAAGATGGTTTGTTTTTCTGTTATTTAAAAGAGGTTTATTTAATTGCAACCTTTAATTTATTGCAGTTAACTTTTATTTGTTTAATTGTCTACAAAAGGTTTGAGGTGTGGAATAAACTGCAAAGGAACTTGAAAACAAAATATGGGTGTGTGTGGTTGGAGGATATGTTTGTGCCGGGGGGGGGGGGGTAAGCTGTACTGTAAATGGGGGTTTAATTGATTAACCATGAGTTCCCACTAAAATCTCAACTGCTTCACTGGAAAAATGCCTTCAGGAAGTAAAGACACTTTCTTCACGCCTCATTAACATTTCAATGCAGCTGTCAGAGCAAAATAAACCTTGAAATGCCATTATCGCGGTTACATAACCTTTTCTGTCAAGGACTGTATGTGCTAAGCTTATAGTCCAGCTTGGAAAGAGTGTCAGTGATGGAAATGGAAGGAGTCCTGGGAAAACAAATCAGGTGGAAAAGAAACATGTCAAAGATCGCCTGTTTGCTCCTCAAACCAAATCTTCTTCTGAGACACAAAAATAAAAAACACTAAGAAAGCAGAACCTGTGTATATCTTAAGGACAGATACTGCTCTTATGCTGTAGGTAGTTTTTTAGGGATGAAACTTCTTTGTCCTCGACTAGTCCACCTTCCTCAAATTTTTTAACTACACACTGCACACCATGCTGAGATATGCCAAGTTTTCAGCTAATAGCTCATTGAGAATCATCTTGTTGGTACAAAAATACTATTTTATTAGTCTTTGTGAGTTTTGCTGACTTGAAAAAAATAACTGCACAAGGTGATAACATCTTTTGTCCAGTAAGTCAACCATTTTCCTGAAGCCTTCATTATTTACCGTGTTTATCTCTCTTTGACCAACTGGAACGCGACTGACGACGTCTGAGTTCATATTGGATGATTCACGTTAGCAACCATTGCATTGTTCTCACTGACTTTGGTTGTCCTGCAGTTATGATGACCACAGCTCATGGTGGCATAGCTCATCAGGTATTCGTGAGGGTGGGACCAGTAAATCAAAAGATTTACTTTTCGCATTCAGCTCTGTCTTCATCCCAACCTGGACCAGTTCAGCGTCCACATGTTGGAAAACACTGCACCAGTCCATCTGTCAACCTCCAGCTCCACTCTCATCTCGTTCATAAACAAAACTCCTTGATTCCTGAACTCCTCAACGTAGGGCAGCAACTCCACAATTTTCCATCTAAAATCCAAGGTGTCTGACTTAGAGGAGCTGATATTGTTTTGCACTTAGCTGCATAGTTATACACACACACGTATATATATATATATATATATATATATATATATATATATATATATATATATATATATATATATATATAAATAACCTTTCTGATGCATATATAAGACCTAAAATTACCCAAATTATCGATTGTCCTTCACAGGAGGACAAGCCCAGGGGATGAGCCGCTTCTGTGATAGGTGAGGTGTTTTGTGAGCAGACCCCAGGACACACTGAAGAGATCATGTCACTCAGCTTGGGAATGCCTGGAAGTGTTTGAGGATGATCTGAAAGTGGTTGGCTAGATGGAACTAAATATATTTTTAAAACTGAAAAAAATTGCTCTTTCCCATATGTTACATGTAGGTCAAAATTTGTGGACAGGGTAGACCTACAAAGCTGAAAATGTTCAGAAAAAAAACACCATAAGTATTTAAATTTTTTATAATCCTTTGTTTGAAATCAATCATTTGAATTTATATATTTTCAGTCTTATGTGGAGAAGGTAAATAACACATGCCCACAGCAGGAATGATAAAACTGAATATGTTTAAGACTTTGTGGCTTTGGTGCCAGTTTAGGTTTAAAACGACTTTGTTTACCCATCTGTTTGTGATAATTGCCGTTACACCTTGTTAGGGGTCAGCAGGAGTCCTGTGTGCCCTCTTGACTAATCAGGGAGGAGCTGCTGTGGTTGTTGTGATTGTGGTTTCTTTTACCACATGCAGCCTATGAGTCACGAAAGCATCCATGAGTGTTCAGGGTCTCAGAGACCTGAGACGCTGTGGCTGAAGTGGAATGCCTGAGGCGTGAGTCAGAAACCAGCCACCGGCCACGAGTCACAGTCCACAGAGCACACTCAGACGTGTGAAGTCGCACCTGAATCCTTCCCAAAGAGGATGCAACACTCGGGTGAACCTTTAAATGACCCGATTAGCATGCCGGCTGAGGATTTTAGGCCAAACAAAAGCCAGTTGTGCTTTTAATTTGGTTTCTTTTCATGTTGATTTATACTTCTTGTTTTATGTTTTCATTTCCTTTCTTAAATTCAGTTGTTATTTGTGGGCTTCATAGTCCTCGCTACATCTAAATTAAACCCTGAAAACATTCCTTTTCTCCAAATTTGATTAAGTTTCTTTCTGTTGTGTTTTTCCATCGTGTTTTGCTCGTTTGTTAGGGCATTAGGGGGGCCTGTGTTTTGTCTGAGGCATCATTTTATTAAATGTGCTGTCATTTTTCACTCAGTGCAGTTTATGGAAAGCCAATTATGCCACAAGTCACAGATAAATGCTGTAAAAGGTATAGGAAATTGAGTAAAAATCACAATAGTTGTATTGAAAATTAAATTAAGATATAAGCTAAACTGTTTTGAATGTCGTTTGCAATTTAAATGTTTTTCGTCAGCTTTTATCAATCCCAAAGATATGGCTGGTAGAGGCCCTTATTTGCATGTTTCTAGCAGATATATCCTTCCTTGCAGTGAGAGTCTCACTTTGTTTATTTCGGTGGTTGCCATCACGAGTTCTCATTTCACCTGGAGCTCCATGTCATAAAACGATCACTCGGTTTAAAAGCACTCAAAAAGCTATTTCACCTGTAGAGGTATCAGCATGTGAAAGTGTTACTGCCCCTCATTTCTGATGAGTCTTAGCTCCATCAATCATTGTACCATCCCCTCGAGGACTGCTTATATCAGCGGTGAGTTGTTGGCTCCAACCTCCACTTTAATTTTACAGCGTGTTAAAGAAACCACAGACAGCTGATAAGCTGAGGAAGCTGCTGAAGCCCCGGGTGAAAGAAAACCTGAAGATGTATGGTGCATATTTTTGATAAGTGCAGTGGAACATTCCAGTCATTCTCCACCATAAACTCCTGAGAGCGAGCAGCAGCGACGCCCTTCACAGTGAGACCCTCATCTTCTCTTCCCCTGCAGCTCTCTCTATCACAGCGTCTCATTCAGACCTGCTGTCTTATCATTTCTCCCTCCCACTCACTGAAGGTCACCATAAAGGGCCTCGATGGAGAAAGTTTCCGCTTGTCTGAAATGTTGAGAGGCACTTTAATGTGTTTGTGTTTCTGTTTAGTGGCTCAGCGAGCTGTTTTTCACCCACATTACAACAAACCAGCAGTGGAAAAACAACCCAAATATTTGGTCTAAATTTAGCAACACTGCAATGGAAAAATACTAATTTACAAGGTAACGTCCTGCAATTAGATGGTGAGCTTATTTTAAGAGTGCATCATCCTCTGAGTGTCTTTAAAGTCTTCACGAGTTTATCTAACTAACCAGCAGATGCCAAACTGTTTTGGTATGGACCAATCAGTTGGACCGCCAGCACCCAACCAGCTATCAAATCACCCAACTGTTAATTCAAAGATTGAGCCACCCAACAAAACAACCAATCACTGACCCAACTTTATATAGTAAGGTGACAGTAAGGCACCCTACAGCAGGGGTAGGCAACCTTTCTGAAGGCGAGTGCCATTTAAAATTTCCTCAGAGGTCAGTGTGCGATATGATTGCATTAGCAATAAATTTAATAATGCTCTATATTAACAGTTACACAATATATAGAACCACTTTATAGATTTATATTTGTTTGCAGATGTTGGCAGATGTTGGCAGATGTTGGCAGCTATCAGCGAATAGTTATCAGCTATTTTGAAACAAAAAAAGACACTTTTTATCCATAACAGCAAATGAACTGTACAACAGAAAATACAAATGCTATTTATGGTCTCCTCACAAGAATGATAAGAAAAATAAACTAATCCAATATGGCATGTTTGTTAATACAGAGACACACATGTTAATATGATCTCTGGTCTCCCACTCAGAGACTCAGGTCTCCGAGTGTCCAGCATTCAGATGGCTACCTGAGGACACTCATGTGAGAGAAAATCTGCTCACACAGATATGTAGAGCCAAATACTGTCAATAAGGCCTCTGCAATGTTCTGAAGACAGTTAAATTTGTCAGGTAGTGATGTCCAGCTGGTGAAAATGCAGCTCCATAAACACGCACAGCTGTGGATTCCAGCTGCTTCGATGTTGCATTAACTGGCATTAACTCAGCCAGTTAATGCGAGACAAAAATCCACCTGCTCATTAAAGCTTTCTGGTTTGATCAGAAAATAAAACATTGGTCCATAAACCTGAAAGTCCCAAAAATGCATTGTGTCTCGAGTCTATGGATGCATCCGTGTATCTCCGTGGTGCTGATGCTGCGCTGAGCGGAAAGCTCCTGAAGCTTTTGAAGTGTCGGAATGTGGAAAGCTAACAACGTCCCTCTCACCAGCAGGCTAAGTTATTTTTAGCCAATTACAAGTTGAATCTGGTAGTTGGGGTTGTTAGCTAAGATACAGTCATTAAGAAGCAGCACAACTAATGTGTCTATGCGAGCTGATTTGCGATGTGCACCGCTGGCACGGCCATTTATTTTTTAATGCACCTTCTCAGATTAATTCACTGCGTGTCGTTCCCAGGGCTGGACTGGGACAAAAAAACAGCCCGGGCATTGTGACTATAGAGACCGGCCCACCAGGTATTAAAGCCATAAAGCCTTTGAATGAAAACAAATGCTGTTGTGACAGTGATGTACAGTCTTGTTGGTATATGTATGATTTCTATACATTTTACATCAGATAAAAACTTTGGTTGTAAGCTTCAGATAATTATTTAATAACAGCCAGACATTTTAAATGAGAAGAACAAAGAAAAGTATTTCTTTGTGCCCCCTTTTCCCTGTTAATGCCCTACCTGGCCCCCCTGGCAAAACTTTGCTAGACCCGCCCCTGCACAGTTACCAGCTGTCAGCTACGTAGAAAAAGGATCCTGGTGTTATTTGTCTCTCAGAAACAGTTCATAACTTCCCTTCAACTCATTCATTTCACCTAAAAGGTAAACCTGTTTCTCCATCACCTGTTCAGCTCTGATGATTCAGTAAGGACATCTCCTGATTTCATCTTCATATTTCCCTCTCAACAAATAACCAAACTGACATCATGACCAGCAGCTTTACAGCTGTGGCTCCAGCAAACATCAGCTGATACTAGAAATTAATATTAAATAAATTCTAACAACAGCTGATCAAGCTTAAACGTGCTGCTGTTGTTTAGCGCGACATCCGGCGGTTTCCTCTTTCTGGCGCAAAGTGAGCGATAAACAAACAAGAGAGACGATCAGCTGATCATTGATCAGTTTCATGATTAAATTAGCAACAGGAGAGGGAAGGGGGAGAATGAGAGAAGAAGAGGCAGCTGTGCAGCAAAGACAAAGAATAACTCCAGCTTTGTGTCTTTTTTCATTCTAGCTGAAGTCCGGGACAAACTGCGTCCCCTCTCAGCTCAACACGAAACGCGTAATATTCTCTGAATGCGGGAGGATTCCGTCTTTTTACGGGACGGTTGGCAACTCTACTAACTAACCTTATGAATTAAATAAAGTTCAACATCAGTAATATCATAGCACCCACCCAGCTGTATAGAAACTCCGTCATGCTAGCTAGCATGCAGTACGAGTTGTTGTAACTGACTGTAAAAAGTCAGCACACCGAAAATAAACTCCACCTAAACTTGGTTTATATCTGACCCAGATAGACTGCAGGTCATAACTTCTTACCTGAAGTTCAGTTCACCTGACACTCAGACCAGCGGCCGCCTCGGGTCTCTCCTCGTCCTGCCTCCGATCTCCTTCATCCACCTGCTGGCCTCCACCACTTGTTAATTTTACTGAATCTGTGGAAGCTCCGCGATGCCACCACCAAACAATTGAGATATTTTTACACACCGGCCAGCATCTGGCCAATACACCACCTTTCATTGTTTATACCGTTACAAAAAAAAAAAATCATCGGGCCACCGAGCAAATGCCCGGTATGCCCGATGGCCAGTCCAGCTATGGCCGTGCCATCAGTTAACCCTTCCTGGCTAGGGTTGCTGACCCCTGCCCTACAGTAATAAAGAAAAAACCTAACAATCAGATGATCCCCTACAAGTAACCACTTGGCAAGACTAGGAAGGAAAAACTCCCTTTTAACAAGAAGAAACTTCTGGCAGAATCAGGTTCCAGGAGGGGCAGGCATCTGCTGTTCATCTATAAAAACATCTATAATATCAAAATCCTATTGCATTTGTAATTTTTGTTGAACAAGTATTAAAAAAAAACTCTGTAACACATTGTAAGGTTCAAACTGCAAAAATGTGAAAACAGCCACAGATTCTTTAAGGATTAAAAACAATTAAACTGTGATTAGTTTTAAACCAGGAAAACAGTGATGTATCAGTGTCCACAGGTATAATTAAATTCAATGCAATGCATTCTATGACATGGAAATGTGTGTGTAAAAACAGTTTGTTGTGAAAGTGAAACTACCCTTCACATCTACATCCATCTTACCCTCCATTTGGGTGAGATGGATGTAGATGTCACAGATTTAGTGCATTTTCTCAGCCCTCTTGGGTCTAGATCAGGGGTGCCCAATCCCGGTCCTCGAGAGCTACCGTCCTGCAGCTTTTAGATGCATCCTTGTTCCCACACACCTGAATCAAATGAATGGCTTGTTATCAGGCCTTTGCCAAACATGATGGCATGCTGAAGAGGTAATCAAACCATTTGATTCAGCTGTGTTGGAGTAGGGATGCATCTAAAAGCTGCAGGATAGTTGCTCTCGAGGACTGGGATTGGGCAGCCCTGGTCTAGATTGACTAAATGCAATAGAGAAAATACGGACACTGACCAAACAGAAGGTTTCGGCATGCAAGTTGTTCTTGTTCTTCTTGGGTATAGTGTCTGGCTTTATCTTCCATATGTGTCCAGATAAAACTGCTCACACTTTGTAGCCTACTATGTTGAGATGATACTGATGTGAGTAACTACACTTTTTGTTTTGTTTTGTTTTTCTGAACGAAGTGCAGATGAAACGTTCTGATTCGTCGTCCCCGTCTCTGTGTCTTTTTATGTTTGAGAATGAGTCTCAGCTTTTTGTTCTCAGTTTTTTTTTTTGTTTTTTGTTTACAAAGTTTACATGCAACAATATTTTAAATTTATAGTTAGGAAGCTGGAAACACGGCCTGCTCCATATTTTCACACATATGTGTGCTTGTGTGTGAATGTGTACAGTTTTATAGATGTATGTGCATATTTGCATGTACATTATATGCTATATACTCTTACATGTCTTACAATTCTTTTTAAAATGTTTTCTTTCTATTTTAATTCTTTTATTATATTATCCCTCTGTTCAGCACTTTGGCCGACACTTGATGTCTTTTAAATGTGCTATATAAATAAAGATGACTTGACTTGACTTGTTAGTGATTCACAGCAAATTGTGAATTACTGTGTTATAGTCATATTTGCTGTACTGGTAGAAGTAGTTTTTCGTCCTCCTGATATATTTTATTTCAGGTTCTGATGGATCTAAAACTTTTATTCTGTTATTTCGTTTGGCTGCGCTGGTGAGACCCGGTGCCTTTCGCAACCATGTTGCATAAAAACATCAAAGTTTTAACAGTTCTCACGTTAATGTAAAAAATAATAATTAAGCTATAAAGTAAATTAATAAAACATTTTTGGCATACCACCACATAACAAATCAAACTCTTAAACAGTTTCCTATTCCTCTCTCTTTGCGCTGCTTTTTTTTTGTTGTTTTTTGCTTTGCCTTTGTCTGGTGCTTTTCTCCCTCACCTGACCTTCTGAGGTTTGATTTCAAGCACTTATTGGCTCACAGACAAAACTTTTTAATACAGAGTTCAAACATGATTTTTCTAATGGTACTTGTTTGTTTTCTGAATAAAATGGCCAAAGTTTAAAACATTTTTACATTTTGTAGTTTAGTCATAAGAGAAAAAGAATGTAAGAACAGCTCAGTTTAGACAAAAATGGCACAAACATCTTAACTGCTTGGGCATATATATGTCATAGAGCAAATGGCAGAGTGCGCCCTGAACTATTGTACCACACGTGAAGTAGTATATAGTGTCCCTAAGGATACCCAGACCGTGTCCCAAAGGGGTGTAAAGACCAAATACAAAAGGCCATAAAGCCTTAATTTTACATGAAATATGAAATAATAATCAGCGTTTATACTCTCCACTAGTATCCATGCAGGTATTCATACATATCCAATACGAAGAACATTATGCATGCAATAAAAATCTGTCTGTCACCACATAGTCTGGAGTCATGTTAATAAATAACACTTCCAAAGAAAAGGTAATAACAGATTGGTGTACTAAGATCTCCACACCCATGTTAATGAAGCCTCCGTTCTGAGCTCAGCGTGGGATGTTTGTCTCTGTTATTACCCTGTGGCACTTTTAACCAACCAAGTGCCTGTGAATACAAACACTTTGTTCAGGAAACACCGCACACCAGGGCTCAAATCCTTTAAACCACAGCAAGTTTTTGACACCTGAGGAAGAAACAAAGTGATTTACTAAACAGGAACAAACTAACGGTAAGTCTTTTAGAGATTAACTTCTAGGAATGCTTCTTTCCCATGCAGTCTTATTGGAAAATAAATTGAAACCCCTGCTTTTTCCACATCTTGAAATCTACTCAATGCATGAAAATGACTTTTTGATATCATCTACCTGCGCATGGCCTTGAAACACCGCAGTTTCCTGTGAGAGTGCATCAGCTTCCCCCAGAATTTCTTTCTGATGGAAAACCCCATCAATATTCTGATGGAACATCAACCCAAAATGGACCGAGAGGACTCATCTATTCAGCATGCAGCTGACAGTAAAGCATTGTTGTGCCCCGGCCAAAGGTTTTCTAAGCAGTTTTAGGTCACTGAAATTTTTTTTCCACTGCCTCACAAAGCACCTTAGACTAAACTGCCCAGTAAAAATACATCCAAGTCCACATTACTGAAAAAAGAAGCCAAGCAGATAGTTAAGTCCTTAGTTTTCTGCTGCTTTATCCAACCCAAAGACAATGGCCTAGACAGCTGTTAGCTAGCCCCCGGCCACCAGGATAAAATATATGTTTCTTGACCGGTTCCTGGAATTTGCTGGCAGTCACTAGGTAAAATTGTTCGCAAAGGTATATTTGGTGTCACACAAAAAATGTCGTTTCAACTGCAGGTTTCTTCGGTCAGCTGTAGTTTGCACAGAAGATGCCGAATTGTCTGTAAACAGTCATCAATTTCTCACCATGTGGTAGTCAAACTGTGTGAAAAGTCATTTAAAAAAAACTATATTTTATTTTGAAAATAAATATTCTTGAGTTTAAAGTTTCACTACTGCTCGGCAGCTGGTTGTCTAAAATACACTAACTTGTTGACAAGTTAGTGTACTTCATGCAAACTACAGGTGATTGTGAAAATCTGCTAACAATCAAAGCAAGTTTACACCAACCAGCTGAGAAATGCACATTTGTACTTACCAACTGGAGGCTGCCAGGAGGTTCCTGCGTGACTGAGGCCTTTGGTGCTCATTTCTTCTTTGCAAAAGTTTGTTTTATGCCAGGTTATGTAACGGGAGTTGGCTGAGGTCCATTAAATGGCATTATAACTTAATATTTGGGTATACTGTCTATATGCCACTCTACCAGCTCTTTGATCATTTGACTGTTCACATGGCACAGAATGTGTTTTTCTTATGTTTTTCATTTTTATTTCTTTCATGTTCAGCCATTTCTGCTAAACGCATGCAATGAAGACCTGATCTGAGATGTTGGAGTTACAGTTTGAAGACACGTGAGCTCCCTTTTTATAGCCGTTTCTCAAGGCAACAGGTAATACCAACATGTCACATACTGTAAATGTATGACTGATGATTCATGACCTCTCCCTCTCCCAAAACAAATTACATCTGCACCTCATTCATCATAAATCAGCAGGAAAAAAAACACACTCAGCGCTGGTTGTGGGTATCAAAGCTCCTCACCTGTCAGACCTGCCAAACGTTACGGCAACTTATTTACCTGAGGTTAGTGTGCGCCGTGCAGCGTGCCCCGGGGCTCCGTTCATTAACATTCCTGTGTTTTGTGGCAGACCAGCTAATGCTGCGCAACATGATAAAACAGCTCTTGCGTGTCACCTGACTAGGCCACAAACTTTACTCTATAATTGACTCGGCTTAATTCCTCCACACGCCCGCTACCGTGGCGCTAAAAACATCCCATAAATGCCTCGTAATCCCCTCCTAGTCTGAAGAATCTCTGGACTTTGTGGCTGTTTTGATTATGAAGAAGGCTTTAAATGTTTTTCATGAAACTACAACCTCAACTGAACCGCTTGGTGCTTCCAGCTGCATTTCCTCTACGGACCACTAGATGGGGCCTCCAGGAATACTCAGAAGTATGCATCCAAAAATTACCTTGTTGGGTAGTTAATTCACATTTTATTTTTACAACGCCAAATAAAAAAATGTTTAAGTTTGTGATGTGTAGGGAATAAAAGTGTTAAAATATTTAAACTTCGGTAATCAAACTGTTAGCCCTACAAGGTCTGAGTCGCTGTTGTTGGGACACAAATCTTGTCATTGAGGCCACTTACATCCTTTTCAGGCCTAGCGAGGCAAACTTTAGCACTGTCATGATATATTTTAGTCATTAAATGCTTTGCAATTTCAGGTCATACAATCCTTAATATCCGTGGTACAAAAACAGCTGCTCATACTGATGTAAGTGAAGTGTTTGTCATAACAGTTATTGTCATTATTGATCAATGTTTGGCTTTATTACCTTCTACATTGGATTAAATGTTCACATTTTCTTTACGTCCTAAGTGTAGAGCCAAAACATGTTGAGTTTACGGTGATATCCGACATTATCTGACTCATTACTCTGTTTCCCAGAGTTTCAGTTTGAAGCCTCTGACAGGCATGTCCCTGACTTTCTGGTTTTCTTTGCCTCATGCCTTTCCGTTTTTGTTCTTGTCTCCCTTTTCTCATGGCTGTAGCGGTGGTAGATAATATCAGAGTCTACTCGTCAGTTCATCACCTGTCAAAGCAAGAGTCAACTGTGTTCCCACTGAAACATATCATTTGACACCACTTAACAAAAACATTTCTCATTTAAGCATCTTCAGCTGACACTTAGCAGATTATTTTTAGGGGTAGTTATACCATGATTGATACCTGCATGTCACACTGTTTACCTCTATGTGGTTCTTATTCTTCCTGATGTTTACCTCTTCTTTATGCAAGTGCCTTCGGAGGCACAGAAAGTGCATAAGATCATGTTTTTACCGTCAACCCAACACCAGCAGTAGGTGATTGTGTACCTCCTCCCAGTCATGTAGTATGTGACCCTAAAGGTCAAACACTTAACCCCTGAAGTCCTGCTGAGATTTGCTTCGATATAGTTAGGGTTGTTTGGAGCCATTGTACGCCTGGGTGAGTGCAGAGAGCTCTGGTCTGTTCTTACTCCCAGTGCTAGAGAGCATTTTCAAGGACAACCAGCACTGTATATACTGTGTTGGTCCTAGTGGTGAAACACATACACACACACACACACACACACACACACACACAAAAGGTTTAAAAAGCTGCAGTTCCAAGAGCATCCACTTGAGGCTGGCTCCAAAAACTAGTCTATCCAATTTAGAGACAGTGTGGTGGCTTTGAGGTCCAGGCGGATGCTACTTCATCTTGTTCAGAAGTGAGGTCTTAGTTTATCAGGTATATAAATTATGCCTTAAGCTTATTTTTTGCATTCCAATAAATTATAGAGGTGCCAAGAACAATGCTAGCTAGGCTCTCAGTGCAAGTGTTAGCTAGTTCACTAAAACCAGTATCTAAAGAGGGGTCCACACAAGAATAGATTGCAGAGATGGAACAAAAGAAAAAAACGACAGGCAGAATAACTATTAAGAGCACAAAGACTTTAAAGTGCCTTCATTTATTATTTCCAGGTAAGAAAACGTTAGTTTCCTACTTTTGACATGGATGTTTGTGCTGGTTTCAGCCTAAATGGACTACTCGCTGGGTTGCTAACTGATAAGTTTAGCTAGCAAAGTCAGTGATGCTAACATCAGTGTTGGTCAAGTTACTTGAAAAAAGTAATCAGTAACTAATTACTGATTACTTCCCCAAAAAAGTAATCCCGTTACTTTACTGATTACTTATTTTCAAAAGTAATTAATTACTTAGTTATTTAGTTACTTAGTTACTTTTTAAAAACACGATTTACAACCTGAAGAGGTGATAAAGCGATAGATCTTTCAGCCCAATTCTACTTTTTCCTGCATAATCCATCATACAAAATGTAATCAAATGGAAAAGTCTCTTTTTTTAACTTGTTTTATCAGTTTTAATCTTTAAACTTTATGCATCAAGCAAAAATTTAATTATATGCAACATTCTCTGACTTGAATAAATTAGTTTAACATTTAAACCTATTTTCTACACATTCCAGCACATAAAATAAAATATTTTTTGTGTTTACACTCACTCTTTCAAATAGATGCAAGTAAAACACAGCAGAAAATAAATAAAGTCAAAGACTCAGCGGTCCTGTTGCTCTATTTTCACCTGTAAAGCAGGAGTAGGGTTGGCGGAGGTTTACCCTGGTGCAGGTGTGCCGCGGTCAGTTGAAGAATCCGCGAGTTTCTCTGTGAGTTTCCCATTACGTCGTTGCGCACTCGGTGCTTGCTTGGAAGTTTAGGGGTTTTTTTCGCTGTAAAAAGTTTTCTTCCCACGCACGATGGACGCTAATGTTTTTGTCACTTTTTATGGAATCAAACTCAAAGTAAGGTCAGTACTTCCACGCTTTAAACGCTGCACGCTCATACTCTCTCCCACAATCGATATGTGATCCATTGTTGATCTGCACACAGCTGTTGTCACCAACGGCGCACTCGCTTACGTCACTGTCATAAGACATTCTCGCAAAAAAATCACGGTTTTAGTAACGCAGTAACGCAGCATTCCTACAGGAAAGTAACGGTAATCTAATTACCGATTTTGCAATAGTAATCCCTTACTTTACTCGTTACTTGAAAAAAGTAATCAGATTACAGTAACGCGTTACAAGTAACGCGTTACTGCCCATCTCTGGCTAACATATAACAGATAGGATTAGCTAACAAATGCCTTAAAACAAAGTTTACCTGTTTGGAAAGAAAATTATAACATGGGGTAAGCCAATGCCATTATCTGCGGCAAGATTTTGGAGGCTGTTTTGTTTTGGGGGGGTTTTACTTGCAATAAATAACTTAGCCAAGTGCATAAAACATTCAGTCACATGACCCAGAGACCAGTCAGTGATCTCATGGTAACTATCAGTTGAGACCCTAACTACTCTACAGTAACTCATCAACTCTCTGAGAGGTACTAAAACATTAAATGCATTGCAACCTAGAAACAGAGACTGCAACAACACGTTTCAAAGTCTAAGTACTTGCAAACTGTTTATAACTTTAAAATATCAACTAATTGCTGAAAAGTCAGCATCTTCCATACCGAACAGAGTAGGCCACAATAAACTAAACTAAAAGAATCACAAGTAGATTTTTGATTCAGCACTGTGTACCTCTTTGTAACTGATTTCAGCAACCACTCATACACATTTAGACTTTACCACGTCTTTAGGGCTGTGTGACTGAGGCTTTCTAGCTTTAGGAAGTGTTAAAATCAATTTAGGAAGTTTGTATTTCTTTGTTGTTTTTTTAATTAAGCGTAATAATGTATTTGTTTTTGAGCCTTATATACTTATAAATATTAATACACTATTGCATGTCTGGATATTGGATGTTTTTGTTCTCATTTTAGTCAAAAGTTTCATGTCAAAACATACTGCTAGCAGCATGTAAAATATCAAAACTGGTGACCAAGAAAACATGATGCTGACTCAATGTTAGAATCCATAACTGTGTTAAAGTAGGTGGGGATTAATAATTTGTAGCTTTAAATTGAATAATCTTAATATCCTACTACATTTTATAAAAATTACTATGTGTTTTTTAAATAAAAAATGTAAGTGTAACTCAATATAAAATACTAAGAGGAAACTTACTCTAAATCATAGCCCAGTTTTTTCCTATTTTTTAAATTAATTTAATTACATCTATCCATTATAGATCATTATATAAGGAAGTTTGGCACATTACTCCAACAAATAGCTGAAACTCTCTCATACAGGTCTGGGTAATGCAATGGCTAAATATTTCGGTAAGAACAGTTTCACCTTGTGCCCAACAACGGTTTAATATTTATCAAGTATTACATGAGATGATTGGCAGTCAGCTGGGAAAAACCCTCAGGCATCATCATCTCTCCTTATAATAACAAGTATGGGAATTTTTGTGAGATATTTAGGGGCACCACCCACATCATGGAAGGCAGACGTGTCATTCCATAGGGGCAAACATGGCAACCATCCAAATTAACCGCACCTTGAGGTTTTTCAGAAGAAGATGTCACGTCAGCCGTCAATGTTAAATACCTGGAAGTGCTCACAACAACAAACCCAAACAATCTGTAATAAGAACTTTATTTTTCAACAATAACAAAGAACAAAATATTTCAAAAGCATATTCATATGTTACATCGACTGTACAGAGACTGGATGGTGTGGGCTTTACTCTAAATGGAAGGATGCTAACAAAACGAGGAAACTAGGAATATTTAAGTCATCTCATGAAAAAATATGAAATATTCCATGTCTAGGTACAAAATAGAAAAAGGATTAAGCAGATTATGGACTGATACTATACCCTGATACAGTGTTTAGGCCTCTTAACTGTCACAACATCATTTACAAACAAAACATGACAACATTGCCATCTTTCAATAGCTAAACCTCTTGGCCTCTTTGGTTCCATGATTAGGTATAATACATTTGAACAGAATTCAATTTTGCTTCTATAAAAATAACTTTTATTTTTTCAATGGCAGTTTCTATTCATTTTTTTATGACTAGTCACGCAACTCCTCAGTGCAAATACTCTAAGAACCATTCGCTTTGAAGAATAAGCAAAAGATTACAGTGGCAGGTGAGCCTAGGGTTGGGCATCGGGCAGGAGGCTGGAGAAAACACGAGATAATGAGCAGTATCAAGTCTCAGGTATTTCTCTTTACCCAGCGAATAAGAGAAAAATGTGTAACGAGGTTGTGAAATAACAGGTCGCTGAAGCGTTTAACCTGAAAATATCAAAGTGACTGAGGCCTGAAAGTGTGTCTCAAAGTGTGTTATGGTGCCAAACAGGCCGCGATGGGAATTCCGCTGGGATGCATTTATTTAAAAATCACTATTCGTGCATCGCATTTGGGTCAAAGTTAGCCCCAGTTAGCCTCTTTTTACATTTCAGATGATTATTTTTCTAATGGCAGTAAAACCTTTTTAGATGAAAGAGAAGAAAAAACTCCAATAGATTATTGGATTGAGCTGGTATAGCAATGTACGGATGACATTGAAACAAACTTGTACATTATATGTGCAGTTGTAGAACGAATGTTGGTGCTGTTTGGAACCACTGATTCATATTTTACATGCAAAGTAAACAGTGTGCTGTATCAGTAAAACGTGCATATATGCAGAAGTGGACCTTTTATGTCAATACAGCAAGATTACTCCCTTCCAATATTATTTTTGAACCAACACCAATACATCAATTGACACCAAACTCTAAAAAGTTATATTGGTGGAAGGAGTACCAGGGGGTCCTTGGACAGTTTTCTCCATCGTAAGAACCTTTGGACTTGAAGATATATTAGCTTAAGCTGCTGTGTTGGTTCAATTTTACTGTGCAACATATTCAATATTTAGCCAACCAAATCTCAAAAAATTGCAAGAGTAAATACATTTATTTAAATAAAATTCCAAACATTGGTTTTTACTAGATACACACACCACAAAGCAGTCAGCAACAGCTGACTAGTGCCCATGCTATTGTTTGGTCTGTTCTTGCTGTTGGCAAAGTGATACACTTCATCACTCTGAGAAAATGTATTAACGTACAGTAATTAGCCTATTTTTGTGGGTACTCTGTAACACTCAGGTCCTTCGCTGCTATGTAAATGTCATTTTAGGTAGGTGGTTGCCAGGCAGCGTGATAGAGTCATTAAAATGTTGAAGTTTTGTGGCTACAAATTATGTTAATGTTGAGAAATAAAAATATGCAATGCTTTTAAAAGCATTTATTTGTGCATATATTCTAAAAATTGGGCATTTTCACATGTTGATAGGTAGTTGCTAGGCAACATAATATATATACATATATGGGCCTTCAGGCATCTAAGCTATATCAGTGTACAAAGTTTGGTTGCTCAACTCCCGGTCATGTTGAAGGAGTTTCCAAACAAACAAATACACAGAGATTTGGTGTGTGCATTTTTAGGTTTGAGGATACTGAATAAGTCAAACTGTTGCCCTGCTTTTGTTGTTGTTGTTGTTGCTTCTTTAACCATAAATCAAAGAAAAATAAATAGTGTTTCCTTCTTAAAAGAGAAGGAATGTTTTTTCATCAGAGCCTCCCACCTGAAGCCCAACACACCACTGCCTGCCACACTTACTTCAAGTATTGGTGATAGTTTGTCACTAGAGCTTAAGTTCATCTTGTCTGATATATGGGTAAATACTATACATTGCATAGCTCATGCGGCACTTATTTATTTTAGAAGGACTGTGGGCGTAGATGTGCCACGTAGGGCTCATTAAAGGCATTTCAATCTGCAAGTGCTATCAAAGTGTGCGTCAGGAAGTGCAAAGTTGCACCTTCTCTTAACTGAGCAATATGGCAACTTTTCACTTTCACTGACGGAAATAAGAGTTACATTAAATGTATTTTGATAAGGAAGGGGTCAAACCTTCCATTTCAAGGAGAAGCTGCAGGAAAGTGAAGGAAATATCTTGCTTGTGAGGTCATTCCTGATATGCTGAAAAGGAATATTTGTTTGACTGGCACCTTAATGAGCAGGTTGGTTCGTCAACTAAAAGGATTTTCTTTTACTTCAGTGATACAAAGACCAAGAAGAAAGGGTCGAAGTTTTCACCCTAACAGGAATATCTTGAATAGGTCTCAAAACAAACTAACGTGGAATTTCTGAAACTTCGGATGGTAAATCAAAGCTCATAGTTACTGACCCTCTGATCTACAGATTTCTCTGGGGGCAATAGTTTGAGGGAACATTCCTGAGTGCAAAAGTAAGATAGTCTCCTTAAAGATGGGTTTATTACTTTCAGTAGTACAGATTTTAAGAAGGGAGCATAGAAGCTTGGTTGACTGAGCCAAAACCTCTGGGAAAACCAAATATTATATCATAGAATTTGTGGAACTTTAGTTGGTAAATGGGTGCTCATTATATATTGACTGGATGAGCTATTGCCCTACTCTCAGATACAAATATTTTTATTGGAGCAAAATGTGACACATACTTTGATGAGAAATTAAGGTGGATTCCTGAAAGATGGGGTTTATTACTTTTAACGGTACATATTCCCCAAAAGAAGGGTAGAATTTGGTTGAGCTGCTAGTTTATGATGTACAGATTCTACTGGTGATGAAGATTTCAACTACAGGATGTATTTTTTAAGTTCAGAGGTACAAAACCCAAAAAGAAAGGGAAGGCGTTTGATTGACTCATCCAAAGTCTTTAGAAGAGGTCAAAAATTAAGTTTGCATAAACTTATGACACTTTGAGTGTTACTTAAGTGCTAATTAAGTATAAACATTAATTGGACAAGCTACTAACCCATTTCTTTTTTATCTACAGATTCTACTGGGTAAAACAATTTTCAAATCAAAATGTTTGATCAGCACTAAAGTTAATGGAAAACTGTGAAGAAATGCATATCAGAAACATGGCCTCTAAGCAGATATTCCATTGAATTTCAGTTGTGACATCTCACAAAGTTCTACCTGTATTTTGGATAATTATTGAATGGTTTTGGAGTAATAAAAACCTTGTTTACTGGGGTTTGCTGGAATATAGAATATGTTTCCATTCATTTCAAAAATCTGTTTCTGGAATTTGCAGGTCTTATTATGGAACAAACTTTGTTAAGGCCAGAAGTGCTGTACGATCCAAGCCAGAAGTGCTGTATGTTGGTGTAGCTTGAGTGGTGTGAAGACATTTTCAGTGTTTGTCCAAAGTACTCTTGAAAGAGGCATAGCAGAATCACCCCCCAACCTTCATTGTTACTCATGTAAAGCTCCTTTTACCTCCTCTGGAGACAGCATTTTAACATTCAAGGTTGGGTTTATGTTCTACTCATGAAGAGTTTCAAGTGGCGCCTATACTAACAACTTGAGTGATAGCAGAAAATTACATCAGATGATGCTGCTTTGTAAAGGCTAGTAGGTTAAGTAAGTCTTACACAATTTAACAAACCAGATCCTCATTATCTTAGAGATAATTAATGAAGAACTTCAGATATTGATTGTTTTCCAAGTGGATTTTTAAAGATTTGGAAGAGAACTCTTCATTTCTGTCTGCAGGAGACTAAGTCTTCAAACTCATATTATGAATATATCAACAAACATAAATATATATACAAGTTTTTGTGCAGGCATATATGAGGGTGTGTAGATATGTGTGGATGAGGTTGTGCGTGCACATGTTTTCTCCGTCGTCCATAAATATTTTAATATTTAATTTTTTTGTAATATTGTGAATCTGTTTAGTTCTTCAGTTCCACTTTAAGTAAACAGGAAAAACATACTCAAGCACAGCCACACTCGTCCACGATCATGTTTGGAACGTCACGCTTGACGATGTTGTATTCGTCGTCAAAGTAGAGCATGGACATGGTACTGAGCTTTGTGGGGATGCAGCAGGAATTCATGGAGCCCGGACTCATCCCCCGCAAGCGGTACTGGTTCACCACTGCTGTGTGAAAGGATGAAGCTGAACCGGGGACACCGGCCATGTAAGCCGGACAATTCCCCTCACAGTAGTTCCCGTAGTAGCCTGACGGTGCAATGATCCAGTCGCTCCAACCGATGAGTCGGAAGTCTATGTAGAACTGCTGCCGGCAGCACAGGTTGCTGCTGCCATCACACTCCAGTCCTCGCTTCCGGATCCGGTGTTTGCTGTCAGCCTGCCTCGCCTGTACCACCAGGAAAGGTCGGTGGGACTCATCATGGACATTGAGCAAAATGGGCAAGACACCCTCTGCCTCGCAGCCCTCACAGCGGATATCCAGGTTCTGTCGCCTGTCACCTTTCTCGAACACCAACCGGACAGCATCAGTCAGCATAAAGGTGTGCCAGCCACTGCGTTTTAGCTCCACTCGTTTTTCCACCAGGTTCCATTTGCTGCCAAGGCCGGGCTCCTGGTAGTACACCTTCACCGTAACCTTACGCCTGGCACGCACCTCCAAAGGTGCCGGCAGCACCTTAAAGTAGAGCCATAGGGTGGCTTGCGTCACATACAGGTTCTGGTTTCCCTCGCTGGAGATCAGGAAAAACAGGCTGGACTGGGATGTCACCATATCATCTAAGGAGCAAAAACACATCAGAGGTATTAACAATGATGTCAAGTAACTGTTCAGAATACGCCATCTGGAAAGACCACTGACGATTGAAAGTAAAGGGCAGTGACAACCAGCTCATGGGTAAATGTTTATATTAAGATATAACTCTTTCTCCCCATAAAGGCAACATCTGATGACCTCCCTTGTACCCTTAATGATCAGTTTTGACACTTCAGTATATATCAATAAAGAAGCACGAGAACAGGTTCTGGGTTTTTCCAAGATTAGCCCTAGTAAGCTGTATAGGCAGATAACTTCTGATAAACTTCTGAAGCAGTCCTGAAGATGACAGAAGCTGCTCATTTCAGAAAAGAGAAACAAGTGACTGGAAAGATCTAGATATAGAAAGGAGAGGGATAAGTTAGTTTGGCACCTAAAAACGCACCTCACAAAAGCAAAGGCTGAAAATAAAATCATATGTTACTAATTTAGAAAATAAAATCATACAAAGCCTGACTGTCCTTACAATGAGGCCTGACAGAGCAATACAGGTCTATGAAGCCTCAGGAGACACAAGAAAGACTATCTCCATGGCGTTAGCTTTTTCTCAGAGACTGTGCAGACACTGCACATGGACACAGGTTTAAGGACTATTAGCTCTTTTGAAGAACTGTGACTGAAAAATACAAATCCTCAAATCCCCTCAAACCCAATGATACCTCTAGACAGATTAATACCACCATGTTGGTCTTAGAAGTATTCCAAGTACTTAAACTACAACAAAATGCCAGGATTGTTTGGCCTGGGCTGCTTTGTATGGATTGCAATCCATCTCATTTATTTCTCTTGTGGGATTTATTCTGCAAGCAAGTTTGCCCATTAACGAAGGATAAAGTTTTGATCTGGAGCAGAGACATGTAAATATCCTTTAAGTACTCTTGAGTAATTGATGGTGGAGTGAAACAGTACTCCACACTCTCATGACTAGAAGAAACGGTCTAATCAATCTACTGCGTTTTACATTTTGGGGTCATTTATCTTGAGATGCTTCTGGAGCTTTCAGTGGCTGTTTCAAACCTAGACTTCAGTGAATGAACCTCGAGAGCTTTAACCATAAAAAAAAAAGGAGAAGACCAACCAAATACCATGAAAGCTTCCCTGAACTGGATACAAGGCTTGTGAGTACACAAAACATAAATCTGAAACAGTGTGAAAGACGTTCTAACTCTACAAGCTTCGCCTCATCCATCTTGAGACAAGGACATCTCTGAGTCAGCAACTTGGCTGTTACATCAAACACTGCCCGCAGATTAGACCGCTGCTGTCACCATAAAAATCAAGGATGATAAAGTAAAGTTTCTACAAAAGGATAACAAAGGTTAAGTTGAGCTCCAGGCGCAGATTTCACAGGTGGTTTATGTTCGTCTGTCACCACATATTCTATCAAGATGCTAAAACCCTCGGCTTGTTCACTTATTCTAAACTGTAGAGATCAAAGCGACAGCTAAAATGCCTGTGATGCAGATATAAACAAGCACTCAGTGGCAGGAGGGGTCTGAACGGGCTGGCGTTGGTTTGGGGATGAGATCTACAAGCATTGTTAGATGAGCCAGCTGCGTTGTCTTTGATGGGACCAAGGAAGTCGTGGATTCTTCTGGACAAGATAAACCCAGAGATTAAAGGACTCTGGTATCAATACCAAGCTCGGCTTGATGGTAAATGCTTTGAAAGTGTCCAAACAGGCTTATTTTAATAAACTGCTCATCATGCGCTGGAAAAGAAAGACAGCAACTGGCTCGGTGTTACATCTGGCACATATTTATCATTTATTTATCTTACTTTCTCCGTGGTCAGAGCCACAAATGTTTAGTCAGGATTAAGAGACAGATGAATAAAGCATGCTGTGATGTGGCAGTGGCCCAACTGTGCAAATTTGCAAAAAGAATTTCTAATGCAGTAACTAAAACTTCAAGCTAAAATAAGCCGACGTGACGGCATGTAACCACTTTCATTTGAATTCACTTATCTGCTGTTTTCCTGTCAAACATTTGCTGACACTGGACATTTTCTGAATGGTCTTTCATTTGAAATCTGTGGCTACAAGAAATGCTGACCCGCTTGTGGTTATGAGATCAGTGGCGCCAAAATGAAAAGAGGAAGATAAGCAAATCCTATTCTTGCCGTCAAAGTGGTCAAACAACAGAGATCTGTTAAAACTCAGTTACTTCTCCTTTTTTTAAAACAATGAATGACCCTTTGTGATTTATTATATAATAATACTAAAAGATCCAGATCCTGACGTAGAAATTTTGAGCTTGTGCTTTTTCTGGAAACTCGTGTGTTTCAGCAACATGAAGTTTGCATCCTGTGCTTTAACAAATTACACTAAATAAGATGTTGAACGTTGATTACAAAATGTTTTACTCTAAATATGTAAAAATGGGCAAAAATGAACCATCCAGTACAGCAATTTTATTCATGTTTGAGGGGGAAAACTGTCAAATAAACACTATTTTACACATTGCTATTTTATGGAGATCATTTGATATGATCAAAAGGTCCTCATAATGTACTGAAATGACCATCAGGCAAGACTTTTTGGTGCTAAATGTGTCAGAATTGAATTGAGTAGATGGGAAGGTAACATCTTGTATTTTGTAGCATGTGGTTAGAAATGCAACTCTATGTCTGCCACCAGCCTGAGGACTAGAACCGGCCCACAGACCATCTAAATCTACCAACAATGTCCTGAAAACAACCCATGAAAAACCAACCACAGACAGCATTGTGCCAAACAATCTTAAAGCAAATGACCGCAGAGACTCTAAACTGCCATTTACTTCAGTTTAGTTCAAACCAAATCGCAGCAGCAGTCCCTTTAAGGCACTTTATATTGTAAGGTAAAGGCTCTACAGTATTGTAGAGAAACCCCAGCAATGTGACGACCCACAGAGAAGAAACACTTGGTGACAGTGGGAAGAAAAAAACTCCCCTTTTACGGGGTTTCCAGGCTCAGGGAGGGGCAGCCGTCTGCCACAACCAGGTGGAGGTGAGGGGAGGAAAAAAGGACTTGATTCCAGTTCAGCCTGTTTTATCACTAACCTGTTCAGTCACGCATTTCATCCAAATGGCAATATGTGAGATAATTTAAATGCTCATGCAGCATTTTGGAGAATGTTTTTGTTAGCGTTATTTGCTTGTGCAGTGAACAACTGTTTGGTCTTTTGCTTTACTAAGTCAATATGAGCTTCTAGAGTCGCCCACCCCTCGTCTAGTTGGATGTTAAGAGGTTAGCAGTGACTAGGTTGCAAGAGTAGGGGCTGAGTTTGTTTTTTATTTTATACACATGCAGAAGAAAAACTTTAAAATATTCATAAAGTAGAAGATGTTGAACTTCAAACAAAGTCTTTTGGTGTTTTTCTGTTAAAAGCTTTTTTTATTTGGGTGAATGTTAACCTTTACCCCAGTGACCTGGTGGATATAAAGAGGTGCAAATCTGTACTACAAAGTTGCCCTGAGATCCAACCGTCAAGCTTAAGAGGTACATTGGTGCACCTACAGGGGCAGCTACTGATTTTTACAGGACCCTTTGTTTCTGGGAGTGACCCAGATGTCACTAGTGAGCTTATAAATACAGCAGCAAGTGAAGGCATCGCCACTAATGGAGCTCACACTCACAGAAAGTTAGCCTGAAAGTCAGAACCCAAACTGTGTGTCACTGTGACGCAGCAGCTAACAAACCAACACCATGCTCCCTGTGTTTTTAGAGGCTGCAGTTAGATCACACACACACACACACGGAATGAGTTTTAATGGGGTGCCAGGCTGCAGGATTCAGCCCGTCAATCTGCATTCAGGCTGCACGACAACCAGCACAAAAGCTCTGACCTTATACTGAGAAGACTGATTCAACACAGGCCTGCTGTGTCACACACACACACACATAAACACACAGTATCCTGGATGCAGACACATGTGCATGCAGGCACTCACAGAAAAGCTGGACAAAAGCTCAAATCCTCCAAAACAGGCAGGGATAAATGACACTCAAACACATGATATAATCAATACACACACATGCACACACATGCACACAAACACAGAGACACTCTGAGTGGTGATTTGTTGATGTAGAAAGCAGATGTTTTGGAGAAGCGACGGCGAGCGTGCTGAGAGACACACGTGGGCGAAGCAGGTGGTGTCGTTGATCATTTTCAGCCCTGCTCCTTTCAAATAAAGCAAAACTGTTCCTGTGGGCCTTGACGCCGTGCCATGTCCCCACTGGCAGCCGCTCAGCGCCGCTCAACGCCAGCCAACTGGCAAGTGGGTGATGCCGAGGTGGAAGGTCTGCAACACAGCGGCCACAGAGAGAAACATCTGAGAGCATAAAAGCCTCTCAGCGGGGAGTGAAACCTCCGCCGACACCGAGCAGAGTTTACACTGGTTTATTTTTTACAGGGAAGTGAACACAGCACTCACATTTGGATTGTCCCCACTTTCTGTCACTCACATGAATGCAACAGCCACCAAACTCCATTCAAAATGTGCCTGATTTGTAATGTATCTGCCCAAAGAATCACAAAACTTTACTTAAAGTGTGCAGAAAATGCATGAAATGAGTTTTTAGATCTGGCAAAACCAGCATTTCTTTTGGTTTACTTTGAGACTGTCTACAGTGGAAACAGCCAACATGTGATGACAGCTTAACTGGGGTCAAAAACAGTCCCAAACTATCCCCAGGGGTTGATTCTAGAAAGAAATCAAGCTTCTCGATTCACAGAACAACTTCAGGTAGCAGCTACAGCTACAGCTGGCCCCTCTGCTTTTATTTTGGCGGGGTTTTCAGGTCCTAGCACCAACATCTGTTCAACATCAGCATGTTCTCTGGGTTGTTTCTCACTCAGTCAGTATATAAAGACACACGCACACTTTAAACACACACACAGAGCAGCAGAGTTGGAGGAAGTTCAGTGTGTGTGTGTGTCTCCTGATCCTTTCTGCATACATCAAATATCAGCTCACATCCTGAATTTTAGGAGAACAAGTGTCCTGCCTGCTTTATACAAACCTGCAGCCATAAAGATTTATCAAAATCTATTTTTTAAAGGTTTTTAAAACTTAGTGCTTTTTGTTGATAAATTTCTGCTGTTTTCACACCTGCATACTTTTAAAAAGTCCATAAAGACTTAGTTTTTATAGGGAAATGTTTTAGTTTTAGGGTTATCTTTTAAAAAAAAAAAAAAAGACTTTCACCTTGAACTTATTTTCTGCATAGAAACAAAAGCACAGATCCACCTCGGAGAGAAAAATCAATGTGTTCTCTTTTTTCATACCTAAATAAAACAGGTGATCTGATTGGTTTTAATTAGTTTCAATAAAAATTTAAAAAAGAAACGACTTTATGATGAGAACAGTGAGGCGTGAGTGACTCCTCACCTTTCTCCGCGAAGCTGATGATCTCCGAGCTCTCCTCCAGCACCTCGTTGCTCATCGGATGCCCGTCCAGGTTGGGGATCTCCACCCTCCCGTCCTCTCGCAGCTTCCCGGCGTGCAGCTTCCGCAGGGCTGTCACCATGGCCGCCTTGGGGACCGGGTGCGTGATGTTGGGCCTCTCCCGCATCTGCAGCCTGCTTAAGATGTGCCTCTTCACCGCCTCTAAGAAGTCCCCGTCGAGCCGCCCGGACTCCGGCTCCTCCGGCAGAGCGCCGCCGCCGCAGGACGCGCAGGTGTCCCGGGACGCCGTGCGCGCCTCCGCCTCAGTACCGGGCGCAGCGGTGCAGCGGATGGAGAGGACGCAAGCCACGAGGAGTGCCAGTCTGAGAAGACAGCTACTCATTTTCTGTCTGAGGAGGAGCAGAAAAAACTTTTCTCCCTCTTTTTTTTGTCACAGTTCAGATCATAAAGTTCAAACACGGAGACTGAAACGCGCTCCTTAAGCGCAGAGCAGCCTCCGCGCGTAACGGCAGCCCGCACGGCTCTGATCACTGGGAGGTGTGTGCGCAGGAGACCTTTCTATCACATCGCTACCAGCAGCCTGTCAGCAGTGCGGAGCTCAGTTCTCGATAATCCGTTTGTTTGGTGCAGTTTTTTTGTTTGTTTGTTTGTTTGTTTTTTTGGAGCTTCACCCGAAAAGCATCACGGTAATCAGCATCGGCCCCGCAGGAGGTTCCACGTATTCCACAGAGAGCGGAGAAGACGCGCAGAGTCCTCCACGAGCATCTTCAAAGTTCAGTCTGTGAGCATCACCATCATCATCATCCTCACTGTCTACAAGCAGCCCTGCTCGTGACTCCCGCTGTGCTGCTGCTGCCGGAGTGCCGACGCGCAATTAAGAAGATTAAAAGGAAGAGGAGGAAGATGAGAGGGAGGCGTGCCTGTGAGCGCACCGAGCAGCGTTTCCATTCTGCCGTGTGAGCTTGCAGTCTCCCAAAACTTCTTATATACAGGAGAGGGGGTTGGGATGGGGGATAGTGTGGGCGGGGCTAGCGAGGAGTCAGAGAAGCGCCAGGGGTGCTCACTGCTGAAAAACTCCCTGTGGGGAAATTAGCCCTAAAGGGAGGCAGACTCTAAAAACCCGAGCTGTTTACAGGTTTACACCACCCCTCTGCCCTCCTCCGCCCACAGAAAACCACAGGACTCCTCTGTTGCTGAAGTAATCTGATTACCCAAAACAGCTGTGGGAAGGGCTGAATTGTGCAGAATTCTGAAGAAATGTGCTCTACACATGCCAAAAACTAAAAAAAAAAAAGCAGCTGAAATTTATGCTGCTCACTTTATTTGATGTAAATGTAACAAAAATGTAAATGATGTATAATAAACTTATTGCACCTTACAAAAGGTGAGTTACAGTAAATTTGCTTAATGAGGAGATATCACATCAAGTTACAGTAGAGCAAAAAAAATCTCAGCTACACTCAGTTTTATGTTTATAAACATCGATTATTTCTATTCTATTTTAGAACATTTTTAATATTTACATTATGTGTTTAAAAAATCTGTATTTTGTCACCTTCACGTGGCCCATACAGCACAGTGAGGGCTGCTTCAGTGACCCATACACCGCACATTTGTAGGAACATGTTTTTATTACACTGAATGGGACTGCAGGAGGATTGGTGTCCTTATTATATCTAAATCTTTACACAGCCACACTTCTAAAAGTCCAAACACAATATACCTGAAATAAATTAAGGTTATAATGTTGCACATTGGTGGTCTTTGCCATTTCTCAAGTATTTAAAACTGTGTATGCAGATAAAAAGTACATATAAATTAATAAGAAAGTGAACTTCAGGAACTGGAGATCAAAATGAATTAAGTTAAATGCCCTAATTTAATTAAAGAAGGGACCATGTTAGTAAATAAGTAGTTATTTGGATTAAATAGTCAAAACTTTTATTTTCTTTGTACTTCGTTTCAGTCGCCATGTGTCACTTTCTCTCTTTTTGAGTGATTTATTTTCAATGATCATCACAAATTGTATTTGATCTGCTTGAGTTCATCTAATTTATTTACTACTTTAAACATAAATGTTCAAGTTGATTATTTAGCTGGATTTCTTAAAAATTATCTATTTACTTGGAGAATTTTCTCGTTATTGATTACCACCTCTTGAGTACTTTAAATGGTAAATGGCCTGTATTTGTATAGCACTTTCCCTATGGACCCCAAAGCGCTTTACACATTCAGTCATCCACCCATTCACACACACATGGTGATGGCAAGCTACGTTGTAGCCACAGCAACCCTGGGGCGCACTGACAGAGGCGAGGCTGCCAGACGCTGGCGCCACCGGGCCCTCTGACCACCACCAGTAGGCAACAGGTGAAGTGTGTTGCCCAAGGACACAACGACTGAGACTGTCCAAGCCAGTTACAAGGCGAACTCCCAACTCTTGAGCCACGATCGCCATTGTAATCAAATGTTATTTATTGCATGTAGTCATATTATTTCAGTTCTGAAAACATTCCACTGCTAAATTTAGAGATAAAACACAACTTTTTTTTCATGCTCATGTAGAGTTTCGATGTACAGTACGACTGATTGAGTAAAAGCTGCAATATTTATTCTGTAATGTAAAAAAAAAGGAAATACTCAAAATGAAAGTGTTTACATGTAAAATACTTGTTGTGTGGACAGTAAGAACATTCAGTGGACTTCGGTGTTACCCTTTTCTCTCTTCTAATACCACTTGTAACGCTTTTGTTTATTTGTCTATGTATCCTGTATCCTGCAGTGCTTCAGCTCACGTGGACTTTTAAGACGTCACATCACAGAAGATTCCGCTAAAACACGACTACAGTTTGGTTTAATCATCCAGGAGCACACTTTAAAATAAATAAAACAGGGAAAACACTTTAACTTTGGGGAGGGTGTTTGCAGTCTGATGAGTACAAGGAAGAGGAAAAACAAGGAAAAATCACATAAAACATCAAGACCCAGCAAAACATAAAGTCTGGATTAAACTGTAATCTTAATAAGAGTGGCAGAAGCCTGTGTTTAATACTCTCATACTAACTTTTAAAGTTTTTCTGGTGCATAAAAGGAAATTTATAGTCTTTGCTTTTGTTTTATATCCTTTAAGATCCTTAAATCTGGCTTTTTCCAAAGGACGTTTGTTATAAGCTGAACTTGAATCAATGCTCAGCCTTCAGAAAGACAACATAACACAGATATGTATATGGTAATCAGTTTATATAACATTACCTTACAACTGGATAGAAAAATGTGACCCAAAGTATGGAAATACCACCATTTCAGTTGTACCATATGTTGTAGCTATAATATAAAGCCTGGATTACCTTTTAATGTACATCAAAGCTTTTCTTTACAGCCTTTGTCCTGTAGAAACTTATTAAACGTTAATGGTCCATAAAAGTGATTTTGTAGACACTTTGTTGTTTTGTGTCCTTTAGCTTCTTTAAAACGGTTGATTTTCAAGTTGAGTCAGTGACCAGCAGGCAAAAAACAACATAGATGGAAAAATGTTGACTTACCCTGATATTTCCTCTCAGCTGTATAGAAAAAGGCTGGTTTTATTCTTCATGTGTTATTGTTTCAAACTAAGATGTGACCACATACTTTTGGAAATTCAAACAAATGTTGCCACATGTATTAAAATAAACACCTGGGGTTATTGCAAGTGGATAAACTTTGACGTAAACGCCCTGAAGCACCATGGGAGCTCAAACCACAGCGTTACATTTTCAGCCAAGCTCATTTCGATAAGCCCTAAAAGAACATTCAAATAATCGGAGAGCCTCGCTCTTTGTAGTCAAATGGAACATGATCCGCAACAGCTCGTCCTAATGACACGGCAGGAAGTCCGGACAACAACATTTGTTAGTAAAACTGAGAACCAAATGAGCTCGTCACACCCCTTTACAGCCAGCACTAGCGAGATAGGCAGAGAGGCTGGGCTCAGTGACCTTTGACCTTTCAGCTGGTGATTATCACAAGGCAAAACAACCTGAAGAGCAGACACAATCTGCTTTTCCCTTTTTATCCTCACAGTTAATGACCACATGAATCATAATTTCTAATTAATACGAACTCTTAAATGTATTCTATTTTATATATCCTAAATATGATAAAATAAAAGGTTAAAAACAGGTTTTACTTAACTTTGGAGCTCCATATAGCACCAGTTCAATAAAGGTTGGCACTTTAGTCATTGATCTCCGCTCCTCCTTGTCATGCGTGAGGAAAGTAATGAAATGGCGCCATCTTTGTTCCAAACACTGAAACTACATCATGTATAAAATCTTTCAATAATTCTATAGTTTTGCACCCCAAGAAAATGTTCATGCTTTCCAGGTAAGTAAATGTATGATTTTGAAATTTTGCAGCAGAAACCTAAAAATTGGGATCTATCCAAGTGAAAAGGGGACAAAAGTTAAACAGTTAACATAAAATTGATGAGGCTGTGAAGGAAATTATTCTCTTTGTTCACAGACTGATTGAAAATTTGCTCCACTGAAAGTCAAAGATCTCCTCATTGTGCTTTTGGTTCTTCTAAAGTCGCCAAACTTACCAGACTTTAGACTGAAGCCCAGTTTGACATGTGAAAATCAAACATTGGCCAAACCTCAGATCATCACACAGGAGAAAATCTAGCTGTTTCCTTTGTTTTCATTTTGCTTTTCTAATTGTTTGTCTGCAGCTTTACTTTCCAAACGGAGTCTAACTCAGCTGTTACTGTCTGAAGATGGAGCACCCTGGACAGGTCTCCAAGCTAATCCAAGAAACAAAGAAATTTTTTAGAGAAAAAATGTGTTTCAATAATCCTTCCAAAGTACTTTGTCCTACAGAGTCTCATAAGAATTAAACCAACCGCATTCTGCTTTGGTCCTGAAGATTGATGGGTGATCATTTGGCTCAGCCTATAAAACTGCATCTGATCCTATAAGTTCATGCTGCAGCATTAAATCATATAAAAGTTTTAAAGAGGTGACTTTTAAAACGTTATATTCCTGTTGGTTTTATTTTGTAACATATTGTTAGAATTAAGATTTACATTTTTTTTGGCCTCATAGTGTAGTGATTCAGTGCCGGGAGGAGACATAAATCCGCTGGAAGGGGCTGAAACAGGAAGACCATCCGACATAAAACCTATTTCGGCCCTTGTGAATCAGGGAGCAGCTGAAAGTAGCTTTCTACTTACAATAATTGATCATTGCAGTACCTTCACAGTCCAGCAGAGGGTCATGGCACACACTAGGAGAAATTCAGAAACTGAACTTTTTTTTACTTTAAACCGGGATCACTGATTTTAAATCTGTGTTCCTGTTTTGCTGTTTTTCCTCTGCAGAAGACGTCTGATGGTATCATAAGCATAAACTAAAATCCTGAAGCAAAGCAGGCCACAGTCCTCTTAGTTTACAGAATAGTCAGAATTGTTAGTCCTGTCTGGGCTGCTCATTGTTCTTCTTTTTTTGGTTTAGAAACAAACTCAACACTGCTGTAAAGACCTTCACATCAGTTTGCCTGGGGGTGTTGGGAGACTGATATTTAAGAACCGATTCATTCTTTCCCTTTTTTTTTTTTTTTTGAAAAATATAAAATATAAAGTCATCAGAGGTGAAGGGAACTGAAAGAAAGCAGCTTCTTTTCATGAGTTATGGACATCATGGTCCCAAAAGAAAAAAGTGTGAGGTTATCCAGCTTCATAATTACTAGATTATTTTTATTTATTTATTTATTTATTTTTCTATTTTTAAAATTATTCTAATTTCATCATTTGTTCCCCTCCTGTATGGATCACAGTTACTTCACTGCAGTGATCTAAGAAGGGAACAAAACAGTCATCATATTTATTTGCCTTTTTAAATTTCTGTTTCCCATCTATTCAAGTTCAAAGGTCACAAATTTTAGTCAGCTGTATGTAGAACAAAATTAATGAAATTTAAAGAAAAAATAAAGATAAAAATGTAAAGTAGCTCAAATGCAAAGACGTAAATCACAAAAAAAGACTGAAAAAAGTTAAATATGATATATGACATTTAAGTAATAACAAACACAAAAACTAAATAATAAAAGGATCTAAAGCAGATTTATGGAAGAGCTTTAATTTAATTCCCATATTTAGCGCTTCAAAATTTGTATGTAAAAATAAATCAGAGTAAAACACCTATATATATATATAGTAGTAAATAAAGTGAAGTGTCAAAGTGGCCTATAAAAATATTACTGAATGAATATTTGTTTTCTTTCAGTAACAATAAAGACAGGGAATTCCGTGACGTCACATCCTGTAGAGGACAAGACGGTAAAGGTAAAGGTAGGAGGTGTCACTCTGTGTCTGTTTCCGGGTTTCTCTGCTAGAAATAACAGGGCCAGACATTTTGTGGACTTTATTTAAATCGTATAACCTTCAAAGATGCTTAATAACATGTGTTGGTGTTTGTTTAGCGGGTAAAGTGGTACATCAGTCGCCCTGGTAACATTTGCGCGTGCGCTGAGCGGCCGCCTGCGATTAGCTGAAAGAGTGGGTCGTCCTCGCGAACACAGACGATCTTCGCCGAGTCCGTGTACAAGGTGGGGCGCACAGTCTGCTGGAGAACTTGTAAAAGTTGTGCGTGAAGCGGATTTCTGAGTGAACGGCAGGAAAACACCTCAGCAGGTGAGTGAGTGGAGTCCGACCGTGCTGTTCACCCCGGCACGGTCCGCCTCTGCCTCGCGGGCAGCGTTTTAACGGCGGATTCTCGCTCAGTTTCCCCCTGTGGAGGAACAGAAATCGTTATCTGTCGCTGCTTTACGGGCAGCTTTGAGTGGCAGCGCGACCGACCAATGACAACAGGCCTGTCCGCGCCCGAGGCCAATCAGAGATGACGTTTGAGGGACGGGGGCAGAAACCGGGAAGAGCAGTGTCTGTTTAGTGTCTTGTTGAGACTCGTTTCCAGCTGTTTAGGACAGAGAGGAAGCTGAAGTTGAGTGTTGATAGGAGCACATATAGTTCCTCTTTGAGCTCAGCCAGCCGTGTTATTAATCTATGGCTAATTTCGGAGCTTATTTACAGCTCCAGCTTATCTCTGCCCGCATGTCGAGCAACTGGAAAGGTCACTGACGAGAGGGTTTTTCCACATACCTCCCATACTTATCACTCATGCAGGGTGTACAGACCTGTATCACTCACACCTGAAGCTAACGACCCTTTTCCACGGCAGGAACTTTCCCCATGAGCTTCTAAGGAACTGGCCCTGCTCTCCTCCTAGTACTTTCCAGCAGTGCAGACACTTTCAGGGCTGGATTTTTACCCCTCAGTGTGCTTAAGGGGGCTCTACTTTCTGTCTGATGTTAGAGCTGATGTAACGTTGTCAGTGATTACAAATGTTGATCACTTATTTGTCCAATCCTGAATCAGAAACTTGGATCGCATATCGGTGACAATCAGTCGATCTGTTGAGTTCAGTTCTGCAATTTTTCTGTGTTTACAACACCACAAAGCTATCACAGTGTGAAGCACGCTAACAGCAGAGACTTTGTAAGAACTAGAGCTTTGTATAGGGGTGTCAAACATCAGGCACTGAGGGCTAGAATCGGCCTGGCAAAGGCTCTAATCGGCCCCACTGAACAGCTTTTGGAACAAGTGAAGAAGGGCATAAATGTTGGACTTGTACCTGTATTTTCACAGGTTTTACAGCTTTTCCCGCTGATAAAGACCTCCTTGTAGCCATTCATGTGCCACCAGAGTAAATAAGTTACAAATAAGCAGTTAAATGTCAGAATTTCAGATTTATTCCAACACTTCTTTATGTAGAAAAACTGAGACATGTTGATGAAATTGCACTTCTTGTTTCTTACATTAAGATATCTCTGGGATTACATGTGTGCTTCAGCTTATTTAAACTGACAAAAAAGGCGAGTTTCACTGAGCTGGCACACTTAAGGGCTACTGTAAAAATGAGTTTGAGATTCCTGGTCTAGTAGAACGTTTGTTCAATGTTAAGCCACGTC
Organism: Diplotaxodon limnothrissa; assembly: GCF_057381915.1. Taxonomy (NCBI): domain Eukaryota; kingdom Metazoa; phylum Chordata; class Actinopteri; order Cichliformes; family Cichlidae; genus Diplotaxodon; species Diplotaxodon limnothrissa. Next base: position 21,675,130 of record NC_140617.1, on the reverse strand, counting down.
CACTCAAGCCGCTACCAGTAAAGGCGAAGGAGACCACTGATTGCCTTGTGAGAAGCCTGAAATATCATCTAGCGACATGAGGGCTGAACGATTTTTATTTTTTATTTCTTAAAACTAACCCATGAGTATGTTGTTTTTGGCTATATGCCGAAAACAACATACTCCCCTTCAAAGCGAAGCACAATGTTGCTTTTTGTGTGAATGGAACTTAACAAACACTGTAAATAACGGCAGTGAAGACTCTCACACTGAGCTGGAATCAGCCAGGGGACAGTAAATGAGGCAAATACATCTTTACATTGTCAGTAACCTACAGTTGATATTCACAGCCAAGTTAACTCCATCCAATTGCAAGTGGAAAAAGTCTGATTGGTGAGTTCATAATCAAAACGCAGGGGAGCGAAGACGAGGACCTCGATGTTCAAAATGTCTGTGAAAACTGTAGCACGAACAAACCAGGAGATTTTTCTTATTGAGGAGTTCTTGAAACGTCTTCATTGCTACCAAACCATATCGTCTTTGTGTCAGGGCCGCGAACGTAAACTGAAGCACAAGAGGAACGCAGCAAGGCCAATATCTCTCAGAAAGATAAATATGTGATTATCTCAATCAGCTGAAGAATGGAAAGCATCCTGTTGTTTCCTCTGTCTGCTCATTTGTTTGGCACCTGAAAAAAATCTCGTTACTCACAGTAAGGTTCTTATTTTTAGAAGAACCTTTGTTAGGAGACGTAGCTCCATAATCACAACAAGCTAAATGACAAAATATTCAAATATTACCGCCCCGCCACACCAAATCTGTAGTCTTCACTAAATTAGGTGCAAATGCAGCTTCAGCTCACATAGTGATCGAAGTACGTTTATCACATATGTGTCTAAGCATACACAGAAGCACCCAGACTTTAATTTTCAAAATAAAAGCATTAACCTCTTTATAAAACCAACAGAGCATAAGCATATGCATGTACATGTAAAGCCTTCAAACTGCTGACTTAAACCACAGACTGTCCGTCTCTGAGGATATGAAACAGAAAAACGGCGTCACTCTGTACCAGTTTCTTTGGATCTCAGAGGAAAGCATAAAAACTCAGCTGTGTGTTTGAATTTTTCTGAATCCTCTAGAGCAGAGGCGGCAAATTAACCATAGATCCTGGTCCACAAACAGCCCAATTTGACCTAAAGTGGGCTAGACCAGTGAAACCACTGCGTAACAACCTGCATTTAAAGGGAAAACCTCAAAACGTAAATGTATAATAACAGTACAGTCTGCAGGTCACAGTGGAGAAGCCTTAAACGTTCACATGTAGAGCAGGACTGTAATTAAAGCAATAATGCTTCATTTTTGCCATTTTTGACTTTACGCATTTCATTAATTCCCCATCCTTAATAGGTTGAAATCACAACTTCACAGTGATTAATTTCTTTATTTTTTTATCTGAATTTTATTTGAAGATTCCAGGAAATCCCCTTTATTAAAAATATACTTTTCTTTTGACTTTTTGCCAATGCTTTCCTGATAAATCATGATCCCAATATTTGCCAAAATAATTATTCAAGCAGCGTGTCCAGGTCTTAGAAATAGCAGGTTCCTGGTAGTCTTAGGCATTTGTGCTGAAGAGAACTTGGCTTCTTTGTTTTTAAGGTTCTTGAACATGGTTTTCATCTCATTGAGAGGTTTCATCTGCTCTAAAAGCTGATTGGTAGTTCCAGGTGTTCACCCTACAGTGGAGTCACAGGTTGTCCTATGAGTTGTTGACCCATCCTGTTGTCATCATATGAGTTGCTAAGGAGTGAGTGGTAGTTGAATCACCTGGTAAGGAATCTCAAGACTGCGTCACACCTTAGGTTCAATGCAGAAGTATAATTATGTAGATTCTGTGACGCTGCCTGCGCAAGTGACCAACATCATCATTGCATTTATATCTGTGTCAGCGTGTAGTTGCATATCTAGGAAGGTGCACATCATATAGTGGCTTAGAGCTGGGCGATAGAACGATAACGATATGTATCGCGATATAACTTTTACTCGATAGAGAAATTAAGCTATCGCGATAGACCTCGCCGCTCTTGTCCTCTTAAAATAAAAAAAAAATTAAAAAAATAAAAGTTTAGCCAATCCAAACTAAGTAGCGCAGCGCCGAACCAATCACAGCCGCAGCGTCACGTCGCGTGACTTGTTACGTACAGCACAAGTGCCAAGCCGCACGTGTGTTTGTTTGGGAAGCAGCCAGCGGGTAATGGAGCCAGCGCGTAATGGAGGAAATGAGTGTGCCGACTAGAAAAATCAACCGAGCGTGACCGAAGAGAAAACAGATGATGGTTTCAATGCCGGAGAGATTGTCGAACGGAAGAGCCATAGAAGTTCCGTAGTGTGAAGGTATTTCGGCTATTTCAAGTCTGACAAAAAACAGAGTAGCGTGCACTGTAAATTGTGCCGAAAGCAAGTCTGGAAATACAATAAACTGGTGCATGCATCACACTGTGCGCCACGTTATTGTTTCGGTGAAAAGAATTTCTACAATACTGTTAATTCTACTCTCTGCAGTGTTTAAATGCTTACATATACACACAGTTACTGTCCGTCCACACATACGACTCTGTTCTGCTTCTATGCCGCAGCTTTGTTTACTTTTTCCCACCGAGGCTTCTAGACTTCTGATTGGCCAACATTTCGGTACGGTTAGGAATCTAGCGCCACCTGCTGCTTTGGCATGTTCATAGCAGCGTTTTCCTTCATTTCTGCCTTTATGTGTGGACGGGATTATTTTTTAAAACGAAAACGGAAAATCTCCGTTTTCAAAAATACCCGTGCACGTGTGGACGTAGCCTCAGTCTCTGACTGGAAGCGCTAATTCGTCATTCGGCTTTTGTCAGACTAAAGTAACTGTTAAAACTGTTTGAAAAGCTAAGCTATACAACAAGGAGAGATTGAGAATTTCCTTTTAGTTCTCAGTTTATTTGATATTGACAAAAGTTAGTCAGTTTTGTCTGTTCTTCTGTAACACAAACTAAGATTTATTTTTACAATTAATATTTTGTTTCTAAGTGGAATTGACAATTTAGTCTGTTTTGTTTGTTCTATTTTGAAACTTAAACGCTTTAGCGGCTGCCTTTTGTGTAGTTTGCAATATTTGCCTTTATTTATCTGAAAAAGTCTCATGTTCCTTAAGTACATCTACCCTGTTGAACTTATTATAGGAAATAAATATTTAAATCAAAACAAGCTGCTGATTATTTCACATTTTACTTGTGAGCAACGGCACATTTAAATCTTACAAATATAGTTATTTGGCTTATATCGTGATAGATATCGTTATCGCCTGAAATGAAAAAAACATATCGTGATATGAAAAAATCTCATATCGCCCAGCTCTATAGTGGCTTATAGTGTCGTGGTTAACAAGTTTGCCTGACACATGAGAGATCCCCAATTCAAGTTCAGGAGGAGACGCAAAGCGCTGTGACGGTTGTGTCAGGAAGGGCATCCAGCATAAAAATCTGTGCCAAACCAAACGTGGGGTTTTTTGTAAGTCCCAAAATGAATGTGTGAGTCTTTTCATGTCCTTTCCTGCTGACCTCTGCTGGTCTCTACAGGTCGTCAGAACTCGAGAGCAGAGCTGTGAGCCACCTGACCTAGACCAGAGTCATGGCCTCTGGTAAGAACAAAAACCAGAGCTCTCTGGTTCTCCACAAGGTGATCATGGTGGGCAGCGGCGGTGTAGGGAAGTCAGCCCTAACCCTGCAGTTCATGTATGACGAGGTGAGACTCGAGAACTACATTTTCCATCAGCCCTTCCCTCTGTGCTGTTTCTTCTCCCCAGTCACGTGACCCTTGTTTTTGCTCGCAGTTCGTGGAGGACTACGAGCCCACCAAAGCCGACAGCTACAGGAAGAAGGTGGTGCTGGACGGCGAGGACGTGCAGATTGACATTTTGGACACGGCGGGTCAAGAAGACTACGCAGCCATCAGGGATAACTATTTCCGCAGTGGCGAGGGCTTCCTGCTCGTCTTCTCCATCACAGAGCACGAGTCATTCACAGCAACGTCGGAGTTCAGGTCAGTGTCTGAGTCTTCTTAACAAGCAGAGGTACATTTTAATCGACTTATGTGGAGTAAAATCTCCACAGTAATATACAACCAGGCAGTGAAAATGACTGTGTTTAAAACATTTTTAAAAATTCAGCCCTGGGGAAAAAAAAATCACATTTACATGTTGACACGAAAACTGAGCTGTTAAACTCAAAAGAACCACACACAGGTCGCTTTTAAGTCAACAGATTCCTCCCATTCCTTCCCATAAAGGCTGGACTTTAGATCAAGCGCAGCACACAGCTAGCAGCTACAGTAAAGAACTGCTGACAGCTTTCAGTAAAAACTAGAAAGGCAAACTTTAAGTCGTGATCCAAGTTTAAACAGGTGAGTCATAAAAAAGAGGAAATCACTGCTGTACAGCTGTTGTGACGGAAAATTAGAGAACAAAAAGTGTTTGCTTGCTCTTTTTTTTTTTGGAGAGTGCTGTAAACATGTTTATTTCTGTTGTAAATTCAGACATTTTAACGTGGGAATCTGTGGAGATCAGTGTTGGTCAAGTTACTTGAAAAAAAATAACTAGTTACTAATTACTTATTACGTCTCCAAAACAGTAATCCCGTAACTTTACTGATTACTTATTTTCAAAAGTAATGAGTTACTTAGTTACTTTTCATACACAACCTGAATACGTAATAAAGCAACAGACCTTTCAGCCCAATTCTACTTTTTCTGCATAATCTATCATATAAAATGTAATCAAATGAAAAAGCCTCTCTTTAAAACTTCTTTTAATCTTTTAACTTTATACACATTGCTTCAAGCAAAAATTAAATTATGTGCAACTGTGTTTGACTTTTAAATGTTAAACATTTGTTTAACATTTAAAACCATTTTCTGCATATTCCAGCATATAAAATAAAATAATGTTTTGTTTTTACACTCTTTCAAATAGATGCATGTAAAACACAGCGAAAAATAAATAAAATGAAAGATTCAGCGATACTAAGCCCCGTCGCTCTTAAATCTATTGTCACCTGTTTAGCAGGAGTGGGGAGGGTGGAGTGTTGCCTGGTGCCGCAGCGGTCATGACAGCAGGGGGATCTTGGGGTTTGTGATTTTCACATTCCCGTGGCGGCTTGCTACATGCTTGCTCAGATTTGAAGTTTGATTTTTCACTGCCATGGGCGTTGCACGCGCTTACGTCATTGTCATGAGACACTCTCACAAACAAAATCACAACAGTTTAGTAACGCAGTAACGCAGCATGCTTACAGGAAAGTAACAGTAATCTAATTACTTTTTGCAATAGTAAGCTTTTACATTACTCGTTACTTGAAAAAAGTAATTAGATTAAGTAACGTGTTACTTGTAGTGCGTTACTGCACATCTGTAGTGGAGATTGACTCACTGTTGGACCCAGCCTCTTGTTGACATTCTAAGAACTGCAGCTTCATTTTCTACCACTGATAAAATGAGAATATTTACTTTAACAGACTAATGAGGGCATCAATGTTTAATAGTCTTGTCTCAAAGAAACTTTGAGGACCATTAATGTAGAGTGACCTGTACTTTGAAAATCTCTCTTGTATTTTCAGGGAGCAGATCCTGCGGGTGAAAGAAGAGGAGGCCATCCCTCTCCTTCTGGTGGGGAACAAGTCAGATCTGGAGGATCGGCGGCAGGTTTCTGCTGAAGAGGCCACGGCAAAGGCAAGCGAGTGGGGCGTCCAATACGTGGAGACCTCAGCCAAGACGAGAGCCAATGTGGACAAGGTAGAGAACAAAAGAAACAAAACAAAGAGCTCTGACCTTTGAGACAAGGCTCTGACCAACAGTTAATCCATGTAATCTGTCTGCAGGTGTTCTTTGACCTCATGAGGGAGGTCCGCAAGAAGAAAATGTCTGAGAGTAAAGACAAAAATTGGCCGAGTGGCAAGAAGAAGAAGAAGCACTGCTGCGTACTCTGAGCTCAGCGGCAACGCGACCGTGTGCCAAAAACCAAAGAAAAGGAAAACTTCTCTGAGAGAGACTGAAGCAGCTTCAGATGAGCAGCTGCAAATGCACTCGATACGTTCACTCCTCACTTGCCAAACACAGAGCACAACACTCTTGTTTCTCTTCTTCTTTGGCGTCTGCTTGTTCTCCACATGATACTACTCACTCTTTGTGCACAGCTGTGAATGGCCCAAAGTATGTGGACACGTCTGCTATATGTCTGGTATTAACGTGCTGCTCATGTCAGCATCTGAGGGCTGTGGGGCAGATTGAAATCGTGCTTTATCTACACAACAATCAGATTACTTTAACTCTCCTCACTGCCAGCTGTGTCCACAAACATATGGCACATGTAGAAGACCACAAGTTTTTTTGTTTTTTTTTTCAATAACAGAAGCAGGTCCGTCAATTGTTTGTAAAACTGGAGTTCACAGGAAGCACACAGTCTTTTTATGTGGAGAACAAACAGGTTCGTACACTTCAGAGTGTTTTTCTTTCTCTCAAATCTGAATTTTGTTACTTAAACTGGTGTCTGTGCTCCCACTTGTTTTAAAACCTAATTTTTCTCGTTATTTAGCTCTTTTGTATGTCTGTTTTCAGTATTACAGTATCAGACATTCCTCATATCTGATTATACCACTTCCAGACACTCCTTTTGTAATAAGCTTTCACTTCCTTTATGAATAAAGTCATAATTTATAATCAAAGTTTCAAAGGGAATCAGCCCTTTAAATCTTTGCATCATCTGCATATACTCTAATTAATTACACATTTAGCTCAATTAAAGCTGGAATGTGTTGGTTGCTGTCGGCTTGTAGATAAACTCTTCTTAATGTGATAATAAAATGAATAATCAAATTTACAGTGTTTGCTTTATTAAAAAAGAGATTAGCATAATCACAGCTCCACATCTAGCACACTGTCGTCTGTCAAAAGTCACTGATACATAGTTTTCAGTCTGTTTCTGTCCAAAATGAAAGCAGAAGTGTACAACTTTGTTTGTTTTTTAAAGAAATGGTTCAGTCAGAATAGAGAATAAATAGAAACGTTGTCATCTTAATCAGCTAGACCTAAATCATCTTTTTCATGGATACCTTGATGTTAAACTTTATTGTAACACCGGGCAGAATGACCACATCGATCATTTCATTCGAGCTGAATGAGTCCGGACAGGTTTTGCCTCTGTTTGTTTGATTTTGGAAACTGAAGGATCATTTGGACCTGAAAACACAAGAGACAAGCTGTGATGTTGAGTTTTTAAGATAATCTAGGCAGTGTGTGGTTAATGTGATCAAGGCTGAAGCAGTGACACCCAACTGTTGGTAACAGTGAGTGCAGTGAAAGAAGAGGAAGACATGACGGAGAAAGGTTGCACGGCCCTCACTACTGACTTTTACATTCTCCATAATGTTCTGAAGTGCTTGAGTTGAGGGAAACTGAACTGTGACCGTGTAAAATGAATGTATAAACAGAATGAAAGGATCTAGAAAGCTCACAAACCCATATGTTGTTCACATTAGAACAAAGAAAACAAATCGAATGTTTAGACACACTTTGGACTGAAGAGGATAGCATCATTAGGCTTGTTATTAACGCTTAGTTCAAAGCCTACATCTCTCTATGAAGGTGCATCAGTGCTTATGGAACTGGCAGGTTGCACATCTGGAAAGGCACCATCAATGCTGAAAGGTGTGCATCTATGCGCACCGCATACAGGGAGTGCAGAATTATTAGGCAAATGAGTATTTTGTCCACATCATCCTCTTCATGCATGTTGTCTTACTCCAAGCTGTATAGGCTCGAAAGCCTACTACCAATTAAGCATATTAGGTGATGTGCATCTCTGTAATGAGAAGGGGTGTGGTCTAATGACATCAACACCCTATATCAGGTGTGCATAATTATTAGGCAACGTCCTTTCCTTTGGCAAAATGGGTCAAAAGAAGGACTTGACAGGCTCAGAAAAGTCAAAAATAGTGAGATATCTTGCAGAGGGATGCAGCAGTCTCAAAATTGCAAAGCTTCTGAAGCGTGATCATCGAACAATCAAGCGTTTCATTCAAAATAGTCAACAGGGTCGCAAGAAGCGTGTGGAAAAACCAAGGCGCAAAATAACTGCCCATGAACTGAGAAAAGTCAAGCGTGCAGCTGCCAAGATGCCACTTGCCACCAGTTTGGCCATAATTCAGAGCTGCAACATCACTGGAGTGCCCAAAAGCACAAGGTGTGCAATACTCAGAGACATGGCCAAGGTAAGAAAGGCTGAAAGACGACCACCACTGAACAAGACACACAAGCTGAAACGTCAAGACTGGGCCAAGAAATATCTCAAGACTGGTTTTTCTAAGGTTTTATGGACTGATGAAATGAGAGTGAGTCTTGATGGGCCAGATGGATGGGCCCGTGGCTGGATTGGTAAAGGGCAGAGAGCTCCAGTCCGACTCAGACGCCAGCAAGGTGGAGGTGGAGTACTGGTTTGGGCTGGTATCATCAAAGATGAGCTTGTGGGGCCTTTTCGGGTGGAGGATGGAGTCAAGCTCAACTCCCAGTCCTACTGCCAGTTTCTGGAAGACACCTTCAAGCAGTGGTACAGGAAGAAGTCTGCATCCTTCAAGAAAAACATGATTTTCATGCAGGACAATGCTCCATCACACGCGTCCAAGTACTCCACAGCGTGGCTGGCAAGAAAGGGTATAAAAGAAGAAAAACTAATGACATGGCCTCCTTGTTCACCTGATCTGAACCCCATTGAGAACCTGTGGTCCATCATCAAATGTGAGATTTACAAGGAGGGAAAACAGTACACCTCTCTGAACAGTGTCTGGGAGGCTGTGGTTGCTGCTGCACGCAATGTTGATGGTGAACAGATCAAAACACTGACAGAATCCATGGATGGCAGGCTTTTGAGTGTCCTTGCAAAGAAAGGTGGCTATATTGGTCGCTGATTTGTTTTTGTTTTGCTTTTGAATGTCAGAAATGTATATTTGTGAATGTGGAGATGTTATATTGGTGTCACTGGTAAAAATTCTCACAATTCAGATGTTCTCTACAGAAAAGGGCAGAGCAGGCTGTACCTGCTGTGGAAACTCAGGTTTTTTGGAGTGGAGGGCCCACTCCTTAAGACCTTCTATGACTCTCTGGTGGCCTCAGCCATCTTTTACGGTGTGGTCTGCTGGCGCGGCAGCATCTCCGCCGGGGACAGGAAGAGACTGAACAGGCTGATCCGGAGGGCCAGCTCTGTTCTAGGATGCCCTCTGGACCCAGTGGAGGTGGTGAGTGACAGGAGAACGGTGGCTAAGCTGTCATCCCTGATGGACAACATCTCCCACCCCATGCAGGAGACTGACAGCACTGAGCAGCTCCTTCAGTGGCTGCGGCACCCACGATGTGGGACGGAGAGATTTCGCAGGTCTTTCTTCCAACTGCTGTCAGACTCCACAATATGGTCTCAGCAGATGACCACAAACATGCAGACAGACACACACATCCCATACACAATTGTAACTGCCTCACTGATGTGCAATATTACCAAGTGCAATTTTTCCTACTATAACAAAGCATTTCATTCTGTTTTGTACAGTATTTGTTCTTTTTTGTATAGTACTTTATTGTATTGTATATAGTATTTTATTCTTGTTGTATTGTATGTTTTTCTATTTTATCTTATCCTATTCTCTTACCTTTATTCTTTTTCTATTCTCTTATCTTGTCTTGAGGTGAGAGAGCCAGTTAGCTTCTGTATTTTCAATGTTCGGCCACTAGATGGCACCCTGACGTCATTTTTTGATCACCACAACAATCTGAAGCGAAAAAGAAAAAAAAAACCATCATCTTCATTCTAACTGGAGTCTCACGTGTTGAAAATAAAAGTGGGCAAAGGCTCAGAAATCAGCTTTAAACATCCGTTTGCTCTTAAAGTGAAAGAAAAGAAAGCAGCAACCATCTACCTCATGATATTAAAGATTTTCTGGTGATTGATTTCTGGTTTCAGGATATAAATCGTGTTTGTTTTGTGTTGAAAGCAAATAGACATATTGTGACTGCCCAGGCATTTATTTAAAGTGCTGCCTTTAGTCACCACGTTTCTGTCCTCAAATCTTTAGCAGGTTAAAATTATAAACAATTTTGGTGATTTTCAGTCACTTTATGATCTGACTGAGCCTCGCTCAGACCTTTTAAACTCATAAGAGTCACATGCACTTAGTGCAGGCTTCTTATTTTCCCCCTTTTTTACATCTGACTGATGCATTTAGAAACAGCAGAGAACACCAGCCTCTTTGAAGAACAGTGAAGTGGACATTAATGAAGATTATTTCTCTGTAAATTCTTCAAATCATGAAATCAGAAGATGGCTCTTAAAATCCAGTGCAAATTAATTAGATATTCCTTTTAATTAAGGAAAATAAGCAATAAAATTATTTTTAAAGAATTTGTGTATTTCAATATTTTTGCTTCATTTGAGCAAAGACTACATGAAATCAGAGGATGATTCCTAATACAGAAAAGATATTCCGTTTTCAGAAGAAGGAAAAATCAGGAATAAATGTGGTTTAAATAACATTACATTTATCACATTTATTTAACTGAATTTGAACAAATAAGTTTTGTTTACATTTGTTAAAGATGCTTAAACCCAGATCTTTTCCCCCCTTGTCCTGACTGTTTGTTGCCTTCAGACTCTCTAGGTTGTCATTTTTACTGAGGTTATAGTTCAGAATTAAACCAACATCTCTGTAAACTTTGGTATCAGTCTTAAATTTTTGATGGTGCTTTTGATCGAGGTTATAACATAACTGGGGGCTCGTCCGGGTTGTTTTGGACTCTCCTGGTGAGAAGTTTATTTGAGGTTCATTTGATCTCCACTGAAGCAGTTGTTTGTGTTTTTTGTGTTGTTGTTTTAGTTTATTGCGTTTGGCTATCTTGGGTGGAGGTAAACTTCAGTTTCACAATAAACTACAGCTCACAAGTTCAGTTTTTAAGCCTGGTACACCACTGAGGGCTGGGTAAGTGAAGTTAGTTTAATTGTTTTTAGGTGTCTTAGGTTGAGATTTGCTCAAAGTTAAACCACTGATACTGAATTTTGTTGGAAATTCTGAGAGTGGTTTGAGATCATTTGATAGTTATGGTCTTGTGGTTTCATCAGGGAGACGTTCAGCCGAACTAAAGTGGGCTTTAGTTACAGCTTTGTAGTGAGGTGGGTGTTTTTGTACCACAATCTTTAGTGTTTAGGAGAGGTTGGCGACTCCTGATGCTGCTCCTGGTCCACTTGCTGCCTGGGCAGTAACTGTGCTTTGTGTGCGCTGAGTCACACTTGTGAAGATCATTGAATGGGCATGGTTCCACATTTTGTGGTTGGCCACTAGGACATTTGCGTCACTGAATTTTGTTGATATGGTGACTTGTTGCGGTACAGGACAATGGGTGACCACTGTTACTATTGTATGAGCCTCATGTATGTTTAGTGAAGTTTGAGACTCTTGGTTTTGCTGTGTGCCCCTCAGACATGCTCAAGCATGACCTGCTTCGGAGTCTTAGGCTTCTTTCCAGGGTTACAACATGTTGTCCCTGTTGCTCTTTCAGGTGCAGAAGAACCGTATGACTCAAGAGTGGCTTTTCCGTCATTTCTTTAGGACCCATTTCTTTATGCTCCTCTCCAACACCTACTTTACACTTGACAAAGTGTGGATCTCGTCATGTGGTCTTTTATCTTTTGCTAAGGCAGTTAAATCCTTCAAAATCAAACCAACGTTTCTTCACCTTATGTTGGGGCGTTTAAGCTGGGACGTAACACTTCTTCTGAAAATAAATAAAAGCAGGTTTAAAAGTCTCTGCTTTTAACATTTTTCGTCTTAAATGACCAAAATAAATCCAAGTTAAAGCTTAAAGTGAGGGGGTTTTTTGTCTTTGAAGTCACAAAGAGTTGTTACAATCGTAAAACATGTTTAAATGTGTTACGATTTCAACATGTTTAGCACCGCATGAATGAAGGAATTTAGGTAAAATACGATTGTGATGAGATTTTTTACCTTTAAAGTAAACGTGTGACACCTGACAGGTGAAATCCAGCTGTCAGACCTGTTTCCTGTCGGCTCGCTGTAACAACTCAAAATCGTGGCTCGGTCTAAAAGCTGGGTACTTTGACAGCAGCGTGTCTCTAGTTTGCGTTTTGTAAAAGTGAAAGTACTTTTTGCCACCGTGGGATTGATCCTTGTTTCCTTCTTTGTGGTGTTTTTGGTTGAAGATTCATCTTAATTTAAAACTCTTTTACCTTAACTCTTAAATAACCAACAAAATGAACTTGTTGTGATGTGCAATGAGGTGAAGACAATAGCTGACAGAAGAGTTTGGATCTCTGCTCTTATCACACGCCGACTAAAGCTGCACAACAACAATGAAGGCCGAACTCGTCCAACCTGAAACTCTCCTCCTCCTCCTCCTCCTCCTCCTCATCATCATCATTAGTCACTCTGCTCCCTGACCGCTTTTGTTTTCTTTGGGGTTTATTTAACATTTGTCTTGTTGTTTCTGCTCATTTCGTGCAGCTCAGGTTGCAGATTCTGCTCCACCAGGCTTCATAAACACATCAGGAAACTTTTCAGATTATGTTAAGAAGCTTCCTCATTCAGGCTGCATACATCAAACATCGCCAAAAAAACAGAAAACCCTCAGTTTATCCTGTCGTATGCACTCTTATCATTATAAAGGGTTAATAACATGTATCTGACAGGTTAATTTGACAGCTCAAAGCCACAAAACATTTAAATCTGGGTTAAGAAGGTGAAAAGTAACGAAAACCTTGATATTATCCACAGATTTGAATTAAATGAATTACTTAATTTAAGTCATTTTAAATGTAAAGAAAAAAGTTGCATAATAGAAAAAAAAAAGAATCCCTGTTTCAATAGCTCTGTCATATGTCATGCAGATTTTTTTAAAGCAATCAGAAACATCTCTGAGTCACTTACAGGGTTAGATTAGATAGAAAGATAAGATCTAGGCAATGTTTTGGGTTAAATCTGAGCAAAAGTCATCCTTTTCTTTTTTGTTTTTCTTTGTGCTTTGTCATCATTTCTTTTTTTCCTCATGTCTTGTCTTTAAATTAAGTTAAACACAAGATAAGAACAGAAATTTTAAAGAGCATCAAACAGCCTGAGCTATAAGAGAGAGAGGTGAAATAAATCAGAGCTGTGACTGACAGGCGTCCTCGCACATGCATCGGTTTTTAATCACTTCCTTCCCCTCTGTGTGACTGAGTTTCACAGTAGCGTGTTTTTGGCTGCGGCTCAGATATGAGACACATTAAAGCGCAAAGATCCAGAAAACAAAGACACAATAGAAGCTTTGTGTGAGTCAGCGCCAGGACGAGCCGGCAGAGCTGCTTTCTGCTTTAAAACGCTGAGACTGGAGTCTGAGCTGCAGATACAGAGAAAGTCTAAACATGTAATCAATACAGATACAATTGCAGAATCTGGGCAGCTCAAAAGATTTCAAACACCGTGTGATGTAAATCCCTGTGAAATGTGACTTGGGAAGAGAATCTAATAATGAAAAGATGAAAAGATGGAATGAAAGAATGAAAAAAAAAATGCTGAAACCAGAGAAGGGAGGAGTTTGGAGTTGATAAGAGAGCTAAAACATTTTGCTGAACATGCTGTTTATATCTTAAATATGACCCGGTATGTTCGTTAGGGATATCCTCTCTGTCTATGACAATTTAAAAATAGATAAATGAATGAAATGGTTCCTCTAAAGGTTTCTAGTTACTGGGGTAGGTTCCTAAAATCAAAACATACCAAGTTCCTCTAAAGGTTTCTAGTTCCTAGCAAAAGGTCCTACAGTCCTAACATACTGTTTTCATCTAATGGTTCCTAGTTCCAGGGGTAGGTTTCTACAATCAAAACAAACCAAGTTTTGAACTTCAGAAAAAGGTACTACAGTCCAAACATACTGAGTTCCTCGAAAGGCTCCTAATTGCTGGGGTAGGTTCATATAATCAAAACAATCCAAGCTGTTCCAAAGGTTTCCAGTTTGTAGGAAAAGTTCCTGCACTTTCTTTAAGGTTCTCTGATGCCTAGGAACTATTCCAACAGTCAGAACATATCAAGTTCATCTACAGGTAACGTGGTCCTGCAGTCAAAATACATCTTTATATCAGTTCCCACTGAGTCATAATAAACATGGTGCTTGCTGTACTCAGAGGAAACAACTCTGAAAGAGGTTCTACAGGTGAGGTCCGTGTAAAGATGCAGCCCACCCCAAAATTGACTGATAACTCCTAAGTAGAGGGTAGCCAGTAATCTAGTATAGGCTTATTCAGGTTTGAGGGCTTGTTGGATTAATCAGTTAAATGACAGACAAATTAATGGCAACCGTTTCAATGCCTCATTACAAACTCAAGCTTCTTAAAGGTGAATATTGGCTGGATTTCTAAAAGTGCCAGCTTCAGGAAACAATTGTTGAACTTTTAAAGCCCCAGCTAACATTTCTGCTGCCTCAAGCCAGCCTGAGATAAAACCAGAGCCTGTCCTAATTGTCTGTGGCACTATATAGTGAGCTCACATCCATAATCCTCTTACAGTAATTCACCTACTGCTGAGCTGACACCACAGAGGCAGAGCTGTGCGGGACGGACGGTCCTCACTCCCACAGATGGTTTTCCAGCTGACTTTTTGACTGTTTCTGGACATCCAGGACCAGATCCCGAGGTCAGGCAGAGATGTTAGGCGGAGATGTGGTGGCCGTGTGGGAGGTGGCGTTGAGCGACGGCGTTTATAGGATCGAGTTCGCTCATGGCACCACCACTGGAAAAAGGATTGTTTTTGTCAATGGAAAGGTGAGGTCCTGCTTCTTTCTGGGAGAGCATAGTGGGGGGTTCCCAGTGTGTTTTGGCCCCTGACCAAATTTTTCCCCTAGGTTGTAAGCCAGTTTGTGCATTTTGTCACCTCATGGTGATTGATTTGAGAACTACCAGCTTAATCTAAAATCATTTTAAAGCCCATGCTGATTTTAAATGTAAAAAATAATATGTTTTAAACAAGTATTTAATACAGTTATTTAATGAAGCTGGAAATACTACAGTTTAAAATACTTTAAAATGATTTAACATTTGACTAAACTGGCTACAAAAGATACTGAAAGTACCAGTTATTATAGATTAACAGTTGTCAGTAGTATATACGTCACGTGGTTAACTGTAACTGGACCAAACAAAGGTCAAAATCTTCTTTTAACACATAGCCATCAAACATGCAACCTGTGGGGACTGAACTGGTTCTATACATGATCCAGTCCGCCCCTCTGAACAGCTGTGAAAAGTGTGAAAATTTCAGCAAATCATTAATATCTTTGGTTTATCGATAAAATTTATTGCTATTCCAGCAGGGGGCAGGCGGGAAAATTGGTCACATCATTCACATTGTTGTGCCTCCAAAGGTGCATAAAAAGCAGCGAGATCTGAATCTTCCAAATCCTGATGTTATCGCGTCATTTGAAGAAGTGAGGCATGAGTTTAATCTACAGAGAAAGCTTTTTCAACAGCACATCAGCATAATTTAATTAGTATTTCAAATGCTTGTTAAAATAATGACTCCAAAGAATTGTTTAAGGCCTCCAGCTGATAAGCCAATCTTATCTGAATCAGTACTTTTAGTACTTTAAGCACATTTCATGCTGATGCATGTAGTACTTGTTTTTTGTGTCACTGTGGTAATACCCTTAATACTTCAGTGAATCCATACTTCCATGATCATTTTGTCTGTATTAACCTGTCCAAAAAAAGTGAGTGTATGAAAGCAGTGCAGCAGGTGTTTATTGAAAGCAGCCATGTCTCCTTAACAGGAAGTCATCAGAAAAGACTGGATGTTCAAGCTGGTTGGAAAGGAAACCTTCATGGTGGGAGGTGCGAACACCAAAGCCACCATCAACATCGAGGCCGTGAGCGGTTTTGCATACGAGTACTCGCTGAACATCGCTGGGAAAAGTCTGCAGAAGTTCATCGACAACAGAGCCAAGACCACCAAGACCTGGCTGCTCAAAGTGGGCGAAGAGGACTACAGGGTCGTCCTCGGTGAGCTCACCCTCTCAGGTTTTTACCTGCAGCTGCAAGCTGTAGTCCGGTGTTTGCAGGAGGAAATGTAGGTGAGGACGGGCAGTCTAATCTGCTCAGGGTGAGGTCAGTGTAGCTATCTTTGGAAAGGAAGCAACCAGCATCAACCTAGTTAGACTACCAAAACGTAACGGTGGATTAAAGAAGACCTCGAACAGAAACAGAGAACCTGATGGTAACTTAGGTCCAACAAACATGGAAATGAGATGGATTGCATTCAAAGGGAAATACGTTAAACTAAATGATACAGAAAAGTACAATAAATTATTAAACACACAAAAACCGACCAAAGAAAAATAGAAAATGAACCCCAAAATGACCAAAGGAATGATCAAAATCAACCATTTATGATTTAAAATTACTAAAATCGAACACAAATGGAAATGCATCATGAGCAGAAGGACACCAAAAAAGATGCCAGTCTGTCAGAAATGATGCAGAACAACCCAAACTAAATGTCAAATACCTAAAACAGCTGTGAAAATGAGACACAAAAGGATCAACATAGTACAGCACAAACTGACCTTGAGAAGACACAATGAAATAAAGTGCAATCCAAAATGGCTAAAATGAAACTTGTGGAAAATGACCACAAGCAGCAGAAGGTTTAAAAAAAAAAAAAGAAAAAAGCAAAACTATCAAAATTACACAAGAACATTTGATTAAAACAAAACTGAAATGCAAAAAGACTCAAGAGGCCCAAAATCTCCAAGATTAGATGTCAAATTACCACCAAAACACCAAAAATAGCGAAAAATTACCAAATTTAAAGGAAAATGACCAAACTGCTGAGAAACACTGCTGGGACCACAGTTTCTGCAGGAATCATGGGGAGCCTTTTACATATCTGTGCCAGCTGCTTCGTAACCTGATCTCAGACATTGATCAGCTGTGTGTTATTTCAAAGAGGAAGACCAGCCACTGGTGTTGCTTAAACAAACTAACCATCTATGTTTGTTCTTTCTCACAGAAAAGGACACCATGGATGTTTGGTGCAACGGGCAGAAGATGGAAACCACGGTGAGCGCCACTGGTGAATACTCTGAGACACACTATCCTGAAAATAAACGTAACGTATGATGTAACTGCTGGTTTCAATAAAGGAGTGGGAAACTGTGCTGTCAGGTTTGAGGCTACAAAGAAAACCAGGGAGGGAACATTAGTATACATGGCAGGGGTAACTTAGTGATCTGTGAGGGCCCCACTAATGCTGAACAATATCTACATGTGTAGGAGCAATACCTGCTGCCAGATGCATGTGCTTCAGTTGAAACAGGTGTATATTTGTGGACGCCATGATGAGTTGGTTAGCAGTGTGGCTAAAAGAAGAAGTGAACGTGTTCCTGTATCAACTTCTCAGAAACATTAAATCGAAAAAGAGCGGGTGCTTTTCAAAATAAAATGCATTTTAAAGAGATTTGTGATCCTGTAGAAGTTTATGAGAAAACAGCCCTCGGTTCCCTTTACTTATGACCCCAGCAAATACTTTCCTGAAGCTGTTTGGAGGTGATGTTATCGCTCACTCACCATCACAGCTCATTAGCCAATGAGAGCACTATTTATTTAATTTTCAAAGTAGGAGACCAAAAAAGCAATAAAGTTATTGTTTTTCTTTATGTTGTTGTGATAATCTTCTGATTTTTCAAAATAAAACTCCTAGCGCGTTTTTAAAGCTATGAATGCTGACAAAATAAAAGCCTCCATTGTTTCTCATGCCCTGTCCTCAGGGAGAGTTTGTAGACGACGGCACAGAGACGCACTTCATGGTCGGCGGGCACGAGTGCTGCATCAAGGCAGCGAGCGGCGGACAGAAGAAGAGCGGCATTGTGCACTATTTACTGCTGGATGGCGAGAGAGTGACAGCGTCCACGCAATAGAGCTCCTCTTTCAGACGCTCTTTGAGGTGCTTGAATGCAGCGGCACAGGATGGAGACCTTCTCCTGACAAACTTAGAAGCAGATCTGTTCCTGGAGATGTGAAGAATAAACTCTGGCATGCGAAGCTCGAGCTTCATGGAGGGGTACTGGTGACACTTTTATTTTGAAGGAGTGGCTCTTGTTGCGCAGCCTCCACGCATCAACTACCTTCCTCAATGCGTGAAGCACGCGGCAGCTGAGTAATAGAAAACCGGAACAAATAAGGTTCGAAGTTCAAAATAAAAGTGTAACAAAAAAGGTTTGTCTTTTTTATTATTATTATTATTGTCTAAAGGTAATCGGTAATATCAAACTCAGTGCACTAAAGACTAAGGAAACTTCAACTGAAGGAAATGCAAATAATAATTTTAATGTCTCAGTTTGATGTCGGTGATGGGCAGAAATTTTTAACCATTTTTAAATATTTCACTTTGTGTAATGAGTTTTCTTTATGAGCTATAAATTTTTTTGTAAATAAGCAAAACAAAAACAAAAAAACAATGTTTCAAATATGCCGGTTTATCTCTTTAATTTGTCCTACAGTTGAGATTTGGACTGACATAACTTTAATGTTTTGGTAATTTTTTTTCTTGTTTTCTGATAAAAGAATGAATGTATTTGTTGGGAAAGCAGCTGTTAGACTCACAGACAATAAGAGGGGTCATAAAGCAACAGCTCTGTAATCGTTATTTTATTTTTTTTTCCTTTTGGTGAGAAACAATAAACCTTCAATAAACACATGTGACTGAGCTGAAATCCCTGTAAATGAAATGTGAATAGATTCTGCAAACTTTGTAAAAGTTTGGGAAACCCTGGTTTGTATAACATGTGATTGAACTGTTAAAGCATGTTTGAAAGCTGGGGAAGTCCTGAAGGTGTTTCAGAATCATCAAGTCTGATGTAAGGAGGACAACCACCCCAAATCAAAGATGGCAGTTGTTGCCCTCCCTCCAAACAGCCAACCAAAGTCACCAAACTTTTGAAACAGATTTTGTGACTGTTCAAGTCAAAGTTACAGCTCCATGTGCAATGATACAAAGAGGACTACCCAAATAACTGCCTGCAGATATTCCCCAGATGTCAGCTGACTGGTAAGACTCACTTATAGAATAGCCTTTTCTACAAGAAGTAATATTAGATCCAATATGTGACTACAAAATGTCAGTTATATCTATATGGCACATTTAATTACATGTAAACTCAATGTGCTTACCATAAAAGATAAAATTGACGACTGACAATTTTAACAGAAGATTTTCTAAACTTTTTTTTAAAATATCTGTTTGGGTGTTTTGAGAAAAATAAAATAAAATAGAAGAATGAAAAAAGCAAAAATGATAGAAATCAATATTTAAAAAAATTGAAATTATATTCCATTAAGTAAACTCTGGCTGGTGTCTCGGGGTCACTGATGAATAAGAAAAACGTAATTTTTGTCATGCTTTACAGAAAGGAGAAAAAAAACAAAATTGAAATACAAGAAAATAATTAATTTAATGGAACAAACTAAAGTGTTTATGAGAAAAAAGTGTCATCTTCGGACTGTATTGTTATAGCTTTTTTAAAAATTAAATAATGATTATTATATTTGGTTATTATTTACAGTTTTTACAATAAAAATAATAGTCATAAACAAATGACAGATAACTTAAATTAAATTAAAATTAAATTAAAGAACAATAAGGAACAGAAATTAATGACTGAAAATCCCTCAGCTACACCTTTTACACTAATATACGGTTTCTGCCTGTTTTATAAGAGAAAAAACTGTAAAACGTTTTTTAAAAGTGTCGCGTTTTATTTTGAAAGCATCACCGGAACTCTGCTGCGCGGCGTGTACAGCCTGACTCTCCGGGAGGAAGCTCTCCGGCCGGGATACCGCAGCTCCAGTCTATACGGGATGGACCTCACCGCCGCACGGACAGGGGGGCACGGCTGAGTGTTTGGGCGCCGCGTGCGGGACTTACTTGAGAGATACCTGCTGTTCACACACCTGGATTAACTTTAGAGGCGCGCGAGCTCCTGTGGAGTCCAGCTGTTGGGGGTTTAATCCGGACAGGTGGACGTTATTCAGCCAAGACATAAACAACAGACGGACCGGAGCAGGCATCCTAACTACCCCCACCTAACTGTTTACCAGCCGGGTACCTGCTCTGATCTTGCCCGCTTCTGAAAACTCCTCTCACGGCCTCTGACCCCCCTCTGAGTTGGTGAATAAAGCCCACTTTCACACCTGGAAAACGGTTACTTTTTCCTTACCTCCCGCTCTCTAAAGCTTGGAAGCTAGTTAGCTTTAGCCGGCTAGCCTAGCCACCTAGCATCAAGGCCGTTTTCTTTTTTTTTTATCCTCCTGCTCCTCTCTGATTAATAATCCTTTTTTAAAGTTTAATCCAGCAACACCGGGGCGAGTGTCGCTTTAATCCCGCACGGACTGCGGGGGGATATGGGGAAGCGGCGCTCAGCCTGCCGCACATCTGTCACCGCAACGGAATCTGGAAGCGGGACACCCCGAGAAACGGCTGCCTTCACCGGACAGTAGGAGCAGTGTGTCTCTTCCTCTGGAAGCTGCTCTGGAAGCAGCACTTCCATGAATTTCTCCAGGCATGTAGAAGAGTTCCACCCCTCGCTGCTGGCATAAACCTTGCACCCACACTGTGATTTAAATTCCCCGCACATCTGGAGGTAAACAGCTGGAGTATGAGTGTGCTCTAAGGCTGCTGGAGGTCACAGATTTCACCTTCTTCTTCTTCTTCTGCTGCTTCAGCCATGAACTACCAGCAACACCTTGCCAACTCGGCCGCTATCCGAAATGAGATCCAGAGGTTCGAGTCCGTGCACCCCAACATCTACTCTATCTACGAGCTGCTGGAGCGGGTGGAGGAGCCGCTGCTACAGAACCAGATCCGGGAGCATGTCATCGCCATTGAAGGTAGGACAGGACCCGGGGGATGGAGGAGGAGGATGGATGGATGCTGGTAGTATGTGGGTGGGTTGGTGAAAGATGGGTGACAGCAGACTACATTTCCAGCCCGGAGATGGTCTGTTAGATGTTGCACAATCCGCCTGAATTGTTGGTGGGAAAGTTTATTTAATGTTCCCACAGTCTTTTTCTCTTCTCGGGAAATCGTGTTCAGGCTGCGAAAGCTGTCATGTTTGAGTCCCCCGTATTTCAAGGGAAAAACAAAGCAGTTATCACACCGTGAGACACTCATTAAAGAGTCCTCATGAACACAGAGTAGCACTCTTTAAAGAAGATCCTGTATGGTTCTAGAAAACCTTGTTAATAGTGACACCTGTGGGTGTGGATTGAATTGCCGGTGGCGTTTTGTTGCTAGTGTTTGGTCTTCACTAACAACAAATATAGTTTTATTTTTTTTTACTGTTGGATGTATATTGTACAACATCCAACATATTTTGTGTAGATTCTTAAGTGGAGGGGATGTGTCACCGTGGCAACCAAGAAAACTGAGGTCTAAAACCAGTCCAAACTGTTTTATTTTAAACAGCGAAAGTTTGTTTCTGCCACTAAAAATAGGGAAAATGGCCAGGGAGGTAACTCAAATTTTTGAGCTGTTATCACAAAATCCTAAGTAAGTTATCGTGGAATAAAAAATTGGAACGTTATTATCTCAAAATTTTGGGTTTTATCTCCAAATTCAGAATGATTATTGAAACACTTTAAGTTCAGAATCAGAGAAATTTTATTAATCCCAGAGGGAAATTGAGTTGTCATAGCAGCAAATATACAACAAACATTAAGCACTCATACAAAATGAGTGTAGAAACAGATATTGATAGAAGTTGTTTTCAAATTTTGTATTTATTGTCTCAAAACCTCAGGTTTTTTATCTTTCCATTTTTGTCTGAGATATCTCAAAATCCCAAGTTACTTTCAAGTAAATTGAAATTTAGTTATTATTACAAAATGTTTTTTTCAACAAAGTTTGAGTTATCACAAAATTTTAAGTTGTAATATCAAAATTTAGAATTAAAAACTGAGCATCTCAACATTGTGAGTTATTCTCTTAAGGTTTTAAGTTAAATATCTAAAAATTAGGGGTTACTTCTAAGCTAGGATTTAGAGTTATCTCAAAATGTTGGACTTTTATCATAAAATTTCTGGGTTTAATCTTAAAGTTTTGAATTACTTATGTTGAAATTTCAAGTTACTTAAGTAAGTCAAAATTTACATACATACTTGAAAATCAAACGTTAGTGATTCCCTCGACCATGAATCCCTTCAGTGTCCAAATGTGGACATTTTCACCCTTTAAAAGTAGAAAATACTAAGAAGAAGAGGAAAATTGGGGGAGAGACTTTATGAATTTGGGGGTGGAGTTACATTAGAGTTACATTAGTTTAGAGGCTGCTAAAATGTAAATGATCAATTGAATGGAGAAAATTAAAGTGATTTGGTGGGTTTTGTACCTTAGGCTTTTGCCAGTGATTCAGTGGGTTTTGTCCCGACTGAACTAGTTATCGAAAAGACGTTATTGATAACAAAGCCTTTTGTTTACATCTTCTTTGTGTTTTTAGTGTTATTATCAGAGTCTCAACACAAACCTGACTCAGGTGATAAATAAACTTGCTAGCAGTGATCAAAGAAAGTGATAACCTTCGAGGCGTTCTCGACAGATTTATTCCTCGTAATTCACAACATCACCGGGATTACACTTTTACATAACGGCTTCATAACTTAATCCCTCTGTCAGATTAGCAGAAGACCCTGTGCTGAACAGCTGTTTCAGCCTCCATAAGTACAAGTGTCTCAGCATTGATTTATTGATTGATATTGATGGGGAAGCAGCAACGATCTGACATGATCCTTTCTCCTTTAAACACAAGAGGCAGTGAGAGCCAGATGGCTGCTGTTTGGTGGTTAATCCAGTGAATTAACCACACATTGGTGCAGAAATCCTGTAAATCCAGCTCAAACATAAGCAGATATTACATTGAAACAGAAACGATCTGATCAGAGAGAAGCAGCTGGAATTCAGAGATGTTACAGCTGGAAGTGAAACTCTTTCAGACCTGAGAAGTGGAGTTTCTGCTTGCTCCTTTGGGCCACATGATGAAGGAAATGATGCTGAGGATGACGATATGAAGCTACTGTCATTTCAATGAAAACAAACTGATGAAATGTGAAAGAAAGAATAACGATGGAATCTGCTATTGCAAATAAGATGATACGATCTGACACACTAAATAAAATAACAACAAAAACAAATTGCAACACTAGTAGCAATGGATGATCTGATATCCTCGTGTTGGTGTTGTTCCCTCGTCATCATAAATAATGTTGTTCCAGGTTCAACATTGCAAGTGACCAATCACATTGTTGTGACGTCCCCCTTTTGTGCCTTTGAAAAATACCGTCTTAAAAAAATCTACTTCACTTGCGAGAAGAGAAACCGCTTCTGTCCGCCCATCCAGGAACTTCAGTTCTTTGCATTTCAGGATACTTTTCTTTAATAAACGGTAAGCATTATACATATCGTCCTTGCAGAGGTGGTTTCTCTTCTCGCAAGTGAAGTAGATTTTTTGAAGGCGTTTGTTTTTTTTCGAGGTCGCGGATGACGTCAAGAGAAGGTGATTGAGAAGGTCACTTGCAATGTTGAACCTGGAACAACATTATTTATGATGACGAGGGAACAACACCAACACAATCTGTAATGACATACATTAAGCAGAAAGCAACTAATGATGTAAAAAAAAAAGGTAAATAATTGAAAAAGAGGATTTACAGCTGGTTAAGTGTTTTTCAGTGTGATTTTAAAGGATCCTGGCAGAGTAAAGGGATTACATCACTCATGACATTTAAAGATAATAGCTGTGCTGTGGTTTCAGGTGATTTATGGGTAAAATAATCACTGACAGGGACATTAGAAGCAGCAGAAAACCTTCCGCATTTTCCTCTCAGACAGTTACTGCTGCTTGTTCTTCTAATGAACACAGCAAAGAGCTCAAGAAACAGCAGCCATGTTTAAAATGCGTTCAAAATTTATTCATCTAATTAAAATTCACTATTTGTGATGATGGTCAATAAGGCAATCTGATGATCACGTACATTTACATGTGCGGCCCAAATTTCAGTCTCTCCGTCTTTCATGTTTTTGCCTTAAAATGAAAATATTTGTGTTGGATATACGTCTTTCGTTAGCTGCCTTAAAGGCAGAATTACAGCGTGTGAATGTATGGCTGATACAACATACATGCGCAGTGAGGATAATTCTGATCTATTCCGATTTGTTTCTCAGTAGTTTCTGGTGTCATGTGTTGCGTTTTGAGATCTTTAAGCGTACTGAACTTTGTCAGGTTCTATTTTAATGATTTATTGATTCAACCGCTCTGACGGTAGTCAGGCTGGTGAAATTGAACTTGAAATTGAGCTGTTTAAAAATGTGACTGTTAATTAATTATAACATGGAGGGCAACTATGTTTTCACATAGGACCGGGTAGGTTTTATGCTTTTTTTGTCTTTGTCGACCCACCTGAATTTTGTCTCAGTACATCGCTTTGTTTTGTGGTCTGTTTTGCTTTTCTAGGGCCCTGACTTCTTATGACATGTTTTTGCATTTATCGTTTATGATCCATTTAACTTTTGGCCTACTCACTTTTTAGCTTTATGGGATTTTTATTTTTTGTAACCTTACCTTATTTTGGGCTTTATTTCTTTGCCAGTCTTGATTTTAAGCCCCACCTTCTTTTGGGGGTTTCCCTTTTTTCTTGACCCTGCCCACTTTTGGGACTACTTCATCTGTTTTGCTCTCCAAATAGACTGTTAATGTGTATGCATCCAAAACCCAGTCAGGCATTACTCTTACTAAAGAATATTATTTCCTGCACCACAAAAATCTGTCCTTTCCCACAGTCACTGATATCTGTATATATAGAATACTCAGAGGGGGTAAAAATACTTTTTCTTGGCACGCTGTCTATCTGTTGAGGCTTCAAAAATACTTCTTCGTGTAATCCTGATCTGTAATGTTCTAGTAGTTTGATCTGAACCACTGAATGTGAGATGTTCTCCAGCAGAAAATGTGACAAAATTTGAAATAAAGAATATGTTGAACTTCTCTAGGTTTCATTGTGTTTTGAAAGCTTACCATTGATGAGTTTTCTAACAGAATGATTGACGTTACAGTCCAGCTGTGCTGGTAATAGTTCAGAGTGTCAAATCAATATTGTCACTTACAGAAAAGTGCAGTAATTGTGTCTTATTTCTTTCTTAGGCTTGTTATTTCTCATAAACCTGGCCTAAAATAAATGGGGTTTAGTTTTTGCATTTCTTGTGTATTTTGGAGGATTTTGAGTCAGATTTGAGTCTGAATTGAATCATTTAACATCTGCTGTGGTCTTTATAGTCAACAGCATGGGTGGTTTGGGGATGCTAATAGTTCAGCAAGTCAAATTAGTATTGTTGTTGAAATAAAAGTGTCGTAATTATACCTTATTTCTTCCTGAGTATAGTTGTTTTTGTTAAATTTGGCGTAAAATGAATGGGGTTTGGTGTGTTTTTAGAGGATTTTGAGTCAGATTTGAGTCTTAATTGAATCATTTGACATCTGGACCAGCTGCAGTCCTTACAGTCGGCAGCACAGGGCTGAGGGTGGAGGCATTCAGTGGCCTCGCAGCTGTCAGCTGAGTAGTCCAAGCACTGACTCGCTCCTGCTCTGTTCACTTCCATTTTGCCTGAATTCACATGGTGACTCATGCTGGAAATAACCCAAAACAGCAGCGGCAGCACTGTCATCCTCTGTCTCTGCCTCTCGGTGCACATCTGGACGTGTCGCTCAGATTCACGTCGGGTTACATAAGCTCTCGGCTCCGGAGGCTGCCGTCCTCACCGCTCCCGTGGGCCGTGACTCGGCCCAGTTACGGCGCTCTGACTGCACGCCTCTGTGGGGGCTCATTTGCATTTGAGGCGTGTGCGAGGACGGATGGGCAATGCCCTGCCAGCCAGGTGACACTGACCCACTTTCTCTGTGTTTGGCCTCACAGCTGTGGATGCATGAAATGAAACCAAACCCACGCTGTGAACATCCTTCACTTCATCCTCCCACAGCAGGAGAGCCAGCGTGGAGTGGAGGTTAACCAGCATCAGAGGCTACAGAGTCCCACTTAAAGGCTGTAAAAGAGCTAATTAAGAGCAGAGAGACACAGAAACTACAACAAAGAAGAGAATAAAGACTTCTTTGTAATCTTTGAGTGTTTATGTGAAACTGTGCAGGTTAAAGTCCTGCATCAGATTCAAACAGTGATTCATATATTGTGGAATTTACCTGTCGGAGGTGAGCTGAACAGTTGCGTGGTGGAGTGCAACAAGCCTTTTATTTAATCACTCCTGCTCCTTTGTCCGAGTGCTTCTCCAGTAACACCGGCGTCTACTTTCTGCCTCGGGCTTTTGTCTCACTCCACCAGCCTGTGGTCAGCGAACGCACCGTGTGACCCAGTTAGCCTCACCACGGTGTGTTTGCTCTGTGTTTTCTCTCTTCAGTTATTATGATTGTGCCCACGCAGCACTCATTCTCATGTTTCAGCCATTAGGACTGACTGTGACGCAACGCCCATCCCGCTCAGGGACGAGCGGAGATAAAGAGGCAAGCAGGGTTTGGGACTCAGTTAAAAGAAATCTCGCAGGGCTGCCAGGGGGTGAAACTGACACCAACCTGAACCTAAGCATTGTTTTTAGTCACCTGCTGCCAGGATGGCTGCAGATGATGATGGTCATTTTGGTCTTTGTCTGTCATCAAGCTGAGAACATTTTCCTACAGTTTAGCTTTTAGCATAGTTTATATGGTTTAGTTTATATAGTTAATAGTTTAGCTTATAGTTTAGCTTAATTTGACCTTTTATTAAAACATTAAAATCACTTTAGGCTAAAATGGCAGAACAGTAATATGCCAGGAAGGACACTGTATGCTAAAACCAGAGGGAGATGAAGAAAGAAATGTGAATCACATGTTCTGTAATGTAAATAAATCATGGTTTAAAGCTATAAAACAGACTGCAGCAGGAAATCAAAGCGGCAGAGTAGCTGGAAAAGTTCCAAATATCAGCACAAGGTCTGAGAGACACTTTCAGGGTTTTTTTTTTCTTTTCTTTACTGCATGTGGAAATTTTTTGGTGCCCCTCAAAGAGGGTTTAGACAGCCCCCCCCCCCCCCCCCCCCCCAACCAAAAAAAGAAAAAAAAAATCCTCCCCAGTGTTAGCTTAAAATAACAGCAAATTTGTCAGAGATGGAAAGGGTTCAGCCTTTCAAAATAAGAGCAAAGGGCCTGTACACTAGTTGAATAAGTTTCCTTATTCTCTTTGATAGATGAAAAAATAAAGCTAATTTGTAAAATATATTTAGACCTTTGCATGGGAAACACTGCAACACTTCAAAATTAGCAGAATAGATTCCCTTTGGACTCTATTAGCTTCACTTGGCATGATTTACAGTCCAAAATAGGGCTGCTCAATTAATCGAATTTTAATCACGATTACGATCTGGGCTTTCAACGATCATTAAAAATGACTGAGCCGATTATTAGCCCCTCCCTCATTTATCCGCGACACCTTAAAGGCCGGTCCATGAAAATATTGTTGGGCATAAACCGGTTCGTGGCGCAAAAAAGGTTGGAGACCGCTGATTAAGAGGACCCGAGGGAAGCTCGGAAAGCTAAGCAGAAGTTATTTGGAGAGGAGAGTGACTGCCGTTGGTTGAAAAGAGAGGTAAAAAAAAAAAAAACTTCAGTGGTGTTGCGCACTATTTTATATTATTTTTTAAAGTCATTATTCAATACATTGTTATTGTTAACCCTTTAAAGCCGGTCAGAGCAGCACGCTCCGTTTTGTGTAACTATTTTTAAATCCCTGTAGAACCTGAACCATGTAAGCTAGCGCAATAATTTGTTTTGCATACGAAACCGGAGGAGTTGTACTTACATCTTATGCCACCAGCTTGTCCTCGGTCACGGTTTCCTTCCACATAAAGCTTTGCAAAAATTGCATAAAAAGCGCTTGCAGGAACAAAAACATAATATTCCAGAAACACGCTTTACCGATCCGATCAGCTGTTCCTATCGCATGTCCGCCATTTCCTGGCCAAAACCGGAAGTGACGTCATTTTCGCGGAAATGTAGTTTTTTTTACTTGTAGGCCTTAAAAGCCTATACTGGTCATGTTTGACTTTTCTGAATAGTTTCTGGGATGCTTAGAACTCAAATTGCACTGCTGGAAATAGTTTATTTTGATGCACCTGCTGTTTTCTTTGCTAATTTGCATCATAGGATTGTTTTTTCGTTTTTCCTGCAGTATATAAAAATTGGTGTATCTCCAAAATAAAACTATGAAGACACTCAAAATAAATTTCCTGTTGTTGTAAACTATTTTTTGCAACTTTTTTGTATTTAAAGTTTTGAGGGATAAGCCTCTTAAATTTCTCCAAGTAGAAATATATGTAAAAAAAACAAAAACGATTTTCAATTTTTTTGTAGTTTATTGCACTTTTTTTGCAATTAATGTAGTTACTATGGACTTAATGCATACATATTATTAAAATATGGGCTATAACAGTTGCATAGCAAATTCAAATGCACCCACAAATGGCACTACAACATGTAAAAAAATAATATAAGCTCTGGCGGACTTGGTTCTATAGTAGGTCTTAAAGAGTTAAATAAATATCGTCAAATAATCGAGATCTCAATTTCAGTGAAAATAATCGTGATTATCATTTTTGCCATAATCGAGCAGCCCTAGTCCAAAATAATCCTTATTTATCTCAAACTGTTGTAGAAAGAAAAATTATATAAATACAACTTCAGATCACCTTTTAGACAATGACTGGGCAATTCATTTTGTCAAAGGGGCCATGTGAGAAGCTGGAACTATTGTAGAGGGCCACACCAGTCCCAGCTTCTTATAGGGACCATTTGGAAAATGATTTAACCGCCTGTGTTATAGAGTGCTTTTGGTTGATGATAATGACAACCAGTGCAACTAGTAGTTGATAAATTAGTTTGCTGGCAGAATATTAATGGTTAATCATTATGAAAATCAAATAATTGATGATATTTGAGTAAAAAAAGGTCAAAAGTTTTTCTCTCCATGTTATGTTTTTGATCTGCTTCTTCATTGGTAGGTTTTAAAGAACCCCACCCCTTTTAAATACAAAGAAGTCATTTTTGCAACCCTGCCTTATTTAAGGATGTTTATGGTCCCGCCTTCTTTTGGGGGTTGACCTTTTTCTTGATCCCGCCCAATTTTGGGTCTATTTCTTCTTATATTACAATTGGACCTCTTATTTTCTGGCTTCTTCTGTTTTCCTGGTGTCCCACTTTCTTACGATGTTTTTTTTTCTTTTATGACCACACATTCTTTTTGGGCTACTCCTCCTTTTTGAAGAATTCCGCCCTTTTTATTCTTATTCTTGGATTAAAAACAAGGTGAAGCAACACCTTAAATACATACAAGAACACTTGACAATAATACAGGGCTGTTTTAAGCCACCATATGCTCATAAAAAATTAAATGATGGATCTTCACCTTCAGACTACTTACTAAGATATTTTTGTATGATACTGATGGCAGAAATACAGCAGTTATTTGATTTATAATTATATAATTAGTTTATTTCCTGAATTTTAACAGGGAACCATTTAGATGATTAAGTAGTTGTTTTTAAGATAAAATTGAGAAGTTTTTAGAGTCTGTCCTGTAAAGATTTGATGATTAATGCTATATCAAACTTCTGTTCTGTGTTTTCTTACATTTTCTAGTGAAATGATCTGTTACGTGACTGATTGTAAAGTAATCTTCAAAGTGAGGGTATGTGCGTCAGTTGTTTCGTTGTTTGTTGACGGTAGCACTTTTCTGTAAGGCTCAGTGAGCGTTACTCTGGCAGATGGTCGATCTCAGAGTGTGATTGTGATGTAACACTGCGGCTGATTGACGGCCGCTAATAACTGTAATAAGGAGTCACGGGATGCTTTTAAACGAGGCTTTTAGCCATTGCATAACTGCGCCCGCTGACCGCCGCTGAAGTCTGTCCTGAGATATTACGCCTCATATCTGTGCACCTTTTGTCCCCCCCTCATAGCTCCGCCTCCACCCCTGCTGACTCCACCAGATTAGGGCCAACTGCTGACATTATGTTCTTGTTTCTTTTTTTTTACCAACATTCATTTGTTTTCCTGCTTTTCATTACGATTAATGCTTGAGGTGAGTCATCATCAGTGGAGTGGAGTAAGCGCTCTCAGTGGAGGTGGGCGGGCACTCAGGCAGCACAAACTGATAATGTGCAGCCACTGGGAGCATTTAAAGTGATCGATACGACACCTGAGGAAAGACTTTTAAAGGTTTGATCACCCCCTTTCATACGTGGAGCGATCATAAAGGATTATCTCAACAGTTGTGGGGGTTTATTTTTACTCTCGAGCCTCCGTCTGCTGAGATCAAACTCAATCCAACCTGAGGATAGAAGCTTTGCCCACCCTCCTCCAACAATCACACAGACATCTGTACTGTGTTATGTAAAAACAATAACAGCAAAAAAGCTGCAGATTCAGACTCTGACAGGTGGAGCTGCAGATTTAAACTCCCGGCCAGATAAATAAAACTGGAGATCATGTAAAAGATTTATTTGACTGTAGAACAGCAGATGTCTAACATTGTCCTGCTTTGGTTCTGCAGTTTAGCTGTGGTTTTATCTCAATGCAGCCAAAACCAGCTCCAACATTACTGCGCAGTCCCACTCATACTGGCTCTTACTCCCACTCTCCAAAGCAGGTCATCCACCTCAAATATAGTACTCTTTCCTGAAAAACATACCTGTTCAGATAGTTTCAGTTTTAATGCACAGTGTCAGTTACCCAACCTTACCATTAAAATGGTTGTTGTTGTTGTTGTTTGTTTGTTTTTTTAAAGACGTAGTTATATAAATTTCCTTCTTTTAGTAAACATCTTATTTCTGGATTCCTCTAATTTTCTAATTCTTTGTCTACAGTATAGTTTTTATTAGTGACAAGATTCACAGATTTATTAATTTGTTTTGTTACTTTGTTTCCCCCTGGTCCATTAGGGACCCGCCTTCCTTTGGATGTTGCTTGTTTTCTTTTTTTTGTTTTCTTTTTTGTTTTGTTTTTTCACTCCACTCAGTTTTGGCTTTGTTTAGGGTATACCACCTTATTTTGGGTTAGGGTGTTTTGCTTTTCTAGGTCCCACTTTATGGTGTTTTTTTTTTTTTTTTTTCCTTTTATGACCTCAACTAACTTTAGTACACTTCCTTTTTAGCTGTTCAGCTTTTAAACCCACCCAAATATGGTTGTTCAACACTACCCATATGGAAAAGATATATATAAATCTTATAAAGTTTGTATCTGTCTTGTGTGAAACTTGTATGAAAAGCACACAAGAGTGAAAACACATATAAGATCCCTTGAAAAATTATATAATGAAACTTGTATGTTTTGGATACTTCCTAAAACAATATATGAAAGTAATGAGAAAGTGGCCACTTTCATGAGTAAATCATATATGTTTTTACTATTTCTTTTCCATATGGGTAGGCTTACCACAGAATATAGAAGTTTCCTACACCAAAATAAAAGCAAAATAATAAAACTTCTGCTTCTTTCACCAAAGTGCTTTTATTTAGGGCTACCCCAACCTCATTTTTCCTTTTCTCTGGAGATTTGTTTCGCCTGTATCCTATTTTTCTTTTTAACTTTTTAAGTTTTTATAGAGAATAATTTGTTTAGGCTCCACCCTCTTTTGGGGGATGTCCTTTTTTTGTTCCACACCTAATTTGGGGAGTAAATGCTATGTTAGAACTCCAGTGGCCTGTTTGCTGACTTAAAGCTAACGATATCCAAATACAAAACCAATTTCACATTATTTTGTGTGTATTTAAAGTCCTGATAATCTAACATGGATTTAGTTGATGGCAAGGCTTCCTGAATTCACCTGTGTAGCATAAGAGTATGCCAATAAACATCAGAAAATGTGCCTGTTAACTTTATCTTTTTGATAACTTTAACTCTTTTGAACATTTTGTCTTGAAGATGTTGTTTTTTAGGGGCCAGTTTCACCAAATGTGCAACAGGAAAGCTGCAATAAGTCATTTAAAATTATTTCCTCTCACTTTTGCTGACCTGATTTCCAAAAACAGGGACCATTGTCGTGATCTGTGCTATATCGACTTTATCTTTAAATGAAGCCAGGTATAAATAGGCAGTTGACACTGAAATGCTGGAACAAACACAAATATTTATCCCGCACTGATTCGCGCTGTGTTTTAAGATAAACAAGTTAACCAGGATCCCCGAGCAGGTCCTCATGGTCATTAAGCCCAGAGGATGCTCTTATTGATCGGTCTGCAGAGGAAGCATCTCAGGGAGGCGGGGAGTGGAGGGGGGGATATCGACTCGGGAGAAAATGTCAGAGCCGTGCCGTGATCTGCATCCTACTGTCACAGATGGATTAACACGCATTAGGAAGATAAATACCAGTTCAAATGAGCTGCCAGTCCAGCTGAGTCCAGACCTCCCTGTAGCTGGCCTGCTCTGATTTGAAGCCTCTGCAAAGATAAACAAGATAAATTACGAGGGAAGCTCGTGTTGCAGCTGATTAATCTGGCTTTGAAGATGTAATTTCATCCTGTTTCGAGTCATTTTTAATGTCTTTATGAAGAATAAATGGTTCAGTTTTGGGGTTATGAAAACTTCAGTGTCATTACAGCCGATGATTCCCCCTGCAGGAATTGTGGGTAGTTCGGCTGGATTTAGCCGAGCTGTTTGAATGCGTACACGGGGGATTCCCTTGTTTTTTTTGTTGTTTTTTTTACTGTGGAGGTTTTATAGCCTTCACAGTGTTTCAGTTTGCTTTTCAGTATCACAGTTAAACGGAAGCTGCTTTTCTCTGGATTATGGTGACGTTAGCGTAAAGTTTATATGATGACATCACTAAATTTGCAGCACTAAGATTCATCACAGACCTTAAAGCACTTACCTGCTGCTGCACATCGTGTGCTCGGCTTGTATTATTCTTATTTATAGGGCCATTGTTACCATGTCTCCACATTTTCCTGACCTCCATCTGTCAGAAAAGTGTGGGAAGTTATTTTCTTCTGTGTCAAGATTTGTTCCTTCTGTCTGCCCTGAATGCTCACGCTGAATTTAGAGAAAGGGCGTTAAATTGTGCAGCTTCCCCCTCCTCAGTTTGAAGTAAATCTTCAGCAGATGGTCTCACTGATTGGATTTAAGGCTGAAAATATTCTGCCTGAGACACTCGCTTATTCTGATGATTTAGGTTCTCACATCTTTATCATTGTTTGTTTATTCATCCCACTTCATCTCCTTCATGTTTGAAGACTTAATTATTTGTGCTGGCTGTACTCATGCCTGTCTGTCTCATGTAAAGTTGGCTGTTGATGTCTGAAACTTTGCACAGCTTTGGACAACAGGATGGAAAACATGCGTGGAGATTATTCACCGGTCTGCTGTAAATCATGTTCAAGTTATTGCGGCTCAAATGCAGATGGGGTCTAAAAAGGCCAGTTTTTCTGTTCCAAGTGTTTCCATTTAGATGAAAATCCAATAAAAACTGTTGGACAGTAACAGGTTAAACATCCAGACGGTGGCGTCTCTCCTCGTTTGCTGTAATTGGGCTCAGCTGAGGGAGGGTCACCTGTTAGTGATGCTAAAAATACCCCCACTGTCGTTCTGCCTGCCTGCCTGCAGGGCCCCATTAGGGTGATGTGCTTATCATCCATCCCTCAGTGTGTGTGATATCCAAACACATGACTGCACTCGAATGCAGCGGTGCTTTACGTCAGCTGTACGATTGTCCGCCACTGTTGTTGTGTTTTAAAGGCAGGAGAGGCTCTAAGTCGTGTAATGAGAGAGCCCCGAGGAGCTACAGCCTTTTATTATACAACAGGACAGATTTAGATTCAGGAGAACCGACTTAAAGATAAAGTTTGAGAATATTTGATTGAACATTTGCTCTATAAAAAGGAAAGTCAAATGAGAGGTTTGTGCAGTTATAAATCAGTCAGATCTGAACACAAACACATGAGACACACATTCTTAGCTTCAGTTTGACTCACACTTTTAAAGGAAACCTCCAGAGAAATCAGAGAAAAACCTTCCTGATATTATCTTAGATCTGTTTTGCAACTTCAGGCCAATATTGACTGTTTATTAGATATAAACTTCATTATGAAGGTTTCATTAAAATTGTGCTTGCTCTGTATTCTAATAGATCTGATTTGTATAATGCTTGTTTTTACTGTAATAGAACAATGACATATAAAACAGTTAGTTCAGAATCTTCCTGTATTACAGCACTTAAATGCTAGCTGTCTGTACATGTGTAAATGTAGACTGCTAAAGATGACTCTCTCTTGCTTGCATATGGCCCCAGAATAAAACTGGCTACACCCAGGGAGAGAAAATCCCAAACCAGAAAGATGGATGAATTAATCCCAGAATTCCCAGGCTAGCTGCTTACCATCACTCCCAGTCTTTATGCTAAGCTACGCTGACTATCTGATTCCAGCTTTGTACTTAAGGTTGCCCAGGCGAGCAGATTATGACTGTTCAAGCCTAAAAACAAACAGATGATAACAAAAAGAAAAGTTTTACATTTCAGTGTTGTGGCTTTTTATAATAACAAATTAGAATCCTTTCATAACTTATGCAAAAACTCTGTACAACCCAACACATCTGTCCAGCAGAGAAACATCTGTTCTCTCACCGTAGCAGTTTATTTTAACCTAAAAGTGTCAAGTCTGTTTTATCTATAAAGGTCAACATCACATGTTAGAGCTAGAGTGAAAACAGGACGGCTACCTCCTTGCAACTAGGAAAAACCTGTGCTGTCATGGTGATTGCATTCATTTTTTGTTTTTTGCATCTAGTGACAGATTGAATGTAGCTGCACTGACCAACTGGTTGCCCAGAGGTTGAGTGTGCACCACCCTCAACCACTTCTAATCCGGTTGTTCAGTGATGACGCGACAAATCCTACTTCCGGGTCTAAAGTAGTCTGCGTTTAATATGGCTTTTGTGTTGTTAACATGTTTAATGTTTTGTATTTTCTTCTATTTGATCTCAAAAAGCTCCTAAAACAGTCAGTGATCCCTGTTGACCTCCCTCGGCTTTTATTACCGCTAATCATTTATTTAAGATCAGTTTTTAAAACCTTAGGATGTAACTACAGCCCAGCCCATGCAGCAGTATATGAATGACTAACCTCGTATTGTGGATGGATTATCTCAGTTGTTCTCCTGGCTGAAGTCCTTTTACAGCATCCTGCCATGCGATTACATTTGTTCCTGACCACTGAGAACACTCACGTTAACTTTTATCGAGTGGGAAAAAAAGTTAGCTTGTTTATATTATGCTAACATAGCTGTGTCGCTAGCGGTCACGTAGCACATCATTATATACCAGCTAGCCCAACTTCAGTAACCCTACAAACGTCACTGCTGTTTAGTTTTCTGTCTTCATTTATGCTGGAAGTGATAACAGAGCTGTACGTTTTAATTTGTTTCCAAAACCCCGCAGTCAGGACATGCTATATTGTATTTAGATAGAAGCTAGCGAGCTAACTCCCTGCTAACTTTTAACTCCGTTAAATGTCATAAATTCCGTTTTCATGGATGCCTGGATGTTAAACTCAATTGTTACTCCTGGTAGAGCAGAACGCTGATCATTTTATTAAAGATGAAAGACTTTAGACAGTTTTTCAACTCTCAGTAATGCCATAGTGATCGTTTGATATATGGACCTGCAGCGGAGTTTAGGTCCAGACACGGCTAGTGACGTCAGACTGAACAACCGGATAGCAAGGCGATTGTGCCTCAAGTGAGCCAACCGGTCTCTAGACAACTGCAGCTAGATTCAGATTGAATCACTCTCAGACAGATTGGCAAATGTGTGCAAATAACTGCCGTCTAATTGATAAAAGCAGACAGATTGCCAATATGATGTGGTCAGTCTGAGACAATTTGCAGTGATGATCATAATTTGTCTGCAACAGAGGTCTCAGCTCTACTGTTTGCCGGCTAGTTGTGTCATTTTTTTCAGTTAAATTGTTGTCCCGCTGTGACTGCATGATTATTTGTGTAGGAATCTGAACTTCTCTTTCAGATTGGCTGGATTCTGAATATAAGCAGTCAGTGTGAATTTCTGTGTATGCAGATGACAATAGATTTGCAGTTTCTAATGATTTGTCAAAGTTGACACAAACAGATTGCATGTAATTGCCAACCTGACCTCATTTAGTTACAGACTGATTGCAGATAGACTTTGTGTTGTTGCTGTTTTACCAGAGTTGTTCTGAAGATGCCAGCTGACTGCAAATGGTTGCAGACCACGTCCTCATCTTCGAGCAACCATGTCAAAGTCAGCGAGATTGTGTGACTGTAGCGTAAAGGTTCAAAGTTCATCACAGGCATAAAACATGAAGGAAAATGTCTGTATATTTAAACACACACTCAGAAATAAGACCTAACGCTCTGTTTGTAATGCTGAAACACTTTAATGTTATCTGACGTTTGCTGTGCTGGTTTTTACTACGTCCTGTTTTACACTGTGGAGCCATTTTAACATGGTGTTTATTGTATTTTATTTATTGATTTATTTTTATTTTCATATTTTTGGTGCACTAATAAAAACATGTAACCCTGTGGCGTGCAAGCTGCTGATTGTTCATATCTGATATAGGAGAACTTTAATGGCACATTAAATCTGTGGTGGTGACTGTGGGTGTGGGAGCTTTCTGACAAACATGAAACTGCACAGGAGGATTTCCCCTTCAAAACACTGAGCTGCTTCTTTACAGTGAAAACACTCGAGTTGATTCTTTTCAGATGGGCTCGCGGGGAACACACAGAAAGAAACAGGAAGCAGAGAGATGAGGGTTCAGGGACAGACTCTTCTCTGTGAGTCCCTTCATCACTTTTGAGTCTTGACCTTCTCTCTGCCTTTAATCACAGCCTCTCTGCTCAGCCACAAAGCACAGCGAACACGCCGAGCCGTGGCTGGCTACTTGATGTTTTCAGGTGGAAATCTGAGTACGACCCTTCATAGATGCTAAAAATGTGCAGATATCTGTTAAAATTTGAGATGAGGCCGAGCTGTGACTCATTGGTTCCACGTTTTTGTCTGTGCAGAGCTTTTCAAACCTGGTGATTGTTTGTTTGTTACCTATTGGAGATGTTTTGGCTGATCACTGTCGGCTCGTTGTCCCTTCTCTTTGTCTAATCTGTGTCGTCTCATGGGGACCCCCCACCGAGACGCCACTGCTTGTGTCCTATTAATCCTTCTGCTTGGTCGAATCAGAGCCTCCGTCCACAGACTTTCCCCCTCTGACCCCCCTTTTTTCCAGACCAAACAGTGCAGGGGATGAAGGGTTAAATCAAGCAGAGCTGCAGCACATTGCTGTTTCTGAAGTTTTCTGTTTACAGCCTTTAAGCATATAAAAAGGTTATTAATTTCTTTCTCTAGGATGATGATAAACAGGTTTTTCTGTCAGTTTTCTGCACATAAATCAGCTGCACGCAGAGTCTTACAGGTGTGCCTATGGAGTGTTTACCTTTATAGCAATTTATCTAATAGCATATACTAGTATCTGTGCTCCTCTGTCAGTCGGTCTCCCTCCTCTTCACTCACAGAAACAGTTTTAATGGGTCATTGTGTCTGAATAATGCAGAGCTCGGGGCTTTGCTGCTAAATTTGGTTCAGCATCTCCTCTGTGATAGGCTGATCTATATCTCCCAATGCCTTTCGTCTTTTTTTCTTTAAAAAAAAATCCATTACCCCTCCCTCAGAGTTTTTTTTTTTCTTTACATTTTGTCCTCCAAAAATGCTTCCTGCTCTGCTCAGTGTGAGGTCAGAGGTCGCTCTGAGTCACGGCTCAGTCACTGAGCGAGCAAACATCAGAGGCCGGGTGTCACCGCCTGGAGAAATCCTCTGTGTTCAGACATTAAAGTTGAGATTTGGATGCGTTTATCTGTGCAGAGCTGCTTTTTCTGTGGTTGGGAGATGATCTGTGCCTGCAGAGCTGCATAACAATGAGTTCAACACAAACCCACTCATCTCTGCACTGCTCAGAGGGTTTGGAAATTTGCATGTGTTGCACTGATGACTCGGCCACAAATTGTAACCGGAGGAGAAGGAGCTCTCCGTCTGACCTGCATTAGGTTGTAGAAAGGTGTCTGACTTGTCCATCCTGCTCCTTTCCTCCCTCGGGAGTTGTGCTAATGAAACCGTGCCTAATCTCTGTGTGACCCTCACAGGTCAGTTTGAACAGGTACTAGAGGAAGATTTTCTTTTCATGGTAATCAAACGTCATGTTCAGAAGCATTAAAGACTCACCAGAGAGCAGGCCCAACCTTTTTTATTAAGGGACATGAACAAAATAGCCGTCATGCCTTGTGAAGTGTCCCCATTTCTTTTCTCATTTAGCTGTCACACTTTGGGCAGCCCATTTATGGCATTCAGAGCTACGCTGACACCTCACACAGTTCAACAAAAGGGCCTCGCTGCCTCTGGTTTGTTCTAGAAGGGATGTTTGATTTCATCTCCTCCCATCAGATGATGCAATCAAGTCCAGGCTTTGTCCTGCTTGTTGTCCTATTTGCTGACAATCTGCCTCAAATGTGTTTGGTTCTCATAATTCCTGCCATCAACTGTTTAAACAAGCTTCATGAACAAGTCACCAAGTCATTAATAACGTTTTGTGTCGTTTTATATTGTAATGTTCATTTACGGTAGCCATGAAATCCCAATGCACACTTGGAGTTGCTTGTTGGCACATCTTCAGGGAACCACAGAAGGTGTGCCATGTATTCTGATTGGTTGCTTAGGATCTTTGGGTTCATGAACTAGGTGATTCACAGAGAAAGTGTGTTAGATATCTATCATTAAGTCAGGCAGGCTGTCTGAATAAGAGACTGAAAAATTTGCAGGTGAGAGGCAAATGCATGAGTGTTTTTCTTTCATGAACAGATGAATGCTTCAAATTTGTAGCTGCTTCTTCTAATTCCCTTCTCACCTGCATCCGATCTATCATTTTAAGGCTTATTTGAACTCCTTTGAAACCTATTTGCTGGGCAAAAGGTAAGGCAGGAATTTCTTTCTGCAGAAATAAAAATAAAAGAGAAACTCTGAAATCAGTTAGATGAGTGCAGGAGAAGATGATTTGATTGATTTATCCTGCTGAACTAAAAGCAGCTTCTGTTACCATCACCATAAAACCGGAGCCTCAGTCTGAGTTTTTTTTTCATCCCCATCATTCCCATGAGGAACTGCTCACTTCTCTAACAGTTCATAAAAAAAAAAGAGACAAGGTTTACGGCTCGTCTCACGGAGCTTCCTCATTATGATCCAAACTCACCACAAATCAGACAGGAAGTTCCTGCATGAAACCATTGGCTCAGACTGATATGATGACATCTGAAATCGCTCATATCCTCCGATAGGTCTTAAATGTCACCACAATGTCCTAAAGATGGATTTCATGTGTGAAACCAAACACTGATTTTACACTGGCACTGATTGTTTATTTTGGGGGCGATCGTGGCTCAAGAGTTGGGAGTTCGCCTTGTAATCGGAAGGTTACCGGTTCGAGCCCCAGCTTGGAAAGTCTCTGTCGTTGTGTCCTTGGGCAAGACACTTCACCCGTTGCCTACTGGTGGTGGTCAGAGGGCCCGGTGGCGCCTGTGTCCGGCAGCCTTGCCTCTGTCAGTGCGCCCCAGGGTGGCTGTGGCTACAATGTAGCTTGCCATCACCAGTGTGTGAATGTGTGTGTGTGAATGGGTGGATGACTGGTTGTGTAAAGCGCTTTGGGGTCCTTAGGAACTAGTAAAGCGCTAT
The DNA here is from genome assembly GCF_057381915.1 of Diplotaxodon limnothrissa. NCBI lineage: Eukaryota > Metazoa > Chordata > Actinopteri > Cichliformes > Cichlidae > Diplotaxodon > Diplotaxodon limnothrissa. The sequence continues at coordinate 21,635,215 of NC_140617.1, read as the reverse complement.
ACAAATACAGGCCATTTACCATTTTATTTTGAAGGCCTACAAACAAATGTATGCTGGCTAAGCAATACTTTTACAACTGGAAATGTATGCTTTTGGTATTAGTAGCAGCAGAAATATGTCGTTTGTGAAGGTACCATCAACTTTGAGCCATGTCTCTCATGGAAAATAGATTTTTAATCTCAATGTGACTTTTACATGGATAATAAATCTTGTCATTGTAATAATTTAATTTGATAAACAATACAGTGTTTGTGTTTTAATTGAACAAAACCAGGAAATTGAAAGGAACTGAATGAAGAAATTGAATGAAGGAATAAAAGATGGATGTAATCACCGTGTCCTTGGTCGGTGCCATTTTGGTGTTTTGAAATTTAGAGCTAAAGAGCCATAGTTAAATGCTTTTTGTCTTTTTTGACTCTCGCAGGACAAGAAATTACATAATACACATCAGATATTGTTCAGGAAGACTAAAAATTCAAGTCAGTGCAATTTTATTTATATAGTGCTAATTTGCAACAACAGTTTCCTCAAGAAAGAAATCAGGGGAAATCCCAACAATCATCTGAGCCTATATGAGCAAGCACTTTGGCGACAGTGGGAAGAAAAAAACTACCTTTTAACAGGAAGAAACCTCCAGCAGAACCAGGCTCAGGGAGGGGCGGCCGTCTGCTGTGGCCGGTTGGGGATGAAAACTAGCAACTGAAACCGTAAACTCACCAGTAAAGTGCTTATTAAGGTAAGAGTTGAAGTAAGATGCTGAGTAACCCCGTGCTGGCCATTAGAAAGACTGTAGGTTCACTTTTAACATCTGGAAAATAAAATCTTGGCCTAAAAGTTCTTAAAGCAACACTAACAGTCTCCTAGGTTATAAAGATTTAGTCTAGAAAAAATGTGATCACACAGTAAGTTCAGAAGTGTCCTAAAATCTGATGAAGTTTTTCTTTTTGAAGGAAAGCTTAGAGACTTGTAACAAGATTTCTACTGGTTAGGGCGAGTCAGACTTGTTGCTCTGAATATAATTAAAACCACCTGAATTAAAAGCCACAAAAGCAACAAAAAAACCAAAAGTAATGCACAAACTACTTAGAATCGGGGATGAGGTCATGGATCATGTTTGGGAAAGTTCTGTTAAAGTCAGTCGAGGTTAGTTTTTAGTTACCTGTGGAAATATTAAAGTAAAATCAGTGTTAACATCTTTTTACTCTGGGCCTTCTTTAGAGAATAATCCAACTTGTTGTTGCACATTTATTGTTTAAGTGTGTTTTTGGTTGTGATGCTACTCTGAATCCATATTTATTCCCAGATATAAAGTTAGTTAATTAACGTTGATTGCCTTGGGGCCGTCTTTGGTGGTGAATCTGTCCTTGACTTGTCATTTTATGGATTCTTAATGAGTTCCTTTGTGGTTACAATGCTGTCTCAAGTCTATATTGTTTGTTTAATAACTGGTTACTGACGAATGCAGGAAAGTAGGTCGAACACTGAATCTGTGGCTGGCAGAGTTAGTGTTTGTCTTTGTGAGGTGTGAACAATAACCGTCTAGCTTTCTGTACGTCTATGATGCGGAAGCAGCAACTTGTGTCTGTGCAGCTGTGGCGTCCAGCTGCAGCGGGCCTCTATACTATGAAGGAAGCTACAGACACTGACCTGACCAAAACAATGGCCGAGCCGAGGCCAGGTATAAAAATAGGCTGCCTGTTCATGGGCTTCCTGTCCTCTGCTTAACAATGCTCTGCACATTTTTATGCCTTGTTGGCATGAAGCAGTGACTTTAAAATGAGACTCTTAACATTATAAACTGCTCCCTGCGAGAAAAAAAAACTCAGTAAAGCTCATTAAAATCGGAGAATATTGAGTTACCGAGCGAATCAGAGCAAGTAGACGAGGAAGATGTGGATGAGCGGACACAGCAATCCATCTCTACCCAATTCCCAGGGGTGGGTGATGTCACTTCCTGCTACATCGATCTCTTCTGGTAAGGCGCAGCGCTCTGGAGACGGAGTGTCGGCGTGAGGCTTTGATTTTTTTTTTTTTTTTTTTTGGTCCTGCATGATTCTGAAGCGTGCAGCAGATGCTTGGGAGACCCTCGGGGCCTTGCCATGTTCACCGATAAATGATTTATTGCCTAATTAATCTGACTCCTCCACCACTGCCATCATCCAGCCTAATTAGACCCTTGTACTGTCCCCATGAAGGCTGAAGGTATCCAAGAAGTGCTGATAAGACCTTCCTAATTACCTTTATTTGAATAGCATCATATTTATCTTAATGTACCCATTTTTTTATTAAATTCCAATATTTTCTACTAGTTTTGCTTAAAAATGTATAAACTGGAGCCCAAATAAAGTATTTCATGACATTTTTGCAATATTACATAAATGAAAATTATGTAATATGTTTTAGACATCAAGCTAAGTCAAAACCTGTTGATGTTTTTAATATCTAAAAAGAAACGTTAAAAATAAGAATACTATGTTTACATTTCTCTAAATCTGGCTTTTTATTGTTGATTTAAAAAGCTGGGTATTATCTCAGGCCAATATAAAGTATGGATGTACCTTCCAGTGGCTGGCAGGGTTAATGTTTGTTTGTAAAGTGACCTCATCTGATTATACTGAAGTGTATAAGGAAATAATACTAATTTGGACTTGATCGCACAGTAAACACTCTCAGTTTCAAGTTTCAAGTCTTTTTGGCTAAAGTTGATTTTCATTTTGTTAGTCCAGACTTGTTATGTCTGGTTTGAAAATGTTAAGCTGATGGTGACCAAAGCTCAAGGTTTCAAAAATGGACATTTTAAAACCAATGGTTGACATCTTGGTGACGTGGTGTCTTTTATATAGCCCGCTGTAACATTTAGGCTTGACTTCTTGGCTATCTGTTCAAACCAAATTCAGCCACAACAACAAGTCTTTGACATGGCATTAATTAGTTTGGAGTCCACTCTATCGCTAATAACAGCTAGACACATAGCTGTTGTAGTTAAGTTGAAGGAGTTGAAAGCTGTGGAAATGGTTTTGACCTTGACTCGCTGACTCAGCCAGCGAATGAGGATTTATTTGGATGGGAGCGTATTGACCTTAAGACTTCATCTCTACTGCATTCTTAGTCAGTTAATGAAAAAATCGAGCGTTCTGCTTTCAATTTCTAGAAATTTTTACTAAAACTGTCACTATAAAATGGGATTGCCATCGACTCTGCAAAGCTTCATTACCATATGTGCATTGAACGAGGGTTCTGTTTTCTGATTGCTTTTGTTAGGAAAAATGGCAGAACAATGCACGCAGAAGATTAGCTCAGACAGCACAATAGGTTTTACAGTCCCCTCTGATTGCTCATATTATGTAAAAATAGGATATAGTCAGCATGATGATCAGACCTGCAGCACAGTGGTGACTTTGAAGCTGAGAATGCCTGAATCATCTTTTCTAAGGGTGGGTTATGGTGTCCTTCAAAGGGATGTAAACCTGACACAAAGAACAGAAAGTGATTTTACAGAGTCTTCCCCATCTGTCCTTCATCCAGAAAAATCAATCGTTCCCTCAGTGTCTTCAGAGCACGCTGCCTTTGTGCGAGGTCACCATCTGGCAGGATTGGCTTCTCTGCTCTGAGAGGCTGAGTGGATCGTAAAACCTTCATAGAACAGGTGGATCCAGTTTGGTACTTCCTGTGTGCCGAGTTTGCCTTTTCAGTGCTGGTTCTACTCTTTTACCCTAAAAGCCTGTGAGAGTAAACATGCCATCAGCTGAAGATATCCTGTCACTGACCTCTGACCTCCCTGTGCTGCTGAGGTAGCATATGTGCCATCACTGATCAATAACAATCTCATCAGGAAACTGTTGTTCCTCTTGTACCAGTACTTACGACTGCACTTATTCATGTAGACACAGACAGGTACATTGTTTTCATTGTATTGTATTTAAATCTGTATAGTCAGTAACAGTGGTGCGTAATAGTTTAAAGGGAATCAAAGTAAAGATATGAAGCAAGAGAACTCGCAAAACCAAAACAAACTTTAAATCAAAACAGTTAATCAAGGATATGAGATGTAAATCACTTAGAACAGCAACCAAAAGAATCTCTTTCATAATAATAAAAGAGAGACATTTTTGACATTTCTGTAGAAGTAAATCAACTTTTATCATTGTTTCAGAAGAAGAATATTTATAGATTGCCACAGCCATGTTGTTGTTGTTGTCGTTTTTTTAATTGACTAGCATGTAGGTTAAAATCAATTTTAAAAAAAACCAGCGTAAATCATGGATTTATGGATTAGCACCAAAAATATCTCTTTTAGTTTGTTTGTTTCAGCAAGAAAACCTTCACAAATCAGTTGCTATTGCACTGTTCAAAATATCTGAATTTTGACGATTGTCATCCATCAATATTTGGAGGTATACTCTAAATCATCATATTTGATCCATAAACAGCAGAAATGTTTAAATTATGTGATTGTCTGTTGCCCTAAAACAGGTTAAACTTAGATCGAGTACAAGTTTGAATCAAATGTTCCAGGTTTTACATGACTAGTAGATGAGACTCTTCAGCACAGTATAGTAGTGTATCATCTACATCAGGGGTAGGCAACTCCAGGCCTCGAGAGCTGGTGTCCTGCAGGTTCTAGATGTGTCCTTTATCCCTTCACAGCTGATTTAAATGGTTAAATTTCTTCCTCAACATGTCTTGAAGTTCACTAGAGGCCTGGTAAGGAACTAATCATTTGATTCAGGTGTGTTGACCCAGGGTGATATCTAAAACCTGCAGGACTTGCCCACCCACGATCTGCATATAAACGTATGTAACAAGTAGTTTATAATGAAACAGTGTAATTAATATAAATGGTAAAAAGAAATGTCCTAAAACAGAACCTTGTAGAAGACGAGTAGTTATCAGTTAAGTATTTGAATGAATAATTCACTGATAACGTTTGAATTAAAACCAATGTATTTAAAGTTTTTTTTAAAGAAATCCACAAAAAAACCCAGCACAGTGTTACTGTTCTTATCCATCGTTGAGAGCCAAAGTCATTGCAGAATCAGGACAGTAGTTCATATTGGGCTCAGAATGTGATGCTAAAACTCAGGTAAACAATACTATTTGGAAATTGTGTATTTATTAAGGTTTCTGTTTTTATTATTAGCCTTATACTTTCCAGTAAGCTATAATTTCATTAATTGCAACACTGCAGAATATAGTATCCAACTGTGAGGTTTTGAACATACTGTATTCCAATTTTTCATACTTGATGCCAATGTCTGTCATATTTGCAGATGGATGTTATAAACCTGGGTCAGCTGTTTACCCACCACAATAACCTTGTTTTTTATGAGAGCATTCGGGATGTAAAGCAGCATGTGTGGGCATATTCTGGACTCCTAACCCAGAATATGGTGTCAGCATCCTGCAGCACTTTTAAATGCCACTGTATCATGGTCTAATTCATTGTGACAACACAGTTTAATTAGCTTTACGTAACCTTAGGCTGCAGCTTTATTTATTCAAGAAGCTAAATATGCCTTAAGTGCTGTAAGTGAGCAGATTTTGCTTTGTTGTTTCCACATACATGAAGATGGAGAGATGGTAGGTCTCACAGTCGTTCTTGGCCCTGATGCTGCAGTTGCATGCCCGTTTGAAACTGCAGACTTCTCATCACATTCAGCATGCGAGCCACATGAATAGTTTCATTTTAAGTGAGGGATTATGAATGTGCTTCTGCTGTAGCTGGACAAGAGCTCTGACCCCTGCAGCACCGCAGGGCCTCGGTTTTTGGCAGTGTCACAGAGCTTCTGGCTCACTGAGGCTGTTAATGCTGTAAGCTGGTTTACATGCAGTCATTGATCGAGGTTTGGACAGAGGCAGAGACCAAAAAAGACCAAAGTGAGGCATATGGATGACTTTAAACCCCTCAAAACTCAGTTTGAGGCACTGCAAAATGTATTGCTGACCTCTGACACTTTCACCCTTGGTCTGTGTTGCTGTTTGGATGATGTGTGTGGCGTCTCTGGATAAAAATAACTTGCAGTGATCATAATGCCTGCAGCTGAAGGTTTGACAAAGTGTGAGTCATCCTGAGAGCTGCAGGGCGGCTGAGCTTCAATGAGCAGAGAGAGAGAGTTTCTTCAGCCATCAGAGCACCGATGCACTCGTCTTTACTTCCTCCCCTTCCCTTGTCTCTCCTTGTGTCCTTCATTGCTTCCTCTAATCGTTTCTCTTCATTTTGCCATTTCCTCCAATTTTTCCTCCAATATTTCCTCTCCCTTATCCCTCTCCTTGTTTCCTTTGTTTCCTCTCCTCCTTTTATATTCATATTTTTCTTTATTTCCTTTAGTTGTTTCCTTCATATTTTTTTATTTCCTTTTCTATCCTTTTTCATTTGTTTTCTTGTTTCTTTTTCTTGTGCCCTTATTTCCTTCATTCTCTTCCTCAGCTTGTTTCCTTTATTTCCTCTTTCCCCTTCCCTTCATTATTACACCTCTTCTTGTCGTCTTAATATTTCCTCGATATTTTTTCTTCTTGTTCTCTTTGCTGTTTCCTCTTCCCTATTTCCTCATATTCTTGACAAATATTTAGGAATATTCTTGTCTTTTCCTCCTTTTTCTTTCTTTTTGGCATCCTTTGTTATTTGCTCTCTTTTGTGTCCCCTTTTTGTGTTCTCTTGTTTTCTCTCCTTGTTCCTTCTCCTTGCTTTCCTTATTTGTTTCCTTTCTCCTTTCCTCTGCCCTTATTTCCTCATCTCCTGTTTCCTTCATCTTGGAGACAGTGTAGGGTTGTGGCAAAGAAATGTGAGGATGAGGAGTTAAAGCTGTCAGTAGAACACGTCTTGTTTTGTGGTTTTGTGGTGTTATTGATGACATGGAGCTGTGTCACTCCATAAGAGCTGTTTCCTCTCTGAGCTCCTCCAGGAGCCTCCTCTGTCCTTGAGGAAACATTTGAAGATACTGAAAGGATGCTTCATGATTTCCTGTCCTTGCTCTTCATCGCTCTCCTCTGTGATTTTATGATGACTCAGCCTCTGGCTCTCTGTCAGTCTTTTATGGATGAAGCAGTTTTTCAGCAGAAATTCCCGCTGCGTCACACCGCCCCCCCAAAAATGTTTCTGCACAGGAACCAAAAGAAGAAAAAAGATTTATGAGATCAAACGACTGCAGGAAATCTGAATTCAACCTGACTTTTCATCTCCTTCATCTGACAGGAAGTAAAAGAAACACCTTGCCATATTTCCTTTGTTGTTTCTTCTTCATGTCTCCATAGATATATCCTTTCCTCATTCCCTTAATTTACTTTCTCTCCTCTTCTTTTGTTTCTTTGTTTTTTACTCTTGTTTGTGTCCTCACCTTTTCTTGTGTCCCTTACTTCATTCCTTTATTTCCTTTGTCATTTCCTTTTACTGTATCCTAAGTTGTTCCTCTGCTTTCTTTCTGTGTCCATTTCCTCTCCTTTTTCCTTTCTCGTTTCCTCTCCATGGATCCTTAGTTAATTGCTTTCCTTATTTCCTTTCCTATTTGTTTTTACTTGTCATTTCCTATCCCTGACTTTCTACTCATCTTCTTTCCTTTATTATTTCCTTTTCCTGTTCTTGTTTCCTATGTTGTTTCCTCTCCTCATTTTGTTTCTTTTGTTGTTTCCTCTTCTCTCCTTGTCGTTTAAATTGTTTCCTTTCATTTTAGTTCTTCTCCTTGCGTCCTTTGCTGTTTCTTCTCCTCACTTTGTTTCCTTTGTTTTTTCTTTCCTCACTTTCCTCTCCTTCATTTCTCTTCTTACTCTATTTCATCTCTTTTCTTTATTTCCTTCATTTTTTCCTCTGTTTGTTTCGTCTTCTTATATCCTTATATTCTTATTTTATTTTCTTGATTCCTCTCTCCTTTGTAGTTTCCTCTCCTTGTTTCTTTGTCTCTTTTAAGTTCCTCTGCTGTTTTCTGGTTTCCTCCTTGTCAGGTTTAGCTTCTTTTAAGTGGCTATGAAAGGCTGTAAAAAACATTTTCTTCATAATCGTTTAGAGTCAGGAATTAAATATTGACGAATGGTGTTTGTGTGAGCGTGGGAACGAATCAGCCATCGCCTGAAACTCAGAAAGATTTCTGTGACAGAAAGCTGAAAGCTTCCCGATGTTTGCCTCTGCTGAAGAGGAGCAGAGGTCTGACATAAAGAGGGGATGAGGAGGACGTGAAACAACAAGGCATTCTGGGAGAAAATAGGCCTTGTGTGAAAGGCAGCTTGTGTGGGAAGCCCCGAATTCCAAAGTTGACTCGAGAGGAAGAAAACCAGCAACTGAAGACGGCTACACAGACTCCATAGGACTCGAGGCATTGTGAGAAGAGTAGAGTCTGTCAGAGCGAGTCCATAAAATATTCAGGGACAGATGTTTTGATCAGAAAACAGCAGCTGCCTTAGAGGAACATCCACCTGCCAGCGAGCGCTGGAAGGAAACTCAGTTCGCAGCTCCGACTTTCTGATGGGAGAAGCCAAACTAAACAGCTGATTTAACAGCAACAGACGTGATAAAAAACCCACGGAAACAACCGCAGACAGGAAACGCTTATCCAGCTGCTGGTTCTGTTTGAACTGCAGAAACAATATGACCAACATAAAGGAATCCCACACTGACCTGCTGGGCGAGTTTACCGTTTCACAATACAGAATAATTATAGTACCATATAAACCAATGGGTGGATTAATCTCTAATAGTTGGAGACTATAGAGAAAAAAACAAACAAGAAACTGTCAGAAAACATCAAACTGGGCCCACACTAACAGGCCAGGGTAAAGGTAGTCGCTTCAGTCACTTACACCAAAGCTGAGAGAAGTACATGCCCACTTTCTAATCCCCGGACAGCCTCATCCCTGCTCGTCTCTTCTTACGCCTCGTTTCTACCAGCATCTACTTGGTTTTGCTTCTGTACCATCTCAACGTGGGTGTGATTGTTATAGGACACAAAAACAACACAACAATGGAGGACATCGAGGCAATGCTGTACCTGTCACAGAAACGACCATGTCGTTTGACCACAGTGTTGGTTTGTGTGTGCAGTCATTTTCCTCATTGTGGGATTTCAAAAATGGCGGGTTTGATTCTTGTGACGGAGTCGCTCTCATGACTCATCCAGTGACATCACTCCCTGCCCAGTCAGATTTCTCCAGTCTGTTGATGTCACGTTTTTGGCGCAACTTGCTTGCTTGGAACTCCATGCGAGTAGGGCCTAATGATGTCTGGTACCACGTAATAGAAAACCTAAAAAGTGAGTCGAGTCAAGTCGAATAGGTGCTAGTGGAAAAGGCAATAGATGGTCAATGGTTTAGTAACTTATACAGTGCTTTTCTACTCAGTTTGAGCACTCAAAGTACTTTCTTACTACAAGTAGAAAACGACTACTTATAGTAAGAAGTCCCGCTGTAGATTATTTCCTCTATGATTGGCTCTTATATGAAACTGCTTGTCTCTTCTTGGATGGTCAATGGTTTGGTACTTATAGTTCTTGTCTACTCAGTTTGAGCTCTCAAGGTGCTTTCTTACTAGACGTAGGAGTAGTACTAGTGGTGCTATATCTGAGAAAATTGGCGTAGTTGCCTTCTAAGTCGCCCTCAGGGTCTCACCCTTGTACATGTAAGAATATAGGAGCACATACTTCTACATGAAGGTTTTATCACCAGTGACCCCTCACTATCATCCCTAAAAATGTGAGCCTCTGTGCTGATATGAGCTTAAATGTCACTGAAAGTTCAGTTTTATGCATTAAATATGTTTAAAAATATCTAAATGTAACCTTACAGATTTATCTGTCAAAATTAGCAGTAATTATAACTAGCACGCAGAGTTCATTGCTGCTTTAGGCTGAAAACTTTTCATCATTATAGTTTCATAACACTGCAGAGAGCGAGAGTGACTTTTGACCTCGGCAGACATCAGCCAGTTGAGTTTGTTTGCCTCGAACGTTTGAGCCAAACAGACCCTCGATTCTTCTCTGCGGAGTCATTTCAGGAATGATGAGCAGAGCTGCAAGAATCTTTCCAAAAACCTTTTCACACCACGAACGAAGAAAAGACTGAATGTTGATCTCAGAGTCAGAGGAGCCCTCCGGCATCTGAATGTTCCCAATAACATTCCAAAATACGGAATTCATAATTAATGAAAAGGGCATAAGCTTCCAGAATATCCTTAGACAGGGACCAGGATTACTCTGTTATCGACTTGTTTTTTGGGGGCAGCGCTTTGTGGATTTTTATGACTCGGTGACCAATATTTCCACCACGACGGATGTGAGGGAGCAACAGGTCGTCTGGAATGGGTGCTACAGTGGCGTACTGAGGCAGAATTAAAATGACAATAAATACAGAGCACAGAGAAAACCTGTGGGAATAAATCATGTGTTTATGAGATTAAAGTCGTAAATTTAACAGAAAAACACTTGAATATTAAGGCCTCATTTTGGGGGGGAAAGCATCCTCACGATTCTCTGAGATTAGAGTTGTAAATTTATTAGAATAAATTTGAATATTCAACAAAATTAATGTCATAAATTACAAAAAAGTAATCTTTTCTATGAAAAAAAAAAAATATTTTTATAGTTGTAAACTTGTGAATAAAAACGCGAGTCTGCTCTGAGTTAAGGCTAAAAATTTCTAGGGAAAACTGTAAACGCTTTCTGATCACCTGTTTGCTCAGGTATCGAGTGGACGAGCAGAAACAGGTGTGCATTTGTGATTCATGAGAGTGTGCGTGTGAGGTTGGCCTTTCATGTTTGAGACTTTCTATTTGTTTCATTGTTTGTGTGTTTGGCTCAAGGCTGTTACTGTGATTCTGTATCTGTCGCTCTGCATTTGCACTTATTCCTTTCTCTCTCTCTCTGTGTGTGTGTGTGTGTGTGTGTGTGTGTGTGTGTGTGTGTGTGTGTGTGTGTGTGTGTGTGAGAAAAAAAAAAATTCCACCTTAAAAAAAGAACACTCTTTGGGTATAGATGACTCGCTCTGATTGATTCACATTATCCTGTTGAACTAAATAATAAGGCTATAATCAGGTTTGGACTGTTGTGGACCTGTCCTAAGTCACACCAAAATCCCATTCAAAACCTCCACTGGAAATCTACAGTTTTAACTCGCAGATACAAATACTGTCCAGTTTGGCCTGTGAGATGATGTCATAGATAAACATACTATTATTTGAAGTCATTCAATGGAATCATGGGACATGCATGAGGTCATGGTAGGTTTGTAAATCGTGGCGCCTGTCTGCTTTGTGCATGCATGATTCGGTTATTGTAATGAGTGGGCTGGTTTTACTAGAAATCTGTCATTTAACACATAGGAAGTATTGCTTAGTTTGGACTACAAAATGACGGGATATCTACAACTATATATTCTTTGAGTTGTTGAGTGGACTTCTGGGAGATGTAGGAGGTCACCAGATGAAAGGTTTGAAGGTAAATATATCTGCTGAGTTCTGCTTGATGGGGTGATCATACAAAATCTATTTTAACACCTCCACCAACACCATCGGTCCTTTGGACTGCCATATGGAACTGTTGCCCAGTTTGGACTACAAAATTATGTAAATAGGTTAGAGTAATCTTTGGGTTGTTCTGTGGAATTCTGGGAGTTGTAGGCAGTGACCAAGTGATTTGGCACAATGATAGGATTGTTCATACTTGATTCAGTATTATGCAGTCATGCCTTGGATAGTTCAAAACCTCCATTGGTAATCTGCTGGTTTTACAAACAAATACAAATGTTGTTCATTTTGGAAGAGGAGAAGAATTCATAACCAGAGCACACTATTCTTTTGGGTTAATAAAGGGAATTCTGGGAGTTGTAGGCATTCACTAGGCGATGCAAAGGAATGATACACCTCATTGTTTTTCTCCTTTGTGAGGTGTCTGTTGCTGTGAATTGGCACTATATAGCTAACTTTAAATTGAATTCATACATGGTTTAGGACAGATGATGAATGAATTGATTTCACACAAAATCCCATTCAAAACCTCCATTGGAAATCTGCTGTTTTAACTCACTGATACAACTACTCTTCATTTTAGCCTTTGAAATGATGTCATTGTTACACATACTATTATTTAGGTCATTCTGTGGAATTCTGGGACATGTAGGAGGTTATGGGAGGTTTGTAGATAATTGTACCTGTCAGTTTCTCCTTTGTTCATGCATGATTCAATAAGTGGGCCATAGGGCTGGGCGATATATCGAGTTTTTTAAAAATATCGATATATTTTCATACGAGATATAAGATGTGACAATATCGTTTATATCGATATAGTCTATGTTACGTTATAATTATACTTGTGGAGCCGCAGGTTTGCCTCTCTTTCGTCCACTTTTGTCTCTACGCAACGTTACTCGGCCTCGCCTCTCCTTCACTGAACACAACTCCGCCTCCCCCATAGCTTCACCTGCAGGCAATGACAAGATGAAAGCGGAAAATCTCCGTTAGCGAGTTACCGTGCGTGGGGCTGGACGGCGTCAACGTGTTAGCGAGCTAACCGCGCTAACCGCGCTAACGAGCTAACCGCGCTAACGACATGCAGCCAGGAGGGGCTGCACGGCCTAAAATCCTTTCATTTTCTCAAAACTCGACAGTGCGCCTTATGTATGAATTCTGGTTGTGCTTACTGACCGCGAACCGATTTTATGTGGTACACAGCGCTCGGCAATCTGTCAAAAAATGTTTTAATATGACTTTGCTAAGCTACGGAGCTGCACCGCTTGATGGATTGTCTTGGAGGATTAGGGCTACCGGGGAGGAGCCTCGCGGAGTGATACGTACTGTGCTTCAACGTAATATTACCGTACTGTGTGTGTATAAGGACCACAAACGGCACCTGTTCAGAGACGTGGTGCAGCTGTGAAATCTGTCTCTTTGTTACTATGCTCAGCGTCTATTAGTTTACATTTTGACTGCACAATTGTGAGCTTTTTGTTATGCACAAAAAAACATTGTTTTCTTTTATTTATGGACCATGATTATTTAATAAATGCTGATAATTTATTTTTGAATAATTTCTTACGCTGTATGTAAATAAAAGCGCCCACATCTGGGACACAGTGTGACTAGAACTCTCTTTTTGTTCTTAACTTATGGCTTTAAAAAAAAAAAAAAATCGAGATATATATCTTATATCGCCCAGCCCTAGTGGGCCAATTTCAAACAAAATCCAGCTCAAAAGCCTCCATGGTCTAAGAGAAGATGCTGTAACTAGACTACAGCATTCATTGAGCTGTTGAGTGGAATTCTGGGAGCTGTAGGAGGTCAGCTGGTGTTAACAGGCACATAAAGCGGGCACATTTTAAAGCTTTACAGCCTCGTGAAACCGTCAGTGCCTGTTTAATGAGACACATGCTGGTGCTGAGTGCTGGAGGACACTTTGACCCAGTGCAGGATAAATATTCCTACATCTTCTTTCCCACCACACGCTTTTAATGATTAACCAGCACAGAGGAGCCTGACCCAGTAAATCAGAGCGGAGCCACAGCGCCCTCTGCAGGCCACAGCATCCAATTTTCACCTTACAGCTTTGTCTTATGGGAAAAAAAGTGTCATGCTTGACCGTGCGGTTTCACCTTAAAATCATTGATTACAGTATTGAGTAGACATTTTATGGTTTACCGCCGATATTGACAGTTTATCTGCATTTTTGTGGTGTTTTCACCCTGAAATAGTGTAAAATTTCCTGTAAATAGATTTAAAATATCCACATTTTCTGTCTGGGTGTAGGTTTTGGGCTGCTAAACATCCTATTTTTCATATTTGACTTATTTAGTTTCATATTTTTAATCCCTTTCAATCCAAAATCTGGTGTTATTTAAGCAAAGTCCTTATTGAATGTGATTCTTGTGGAGGTTTTTTACAGCCAGTATTTTTAATAAATTGAGTTATTGTGACTATTAATGCCCTAATCTCACTTCTTTACCTATTTCCTTATTTCGAGACTTTAAGATGTGGTTTTTTTTTTCATATTTCACAATAATTTCATCCTTCTTGTGAGAAAAAACGGCTTTAATCATATTTAAACTACAGGATACACAGTGTAGTGTTTTCACAGTGTAGCAGCGCCCCCTGTTGGTGAAAAAGCTCACGTCTTCTTCCTCACAAGCAGATTTCAGGCTCTGTCTTCTTCTGTGGATTTCTTTGGTGTCACGGCTGTCGGCTCGTGTTTTTCTCACCTTCACTCACAGCTTTTGTCGGCCCTGAAAGACGATAAAGAGTTTCCAAAGAGGGCACGGCTGCGTTTTTGAGGAGGAGAGCCCTTACTGAGCATGCCCGGGATTTAGTTAATTTATTTTTAAGTAAGTCACAAGAAAAGGGAAAGAAGTTAGAAAAGAAAGCTGGAGCTGGAGGCGGTCTGATGTGAGAGGTTCTCAGAGCGTCTCTGATGATGAAAAGAAGGTCTGAGAGGCCTGAAAGAGGAGCCGCACACACAGCACAGCCGAGGGCAGAGAAATATAACAACCAAGCAATGTTGGAGATAAAGTGATGAAGTTGGTTCAGTATATTTTTTATAGGAATTTTTTTTGTCATACTTACAGAGTATCCTTTATCTGTGCAGTTGTTCTTAAATGTTCTGATGACATTAAGGAAAGTTTTCATGCAAAAACAAGTAAAAAAAAAAAAAAAGATGATGTGAACAAAATGACTTTTATTTACACAGTCCCTGTCTGTTACTTCTTGCAAAACACGAGCATGATATTAACACAAATACACTCACTGAACGACTGAATGATGATGAAGAGTTTCCAAAAAGGACACGGCCGAATGTTAGATGAGGAGAGCTCACTGAGCACGCCCGAGAATTGCTTTCTTTTCTTTTCTTTGTTTTTCAAATAAATCACAAGAAGGAGAAAAGTTCGAAAAAGAAAAGAAAGCTAGCCATATATATGACTTATTCACACCAGCCACTTTATTAGGTACACATGCTACTACACCAAGGTGGGCCTCTTTTGCCGTTAGACCTGCTTTAATACTTCATGGCATAGTGTCGCACAGCTGCTGCACATCCCAAAGGTGCTCTGCTGGATTGAGATTTAAATACAGACAACTAATTGTCAAGTTCAAGAAACCAGTTTGAGAGGCTTAGGTGTGCTGTCAAGCTGGAAGAAGCTATAAGCAGATGGATACTGTGAGCATGAACGAATGGACATCGTCAGGCACAATACTCACGCAGGCTGAGGTTAAACAACGCCCAATGTTGGTGAGTCTGTGAATTGTAGCCTCAGTTTCCTTTAAAAGGAGTGGCGCACACTGTGGTCTTCTGCTGCTGTAGCTCGTCTGCTTCAAGGTTAGATGCTCTTCTGCATACGGTATTGTAACAAAGAGTTACCTGACTATTATCTGGGATCAACGAGCCATTTTCACTCAGAGAACTGTCACAACACTGAGATGGTGGTGTGGGAAAATCCCATCAGATCAGCAATTTCAACCGTGCCACTTTCAGAGTCGCTTAAATCACCTTTCTTTATAGTTTCGATGCTCAGTTAGAACTTTAGCAGTTCGCCTTGATTGTCTACATGCTCAAATATATTGAGTTGCTGCCATGTAATTGGCTGATGGCATAATTGGATTAACGAGTTGATGGTGTAACTAAGAAACCGATCGACACGAATTTACAATTAAGTCCTGACAGTCAAACAGTTTTTGATCTTTTTTTCCTTCTTTCTAGCTGCTGTTTCAGGTTAAATCTGATGTGTAGATGTTTGATCTTTCACATACTTTGTGCTGAAGCATCCAAATTATTTAGATTACTGAAGTATCTGAAACTACATATATTGCCTACACCTTGAAGTCAACACCAAGCCTGTAGTGTTAAAAACTATGTGATTACAGCACACTACTTTCTATTCTCTTCAACACACCAATCGACCAGTTCCTGTAAAACTGATGAAACGCAGCAGGAGAAGTAGCTTTCATGAAAAATTCATGTTTACGATTAAAAAATACCACAGCGGCTCGGTCACTTAAAGGTTAAAGGAGGTTTTCAGGAGGGATCACTTCCTGAAAATAACATTTGAAACCAGGCAACAGACACAAACATTTACGGGTAACGGGTGATTAGCTGTAATGCAAAAACATAAGAAATATGTCTCATCCTGGTTTTTCAGCTCTGATGAACTACAAATGTTACTTCATTAAGGTACCGCCTCATATTCTTTTATGGGTGAACTGTAAGACCCGAAGAGCCTGAGAGCTGGGCTTAAACATCTGACACACCATCATCTGTCATGCATCGTCCAGCGGCAAGACCACCAGGAATCAGCTTGTCACATGTCGTGAATGAAGTTCGGCAGAGAATCAAAGGAAGTCGAGATTTCCTCACTTCCTCTCTGTGCTTCATTCAGGGAAGTGGTGTCTGTTACCATGATAATAAACTACAATTGCCGTGACAACCGCAATGTTTCACCACAACAAGTTTCAGTGAGTGACCGCCGAGTCACGACAGAGTTTTATTGACACGCTGGCTGAGTTTATTAGAGCAGAATCTGACACAGGAGCAGAAAGTGGAGCTTTATGGCTCAATAAAATGATAAAGACATTAAAACAGCTCAGCAACCTCTGTTTACATAAATCAACCACTTTTTGAATGGACCTTGGCAGAGTGACCTGAGATCTGTGCAGATAAACACTCTGATGAAAGATCAGTCAGCTGAAAGCTGGACAGCAGGTGGCAGCAGTGAGCTGCGGTGCGTTCGGTATGGGAGGAATGCTGGGAATTTTCTGTGTGTGTGTGTTTGGGTCGATGTGTGTGGGCACAGAGTGTGTAGATACTGAGAGTTTAACAGACACCCAGAAATCAAAGGTTCAAGTCCTCAAGTAATCTTATATTTCTGGTATTTAAAGTAATTTATTACTGAAAAATATGTCACTGTACTCAAAGAAAGCACGTTTTAGTTTTGCTGTACTTAACAGAGTTGGGATATTTTCCTACAGGGATACTTTAATAAAGATCTAAGGGTTATTTTGATTGGCTAATCAATTAATGTTGGGCTCTATAAACAAAAAACAATAATCCAGAAAGACCTGATCAGATGTCTTGTTTTGTCCCAAATCCAAAATGCTTTAATTCTCAATTTCTTTTGTGTAAAACTAATAAAAATGTAAACATTTCATATCTGAAAACCTGTAAAGACAAAAGTTTGATGAATTGTTTTTGCTTATATTAATGTTTAATTGTGTCAGGGTTCCTGTACCAAAGACTTATGGGCAAAAGGGCATTTGTTGCTTTTAAATAAAAGGGAAGTAGGACTTTCCCTGTTACTTTGTCAGACATTGCAGTGCAAATCTGAAAATACAGTGGCCTGGATGCTTAGACCAGATGTACCAAATGTGAGTGCAGTGCTTATGAAGCATGGTAAATTTTGTACAGACAGTTTTTCAAACATTGAATGGGAATCAGTTCACTGCAGTCCTAAACAATGGTCCAGACCTCTGAAAATGTCTATGTTTGAATGCAAAGTTCCAGTGGGTTAGCCTACCCAGAACACATGCTGTCAAGGACCTGTTGGTTTTAATGTTCAGCTGGAGAAACAAACCAGTCCCTAATTAATAGTTGTCTTTGTTCAGTCGTTGCTTTTATGAAGTTGGTTTTACATTTTCACTCCAAGTGGAATCTACACCGAGCTTTGGGGATCCTAAAGTTTAAAGAAAAAAAAGTTAAAATGTGCATTAAATAATCCTGTAATATTTTTCTAGTAGTTTTCTTATAATGCTCATGCATCAACTTTTCAGGGAAAATAGGGTAAATTCATGTATGAATACTTGGTGTTGTGATCTTTTGACACTTCTGAGCAGAATTTTGTGAAATTTGGTGGAAAGGTTGAGGAAGATCCCATTAAAGAGACTAGATTCTTTAAATTTGCAACATAGTTCACTGGCTTTTGTAAATTATCCCTGTGTACTTATTAGTATTTCATGTGTATGTATTTTTGTAACTCTTTCCACACAAGAGTAAAAAATACTAACTGTGAAGAGCCCTGTGTGTATTTGATGTCTGCAGGGAAACTATCTGACTGTCTAATTATGTAAAAATGTTGTCACCAGGCAGAAATGTTGCCCTAAAAGTTGCTGAATTAATCAACTGTTCTGCTGCTGCTGTTAATCTGACGGGATCACAGTTTTCTGATGCACGGTGCTCTGTGATTGGTGGGAACCAATTAGCTGCCTGTGATCCCTGTCACTAACACACACACACACACACACACACACACACACACACACACACACACACACACACACACACACACACACACACACGGGACTATTCACAGGCTCTGAATAATTAATGGATCCCCCTCTCTACTTTCTAATGATGCCTCTAGGGCATTTATTACATATGTATGTGCATGTGTGCATGTTATGTATGTGCCTCATGATGCACAGCACACACTCACACGCACACACTTCCTGTGTGACATTTTCTCAGAGAATCGCGAGCACGTCTCCAGAGTCTCTGCTGAATTTCTGCAGCACACACTCGCAGCGTGATGAAGAAATGATCTCTTCTCTTATGTAACTTATCAGATCAATCAGGAGTTAAATGTCGTTAAGTGTTTGAAAGGGGCAACAATCAACAGAAACACCTTTTTCACTGTTTAAATAGTTCAGCTTTCTAATTGTAGCGTTACTTTCAGTCTCAAAACCTTTAACTTACATTTCAAATATTGGACTTCCCACTTTAAATTTTTCCTTTTTTAACATTTCAACATTTTCAAGTCAAAATATTTAAACCTTTACCTCGTGAAAAGTGAGGGCATTTCTTTTATGATATTTAAGCTTTCCCCCCAAAATAATTATATTTTTCTGTCTGAAATGTTTTGATGTTCATGTAAATATGTCATCATTGATAAAAAAGAAAACACTTTTGATGGATCGGACATGGATTTCTGCAGGCTCTTAACTCAAACCAGTTCTTCATTCCCATCCCAAACCTCAACATAAAGAAAGAAACCACCAGATCTTATTCTTTGGGAACTTTTTCACATTTTAACTTAAAAAAAAGAATATCAAAATAATTGCAAGATTGTCAATTAGCAGGACTGAGCATTTCATGTAGAGACATCTGGTGATATTTTATTATATTTTATTGGTTTTTGTATTCATTTGTCATTCATGTCTTTAATCTAAGAAAATGATTCAGAGGACATCACTTTGGTTCTTTTTTGTCATTTTGAGTTATTGTTGTGGACCAACGGATCATCAATAAATAGTGGTTACAGCTTTTCTTAATAGCTGAAGATATTTTCCACTTCTTATGCCAGTTTCCACCTGCTCCTCTTCTCTTTATCTGGGATTAGTGCTGTTATCACTTCACCCCCAGCTGCCCCCTTCTCCTCCTCCTCCTCCTCACCCCCTTTCCTGGTCTGCCTCCTCCTCCTCCTACTCTTTGCTTCCTGGCCATGAACCAATCACCGGCCTCGTTGTAATGCAGCATAACTTCAGCCCAGTGTCTGGTCGAGCAGCTATTGTAACCAGATTAAAACACATTATGTGCAGTAGCTTGTGTGCACTCAAACCTCTCGTGGGATTATTGGACATCAGCTGTTTGCAGCCCCCGATCACTCCCTCACACTTACACACACTTGAAGGTGTGTGTTTCAGTTGTGATTTTTAGTTGTTTTCAGATATTCACGAATTCTTAATCAGCTGGGCTCCATCTGTGCTGCAGCAGCATCCCGTTTCGCTGCCAGTTTTATGCTGTTTATTGTTTTGTTTTTCCTTAAACATCTGCTGGTCATATCGGATGCATTTTTCTCATCGTTTTCCGTCTCTTTAATGTTCATTTTGCTCTTTTGTTTATAAGAAGTTGGAAAATCCCTCAAAAACAAACCATAATTAAGCCAGTTTTTCTTCTTTTTTTAAATTTTGACTTATTTTTTAAGCTTTAAAATACTATTAAACCAAAGTATTGGTCTGTCGTTGTTCTATAGCCTCTTGTCAAAACAAAAAAAGGTGATCTTTTAACTTAAAAGTGATTAAGTAGTCAATTTCACCCCATTTTGTAAATTCAGATTAATTCATTTTACAGCACTACTTTCTGTTATTATAATGTTCCTTATTGTCGTCTTTGTATCCCACCAAAGTTGGAGCTTAACATGGACTTCACCAAACATATTGTTAAGTCCAGTTTTGAACCTTCTGTAGCTTTATAGCCACCACCATTTCTCCTTTGTGGAGCCACAAGTGATCATATATGTGTAGGACTGAATTGTCACGTAACTTAAACTAGTCTATTTAGGATGCTGCATCCGGAGCACAGACTTATTGGACTGTCTGTTAGTATAATTAACCGCACAATAAGCCAAATTACTTGTCAGACAACTGGATTCAAAAGTGCTCCAGAAGGGACAGACCAAACATACACTTTGACGTTACGCTGATGACATGATTCAGCTTATTACCAAATCCCACAAATCGGTTCAAACGTGGTCCAGGTCTATTTCTGTAAGTCAAGGAGGCCATGCCCTTAATAATAGAAACTGTTAACCTTAATACAGTTATAAAAAGCTTCACTCACTATATAGTTGTTATGAAGGGGAAAATTTGAAAGTTTGATGGACACACTCACCATTGGAGCCAGCCTCTAGTGGACATTAGAGGAACTGCAGTTTTTGTCTTTTTAATGAGAAAGCGTTTATGAGTAAAAGCACAGGGATGAATGCTCGTGTATATGATTCGATGTCAAAGACCACCGTAGCTTTTTAATGGTTTGAGGTTGGTAACCACATGATCCTCATGTCTGTTGGAGAGAAGCTGCCCTATGTGTCTGCACATGCTCAGTGAGCAAACACACACACACACACACCCTTCAGGTGCCAAGCCCCCTCCCATCCCCTCTCATTGCCCCTCCATTTGCATCTCCATGGCAACAGACTGGGCGTCTGGAGCGTGGGGTGGGGCAGGTTTCTCTTCCCTCTCCTTATCTCCACATTCACTCATCTCCATTTTTGATTTGCATAAATCTGTTCAAGGTCACCTGTGCGATGGGAGTTTATGTGTGTTTGGTTTCCTAATGATGTGGGAACCAAAGAAAGGAAATCCCCACACATCATTAAAGCCGAGAGGGCAGGGTCTACACACGAGTGCCTGATAATGTCATACATCATATTTAAAAGCATTTAGTGTTCAGAATCATTTTGTTTCAGAGTCAAAACTGTTTCCTGACAGCTGGGGACGCCCCCGTTTCTTTGTAGTGAGGTTGTATCAGAATCTGAGCCACTGTCTGTGTGTTATGTGCAGTAGGTGGCACTAGAGTAAGCCTCCAAGGAGCACAGGTCTGGCATCAATAAAAAAAATCAACATGGCTTAAGTGGATGTTCTGTTTTGATCAGTTTCACCAATTTCTTTGCTCTTTCTGACAAGAAAGTGAAGCCGCTCCTCTCCACCAGACTCCATTCACAAAAACAGGAATTTTGCCTCACAACAGAATTTGTTTGCCTACTTTTGCCTTGATTGTTTAGTTGGTTAAATTGTATGAACTTGGGGTTATAAAGAGTTAGTTTGGATCTGAATAAAGGGGTCAAAAACAAAAATCACACAGCAGCTCCTGTTTTCTGTGAGGAAAAATCAGTTTTTGTGAATGAAGTCTGGTAGGTATGAATAGTGTAATTTTTAAAAAAAAAATTCTCGTGTGTTATTTGTGTGAACTTGTGTATGTACCTCCACAGTTGTTCTTATTATTCAAACATATTGTTATTATTAACATTCAAACTTAATGAAAGAAAACTGAAATCTGCAACACAACACGCTGACCTGATTTATTTCTCCAGATGTCTCCACATGTGCAAAACATCATTGTAATTTGTGTGACTAATGCAGTTTATCCCTTTTTACTGAAGCATGTTGTGACTGTTTCTCTTCTCTCTCC
This sequence comes from Diplotaxodon limnothrissa, assembly GCF_057381915.1. NCBI lineage: Eukaryota > Metazoa > Chordata > Actinopteri > Cichliformes > Cichlidae > Diplotaxodon > Diplotaxodon limnothrissa. The sequence goes on along the minus strand of NC_140617.1, from coordinate 21,613,358 downwards.
TCATGTCCTCCTGATGTTGGCTCACCTGTCCACCTCCTCCAATCACAGGTAAGAGAAGTAACGCTGCGTTTAGTTGTTGGTCGCCTCTGTAGCCTAAAACAGGACAATGTCTCCTTTATTTGCTGTTTGACCTTTGACCTCTGTGCTGTTGAGTCATTAGATTTTAGCTGTTGAAGCTGAGTTGGCTTCTTTAAGTGAAGCATGTTTATGAGTGTGCAGATGTGCAGCACCTCCTTTTCCTCTTCCTTCCTCCTACCAGAGGGGGACACTCCCTGCCTGCTCCCCCCTTTCTCTCCCTCCTCCTCCGCCCCCCTCTGCTAACTGACCCATTTTCCCCCGTCTCCAGGGGTTGAGGGAGAACGTGAGGCAGTAGGTGGAAGGGAGGGTGTTGTACCTCCCACTGCTCCCTAAGTCTTTGATGCAGAAGAAAAACCCTGAACTCCTGCAGGATGAGGAAGATGAGCGTGTGTGTGTGTGTGTGTGTCATGTTTGATTAGAGTGCTCCCCGCTGGGTGTTTGCTAAACATGATTGTCACAGGAGTTCGTCTTTAACCTGTTGTCAGGAAGTGTAAAACTAATGTTCTTTTACTGGCTTTTTCACACAAATACAAATACACCAGTGATTTTCCCCATCATTGCAGACCTGATTGTTTGCGTTAAAGGTATAGTCAAATATATTTTAAGGTTATTTAACAGGAAGAAAAAAGGATACTGTACTCATAAATGTACTGTACTGTACTCAGTGGTAACAACAGCTGCCTTACTGACAGAAAAGTTCAGGATGTCCTCACTAACGTGACTAATGGTGATTTGACTAATGGCTGTCATTAGTCAGATGATCTTCTCTGACTAATTGACCTGCGTCAGACTTCTGTTACAAAGTTGTACTCCGTCTTTCAGACTAAATACAGGTGGAGGCTCTTCACCCAGTATTGACAGCTGAGGTAAACAGCAGGCTTACAGTCTTCTACTGAGATGGGAAAAGCTATGGTGTACAGTCTAAATTTAATGTTTTTGGGGATGTTTTGTCCCACAGCAACAGGAAGAGTAAGAAAACAGAACTGCAAACGATCGTCTACAGACTGTAACTTTAACAGGTTTCTATCCGACTGGAACCTATGTGTACCTACAAACTCCTAGTTATTATTATTATTATTGTTATAAAGAATACTCAAGAGTTATTGTTGAAAACTTTTGACACTGTGCCCATTTTTGTTTACATTTTCACTCTGTAGGTTTTGGGGGGCTGAAGGCACCCCGGTGTAAATTAAATTCTACGTACAGGAACTTTGGGGGCGGGCCGAGCAGCTCTGAATATTAGTTGTGAGTGTTCAAAGATGTTCATCAGCCTTTTATGAATGCGAGATGTTTCCTTGGAGACAAAAATAGAATGATGGAAATAGGGCTGCTCAATTAATCGAATTTTAATCACGATTACGATCTGGGCTTTCAACGATCATTAAAAATGACTGAGCCGATTATTAGCCCCTCCCTCATTTATCCGCGACACCTTAAAGGCCGGTCCGTGAAAATATTGTCGGGCATAAACCGTCCGTGGCGCAAAAAAGGTTGGAGACCGCTGATTAAGAGGACCCGAGGGAAGCTCGGAAAGCTAAGCAGAACTTATTTGGAGAGTGACTGCCGTTGGTTGAAAAGAGAGTTTAAAAAAAAAAAACTTCAGTGGTGTTGCACACTATTTTATATTATTTTTTTAAAGTCATTGCTAACCCTTTAAAGCCGGTCAGAGCAGCACGCTCCGTTTTGCGTAACTATTTTTAAATCCCTGTAGAACCTGAACCGTGTAAGCTAGCGCAATAATTTGTTTTGCATATGAAACCGGAGGAGTTGTACTTACATCTGATGCCATCAGCTTGTCCTCGGTCACGGTTTCCTTCCACATATAGCTTTGCAAAAATTGCATAAAAAGCGCTTGCAGGAACAAAAACATAATATTCCAGAAACACGCTTTGCCGTTCCTATCAGCTGTTCGTAACACTTCCCACAGTGAAATGATGCACATGCTGTTTTCTTTGCAAATTTGCATCATAGGATTGTTTTTTGTTTTTCCTGCAGTATATAAAAATTGCTGTATCTCCAAAATAAAACTATGAAGACACTCAAAATAAATTTCCTGTGGTGGGAAACTATTTTTTGCAACTTTATTGTATTTAAAGTTTTGAGGGATAAACCTCTTAAATTTCTCCAAGTAGAAATATATGTAAACAAAACAAAAGCAATTTTCAATTTTTTTTGTAGTTTATTGCACTTTTTTGCAATTTATGTAATTACTATGGACTTAATGCATACATATTATTAAAATATGGGCTATAACAGTTGTATTGATGTATAGCAACTTGAAATGCTCCCACAAATGGCACTACAGCATGTAAAAAAAATAATATAAGCTCTGGTGGACTTGGTTCTATAGTAGGTCTTAAAGGGTTAAATAAATATCGTCAAATAATCGTGATCTCAATTTCAGTGAAAATAATCGTGATTATCATTTTTGCCATAATCGAGCAGCCCTAGATGGAAATATTAAAACTGATTGAATGCAGGTTTAATTTAAACAGCTATGTTATTGATTTTTATTCACGGTAAACCGTTTTTATACGCCGCCTCTGCTTCATCGGCTCTTCTCTGACAGTTTAAAATAATTCGTCAAGCTGAAATCCTCCACCACAGTTCAACATATATTTGCAGTTTGATGAGATCTGTCTAGCGTTGCGTATCGAGTAAACGTCTCCGGCTGTTTTGGTCATTTTAACACGTTTTAAGGGCCGAGCAGTTAATCCCAGAAACGGCAGACTCGACTCCAGATACAGAGGTGTGTGTTTCTCCCTCGTGGTGGTGCGGCATGTCAGACACGCTTTGGCAGTGTCTGCAGAGCTGCATACATATTTCATGTGAGGCAGCCAGAGCGTGCCGACACAGCAGATGGATGCTGGGATGGTCAGTCAGCAGATACACACCACCTCTCTCTCTCTTAGTTTACCTCTGAGCTCGCCTGTTCCTGATGTATTGATCAGTATCAGTGCTTTAAAATGAGCCTTGTTTTATAACTTTATATAGATTTATGCATCTGTACTCGTGTAATGCTCGCTGAGACCCAAAGTGACTGAAGTGACTGGCCTGTAAACAGATCAGAGTCTATTCATAGTAGATTCAAATGACTGCTATTAGTTATAAAGTATATTATTAAGACTTCTTCACACTAGACTCTAGTGTGTTTATGTAAAACCCATAAAATAAATGGCCTGATTTTGCATGTGTGGGTGTTTATGTCATTTCAGGATCAAGAGCTGGAAATATGATCCACAGAAAGATTAATTCAAACCTTTTCAGTGTTGCTTAATCGTCTCTGTTAAAGGGCGTCTGCATGCATTTAGAATTGAAACATCTAAATGTAAGTAAATCTAAAACTAATATATCTTGAAAGGACTCCGGCAGGGTTTAGCTTTGGCCTTTATTAAACTGTAAATAGTTGCAGGATATCAGTGAGGAGTATTTTCCCAATAATCCCAATAATCATGAGGGCAGTTGCTCAAAATCCCTTTTTAGAGAGCGAGGTTGGACGGGTTACATCGGCACTCACTGTATCTCCAAAGGCCTCAGAGAAAACTAAACATGTGTTGAGTCTATATTAAAGATAACCTATAGCTGTCATCCTGTTTCTAAGCCACTAAAATAAAGAAGATAAAGTGAAATTTGCCTTGAAGAAAGAGACAAAAAAAGAAAAAGAAAAAGAAAAAGAAGAAAGAGGCTTGTTTCCCCAATGTTGCTCCCAAACCATAAGGAAGATGTGAATTTAAGATCTGTTGAAAACCGAGGAAAAAGACGCGTGTATAGTGTCTTAGGAGCAGTAACGTGTTTCTGAAGAGGTGATTTCTATTCATTCAAGGCTTCAAATGTTATTTTAAGGCTTTTCCTTTGCCTTAAATGCAGCAGCAGAGCTGTTTCCAGACACTTCTTGGTAATCCCATTTAACAGCCATGTCTCCATCTTTTCCTCCATCGGTTTTCAGTGTCCACCTGCCGGCTGCAGTTGACCCCCGGTTAATCCCGCTGTGCTCGCAGATCACCATTTCAAATATCCAGCTGCTTTGTGTCTCCTTCTATAAACCTCACCGCAGTGACCCTCTCTGATGTGGCGGTGTTTGTCCACGCTCTTGCCGGGGTTGGGTGCTGCAGGGCCCGATAAGGGCAGTGGCGGCGGCGGGGTCCCCAGAGAGCCAGATTAAAGCTTAAAGGACAGGTTAAAGCTCTGCAGACCTCTGCGGACACTTAGATTCCAACTTTACTGCAAACAGCCTGCACCAGGAAGCTTAAACTCACAGGAAAATGAGAAATAACCTTCCTCAAAGTGCGCCGGCTATAAATCCCTCTCACTGGTATCTGTCAGAGGTCAGGACCCCACACGGGGTCACCAGATAAATCTGGGAGGTCACGAGATGATTAACGAGAGGAAAGAGAAAACAAATCCTCACACACACACAAAAAGCTAACAGCTCATTTTGGAGGACGTCGAGATAAAGCAGCCTCTTACCGCAGACAGCTCTGATCTGTTTCTGATCGAGCTGATCGATTGGAATTAACACAGCGCTGACTTTGACGAGACCTTGTCATTTTCCTGACCAAAAGCACCCACCATCTAAGTGCCCTTGAGCACTCTTTTACCTGCAGAGGGTAGAAAAAGACACTCCCCCCCCCCCCCAATAATTTCAGTCTTTGTTTGCTTTCTGCTGCAGATTTTACCTTTTAAGAGGGAGGGCGCCCTCACAGGGAGAGCGCCTCACTGTGTTTGTACCAGTTAGTGAGCCAGCAACCTAAAGCCTTTAAAACCTATTAATTTGAAAGCTGCATTAGTTTCTGGACTTGATTTTCTTCCTCATTAAAGTCTTAGAAACTCACGTTAGTGTTCTAGGGTTAGAAAATTATATATTATGGAAGAAAAACCGGTGAGTTAGGTTTGGGTTAAAATGCATCGGTTGCCATGTCTTTTAAAGATTGGTTGCCATGAGGACCCCTCCAAAGACGTTCTATTCTGCGCACAAAATATCTGAATATGTGGATTAAGGTTGTGGAGCATCAGTCTAAATGGAGAAGCTCAATTCTGCTGCTTGTATCCTCGACCTGATGGGCGAGGGAAGGACTGTAGATCGACCAATAAGTCGACAGATTCAGCTCCATCTTCACCACAACAGATTACTACACTAATATACTTACTGTTGAAATACACTACTTACACATTTGTGCTCATGGACCCAAAAAACGTGACGTTTTGTTTCCATGAACTGAAGCTCTCATGTCCAGACCAAGGTCTGACCTCATGGTTGCCCGATTGGACGAATAAATTGATTGCAGGTGTTGAGCTGAGCTGTACACAGACTCCAGGACACAGACTGTCCCTCAGGACAAGTCGCTGTTTTTTTTTCCGGTTTGAGAACCAAACCTTCAGAAACACGAGGACTCGCTGACAAACATGCAGAGGACGGTTTTCATGTCTCCACCTGCCGTGACAGACTCCGCCGCCGGAGTCAGGAGCTGCATTGGTGGCTGTGACATCACTCGAGTTATCTCACGTCTGAGTCCGAGGCTGCTGCGGGATGAAAGGCTGCGAGGTGTGTTTGATGTCACGGAGGGGCAGCGTGCGTTGGCGTGTAATTTGCCATCTCGGCGTGGAGTTTGCTTCCACCATCCCCCTCCTCACCTTGATGCACAATGTTTCCAGCTTCGTGTGACAACGGCAGCCTTTACCCATCTCCGTCCAGCTGTTTCCACCTGTGCTTGAGCGGCAGCGACCCTCTCCGTACTTCTGTCGTCAGGTGGAGGTGCGTTTGATGTTCGGTGTCTCGTTGGGGGGGGGGAGCACATTAACTACCTTTATGTGCTTCCCAATCGAAAAGTGGAAGGAGAAAGTTGCCCTCAGCTGCTCGTCTAATCTCGATTAATCCCACTAATCATCCACCCGGCGTCAGAGGCCGAGGCCTGACGGTGAGGAAGAGGAGGGTGAGTTAATCCTCCCCCGCACTCCTCCTCCTCGGAGATGAAGGGAGGCACTTCAGAGATGAGAAGTCGTGATGAAAGAAAGCGCTGAGAGAACAAGTTTCCACTCAGGATTTCGCTTTAATTTAGAAACTGATCAAAGAGGCGCAGGTCACGTGACAAACAGCAACCGCAGACCCACTTCTCACTTCCACCTTAAATATTTCAAAGTTGGAGCGGTGATGAAGCTGCACATGCTCATAGTGACACTGGGTCTAAACACAAGAGGACCCCCCTAAACACAGCATATGTGTAATCTTTGCTGTGAGGTACCTGAAGCTAAACAATGTTTTTAAGGTGGATTTATTCTTTCAATCTGCTCTTTAACAGCCCAGAAGCCCGCAGCTTCATATTGTTCCAGTGTGCAGATCTAAGGAAGCCACTTTTCCATCTTTTTCGTGTCCTCATAACTTCATAGGTTGGGAGATATCCAGCCTAAAGGCAGAATCACTTCCTCAACTTCACTAAGGCGGAACTCCTTAGTGTGTTATTACTGCGATCATCAGCATGAGCCCGGTGTTTCAGGGACTGTAAAACAGGAGGGAGAAACTCAGATCTATGTTGGAATCTAGTGGTTCCTCTGGAGATGGAGACCTCTTTCAGACTTTTCAGTTTCTGCGTCTTTATTTTTATGTTTCTTGCTTACTGTTTGGGATTAAATCAGTGCACACTCAGGTTCAGTTAAACATCACTTAAATGTTTGTGTGTATTCCACCATCAGAAGCTCCTCAGCTCCTCTTTCTGCTGCTTCTTCCACCTCAAATTTGATTTTGTGCCCCTGTGGGTGCAGCTTTTGCCTCCATGGCTGCCCGGGAGGCTTCAAAGAGCTTGACAGACAGAGAGGAGAAAGAGGAGGCTCCACCCCTGCTTTAGAGGAGGCGGTGCAGACAGTAAAACCAGAGCTGGAGTTTGCTCTCGCGTGACCCCGCTACTGCCCAGCTGACTTATATGTAGATCAGAGCAGGAAGTAAAGCCACAGCTTAGGGTCATCAGGTCCTCAGCATTTATTTTAGGAAAGTTTCCAGCCTGCTGAAGGGAGAAACCTGCTCCAGAATATAAAATCCATGCTTCAGTGTCCAAAGTTGGAAGACTGAAACTGCCAGAAAAGGGAAAAAAATTATCAAAATAATAATAAATAATAGATAATAGATAATTAAAAAACAAAATAATTGCAAGTATATATGTGTATATGTATATGTATGTATATGTGTATATGTATATGTATGTATATGTGTGCGTGTGCGTATTCTAATTCATTATTCATTTTTGCAAAAAGGGGGCTGTACTTCAAAAGGTTATGTAAATAAAAGAAAAAAGGGAAGAAAATCTAAATTTAAACAGGAAGGTAAATAAATGCAGGTATTATTTAAAATGAAACGCATAGCAAACCAAATCGGAAGCATTCATTTATGTGAAATTTGATAAATTAATTAATAGCCATGAATGTTTTTTAATTTTTTGTTGTTGTTGCATTTATATTTGTTATTTATATATTCATTAACACATTTATTTTTTTTTATTTTAGTACTTTTGGTCCTCCATAAGAAAATCTTAATGCCATCCTGTTTGTTTTTCATATTGCAGGACAAAAGAATTGTATTACAAAAATAGAGATAAACAAGCTTCAATGGACAAACCAATAAAATAAACACAAAAGTAAAATAGTGAATAAGTGAATTAACACCTAAAATGTCAATTAGTATATTTTTTATGAATAAGCTGTTGCATATATATATTTTATTACTTCATTCTTTCTTTCTAATTTGGGATTTTCAGTCCTCCTTAAATGTGTTTGAATGAGTGAATAAATAAACTGTTTGCACTTAGTTTTTCTTTAAATTGGAATTTAATTTAATTCAATTTTTTGGTTTGTTTTTATTTTGGCAGCTTCAGGCCTCCATATTTTTTAGCCATAGTGAGGAGAAAAGTGTCCTTCTCAGTGTTGGTGCCGCTAACAGAGCTTCTAAAATAGCCCAGGCTCTGCTGTAAGAGTAAATAATAAACACGTGGTTTAACACTCCGGCTCCTGTGAGGTCTCCGCACCGTGTTTCCCCATCATCCTTTGCTGCTGCCGCTGGCCGGTGTTCAGTGTGTGTCTGTGTGTGTGGAGCGGAGATCGCTCAGAGTGCAGCGGAGGACGGTGCGGTGGCTGTCCGGTCCGGTGTTTACTGTCGGCGGGTTAAAGTGTGAGCGGAGGTCCGGATCTTCAGCTGGAAATTCAGCGGCATTTGGAGCACAAGTGAAGCGGGTTTGAGGAGCGAGAGGCCCGGCTGGCTGCTGCGCGGCGCTGCGGGGGATGTGCGCACACAATGGGAGACGGTCCGGGACTCGAACAGCGTCTCCCCGCCCGGCTTGGTTTGTAAAGACACCGGAGCTGGAGCCGGGACTCAGCGCGGAGTGAGGACCTCCTCTGACCGGGCAGGACGCCTAAGACACCGGGAGGAGCTCAGCTGCGAGCCCCGTGGGAGCCGCGGAGGACGCGCCTGTGTGTCGTGAATCCCGCTGGGATGAACCCCGAGTGTCTCCTGCGTTCCAAACCGCTGTTTACACATCTGGATGAAGAGGAAAGCCTGGGTTTGGAGCTGGTTTATGGAGTTAATGCATGTTAGTTTACTGGATTTACCCGCAGACCCATCAGCAGCCTGCAGAGGTTAGTGCTCAGATGATAAAACTAAAGGAGCAGTTCACAGTTTCTCTTTGAATCCGAATATTTTAAAGTAAAGGAGCAGTTCACAGTTTCTCACATGAGCTTTGAAGGAGGCGATGTACCTGCTGGACAGTAGCAGCTCTGAGAGGATGGAGAGAGGAGCTCCTCAGAGAAAGACTGTGTACCGGATCTCACTCACGCTGGTGAAGAGGGAGAGCTTAGAGGATGAGGACTCGGTGCCCCGGCGGGCAGAGAACCCAAAGGTGGGCGTCTTCAGGCGTGAGGAGTCGGCAGAGGTGCAGCGGGGAGGTCTGCTGGAGCAGCTGAAGGAGGTGGAGGACGAGTCGGAGGATTTCTCCTCTTCCCACGGCTACATGCGGAACTTTAGGACGTTCAGCACGGGCCAGCTGGAGCTCGGCAGGCTGAAGATCTGCCGGAAGCAGCTGCTGCAGCGGGGCGCCAAGGCCACCAGTCCGCTGGCGGAGCCCGGGCAGGAGGACGGCGGCGAGCGGGAGGTGGAGGAAGCACCACAGGCGCTGGTGGAGAACGGTGGTGTTGGCGAGAAGAAGAAGAAGCTCCTGAAGGCGAAGAGCGTGGAGGAGCAGAGCTCGGAGCCCGTGAGCAGCGTCGGGAAGCTGGCCCACTCTAAAAGTAACGGGGCGCCGTCCACAGAAGGCCCCCCAGAGACTCCACCTCCTCTGAAGCACCCACCCGGTCTGCTGCGCCGCAGCTTCAGCTTCAGGCACTGGAGCGGTGGTGAGCTGCTGCGCCTGCGGGCGCTCTCCAAAGACAAACACCACAGCAGCTCCGGCTGCATTGGCCAGGACGCCGCAAAGAATGACGAGCCGGCTGCGCCGCTCCCCACAGCCCGCCTCCTCGACCCCAGCAGAGAGAAGAGCAGGACACTGGAGGTCGGCGCCGTCCTCAACAAGACAGACTCCATGTCCGAGCTGAGCCGCTGGGAGAGGGCGCAAGGCAGCAAGAACCGCACACTGGACAACAGCGACCTGCTCCGGCTGGCGGAAGAGAAGGACGCTGCCGGGGCAGCAGGTGGAGGCTTCCTGCTGCGGGGAGGTGGGGGACGCTCCAGCGAGCGGCGCCTGGTTCGCTTCTTCAGCGGGATCTTCTCCAGGAGGGACGGTGCTTCCACGTCCACGCCGGTGGGGAGCCCTAGCACCAACAGGTCGCTGCGCCGCAGCCGGAGGACGGCGCTGTCGCAGTCCAGCATGGAGAGCATGAACGGAGGCAGCGCTGACGGTAAACACGTGACCACAAGGGTTTGAGTGTGTGGATGTTTGAGTGTGAAGTGTGTGTTTGTTTTAAACAGCAGGGTGGTGTTTGGTTGAGACTCTGCTGCTGTTTGTCTTTCATTACTCGGAGCTCAGCAAATTCAACACGAGGCAGAGCGCCATCACCTCCATCCAAAGCATGGTGAGACAGAAGCCAATGAAGGGTTAAAAATGTCAGACAGGAAGTAGGAACTGGGAGCAGTTTGACTTTTATCTGCAGCATCCTCTTTCCATGGAGAGGGGACGAGTGGAAAACATGACAGATGAGAGGAAGTGCATTAGTTGTTGTTCTCACAGATGGATGTTTTCTCCATCAGCCTCTGTCCTCTGCAGAGGAACCTTAAAGGCTCCATAAATGAGTCCGTGCAGGACCACAAAGACTAAACACAGAAACAAACACATAAAGCAGAAATCATTTGTAGCTGTCTCGGCTGATGCAAGGTTTGTTTAGAGGCTTTTATTCTGAAGGAGCTCTGTTTTGTCCTGTTCTTAGGGTCTCTGTGACCTTTCCACAGGCGTTGGGTTCTGCAGGTCTCTCAGAGGTGGACTAACAGGTTTAGAGTCTGATCACACAGAGGAGGTGGGGGTGGGTGGATGGTTGTGGTGGTGCAGGGCATGGCTTCACATGTTTGAGATTCCTGAGGCGTTAACCCCCCCCAACCCAGCGAGCTGCTAGATGACGGCGTCTGGCAGGTAAGCTGTTGTTTCTGCAGACGACCTGTTTGTCCTGAGAGAAGTCCTGAAACTGGAGGCTGAAGTGTGGCTGTTCACACCTTCAGCAGTGTGGGAAAACCTTTCAAATTAAAATAACTAAAGGCAGCAGAACAATTAAATGCTGCTTTTCTCATTGTTCCCTCACATTTTGCAGATTAATCAAGAAAATATCTGTCAGCCTGATTTCTTACTTTGTTACTTTTTCTCTTTCATGTTCACACTGACCAAGAAAACCTCAGCAGGGAGGCCTTTATTTTGAAGTTCAACGTTCAACTTCTGTTTCTTTTGGTTTTTGAATGACTCGATTCTCTCTTCTGGCAGCGCGTTCAAAGGTTTACGCCTCCGCAAGACGAAGGCAAGCCAGGCTTTTAACTCCTAGTTTGAAGGCACAAAGCATCGCGTTTAAAATGCTGCGGCGCATTTTAACAACGGCTCCTCACCGCAGAGCGCACACACTCTTACGGCTTGTGTTTAACATGCTGCACGCGGCTTTCAGGCCAGCGTTCTGTCAGTTTTGAAGTTTAAAAAAAAAAGGGCTCAGTGTTCCTATCAGAAACACCGCCGCGCTTTGGTGCTCATATTGGTTGTTTAGCATGCCGTGCTACACAGTAATATTAACAAATTAATTTTATTTATATAACACCAAATCACAACAACAGTTGCCTCAAGGCGCTTTATATTGTAGGTAAAGACCATTCAATAATAACGGAGAAAACTCCAACAATCACATAACCACTTGTGAGTAAGTGCTTTGGCAACTGTAGGAAGGAAAAAACTCCCTTTTAACAGGAAGAAACCCCCAGCAGAAGCAGCCTCAGGGAGTGGCTGGATGATGATGATACTAATAATAATATTAACCAGGAACGGCGCATTTAAAGAAAATAATCTGTGTTGTTTAATTTCAAATCAAATCAAATCACTTTTATTGTCACATCACATGTGCAGGTACATTGGTACAGCACATGTGAGTGAAATTCTTGTGTGCGAGCTTCACAAGCAACAGAGTTGTGCAAAATACAATAATGTAAACAAGCAAAATACAAGAATGGCTAAATCTGAAACTAATAAATATATGTACAATATATAATAGTATATGCATTTCTGGATGTGTATACTAAATATTTTTCTGTGTGTGTGTGTGTGTGTGTGTGTGTGTGTGTGTGTGTGTGTGTGTGTGTGTGTAATTTGGCTAGACTCTTAGGTCTAAATGAGCTTCTAGCATCGACATACATGCTTCTCGTTGGGTGTTTGGCTTCATTAGCTCCACACTAATCATAATAACCAGAAGTGCTGTAAATGATTTAGAAAATCTTGTTGGGCTCTGCGCTCTTTTAGTCCATGTTTCGGTCTGTTTGAGGTATGAAATGTGGTGAAATGTCGACTTCACAAGCTCATGTTACCTTTTTTTAAGATTCCATGTTCTCCGTAGTAATCATTTTAATAAGAATAATAACTGTAATTAGTGTTTAATAGTTAGGAAATAATGTGTTTGGACGCTGTGAGCGACAGCTTCCTCGTCTTGCTCTGACGTGCCACTCTAATCTCTCTAGTCGATCAGTTTTTTCTTGTCATTTGACTCAACACCTGTATGCGCTTACCTCATCCTGCTGCTGCGTCCTGATTGGGTGATTTCAGAGCACCTACTCATCAGTGTACAGAGGGGAACTTTTTTTTTTTTTTTCTGTCCGAGGCCAGGGATTGTTGTCTGATAAAGACGGCCCCTGACCTCGCTGTCTTAATGGACTCGACTGGTGTGTGTGTCTGTTGGGAGTAAATGTAGGGGAATGTGTGTGTGTGTGTGTGTGTGTGCGTGCGTGTGTGTGTTTGACCTACATCCGCAGCCATGCAGAAGTAATATGGGCTGTAAAAATGCACACACTCAGTCTTGGATGCCAATTACTGCGTCTACGTTTGCATCAATTTATCTGCTTTTTTCTTTATCTTCCCAACACACACACAACACACACACACACACAACACACACACTCGTGATTCTTCAGCAGCTGAAGCTCCTCCAGATGAGTCGAGCTGTTTCTCAGTTATAGCTTTGATCCTCCTCTCTGCTTTGCCTCCATACATAAACCTCACACACACACACACACACACACACTCACTACAATGGGTATAATAGGGAGAAAATCCTATTAGAGGAAATGCTGCAGCAGAGATGGAGGGATGATGGAGAGATGACTCTTCTCCTTCCTTACTTCCTTCTCCTCATTTCTCCTTTTATTTTTATTTTTTTCCTTGCTCGTCTCCTTCTCTTTATTTGACATCATTTTCTGTTTCCTTCCTTAAAGTGTCACCTGTTCGCTATCCTAACTTTGCCTCGTTTGTTCTACATTTCTTCTCTTTCTGTAACTCCACTTCTTCTCCTTTCTTACTTTTCCTTACCTCGTTTTCTTTTCTTGTTTCCTTTTCTCCTTGCTAAATTTTCTCCTCCTTCATCCCTTCATTTCATCCTTCTTTTCTTTCTTCATTCCTTCACCTTTCCATCCTTCCTTGTTTCCTTCTGTCCTTGCATGCTAGTCTTGTGTGCTCCTAATTTAATTCCTTCTTGTTTCCTTAACTCCTCCTTGAATCTTTTTCTTTTTTCTTCCTTTCCTTAACTCTTATTTCTTGTTTCCTTTTTATCAATCTTCCCTTCATTGGGTCCTTATTTCCTTCTCTTTTTGCCTTATGTTTTTCATTCCTTTATCCCTCCATTTGTCTTTGCTTGACTCCTTTTCCCACCTAGCTTTCTTTCTTCGTTTGCCCAGTTTTTCCTTTTTTCTTTTAATTTCTTTCCTCAACTTTTTTTCAGGTCCTTTTTTTCTCCATCCTCTGGTCTGCTTGTTTCTTTCTCACTGCCTAATTTCCTTCATCTGCTCCTCTTTCCTTTCTTCTATTTATTGTGTCCTTGCTTTATTTTCTTTCCTTGCTTCCTTCCTTGTGTTCCTCTCCTTGATGAGTTTAGTGAACTCCAGACAGAAAGAAGATGTTAGATTTGATCCTGAAAGCTCCATTTACTCCATTTGTCCATGCTGAGGTCAGTTCGCAGGCCATTCAGTCTTTAAAGCTGGCTCAGTTTCTTCTCACTTAGGTCCAGTAAAGAGCATTATAGTCCATGATACAGCTACACAGAGCAGGTTTAATTTGAGTTTGTTCTGCAGAGCCGAGGAAGCAGAAGTGGGCCAGATGCTGTCCTGGTTCTGGGTCTCCGGCGGGGACTCTGGCTGTATCATTACTGCAGGCGGGTCAGGCCGGCGGAGTGTGGTGTGTTAAAATAACCGGACCCGAGTGTGACTTCAGGCCGCGGCCTGGAAACCATCAGCCTTCTTTATTTTTAACAGCACTCGCACCAGAGTCTGTGAGGAAAACTGCATTTAACAGACAGGACTCTCTGTGTTTCACAGCTGCAGAGACAAGCTCTTCCCTCTTTTCTCTGCAGTGTTTTTAAATAACTGCATAAGCATGTGACGGAGCTGTTCGCTCATTAAAGAGCTCGGAGACGCGTCGATGTTGTAACACTGTTTTCACTGCTAACCTTCAGTGTTAGAGCAGCGACGCCTTGGCCTTCTGCCGCTCCCTCCTCGCTGGCAGCGTATTAGCTGGCTGCTGTGTCGCCTCAGTGCTGGAGGTTGTTCAGGGGTCCTGCTTGTCCTCCTCCTCACTTCCTCTTCAGAGCCAAGTTGGCCCGTGTGGCGAGGCTTTGTGGCCTCTGTGAACAGAGCCGTGAAGCAGCACGGTCCACCTGTGTGCAATGAAAACCATTGATCACAGAGCTGACAGCTGATTTGTCATTGATTGTGTTAGTTTAAACCAGACGTGACCTGAAGGTCCTGCTGATGTTCACCACGTTTGCCTGGATCAATATCAGCCTGGTCTTTTCCTCACTGAGCAATATGACCTATTAACTTATTATCGGCATGGGATCAGCAGATACCAAAAGCTGAGGTGTTAGAGATGGAAAAAGTTGGAGCTTTGCATCCCTAACTTAAGCATATAAAGCCTCAAATGGTCCTGGGCCCGGTCACACTGCAGTCTTTATAAAATCTCGATTTATTTCTTACTAAATTTAATGTGGCCTTCGTCACTTTAATGGTCAATATAATAAACGTCTAGAGTCTAAGTGGTTAATAAAAGATCAGTAATGGTTTTCAAATGGACCAAAATCCAAAGGTCGTGGTGCTTGGTGTGTTCCTAATATTTTGGCTCTCTTGTATTTTAATAGATGATCATTTTGTGTTAGACTGCACACTCCTCAGGCTTCTTCATATCAGTTACTGGCTGACTGAGCTTAGCTTGTTTGTGTCCTGTAGTCCACGACTGGCCCAGTGACGTTGGCGTGCCGGTTGGAGTCCCACCCCTCCCCTCCCTGCAGCTTACAGCTCTTACATAAGGCTCAAATCCATCCGAGGACGCTCGCTGTTATGCTCTGAATCACCCCTCTGATACGCAGCATCAGCAGCAGAGCGAGCCAAAGTTGAGATGCATCCGGGACGGCGGTAACGCCTGATGTAACCACGCTGAAACAAACACCTCCTCCTCCGTTCTTTAGAGAACAAAGGGAGCAGAGCAGCCGAACTGATGAGCTAAAGATGCTAATAAACCTGGAATCAGTTTACAGACTGGTCTGTGACTCAGACCAGTTCTTTACTTCACCTCTCCCTCCAATGCTTTTTGTCTTGAGTTAAATTGGGACATTTTTTTAGTCTTGGCACTAAAACGAAGAAAGTAAATAAAACCGTTTGGGTTCATTTTCATTAGTCTTCTATCTTCCTGTCAGAACACACCCAAAAATGTTGTTTCCTAAATTCAGTACAGCCTTAACAAACTGAAGTGGTTTCTGAAAGGATTCTTGTCAAACATTAATAAGCAAACAGATTTTTATTCTGCAGTCTGAATCCTCACGTCAGTTTAAAGTTTAGTGTCTGTATCTGATTGTT
This sequence comes from Diplotaxodon limnothrissa, assembly GCF_057381915.1. NCBI lineage: Eukaryota > Metazoa > Chordata > Actinopteri > Cichliformes > Cichlidae > Diplotaxodon > Diplotaxodon limnothrissa. The sequence goes on along the minus strand of NC_140617.1, from coordinate 21,597,736 downwards.
GCCTGATTGTGTGTAGTTTTCAGTAGCTAAAAATAAGAAAAGCCTAAAGATGAGTCATTTTGTAGACAGACAAGTGGATGTCGAGAGGGAAGCAGATTCACACATAAAGATGGAAACGTGGCTTTTTTGGCAGAGTGCAGAGTGTTTTGGCCTCTGTACAGAGTGACTCCTACACGTGGATTTCACTGATTGTTGCTGTGGATGATTGCTGATGGTTATTTGTGTGTTTCATCCTTTGGCTTTTCATTTTTGTGACAGATCCAGGAGAGAAGGACAAGTGCTGCCTAAGCAAAAACCTTAGACTGTGAGATTTCCATCAGTAATGGGAACATCTAAAAGTTCATGTGTACTGTAAGCCAATGCATACAGATTTAAGGTTTGACTCTCATCATCCACTGAAGCACAAACTGGGTGTCATCAGGACGCTACAACATAGTGCGAACACCATCCCCACAGACAGAGCGGTCAGGGAAGCAGAAGATTACATCAAGAAGGCCCTGAGTAAATGTGGTTATCCCAGCTGGACTTCTGTCAAAGCTGGGAAGGCGCCTAAAGAAAGGACAACTGCTGCCTAAGCGAAAACCTGTAGTGATCCCGAATGTGTCAGGAGTATAGGAACAGTTAAGACGCATTTTCTCTAAACACATTATGAGTTGATAGTCTAAATATTTTGTGGACATATATGTAGTCACTGATGATGAAAACATGAACAAGATCATGACTGCGTCTCCTAGAGTCTGCATTCCTGTACATCCAAACGGCGTGACCTTGGCCTAGATTACTTGAGTTTAGTCACCAATGGCGAACCCTTCCACACCTTTTTAAATGAATGAAAAACTACTCAGAGTTGGTAGGAGCAGGTCAGGGTGGCTGATGTGCGTGTTCAAAACACAATAACTCTCACCAGAGACCAATGCCTACATCCTGGTGTCCTTTCTGAGGTCCGGGCTGTAAAAGTGTCTCTGTGAAGGTTCGGAAAAGGCAGCGCTTTCATCATGACCTATTTGCAGTCCCATCAAGAGGATATTTTGGGGGGAAATGTAACCTTATGCTTTTTTTTTTTTGAGGAGATAGAGGTGAAGGAGGAGGACGTGAGGAGGCAGTGGGAAAAATCTGAGTGTAAGAACGTGTCAGAGTGAGCGTTAGATGAAGGCTGGAGCGCAGTTTAAGGCTGTTTGTTTCCAGGTGAAGTTCCTTCCCGCCCACACTTCTGTCTTTATTCTGCAGCCTCCGCCTGTAGTCTGGCTGATGGGGGTGAAGGTATTATGTTTGCTCTGACAGCGCTTCAGTTAAAGAGCTGTCTCACTGTAGAGAGCATTTCATTACAATGAGAATACTGATGCACTTCAGCCATTTAATACCTGCTGTAATCCTCGACTGCTAGACAAACATGTGGTGTGTTAATAGGCTCGAGTTACGTCTTTCCAGTCCTTATGTAAAGATTATTCAGGTAAACTGAAGCTACTGTAGTGTGTAAGATCAAACTGCTACTCCCCTTAATTAATGAGCAGCTTTTGTTAATGAAAGAACACTCGGAGCCTTTTACAGCCTCTCAGACGTGTTTGTTTCTGTTTTGGGGCCTAAATGCACAGACGCAGCATCGTTGCTCTGATTAAATGAACTCCTGACCATGAGTGTGTTTCAGAGTGTGTGTGCAGCAGTTTGTAGCCGGCGGTATGACGGCGGCTTTATTTGATTTGAGATGAGGATGAGAGCGGCCGGCGTGCTGCCAGCCAACCAGCACTCTGTGTGTGTGTGTGTGTGTGTGTGTGTGTGTGTGTGTGTGTGTGTGTGTGTGTGTGTGTGTGTGTGATGGGGGATGGTTGTGTTGGACTGATTAAAAGGCTGATATTTGGGTCAGTGTGTGTTTGTGTTAAGCCGGTGACAGTGAGTCTGACGAGCACTGCTTATTGATATTGAGTCTATTAATGGACTCTGTTCATCGATTAGGACTTTATTTCACCGTTGATCGGCTCACCGATGACGCAGCTCCGCCTCACAGCTCACTCTCACTGTGTAAAGTTGCTTTTTAAATAATTAATTTACTTATATTTATGTAATAATTCTCCACAGTGGGTCTCTTGGTGATTTCCAAGGTTTCATGTTGGACATCTTCAGATTTTTGAGGTCCAAACTGACATTTATATTAAAATCAACCAACATATGATACTTCCATATCCTGTCTGATCTAAATGAATTCATTTCAGTGGTCACTGAGACATAAAAACTGCATTTATAGCACCAGAAAGCTTTATAACTGTCATCAGTCAGCCCTGAAAACAGCTGCTGGAGGCTTCTCTCCTTTAAATAATGCCTTTGTCCAACGAGACGTTGCAAGAACTTATTTTGGACATAATCTGGGCAGCTGAAGGTCAGATTGGAGAGAAGCCACATTTGTACTTGTAATTACTGACGTTTCATTGTTTCAAATCATTTCAGTTGATTTCAACCTTGTGTTTCTCCCAGTAACAAGTATAAACTGGAACGCAAACCTCTGTTGTGAAAGTTCGGAGAAACTAGGAGTGGTACAAATGTTTGTCAGCACAAGATCCCAAGATTTATACTTATATTCCTGGACGTGACACCCCTCCCCTCTTTTATCAGCAATTTCCATCAGTCTGGGCTCATATCTACTAGAAATGGAAGATTTTCCAGGTTTAAAGCATGAAGTCTAAATTTATACACAGAAGTTTCTTTTTCTGTCACACCTGAATCCCAGGGCCCACCAGCAGGAGCTAGAGGCACATTTTGTTTTATAGCCACAAGCTTTCCAACTTGCACAAACCTTCTGTGTGACGTGCAGAGATCAGATTTAACCTTTTAACCAAAATGAAATTGCTCGACATGTCTTATTTAAAAATCTGCCATAAATAAACCATCAGCTGTAAAAAGATCCTGCAAAAAAGAAAGAATTTTGTGGACTTCGGTGCAGCTGAGAAGTCATGACTGACACAGCCAAGACCAACAGACCAAATCTGTGAATTTTCTGTGCACCAGGCTGTGTTTACACACTGTATTTTAAGGAGGTATTCAGAGGACGTGGAAGTGAGAACAGAGCAACTAAAACACCTTTTCCCCTTATTTGTTTGCATGAGCAACACTTTTTATCAATGAACTGAAGTTCTTCCAGTTTAGAGGGTGAAATGTTCACATTTGGAGGCTTAAGAGCCAGTGAACTCCTTCATGGTGTCTAAGCTGAGGGTCCGGGTTGTCCGAGTATCTTTGCTCTAACAGTGAAGGAAGTGCAGCAGGTGAACATCTGTGTGTCTGTGACTCACATGCAAAGGTTCGTAAGCATGTGATCAGACCACAAAGAGTCCGTTGGACAGTTTTGCATAATTTCCCTGCTGCCTCCTTTGAGCGCAGGTCAGACGAGACCCTTCACAGTGTCACTGTGCTCCTGCAGGAGCGATGCCGATGATTAGCTCGCTCTGCGTCTCCATTTCTCAGGCGTGAACACAGCTGCCCTGTCAGAAAGAAACACACCTGCAGGCGCTGCATCTCTGAGACTCGTTTCACTCCAAAGCCTTGCCGTTGGGTCCCCGTGCCAGCAGCTCCGCTATCGCCGTGGCAACTTCCTCTTTGCCCTCCTGTGGCCTGGGGGAACAGCTGAGCGAGTGGTAACACACAAAGCTCTCTGTTGTCCGAGGCTCTGCAGGTTTCCGTGCCCCGAGTGGAAACCTCTGTGTTTTAAACCCAGCTTCTCTGTGATGGATCTGCAGACCCCCCGTCCCCTCCCCATCCCCGCCATCTCAAACCCACTAATAACACCCCCAATGCAGCATTGGTACACAGAACTGAGCAGCTTTGACAAGTCTGAGGTCAGCGGAGGGGGCCGGGCTGTAAGTGTAGATGATAATGATGATGTTGGAGGACAAACTGCTCGTATGTCAGCATATTTCCTGCTTTACAGTGCTGATGAAGGCACATTCAGTGTATTTAAAGCAGCGCAGCAGCGGTGCCCTAGGCGGACTCAGTTTTCTTTCTCGTCTTTTTACAAATTATTAAACAAAACTAAAGCAGTGACACATCATCACACAGATTCAGCTGCAGACACACAATAGGATAAGGTGAAAGATCTGATTCTGTTTCTTAGATATGAAACTTTAAGTTTTTATTGGTGTAAAATGTTGAATACACTGCAGTGTAACAGCACAATATACTCTTAAACTGATTTACATTTTAATGTTTGAATAATCGGATTTTCCCAGCCGGGGCAACACAAACACATTTCCATGTAAAGTGATCACTGAGCGAGAAGGTTTGAGGCAGCAGGATGACTTCTAGTTATTTCAGCAGCAATTTGAGGATATTTTAGCATCGATCTGGACCAAAGGATCAGATCACACCTTTGCTATCATCCCTTGGCATCCTGAGCTTCTCCGAGCTCCTCAGCCTCTCCCTGGGAACACACCGGGAACGAGTACTCGGTCATCGAGTCTCTAGCTGTTTGTGGCTGTGTCCGCATCATACTGTACTCCAGGCTTCAGGCACCGGGTTATTTTGAGGTTAGCTTGTGTCAAAAATAGACCCAGTGCTGTTTCCAGAAATCAAAGAGTTGCTCTGGGTCTTTTCTAAAATGTGGATTTTGTTGAAGCCTCGTCTGCAGTGAACTTCATCAGTGCTGGTGTCTCAGTGATGTAGCACCCACAAATTTTGGACTGTTGGTAAAATTCGGCGACTTGTAGAGACAACCAGAATGTTGGGAGGTTCCCAAATTAAACTTTTCTCAACTAACGATTTGTTGATATACAAATAATGGAAATCGAAAAAATGCTGAACGTGCACTAGACTCCAACCATCAGCTGCACAGCAGTGCTCAACGTGCGAATCTCATCCCTTGTGTCCTCGATCTCACACTTTCGGACTCTCTTGACAGCTCGTGGCCATCGGTGAGCGTAGAAGTTTAGATCAGTGGGTAAACTGAAGCTTTGTACTCGAGCTAAGCTCCCTATACTAATGGAATATATTTTCAGCGTTTATCTGAACATAGAGAGAAAACACTGAGTTTCAGAGTTAACACAGCTGCAGGTTAACTGGGCTCCTTACATGCTTACATTCTCCTTCAATGATTCATGATACCAGTCATTCCTGAATGCTGGCTTTATTATTTTCAGGACTTTAACCGGTTTTGTCTCTGCAGGGAGAAGCCAACGACATTTCTTCCCCCCGTGCACGATCATGTAAATCATTCAGCAGCAAAGTTGGGACTGCCGTTTGCTTTGCGTCTTGCATGTTTTTGTACATTTGTAGAAGTTTTGTCAGCGTCAGCATGTGACAGAAAGCATGTGGGCGTTTTATAAAACCAAACCCGGCCTCTGTTCCCGCTCCGTCCTCTCAGGTTTTCCCGTCCTGCTAAAGCTCATCGTGTGCTGACCTCCGCCTTTTCTACCCTCTAAATGCACGTGTGTGCTTCTCTATTCAACTCGAAAATGTGTGCGACATGAGACCTGGGTGCTGACATGAATACTACTCGCACCAGAAAGCCATCGGGGTTGGAGGTCAGCTCCATCTAACCCCCGTTGCTCTCATGAAGTGAATAGAAATGTAGAACTTAAACCGTTTGCAGTAAAAGCGTTGAGCTGCTGAGCTGTAAAGATGGAAAACTGCCTGGTCATGACTGCACTTCAATCATAGAGGTTGCTGGTAGGGCTGGGCCATATCATACCGTTCACGGTAATACCGGTATAATGTTGGGCAATGATAAGAAAATGAAATATTGCGATAGAATCTGGGTAAAACACGCATGCGCAGTGCCTTTGTTTTCATACGCACATGACGGAAAAAGCATGGTGGCGACGGAGAATGAGAAGGGCGAAAGTGGATCGTTGAATGAAACAGATGAACCAGAATTGGTTTGTAAAAATGCTGCAACTTCAGTGGTGTGAAACTGGTTTAGCTTTCGTCCGTCAGGTACACAACAAAGCACTGTTTTTGGTAGAGCATGTTAGTGGGCCGTCGTTATTACCGTGTTTTTTGGAAAATACGGCACACTTAAAATCAATCCTTTGATTTTTCTGAAAATCGACAGTGCCCCTCATAATCCCGTGTGTCTTATGTATGAATTCTGGTTGTGTTTACTGACCTCAAAACGATTTTATGTCGTACACGGCGCTCAAAAATCTGTCAAATGTTTCAGTACGACTTTGTTAAGCTACGAACCCGGACTGCTTGATGGCTTGTCGGAGCATTACGGCTATTGTAGGCAGGCGCCTGGCGGAGTGATACGTACTGCGCTTCGACATAGTATTACCGTATTGTGTGTGTATAACCTCTTTTTAAGTTTTGTGGATATTCTACATGGTTATGCTGAGGATATGTCAGCCAATTTCCACTGGAAATGCCTTTTGGTTAAACTGTCAGCAAGGAATTTGCATTTGCACTGTAAATTTTTTATATAACTTTAATGCACATAAAAAACAGCTGCTTGTTTAAGTGAAAATAGATTAATGTTTTGGGTTTTTTGCACTAATAAAGTTGTGGAGTTGTAAAGTATTTTGTCTAGTGTCAATTATATCGTCAGTTATATCGCAAATTTCCAATGTATATCGTGATAAATATTTTTGGTCATATTGTCCTGCTGTAGTTGCTGATTCAATTCTTGGCACCAAAAGGATGATTTTACATATGTCAGAGACCGAAGAAGTGTCCTTAAGCAAGGCAGAACAACAGATGTCTTGCTATAAAAGTTCCCATATAGTAGAGCTGGGCGATATGAGATTTTTTCATATCACGATATGTTTTTTTTTTTCATTTCAGGCGATAATGATATCTATCACGATATAAGCCAAATAACTATATTTGTAAGATTTAAATGTGCCGTTTCTCACAAGTAAAATGTGAAATAATCAGCAGCTTGTTTTTATTTAAATATTTATTTCCCATAATAAGTTCAACAGGGTAGATGTACTTAAGGAACATGAGACTTTTTCAGATAAATAAAGGCAAATACTGCAAACTACACAAAAGGCAGCCGCTAAAGCGTTTAAGTTTCAAAATAGAACAAACGAAACAACTACTAAATTGTCAATTCCACTTAGAAACAAAATATTAATTCTAAAAATAAATCTTAGTTTGTTTTACAGAAGAACAGACAAAACTAACTTTTGTCAATATCAAATAAACTGAGAACTAAAAGGAAATTCTCAATCTCTCCTTGTTGTATATCTTAGCTTTTCAAACAGTTTTAACAGTTACTTTAGTCTGACAAAAGCCGAATGACGAATTAGAGCTTCCAGTCAGAGACTGAGGCTACGTCCACACGTACACGGGTATTTTTGAAAACGGAGATTTTCCGTTTTCGTTTTAAAAAATAATCCCGTCCACACATAAAGGCAGAAATGAAGGAAAACGCTGCTATGAACATGCCAAAGCAGCAGGTGGCGCTAGATTCCTAACCGTGCAGAAATGTTGGCCAATCAGAAGTCTAGAAGCCTCGGTGGGAAAAAGTAAACAAAGCTGGGGCATAGAAGCAGAACAGAGTCGTATGTGTGGAGGGACAGTAACTGTGTGTATATGTAAGCATTGAAACACTGCAGAGAGTAGAATTAACAGTAACAGTATTGTAGAAATTCATTTCACCGAAACAATAACGTGGTGCACAGTGTGACGCATGCACCAGTTTATTTATTAAGAATTTATTCGTAAATCAGGGTGGAAAATAAGTATTTGGTCAATAACAAAAATACAACTCAATACTTTGTAACATAACCTTTGTTGGCAATAACAGAGGTCAAACGTTTACTATAGGTCTTTACCAGGTTTGCACACACAGTAGCTGGTATTTTGGCCCATTCCTCCATGCAGATCTTCTCGAGAGCAGTGATGTTTTGGGGCTGTCGCCGAGCAACCCGGACTTTCAACTCCCGCCACAGATTTTCTATGGGGTTGAGGTCTGGAGACTGGCTAGGCCACTCCAGGACTTTCAAATGCTTCTTACGGAGCCACTCCTTTGTTGCCCGGGCGGTGTGTTTTGGATCATTGTCATGTTGGAAGACCCAGCCTCGTTTCATCTTCAAAGTTCTCACTGATGGAAGGAGGTTTTGGCTCAAAATCTCACGATACATGGCCCCATTCATTCTGTCCTTAACACGGATCAGTCGTCCTGTCCCCTTGGCAGAAAAACAGCCCCATAGCATGATGTTTCCACCCCCATGCTTCACAGTAGGTATGGTGTTCTTGGGATGCAACTCAGTATTCTTCTTCCTCCAAACACGACGAGTTGAGTTTATACCAAAAAGTTCTACTTTGGTTTCATCTGACCACATGACATTCTCCCAATCCTCTGCTGTATCATCCATGTGCTCTCTGGCAAACTTCAGACGGGCCTGGACACTGGCTTCAGCAGCGGAACACGTCTGGCACTGCGGGATTTGATTCCCTGCCGTTGTAGTGTGTTACTGATGGTGACCTTTGTTACTTTGGTCCCAGCTCTCTGCAGGTCATTCACCAGGTCCCCCCGTGTGGTTCTGGGATCTTTGCTCACCGTTCTCATGATCATTTTGACCCCACGGGATGAGATCTTGCGTGGAGCCCCAGATCGAGGGAGATTATCAGTGGTCTTGTATGTCTTCCATTTTCTGATGATTGCTCCCACAGTTGATTTTTTCACACCAAGCTGCTTGCCTATTGTAGATTCACTCTTCCCAGTCTGGTGTAGGTCTACAATACTTTTCCTGGTGTCCTTCGAAAGCTCTTTGGTCTTGGCCATGGCGGAGTTTGGAGTCTGACTGTTTGAGGCTGTGGACAGGTGTCTTTTATACAGATGATGAGTTCAAACAGGTGCCATTCATACAGGTAACGAGTGGGGGACAGAAAAGCTTCTTACAGAAGACGTTACAGGTCTGTGAGAGCCAGAGATTTTCCTTGTTTGAGGTGACCAAATACTTATTTTCCACCCTAATTTACGAATAAATTCTTTACAAATCCTACCATGTGAATTCATGGATTTTTTTTTCACATTCTGTCTCTCACAGTTGAAGTGTACCTCTGGTGCAAATTACTGACCTCTGTCATCATTTTAAGTGGGGGAACTTGCACAATCGGTGGCTGACTAAATACTTTTTTGCCCCACTGTATGTGAAGGGACAGTTTAAATGATCGTGATAAAGACTTTCAGTAAAGAGGTGATTAAACTGAAAGTTTTAAAAAGAGCTGAAGGGTCTGTTGAGGTTGAAGTGTCAGCAGTGAAAAAAGTTGTGATGAAAGTGCTTTAAAGAGTAATTTGAAGTTTCAGGTGAAGTAAAACATCAGGATAAAGTTAGAGATTGAGAACCGAAAGCAGCTGAAGCATCAATTGAATCTGAATCTCTGAAGCTTCTGAGTCTGGAGCCAATGCTGGTCCCCGTATATATATGAGACTAGCAAAGTGTTGTTTGAGAGGAAGATCATTGCTAAAGGAAGTTGAAGTGGCAGGTCAAATGAATGTGATGAAAGAGTTTTAGGACTGATTTCTATATTAATAAAATTTGAAAGGAGTTGAAGAGCATCTTAAAGCTGCGTTTAGTTGTTAGCAGTGAAGGAACTGCAAGTGTTGCTGAAGTTTTGTAGGATTACTGAAGAAAGTTGGAAGTTTTAGTGAAGAGTTACAGATGCTTCGAGCTCAGATCACTTCCTCCAATCAGGATCAGTTCCAGATAACGTACTGAAAGGGGCTGAAGTAATTTAAGTGTCAGCATCTAAAACGTTCATAGGTCGGCCATAAAGCGACACGTCGACATATTGAAACACCCCTGGTCTGTTCAACCACGTCTGATCAAACAGTTTCTGTCATGAATCGCTGTGCGGCAGGCAGGAGAAGGACCCAGGATGCAGACTCACAGACACGGGGATAAACTTAAAGAACACAGCTTTAATGCTGGCACGGCAGAATACAGGAAATACAGAACTAACTGGGAAAAAGTAAACTAACATTCGCAGGAAGGCACAGGAAGATCCACACAACATGAGGGACGACGTCACGCTGAACAGAGGGAGACGCAGACAGAAATACACAGAGGGTTAACGAGGAAAGTGGGAACACACGGGGAACACAGGTGACACTGATAATCATAACGAGACAGGGCGGGGTGAACTGAACATGACATGTACGGGCGTGAGAGTCACAAAGTAAACAGGAAGTGCACAGAGGTTCAGACAGGAGGAGAGAGAGCACGGGGAAAACACAGACATAACGGGCTGGGGAAACATGAAACAACCACAAAGGGAGACGAGGGCTCATAAATACATAGAGGGCACACAGGGGGAAGAGAGAGCACGGGGAGAACTTAGACATAATGGGCAGGGGAAACATGGAATAAAACATAAGGAGAGACGAGGGCTCACAGATACACAGAGGGGCACACAGGGGGTAAAAGCCATGAAGGGAAAACACTTAGGGAACAACACAACAGGGCAACTCAGAAAACATGGCCTAAGCAAGGAACAAAATACAAACATACAAGGAAACTAAGAACACTGGGCCAACATGGCCCAGGACCATGACAGTTTCAGGTTTCCCCTCAAACATTTGGCTCGACGACGCCTGGAAGCTTAACTTGTCTTTGTTTACAATCTCATCAGCTCTGTCCAATCACAACACGGCCTCTTTGTCTCGACTCGTCCACGGTTGGTCGCCTGCCATCGTCTTCCTGCCGCCACTTCCTGGTTTTCCCTCAGGCAGCTTTAATCAGATCGTGTCTGTGTGAGAGAGGGAGAGAGAGAGAGAAATTAACACACACATCTGGAGGAAATACTCACAATACCAGGAGATTTGTTTTTTTAATAAAAACCCCACAGTCATTAATCTCAGGTATGAAGGTTAAACGCACACACACGTTCGCGCTTGCTCGCTCTCTCTCTCTCTCTCTCTCTCTCTCTCTCTCTCTCTCTCTCTGTGTGTGCGTGTTTTTATCAGACTTTATCGTTTTCAGTGGCGCTTTAAAGTTGTTTTCTCCTTCATTTCCCCCTATCTTTCCTCCTTTTCCTTCATCACATCCTCTGGATATTGCTTATCTATTTTTATCCTGCTTTGGATCTCAGGAGAACTGTTTTCTTTATTGTAATCATTTTTTTCTGTAAACAATGTAAAAGCTCCTGATCTCAACATCATTCAGTCAGACTGGATTACATGTAGAGACAGAAGACCAAAGTTAAAGTAAAAACAAAACAATGCGAGATGCCAGCCTAAAGTCAAGTCCAAAAAAGCAGTCTTAGACCAAGCAATTGCAGAATTCAGAAAACACTCAAAAAGCAGTTGCCCCAAAACAAAATAACGTCAAAAATCGGAACAAAACCAGTCTGTAACCAGTTTAAAACAACTTTAGAATAAGATCAGGAGTCAGGCTAAAACAACTTCACAACGGGTAACTCCACATGTTTTATTCGGCAATTCCTAAATATTCCTCAACTGTTTTTAGGAGTGCGCAGAGGCATTTTTGTCTTCTCCTGGATTCAAACAGGAGGATCTTTCGCTTGTTAGGTGAATGTGTAAACCACTACACTATGGAGCCACTTGTCAGACACCAAACTAACCAACCAACCAAAACCAGTGCAAATCAAGTCAGAAAACAGAACAAAACCAGATTAAAAGAACTTCACAAAACATCAGAAGCCAGGCTAAACTGGTGCAAACCAAGCCCAGGAAACAGTTTAAACCACTTTTTTTTAAAAAAAGAGTTCAAAACCATGTCAGAAACCAGTCTAAAACCAGTTCAAACCCAGTCTAAAACCAAGCCCAAAAATATAAGCCACAAAATAACTGTGGTCATTTTGTGACCACACAGCGATGTTGTCACAGTGCCACAAGCGGGTGATTCTGCAACTTAGCAATTTATGACCAAGTGATGTAATGTGTTTGCAGGGAATGCTTCTGTGTGTTATATATTTAGGTATCCTCCAGTATGGATGGCTTTTCCTGTGAAACTCTGATTTACTGGCTCAGGATCCAGTGTGGGTACACCTCCTATCCTTCCTCCTTTCCTTCCTCACCATCATCCTGGGGTTTTATCCAGCTCAGAACAGGCTTTGGGGATGACCGCAACTGCTCCGCGTATACTTATGGCAAAGACTCTGTTACCTCTCTTCTTCCTACATCCCTCCTGTTCCTTCATCACCACCTTCTCATCCTTTCTTTGCTTCCTCTCCCACCTCCCTCTATCTTCCCTGCTCCCACGCTCCTCCCCTCCCTACATCCTTCCCCCCTCTAATGATCTCTTTGGGATGGCGGCAGCAGCCTGCAGGCCTGAAACCTGAGCAGTCAAACTCGGGGGATTTTGAGCTCAAATGAAAAATGTGGAAACCCTAAAGCACCTCTTATGAAAGCTGTCGACTCTGCTGACTAACGAAGAAGAATTTATCTGAATCTGCTCGGTTTTTATTAGAAAATTCAGTGGCGTGTCCCTTTAAGGGTGGATACGTCCTGCAAACACGAGGAATAACTGTTTGTTTTGGAAAATAAATGTAGTTGTTCATCAAAGGACAGAAACAAATGTGTGTGTGTGTCTGCGTGTGAGCAGGTGTGTCCTTACCTGTCAGACAGGTTTAATTAGCGGTGACACATGCAAACACACAGCTGTCCTCACCAAACTTGCGAGTGAGGGTTTAAATTGAAAAGCACCTTTACTACTCTGACACTTTTGAATAATGTAGCTCATCACAGCTGGAAAAACAAACGGAAACAGAAGCACGTGCAGGAATCCATCAGTAGATATCAATCCAAACTTTATACACACAGGAGCTTTAGCACAACTTTAAAGGTTTAAATTTAACGCACAGCAGCAAATATCGGAAAAGATATTAAAAACAGCATTTAAACCAACAATTGAGTTAAAATACAGCCAACAAAACACTAGAAATATTTCCAAAATATTGCTTTTTCTTGACATAATTTGAATATATCTAACCTTGCAGCCCCTTATTTCCCAGCTACTTTAAAGGCTCATAAAGCCAGTTTTTAGAGACGTTAAAGGGGCTGTAAATAGTTCTCTTTTTTAACGTAATTTCTTCCACATGTGGCTTCATTTGTCACAAGAAACAGGCGTTTAGTGGGTCTCCTGCAAATAAGGAGTATTTACTGCTAGTTATAGTTCCTGGATTAATTGTTTGGTCTCTGTAACAATGCTGGAAAACAGTGGAAAGTATTTTCCTGCTTGGTTTAAAGCTACTTTCTAAAAGGTTTATTATCAAATAAAACAAATAAAAATCAGGAAATGCCACAGACCTGTGTATAAAAATGGAAGTAGCCACTGTGATGCAACCTATTGGTTTGCAAAGCCTCGGTATTAGCGTTTTGGTGTCTGTGATATTGTTGGGGTTTTGTGACCATTTTTTTGGATAAGCTGCCCACAGACTTCTTGGAAGGTCTGTTAGTGGAATTAACCACATCTTAATTACTTAAAACCGTTTTGGTTTTAACCAGATTGTAATAACATGATATCCATCTGTGTTCACTCTAAGTTTGTTACATTTAGTGAGCCTTATTTCTTTAATTTAGCTTTCTTTTTTTTTTTGCTCTATGGGAAGTTTTGTTTTGTAGTTTTGCTTTTTATTGAGCAGAAAATGAGCTTGATAAATCTGGTTATCTTGCTTCTCTTCACCCCTGCAAAGCTGGGGTGGTACATATTTAGGGCGGGTGTAACTCAGGAGGTAGAGAAGGTCGTTTACTCATCAGAAGGTTGGTGGTTCAATCCCTTATTACTGCTGCAGTCAGAATACCAAATATACCTTGGGCAAGATACTAAACCCCAGGTTGTTCTCTGATGAGTGTGAATATTCGTGAATGTTGGATAGAAAACATTTAAGCATAGGAAAAAAAAAATTATATGAATGAGGCATATTGTATAAAGCACTTTAAGTGCTCAGGTAGAGTAGAAAGGCATTTAAAAATAAGTTGTCCATTGTCATTTACCATTAATTAGGGGTTTATCTGGGAAGCAGAAAAAATTAAGTAGATAAACTCAAGTGTTACTTGAATGCTTCTCTTCACCTCTGCAGACCAAGGGTGTTACATTAATTGGGGGTTCACCCGGGATTGTGATTGATCCCATAGAAAAACTGAACAAGGCAAGTAGCTGTAAACATAGACTTTATTTCACCCTGTCCAAGGAAATGAACTTACCTGTTATTGATCTTCTTGCTCTTATAGTGACAGCCCAGTCGCTGCTAACCAGGTAGCCTGAGTCCTTCCTTTCATTCAACTGCCTCTCTGGATACCTGATTTTAAAACAGTATTTCCCTGACACCAGAAAAATTGAACTCTGTTGAGCTAATAATTATCAGCGAGTCTTCTGGTTGTTTTCTTAATTAATCCATAAGTTGGTTAAAAACCCATTCTGAGTTTAGTTTTGTGGTTGTTTGGTTTTTATTTATGGCTAGATTTTCCCACCATCTTTCCCTAAAGTCATGTCAAACCAAAGCTAAAATACAAAAAAAGGGCTTCTGGGACACAAATGTGTATATAGAACAATCTGGGCAAGAAAAAAATAATGGAGCCGGTGCTGTAATTTATGATGTATTTAGATTTATTGGGTTTAAACAGGGCAGTGCTACAACAGAGAGCTCATTTTAGGCTTTGTGTAGTCCAAACATTTAAATTTTTGGCTGCAGTTCTTTGTTGAATCTGACGGCCGAACTCCAGATGAAGTCAGAAAGACAAAGATGATGGTGCAGACAGCAGCAGGAGGAGGAGAAGACAAATGGCATGAAGGGCGAACGCTGCGATAATCTGATGTTGTGTGTGACTGATGAGCCGGCGCTACTCTGATTTGTCACAGTCAGACGACGGTTTAACCCCCAACACACACACACATACACACTCCTATAGACATGTACACCCTGCCCTCAGGCTACAAACAGCGCTCCACCCATGATCCCCGCGGTGTGTGCATGTTAAGACAATGGTGTCATTAGTGTATTTGCAGCAAAGATCATCTATTCATGGCTGCTTCACCCGTTTTCAGTGTGGCTTAGAAGAAGTCTCAGTTTAGGAGTCTCATTCTAATGCGAAAATCAAGCAAGCAAGCCACACATAAACAGAAATATCAGTTTTCACACAGAATAATCTGATAAGTATAGAAAAAAAAAACTTCTGGTTTTTAATCTTCACTCTGATCTGACATGAAGCTGGTAAAAACTCCACAGAAGGAGGAAATATTGTGTGATGAAAGCGTGTCAGCGTCCTGTCGAGTAAACAAACCACACACGAGTTTTGTTTACGAGTGCTGGTGGGCTTGTGGTGGACGCCAAGTCAAACAAACAAGAGACCTAAGACTACAGCAGACGCAACGTTTCCACCTGAAGGAGCGTGGTATGGAGGGCCAACACAGCCAGAATCAAAGTAAAATAAAGGAATGGTGAAATTAAAAGAAATATATGCCCAAAATTATAACAGCTCTGTATTATTATTTTTTCTTTATTTTCTCTTTACTTATTTACTTAATTACATGCTTTAGCATGAAGTGCCATTAAATGCACCAAAAAAGTGACATAAATATATTTATTAACTTTATAAAATGTTCCATGTATTCATATAGTTCACCTATAAGCTATAGCTGTAACTGAAAGTACACACTTTGAATCGATGCCCCCTCCTAATGCTTGTAATATAATGCTTTATCTCTTATCTCTCTCCCCCCCCCCCCCCCCCCCCCCACACACACACACACACACACACACACACACACACACACACACACACACACACACACACACAGCATTTTGGCAGCTTAGACCCTCCGTACAGAGGAGAGATTACCTGGGTATTGTTGACATGTTTGTCAAGTTTTTATTGTGTAAGTGGATTCTGAGCTGACCTCGGGGTGTTTCCCAGCTGACGTTAAAACTATAACTAACACCGCTGCCGTCAAAGACATCACGTGTGGTGTTTGACAGCTCAGGAATGTGACTCCATGAAAAATCTCCAGTGAAGCTAGATTTACATGCCTGAAATGTCAATAAGGAGGAGTGACGCATGATCAGCAGGTTAAACCTGGGTTCAGTCACAGCTATTCCTTATTAACGAGACGTTTTTTCTCCATTTTGTGAAAAGGCAAATAAAAAATAAGTCTGTCTGTTTTTTTCTTTTTGTGTGTGAATGGTTTGGTTTAATAAAGCTGGCGTCTTCACAGTCTGGAAGTGAAAATCAGTTTTCAGTCGTCTGTAATCAGGCTCTTAGATTGGCTGCTTTTTCTTATACTTATGTAGAAGTTAATTTAAAAAAAAAGAATGCAAAGCTAATCAGTTTATCAACCAAATAATCAATTATTAAAACCAATTTAAACCATATTTGTTTTGTTTCACTCCACAGTCAGAACAAATAAGCAAACAAGCAGCAGCTGAACAAACAAACATGCCAGACTTCATCAGAGAAACGACTGAAATGCTGAACCTGTACAACCAGTTAAAAAAAACAGTATATGGAGGACCCAACTTTCCAAAGTAAAAATGATAGACTCCTAATTAGAAATCACAAGCAAACGTAGGCATTTGCATATGCTTTCTAAATGAAAACATTTCATATGGTGTAATTTATCTGTTTTTTGTCTAGGCATCTTTTTACTCTGTACTTAAAAAAACCTAACTGCAGTCATTTTTTTCTAAAGCATAGGTGTCAAACTCTGGCCCGCGGGCCAAATTTGGCCCACAGCCTAATTACATTTGGCCCGCGAGGCCATACCAAATTACTATTAGAGCTGGCCCGCCGGTCTTATACAGCGCATGTACTGCTAATACTACAACTCCCAGAATGCTCTGTTGGCGTTTTGGCGCGTCAGTCAGGACAGGACCCATTAACACCCTCTCCTCTGTTGACTGTAGTCATAGCAACCGCGCGAATACTGCCGCGCTACCTCTCCCAAAATGGCGAAAAGAAAGAACGAAAACAGGAGCTTTCTGGACAGGTGGGAGACAGAATATCTGTTTACCTATGTAAAAGACAGACCTGTTTGTCTTGTATGTGGAGCTCATGTGGCTTTAACCAAGGAGTACAACATTAGACGACACTATGAAACGAAACACCAAGAGAAGTACAAGGACCTGGACATGACTCAAAGGCGCCGGAAAGCAGAAGAGATGAAAAGAAGTTTTGTTTCACAACAGACTATGTCCAAAAAAGCCATATCGCAAAGTGAGGCTGCTGTAAAGGCTAGTTTTGTTGTGGCAGCAGAGATCGCAAAATCAGCCCGGCCCTTCAGTGAGGGAGTTTGTGAAAAGTTGTATGATGAAAGTTTGCGACGTTGTGTGCCCAGAGAAAAAGCAAGCATTTTCAAATGTTAGCCTGAGCAGAAACACAGTAGCTGATCACACGTGAACTTGCCAACAATCTAAATAACCAGCTGATGGAGAAGGGAAACAGTTTCGTTGCATTCTCCCTCGCTGTGGATGAGAGCAGCGACGCCTCTGATACTGCCCAGCTTTCAGTCTTCATCCGTGGTATGGACTCAACTCTCTGTGTTACGGAAGAACTTTTAGGATTAAAATCAATGCATGGAACAACCACAGGGAAGGAAATATTTGAAAGAGGTTTCCAAATGTCTAACTGAAATGAAGTTGCCATGGGAAAAACTTGTGGGGTTAACGACAGATGGTGCACCAGCGATGTGTGGTCAAAGGAGCGGACTGGTGGGCAGGGTACGGGAGAAGATGTGAGCAGAGAACTGTGCAGGTGAGCTGACTGTTTATCACTGCATCATACATCAAGAATCACTTTGTAGCAAAGCCCTAAAGATGGAACATGTTATGACCGCAGTAACACGAGTAGTTAACTTTATAAGAGCCAAAGGTCTGAATCACCGCCAATTCAAATCTTTTCTTGAGGAGTGTGGTTCGGAATACGGAGACGTGCCGTATCACACAGAGGTGAGGTGGTTAAGCCGAGGGAAAGTGTGCAATATTAAGTTATATATGTTTATATAAGTTATATATCGTTCAGTATTAAGCGTTGCTTATTCAGTTTTTCAGCAAAACTTATTTGAGTCTGTAAGAAAAGGTTCCTTGTTATATCTGGAGGAAGATTTTTTTCAATAAATATTAATGTTAGCCCGCGACTTTGTTCCAGTTTTGAATTTTGGCCCACTGTATATTTGAGTTTGACACCCCTGTTCTAAAGCATAAAAAGACCTTTGAGTTTGTAACAGAAACAATAATAATGAGGCTGTTGTGTATTTGACTGTGAATACGTCAGGTCTTATCGACAGCGTGAATCAGAGTAATCGGTGTATGCCGGTGTTTTGACGTTGGTTGTTTGGTGGCTTGACAACATGTTGCATTCCCGTTTGTGAGATATCATCATGCAGGAGCGTTTGTATTTTGTAACTGAGGCATGATGAGGTGCGGCGAAGCGTGCAAGAACAGTACAGCAACGTCACCTTTTTGCCATCAGAAGCTACTTTCTGGACGGCTTCCTCACACGCTCACATTCCAAGCATGCTTCAGGGCACACGCCACTAGTTTGACATGAAGCTTGAGCTTCTTGTGATGTCACCATGATATTGGTTTGAGATTACTCAGTGAAACCAGGTTACAACATACAAAAAGCCAGCACCGAACTGGCTTTACTGGTCACTGTGGGCTGACAAGCACACCGAAGTAAATGTGCAAAGCCTGATTTTGGTGGATTAGCTGTATTTACTGTGGCTAGCGTAGCATGTGGACTATAATAAAGAAAGCAAATAAACCTCTATAAAAACATCAGACAGGTGGGTTGCAAAGTGGCTTGCAGAGCTCAGAGAATGTTTGACAATCTTACTTTTTAAACATTTTCTTCAGTGTCTGAGCTTCTCTGAATCATTCAGCTGAAATGAATTGAACAACACCTCCAGAGATGAAAGAATTAAATCAGTGTTGTAGTTCTAATAGTTTTATAACCTGGAGGGCATGAAATTTAAAATGTTTTGAAACAGATTTTTCTTTGTTTTAAAGAATTTTTTAGGCATTTACTCATAAATGTTTTTACTTTTTTTGGGTGGGGAAACCATATTATACTTTAAAAATATTAGTATTTATCTAGTGAGTTTTTTCTTATAATAAACCACCAGAGAAATATGATTTAAAACCATTGATTATACTGCTGTATACTAACAGCAGCCAAAACCAAGAAAATTGGGTTGAACTTTGCTGTGCTCCACCTTTAATGGTTTGATTTCCTGTTAAAACCTAGTCCAGGCTGACTGACGTCTCATTTGCTTCTGAACCTGAACTAAGGTCTGCTGGGCGTGCTCAGTAGCCTGCGGGCGATGTGCCCTCACACATGTTGGGTCTTGACCTTGATCGTCTCTGATGGAAACAAACTAATCTACATGTGATGAAGAAACAGCTTATTTAAAGAGAATTTGAGTGTTCAAGTGTCACAGCTGCAGCAATTTGGTGCCAGCATCGATCCGGGCCAAAAGCCGCCGGGTGTCGGTGGGTGTTTGGCATCAGTGCGCTGTAATTACCAGCCAACTGAGGCCAGGTTTTGGCTGACCAGTTTGTGCGGGTAGTGAGTGGCGGACGGTCATTTAGAGGTCGAGTCCGAGTCTGGCTGCTGGCAGAGACGATGAAGTCTGATTTTATGACCAGCTGTTTCGCCGGCCGCTGCTTCCTGCTCTTTACAGTCCTGACATCATGCTGGACTGTTTGGTTTCACATTTATATGATAAACACAAAGTCGGGCAGCAGCCAATTTAACAGAAATGCAAATTAACAAATAACCAGCAAGCCAAGTCCTTTGTCTTAAAGACAGTGAATCATGGAAGCTCAGGCCTGCCAAAAGAAACAAAAGAAACCATAACAATGAGATAAAGTGGTCCATAATAGTTTAAGATCATAGTTTTACTTTTCATTTCATATTTCACTGTCAGCATTAGGAGCAAAAACATTTAATGTGACATAAAGGAAAAATTGCGTTAAGTAAAATAAAGGGAAAATTATAGTGAGACACAATGAAAAATGAGATAATGTTTTACCTCATTCTTTAAGTCTATTTATACACTTTCATCTAAAGGCAGGACATTTATGAGAAAAAGTGAAAAGTAAAATAAAATAAATAATGTCAGTACACACATCTTTTAGTTGGAAATCAGTAGAGAAATCAGTTCCTACAACAAACAAAAAAAACGACAAATGTAACATTTTTGTCATTAAAATTGTTCAGTGTAATAGAGTTTTATTTATATTGCACTAGATGTTGGGATATCTGATTTGGTACTTGGGTATTGCATCAATTTGTTACATATGGTTTTTGTGATTTGATAGGTTGTTAGGTAAAGAGCATAGAGAATACAAATTATGATGTTAAAACTCCAGATTTGTAAGTATCATCTGCAAATAAAGTGTCAGTTATAAAAAAAAAAAATACAAAGTAGGGTATAAATAAGGGAAAACAGTCATCCCAACAGCCAAATAAATTTCAAATGTATAATTTAAAATGGAAAAAAAGTGGATCATTAAGAAATATGATCATTTCAAACATAAAAATGTTGACTCAGTATGAGTACTTTTTTTTTTTTTTTTTTTTTAAACCTTCTTTTGTTATATGATTGGCACTGATGGGTTTCCATATTGTCTGACTTAGTATTTGTTTTGGGGGATTTTTTGTTTGGTTTTTTTTTTCACCTCTGATTCTTGATGAGGAAACAAGCTGCATCTGTGTAACAACAAAAACGTCATCATTGTGGCGGCGGCGGCACACGACAGGCCTGAAGTAGCAGCATCGCGTGTTGAAACACACACACAGAGCAGTTCTGTGTGTTGTGTGTGTGTGTGTGTGTGTGTTAGAGAGAAGTGTGTTGGCCGGTTGCCAGCAGCTGTTTATTGCCTCTTTGCTCTTTTATCCGTCCTCTTCGATGCTTCCTCATCTTCTTGCATTCTTCATCTGTTTGAAGCGGCCTCCCCTCCCTAACCTCTGTGCCCTCCTCTACATCAGTCACTGCATTTTTCCTGTTGTTACATCATCTGTCTCTTCATTTACACTCTCTTCTCATGTCTCCGTCTGTCCATCCATCCTCTAACCCTCCATCCCTCTGGCCTGCTTCCAGCTGTGCTGCAGCAGCTGTCTTGTTTTTCTAAATCATGTAAGCTGATTTAGTTTGAGATGAAAGCAAACAACACAGAGTGTAAAGTAGGAGTCTCAGAAGTCACCAAATCCATGGTTCGGTTTAGTCGTTGGATGTTTTGCATTTAAGGTTAAGTTTTAGAACTTTTAGACCCTAAAACAAAAGAAATTTACTGAAAGGAAATGATTTTGTCTTAATTATGTAAAATTGATTGAATCACTTGCATATTTTTGTTATTTAGCCTCCTTATACAATAGCATAAATAAATACTCTGCTATACTGAAATTTCACTCTTCAAAAGTGGAGCACAGGCTACTTAAACAGTCTTTTAGTACAATTAGTCACACAGCAACATGTTTATTTCTGCTTTTCTATAATTGGATATTTTTAACACTGGAGTCTGTGGGGATTGACTCACTTTTAGAGTCAACCTCAAATGGACATCAGAGAAACTGCAGGTATTGGCACCTTGACCTGGGGTTCTGTTTGTAGTTTTCAGCCTGCTTGATATATGAGAAGTTTTAAAAATGATTGTTTTCACTATTCGTTGAAACTTTATAGATATAGTTAAGCACTTTAGTTAAGCTGCAGCTAATAATTACTAATTAATCTGCTGGTTGAAGCTCATTGGCCTGCATATTTCTGGCTCCAATCCCCAAATCTTTGGCTGATGTTCTCCACAAACTAATAAAAGGAAGAGATCAGGGTTAAAAGAAGGTCCTCAAAGAGTTTCTGGAACAAAACAAAGACAGACTGTCAGCGCTGTGATTTATGATGAAGTAATATTTATTAGTATTACCTGCTTCTGGAAAACGGTACAGTGCTCCAGCAGAGAGCTGGTTTTAGTCTTTGTAGAGGCCCAGGCTCTTTTTGTGTTGCTGGTTTATTGAGTCCAAACTTCTGAATGTTTAGTTGACTGAAGCCAACATCAATTCCAGATGGATTACCATCCGAGGCGCACCTCATTTATACCCGACTGTCTTGCTTTGTTGTCCCTTCTGAGCAGATCTCTGCCTTTTTATAGACATTTGGAGCGCGCTCAGTTTCAGTTGTGTTCCAGGTAACTCGTCCATGTCAGCCTCAGTCTGGAATCGCAATGTTTTGACAACAGGCTGATCTCAGTTTGTCCTGTTAGAGTTCATTTAAGCACAAAATCTCTGTCTCTGTGGATAAAGTTGAGCTGTAATCGTAGCACTTCTGTTGGTGTTAAAATCCAAGACGAAACGTCTAAATATTAAATAAAGCCCAGCTGCTTTTATTTGCCTCATTTTGTCTTTTTTTAAAACTCTACATTTCCCTTTTCGTATTTTTCGCTGTGCATGTCTGAAACCCTCAGTTTGACCTCGGCTGCGACTCGGAGACCTTGTTGGAGCAGGTTTTCAGATCTTAGAGACCTGTCTTTGTTATCTTGTTTTCTGCTGTTGTGTCTTTGTCGCCATGTTTCTGTCTTCCAGCTGCCTTCATCTAAACACACTGACGTGGTGTGGCCTTTGAAAAGCACAAATATGTCTCTCAGTTTGAGTGAATATTTAGGAACCGAGGCTGAGTTTAGCAGTTTGTTTGCTTTTTGCCTTCAGGTTTGCATTTTTCATTGATTAAAAGAGTTCTGGATCAGGTTAAAATGCCTTTAAAGTCCATAAAGTTAGAGTGGAGTCAGCTTTAAGATTTTTTTATTCATTAGGTTAAGGTTCGGGACCTGGTTTTAGCAACTGTTTATAACTTAGTTTAAACTAGTCCTTACATAAGCTTTTTGGAATTAAAAGGTAGCTCCTAAATCACTGCCACATTCAGGATCAGTACCAGCACAAATTTTATTTTGTACATTTGTGAGTTTAATCTTGTAAATGTACACCTAATTTTCAGAAATTTTCTTTAGAAAATCAAGAATTGGGAAAAACCTTTAAGTTTATAATCTTGTAAAGTGGTGAGAACTTTTTCTTTGCAACTGAATCTGGGAGTTTATTCTTGTAAATATTTGAGCTTTTCCTCATAGATTTACCATTTTATTCAAATAATGTTTGATTTTATTTCTACTTCATAAAAGTTTGCAGTCATACAGTTGTAATAAACAGTTTCTGAAGGTTCATTTTTGTTAATTTATTGCTTTATTCTCATATTTCTTTCCTCGTAAATTTACAGGGAAAATGTTTGCCAGTCCAGATTATTCGAAAATCTAGATTAAAGATTTTAGGCTAGCTCATTTTAGCCTGCATGTAACCCAATCATGCTCAAAATGTGATTTAATACTAGAACTACAAACACCTTGACCTTTACATAGGAATTCAAACATCAGCCTCACAGAGATTACTTTAAAACTAACTGGTAGGATGGACATAAACGAAAGTCTGCAGTGTGTTTAGTTTGATGTTAAATACAATCTAGAGTAAGAAGGAAATAATCCGTTACTCAATCCAATCATTTCATCAATCTGAATCCAGGGAAAGATCTTGGATTCAGTTTCATGGTTTCGTTTAGTTTCTTTCAGGTGAAAGCTGTTGGAGTCTGCAAATTTTATGTTTAAGGGACTGTAGCTTGTATTTATTATAGCTTAAAGCTCTTTAGTTCTTTGTATTCAGGATCTAAAATCTTTGGTTCTGGTTTAGTTCTAGAGTTCCTGAGGTACAGCCACCTCTTAGAGATAATTTTTCTTGCTTTATTCCTTAAAACTCTGATATTTAGGGTTGTTCAAATAGGGTTCAGATGTTTGAATTATTGAAGAGACGTGGCTTCTTGAGAGTTTTGTGTTGAAAGTGTATCACCAGAAAGCTAAACGACCTTGGCTTCTTCATGTTGAAGGTCGGAACTGAAGGTAAATGTTGAAGTTAAACAATTCCTCTTTATAAAGAGAAACAAAGATGTGTCGTCTCATACATGTTCCCCATCTTTCTGAGGGAGAGCGGAGCATAAAAATAGAGACAAACGAGTGAAATGAAAGAGAATTAATGAAGGAGATTATTCTGGAGAGAGCCAGGAGTCCTGATGCCTCACTTTGAAGGCCTCCTTCCTTTCTTTCTCTGCACAGAGGGATGGAGTGATGGAGGAGAGTTTTAGTCCCATGACGCTCGCTCTCATTTCCAAGTTTTTCCTCCCTGAGTGATGACGAAGCAGAGGAGCTCTCCATTTCCTTTTCCCATGGTCTTCGTCCATCTGTTTCACTCCATCTGCTGTCTTTTCCCCTTCGTATCTCACCTGTTGTCCTCTTCTTTTCTCCTCCGTTTGTTTCAGGTGGAAGAATAACATGTTTTTCTAATCATCCTTCAAATGTGATTAGGTTAAAACATGCAGCACATTTAGCATTTAATCATTTCCCCCTTGTCATCTGGTCCACCCTTTCTTTCTCTTCCTTTGTGCTATTTTATCCTATTAACAAAAAACAGCCATGACACTTTAAAATAAAGCAAAGTCTGCCTGTGTTGCATTTCCACATAATCCAATCTTAGTGTTTTTACAAGGTCAAAACACACGCTTTTAAAACTTAACCATTATTACATCATATTATTACTATCTAGAGCAGGGCGATATGACCAAAAATATTTATCACGATATGAAAATTTGCGATAACGATATAACTGATGTGACAGTTTAACCAAAAGGCATTTCCAGTGGAAATTGTCCGACATATCCTCAGCATAACCATGTATATTATCCACAAAACTTAAAAAGAGGTTATACACACACAATACGGTAATATTATGTTGAAGCACAGTACGGATCACTCTGCGAGGCTCCTGCCTACGATAGCCGTAATGCTCTGACAATCCATCAAGCGGTGCGGCTTCGTAGCTTAGCAAAGTCGTACTAAAACATCTGACAGATTTTCGAGCGCCGTGTACGACATAAAATCGTTTCGAGGTCAGTAAACACAACCAGACTTCATACATAAGGCACACGGGATTATAAGGGACACTGTCGATTTTCAGAAAAATCAAAGGATTGATTTTAAGTGTGCCGTATTTTCCAAAAAGCACGGTAATAACGACGGCTCGCTAGCATGCGCTACCAAAAATAGTGCTTTGTTGTTTTTCTGATGGATGAAAGCTGAACCAGTTCCGCACCACTGAAGTTGCAGCATTTTCACAAACCAATTCTGGTTCATCTGTTTCATTCAACGATCCGCTTTCGCCCTTCTCATTCTGCGTCGCCGCCATGTGCCTATGAAAACAAAGGCACTGTGCATGCGCGCTTTACCCATATTCTATCGCGATATTTCATTTTCTTATTGTTTCTCCAACATTACACCAGTATTACCGTGAACGGTATGATATAGCCCAGGCCTATTACCATCATTACATTACCATTACATGTTAAAAGGCTTTCCTTTTTAAAGTGTGGTCTTGAAATGAGTGAAGTCTTTCATACTCCATAATCTGGAGTACTTTGTAATCAGTAATCAGAATAAGTGATGAACCCATCTCATAATTTTGACAATTTAATCTCAGATTTTTTACTTTACCTCATGATTCTACCTTCATCTGATCATTTTAACTTTCTAATCTCAGAATGTTTGAGAGTCTTGGAAATCAAGAATTTCGACTTGCTACATCAGAAAAAGAACAAAAAAAGTGTCCTGTGGTGGTATAAACCTTTCACTCTGCCTTTAAGTGGGTAAACAATAAATCACTTAGTGGATGTTTGCTTTTATTGAGCGTGAAGCTGTAGTGGAGGAAAGGAGGTGTGTTGGGTTTCTAACTCATGACCTAATTTTGGAGATTCCGCCTTCATGTAGTCAGGCCGTGATGGAGTCGTATCATCCACCCACAGGCCCTCTGTCTCCCTCTTCCTCTCAGCCTCGTAAATACGACACGTTGACGGATTGATTGAGTTCAGGTGTTCCTCCCACGCGCTCCCAGATGCTTTCGCTTCATCTCATCTGGACTTTCCCTCTTCTTGCAGCACAGATTCTTTCAGTCGACATTTGTGTTTCTGTTTCTGTGATGACCCCTCGGCAGCCTGGAAGTAGACTAAAAATACCAGATCGTAGCTAAGGGCGGTCATCACAAAACACGACAAAGCATCATCACTGTGCAGATGTTAGTCAGTGGTCTTCTCAGGCATAAAAAAAAGTCCCAAATCAGCTCCAAAGGTAGATCAGTGCAGCCTGAAGCTGTCGTATTTCTTCCTTTAAACCCGGCCTCACCTCCCAGTTCAACCACCAGCTGATGCTTCGTCAGCCGCTAACCATCTCCTCGCTTTGCTGGTGCATCATACTGGGAACCAGCAGAGGGGAACTGGAGGGCTGTGATGGAAAACAGGAAGCAGCTGGGTCAACATCCTGCCTGGCAGGGAGGGAGGGGTCGGCCCCGACACAGGCCGCCGTTTGTTGAGTGGGTGAACAATGTCCCCCTCTGTGTGCCCGCCAACCAATCGAGACGCTCCTCTCTGGATGGTTTCCAGACAGATGAGATGTTGGCAGCAGCAGTTTGGGCTCATTAAAGGGAGGAAAGAGGAGCAGTCAGGATGCTGTGTGGTGGAAAGTCAGTGGTTTTTAAGCTAAAATGAGGAGATTAACCTCCTAACACCCAAACTCTATCATGGCATGCATTTTTAATTTTTCTTTGCTATTTGGGCTGATTGGGACCTGATGAATGTAAAAACAAAGAATTACCAGATTTTTGCTTGTTGCCTAATTTTTGTTTCTGAGAAAAATGAGATCCACATATGAGGACATTAGTTTTAAATTTCGTTAGAACAGTGGCAGTATAATGTCCTCGTTAGTGGACATCAGGCCCTTGTAGAGAAAAATTAAGTATTTTGGTCTAGACAACCGAAAACGTGCTGTCCACATATGTGGATAAGATAAGATAAGATAACCTTTATTAGTCCCACACGTGGGAAATTTGTTTTGTCACAGCAGGAAGTGGACAGTGCAAAAGTTATGAGGCAAAAATTAGAATACAATAAGAATAAATACAGTACACAACTGTACAGAATAGAATAAAATACTATATACAGTAGAATAAAATAAAATAAATATACAATAAGATAAAAATAGAATACAAATACAAATACTATATACAACTGAGTAAAAATACAACGATGACAGAAAGTATTATTGCACTTAGTATTATTGCATATGTATGGATGTGTGTGCTTGATCAGTTAAAGTCTTTATTATGGAGTCTGACAGCAGTGGGGAGGAAAGACCTGCGAAATCTCTCCGTCCCACACCGTGGGTGCCGCAGTCTCCCACTGAAGGAGCTGCTCAGTGCTGTCACAGTCTGCTGCATGGGGTGGGAGATGTTGTCCAACAGGGATGACAGCTTAGCCGCCGTTCTCCTGTCACTCACCACCTCCACTGGGTCCAGAGGGCATCCTAGAACAGAGCTGGCCCTTCGGATCACCCTGTTCAGTCTCTTCCTGTCCCCAGCAGAGATGCTGCCGTCCCAGCAGACCACGCCATAAAAGATAGCAGAAGCCACAACAGAGTCATAGAAGGTCTTCAGGAGTGGGCCCTCCACTCCAAACGACCTGAATCTCCGCAGCAGGTACAGCCTGCTCTGCCCTTTCCTGTAGAGGGCGTCTGAGTTATGAGTCCAGTCCAGTCTATTGTTCAGATGAACACCAAGGTACCTGTAGCTGTCCACAGCCTCAATGTCCATACCCTGGATGTTCAGTGGTTGCAGTGGAGAATGCTTGTGCCTGTGGAAGTCTACCACCAGTTCCTTGGTTTTACTGGCGTTGATCTGGAGGTAGTTCTGCTGGCACCAGTCCACAAAGTCTTGGGTCAGACCTCTGTACTCCTTGTCGTCCCCATCAGTGATGAGGCCGACTATTGCAGAGTCATCAGAGAACTTCTGCAGGAAGCACTGGGTGGAATTGTGGGAGAAGTCTGCAGTGTAGATGGTGAAGAGGAACGGAGCCAGAACCGTTCCCTGTGGGGCCCCCGTACTGCAGACGACCCTGTCCGACACACAGCCCTGAGTCCTCACATACTGTGGTCGGTCGGTGAGGTAGTCCAGGATCCAGGTAGTGAGGTGATGGTCCACTCCAGAGTTCACCAGCTTGTCCTTTAGAACCGAGGGAAGAATGGTGTTGAAGGCACTGGAGAAATCAAAGAACATGATTCTCACAGTGCTTCCAGCGGTCTCCAGGTGAGCGAGGGAACGATGTAGGAGGTGAATGACGGCATCATCCGCTCCAATGCCAGGCTGGTAGGCAAACTGAAGTGGGTCCAGTGATGAGCTTATTAGGCGCCGAAGCTGAGCCAGGACCAACCGCTCCAGGGTCTTCATCAGGTGGGATGTCAGAGCCACCGGCCTGTAGCTGTTGAGGTCCTTGGGGCGTGAAGTCTTTGGCACTGGTACAACACAGGAGGTTTTCCAGAGCTGTGGGACTCTTCCCAACCTCAGGCTCAGGTTGAAGAGGTGCTCCATCACCCCACACAGTTGGTCCGCGCAGGACCTGACGACCCTCGAGCTGATGCCATCTGGACCCGCTGCCTTCTTGCCATTAATCCTCCTCAGTTCCCTCCTAACCTGGGTGGTTGAGAGAGACAGGCTGGAGCCTTGTGTTGAGTGTGTATTGGATGCTGCAGTTGGGGGTGGGGGGGAGTGAGCAGGGTGAATAGAGGAGGTGTGAAGTGTCTGAGGTGGAACAGCAGCAGTGGGGGTGGGTGAGTCTGCAGCCGATGTTGCAGACTGCCTCATGGCTGAATCAAATCTGTTGAAGAAATGATTCAGTTCATTTGCCCATCTCACATCCCTCCCAGGCAGAGAGTTCTGCTGTTTGTGGCCCGAGATGGTTCTGAGGCCTCTCCAGACTTCACCAACGTTGTTTTGTTGAAGCTGGTTCTCCATCTTCTGCCTGTAGCTCTCCTTCCCATTCCTTATCAGTCCCCTCAGCTCTCTCTGCACCCTTTTCAACTCCTCTTTGTCTCTGGATTTGAAGGCCCTAGGAGGATGCCAGGTGGCCTAGGAGGATGCCAGGTCCTAGGAGGTTAAAATTCAGAATTGAGACAAAAATGTAAAAAAGAAACTACATTAAAACATCAGAAACCAGCTGAATCAAAAGAAAATAAATTTATTGAGATATTTATTAGTTTTCTGTCAGTCTTTTTCCTCCATAGGGAGCATCGCACACTCTGCACGAAAACTGTCAGTGTGAGTCTCAGGTATCAATGCGTTAGAAAACCAGTGTTTCATGGGGCTTTTAGCACTTCCTGTCAGTACTGTGTAGTCTGAGGGTCTGCAGGCTGACACAGATTGCTGCAGATGAATTAGTAAAGAGGGGCTGGAGGCTCTAAGTGGCTCTGGCCCATTGGCCTACTTAACGGCAAGCCCGAGGTGTCTCAGAGTCCAGCAGTTTTAAAGGAGCCTGCGGTGGGATGACGGCTACAGAAAACATCTGGACGCCTCACGTTTTCTTTTTTATGAAAGGCGTTCATCAGCAGTTACTGAAATACAGCTTCTTTAATGATAAACTCAGAGGTTAAAGGTCACACATCTCTATGCAGACTGAAGAGATTCCCCATATGTGACCACAGACATGTTAATGTCAAAGTATTGAAATTAAGTTGTATAAATAGAAATATTTTTAGATTGAAATGCCAATTATGACTAAGTTTCAATATAGATGAAATTAAAATGTCCCAATTTTGTGATTTCAATATGAGTTGAAATGTGACTTTAAATATTTTGATTTTATTTGTTGTATCTTATCCAGTAAAGTTTGTTTGAGGCTTTGAAACATTTTCTATTTACTTGATAACAGAACTTAAAGAACTACAGCTCCATATTGAATACTTTAAAGGTGTGTTAGAGTACCTTTACTGTACGGTTTTTAGCTGACTGTAGAAAACAAACAAACCCAGCTCTCTGTAAGAGGCCACATTCTTTCAGTAGGAGGGCCCAGATTTGGTCCACGGGCCTGTGTTTTCTCACTGCTGGTGTTTTGTCCTGTTTGAAGTGTGTGTGTGTGTGTGTGTGTGTTTTTAAAACCACAGAGTGTTTTTGTTAGAGAGCCGTCTCTGCAGTGTGAGTGGAAACGACCTCCCTGATAATACCAACATTATCGCACTCCAATAACACACACACACACGCACACACAGTGCAAGTGTGTGTGTGTGGTTTGACATCATTTGGCCTCCGCCCTCCTCATTTCCCATGACCTCTGACACTCGGCACCTCAGATGGTTGCAGGAGTTAATTTGTGGGGAACCTTTAGAAGAATTTAGAATACAAATATTTTCTCATCTACTGATTTTGTCTTTATTTCCTGATTCTAACATTTGATTGATTGATTCTAAGATTAAAGTGCTTAAAGAACATATAGATTAATGTAAGTTGATCTCCCTCTTAATGGACTTGTACGTTTTTATATAGTGTTATTTTTTGGTTGCTTTTAACCTTTGTATTTTCTCAGCTGTGGTTCTTCATGGTTCTTCTGTACCATGACGGTATTTCTGATCGTGTCCTGTTATCGTGTTCAGTCTGCTGTGACTTTTGGCCTGGTGTTGGTCGTCTGTCAGCTTTAACAAGCCTCTTCTTCCTCTTTGTCACCCTTGACACCACTGAGGAGGAGCTGATTGGCTGCCTCGTTACTCCATCAGGCATTTTTAATTCCATTTTTTCCCTGAAGGCATCACATGTTCCTCACAGTTTAATAATGTGTGTTTTTTCTTTCTTTGTGTCTTCCAGATGCGTTTGTAAACAGTCAGGAGTGGACGCTGAGTCGGACGGTGCCCGAGCTCAAAGTGGTGAGTTCAGAGCGTTAAAGGGGAGGGGGTCACCTGTCCAAGAGTCAAGCTTCAGCGGGATGGCATACCACTATGGAGATCATTTCCTGCCAAAACTTAACAAAAATCCCAACAAACAAACAACAAACAGAAACATTAAAGAGATTTATTTTTTAAATGTCGAGATTGGCTGCTGTTCAGGGGAGCAACTCAATGTAAAGGTGCTCTAAGTATTTTATTTTGAAGATTTAGTTACTTCTAAAAACCCAACCTGGACTTCTGTCTCACGATTCCTGACTTGCAGGCTTTAGGACACTACAAGAAGTGAATACACGAAGATAACCAAACAGATGTACAATTTTGATCATTTTAACTTTGAAGATTAAATAAAATAAAATAAAATAAATGATGGATGTTAAAATTGTGAGATTAAAATTTCATAAGTTAAATGTTTTGAGATAAAAGTTTAAAAACATGTTGAAAATGTAATTCAAAAGTAAAAATGATTAGATGAGATTAACTATGAGGTCATGTCAAAATTATGAAAGTAAAATGTCAAAGTTGTGAGATTATAACATCAAAATTAAAACAATACATCACAACCATGAGAAGCAAACTTTAAAAGCAAAATGTTAAAATAAAGTCAAATATTTACGTTAAGTATAAAAACTATAAGACCAAAATATTAAGCTCAGAGATAAAAGTAAAATATTACATTTTATGTCTAAAATGTCAAAATTATGATATAACTTGGGGACTAAAAAAAAAAAGCTTTTATAGCACAATATTAAAATTTCAAGATAAAAGTTAAATATTCACATAATGTATAAATATTTTAAGAGTAAAATATCAATATTTTCATTTAACTAAAATTTAAGTTGAGATTATTATGGGCCTAACAAATAAAAAATTGCGAGTAACTATGATTCATATTTCATTTCTGCTGAAGCATTTGTTTGTCCACTCACAGAAGCAGTAACAGCTCCATGTGCTTGAATTATATCATCTTCACCAGCAACACTAGAAAACTTTTAAAACCAGTATGAGTTCCTGTTGATGGAGTGATTACAGTCTGCTGAATGTTTTAGGAGATGCTAACTTCCCTTCTGTCTCCCCCTCAGGGCATTGTGGGTAATCTGGCCAGTGGTAAGTCAGCGCTGGTCCACAGATACCTGACGGGAACGTATGTCCAGGAGGAGTCACCAGAGGGTAAGAACATCATAGCATGTCTGTCTTTGTTTGGCTGGACCAGCTATTTCTTCTTCTTCTTCTTCTAATAAAATGGCAGAGCAGTCGTCCGCCTTCTCAGACTGAATCAGTCTAAAACACAGAGGAGAAAATAATGAGCGGATTAAACGTCATTTAACGACCTCCTTACAGCACAAGCCTAACCAGCAGAGCGAAAAAAGCTCCTCAGTCAGGCTCAGAAGCTTTCCAAGTCGCATTAAAAAGAGATTTCACTCCACTTTTGGGAGAAAGCTGAAGTGGTTTTTTTTGGGTTCAAATAAACATTTGTAGAGTTTGAGATGGAGCTGAATCACCGCAGGAGGCTTTAAATGATCAGATCTGCTGGTTTAATGCCGATCTGTCAGCCTGTTAGAGGGAAAATATATCAATATAAGCAATGAGTGACTGAAAATGAATACTGAGTGAGATGAAAACAGCAGAAAGTGACATTAAAAAGTCAAACTTTTATTAGATATTTGTTCTGCTTACTGAAAAACCAACAAATTTGACCTCTTTGGGGCGTGAGCGTGGATTTAAAAAGTGAAGAAGAAGTGATTTAAGCATAACATCGCGCTCAGTTGCTTAATATCTGAGAAACAGTGAACACCCAAAAGGTTAAACTTCTCTGCTGGCTGACCCAGAATCACTTATGAAACTTTAAAGATGACTTTTTGTCTCAGAGAAAAGATGAAGCCCTACTTTCCTCCGGTGTCTCAACTCACACGCCCTGCAGGGACGGCCATATTCCTCATGTAATATTAAAGCTGCCCACACACACACTGTTACTGTACAGGACGGCAGGGTCCTCAGGCACAGACCCACTTTACGAAACCCGCTTTAATATTTCAGCACATGAGCTGTTTCCTCTCAGGGATCCTGCACGCACAGCCAAGGCACTTTCTGCTCACTTTCCTTTATCAATCACACCGACAGACGCTGCAGCGCTTTTACTTTTCATTCATTCATCCTTCTACTGTCCAGAGAGGTGGTGCACCGAACTCACAGTTCAAACCACTGGTGAGGAGCTTTAAGCTCGAGTTGTTTAGTTGAAGCAAAAAAGCTTCTTTATTCCCTCAGAAAAAAACAACAAAAAAACTGCATCTTTCTGATAACTAACAGGGGCGATACCTCTGCCTGTATAAAGAAATCAATGGCATGTATGGAGGACCAAACTTGCCAAAATAAGCAAGCCAATAACACAAATTATGCCATTAAATGCACCTATAAAAATATTAAAAATGATTGCCGTCTTTCACATGAGACATAAATGGTTTTTTTCTTATGTATTATTTTTTTCTGTTTTCCTTTTTTTTAAAATTTATCTGTCTTTATTTATACATAAGTACGTCATTACGTTTAGAACTTTTAAATTCATCTTGCAGCTGCTTTTATGTTTACTCATCTTTATATTTATTTTGCAAGTTATTTATTTTTATCATCAGTGTTTTTTATTTCTTTTTTAATTTTGGCAGTTTTGGTCCTTCGTGCATAACTAAAAATATATATTTATGAAGCCTGACACCAAGTTTTTAAAAAGTTTTTAAAAGAGCTAAAAGAAGAATATGCAAAGGATGAAAATCCAATAGTTAAATCAAAATCAAAAGTTTATAACAGCTTCAAATCAAGTCTGAAAACAGTCTAAAACTAGTAAATATATAAATTAAAGTCCAAAATAAACTCTAAATAACCCAGACCAGGTCCATAAAGTCCCCAAACAAACACAAAAGAATTTAAAACAAGATCTTTTATTGTTTAATTTCTTCTTTGTTGCTTTTACTTACCATGATTGCCTGAACGTTTTATTGTTGTAAATGTTTTTTGGGTTTTTTGTTCTTAATCTTTTCACTGTACATTTTAGTCCAAAACCATTTTCCAAAATTAACAAAAAATGGCAAAAATCAGGTCAGAACCACAATCCAAACACAAGTCTACAATTAGGCCCAAATTCGTTGACATCAATTTGTATATCAAATATCAATATCAAATTACTCTAAAAACGTCTAAAATGATGACCAAACTCCGTCTGAAATCAGTTCTTACATGGTCCAATTTAATGAACCCAAAATAAGTCCCGAACACCCCAAAACAAAGTCTAAAAGCAGTAAAAATCAGTCTAATATATTTCAATAAATATTTTCAAAACTCGTGTCTATGCTCAGTAACGTTAACATATTTTTAAAGAAAGTTTTATTTTCTTCACTATTTCCTTGTTTTTGGTTTTAGTTGCGTTAGTGCTCAATACCCTTCTTTTTGCTGTCCTTTCACATTAAAAGCTTTAAGTTGGCTGACCAGATGAAACTCCGTTACTTTAAAACCTCTGCAGAACGTTTTGAATTTTTCAGTCTAATTAAAAATGCTGCAGCCAGAAGTCTTCAGACGGAACAGAGTCAAAGAAGTACTTTGGCTACTTTTGAGGGTCCGCTGTGGAGCTGCAGCTAATTACCCCCTGCCGACCTCTTTGTGTATTTAAAGCCTTGAAAACCATCAAACATGGTTTATTTGAGAAGAAACCTTTGCTGCTTTTGTTATGTTGTTATGTGGGGACCCACCCCGAAATCAGCCCGCAGACCAATTTTAGCTGCTGGTCCCTCTGCGGAGAGACTTCGAAGTGTGGGAGGCAGGAAGAGGAGGAGGTTTATTTTTTTTTAATTTAATACGCCTGCAGAGAGGTCGATCAAAGGTCAGCTGATAAGAGGGGACCCCAGGGACTACATTAAAGCACAAAAAAGAAAAAAACTACAAGCAGAGCAAAGACAGCTGGGAAGAGAGTTGGTGGCGATGGGGAATCCCAGAGCAGATAACTTCACGCTAAAACATGAGAAAGTCTTCCACGGTGGTGACGTTCTCCTCAGTGTCGTGCTGCTAAATGCCCGGCGGCCTCCCGCTTTAATTACACTGCAGCGCTGCCAAAAGCAACACGACACGGCTTTTCGAGCAGGTCCACATACCACATTCAAACAACGGCTCCCCCTTATCTCTTATCGAATTACTTGGCACCACTGCCCGTCGAGGAAGCGGCGATTCAAGTCCAATTAAATAAAAAAAAGGAGATAAAAAGCTTTTCTGAAATCGTTGCATAACCACAGAGAAATAAAAGCAGCCCAAGGGGGAAAGCTGTTTTGAAATTCCTCGGATCTAAAAATACGCCGGCTGCCTGGATTCCCATGGCGATTGATTGGGAGCGGAGTTGGTGGCTTGCGAGCGGCGAGGCGACCGCAGCGCCATGAAGCCACCGACCAGAACTATTCTGAGGCTGCAGGCTGGAGCCTCGCTGCTGCAGAGGGAAAAAAAGCTTCATCGCTGACTCAAAAACATGCAGGTTGCCCAGATTTACCTCTGTGGTGCGTTTAAGGACTGTCAGAAATGCCCAGATTTATTTCTATTTCTAAAGACTCTGACACTTTGCAGAGAGTGAAATCCTGCAGAAGCAGCACTGATAGTTTGAGAAAAAGTCCGACTGAGACTGTTTGTACAGCAGCACATGGGATCCATTACAACAGGGAGAGAGAGGGGAGCTATGGTTGGGAAATCACCCACAGCCACCAAACTAATGCTGCTGACTGTGGTTTGAGGAGCTGCCGCTCTCACAAGCAGCCAAACATCATTCACAGATTCTATTGTTCTCGTGGCTTTAACGGAAAAAGAAACGCTGGGAGGCATCAACAAAGTCTCCAGTCCAATCTTTCCAGAACAGTCATTAAGTTTTATTTTATTACTCTATTATTATTTTTGTCAGGTTTACACAGACATGTGGAGAGGCAAGCTTTGGTTCAGTCTGCGATTTGTCAGAAAAGAAGGTGACACCCCAAAAGTTTAGTTCATTATTATTTATTCTTCAGTGATCGTACCAGAAGGAGCAGGAGTACAGCTCTGAACATCCAGTCACGAAAAACAATCTGCGGCTACAAGAAGTCAACAGAGTCTCAGCATCAAGGAGTCATAGAAGACACACGTGTATTTAAAAACCTCAGATTTAATCCTGCCCATAAAAACTTTTCTCTTGCCACAAGGGGTCACCACAGTGGGTCGCTCTGCATGTTTAATTTGGCAGATTGTTATGCTGGGCAACTTTCTTGACGCAATCTCAAACGGAATTAGTGTCTCCGACTGGAATCTAAGCAGTGACAGGTGAGTATGGTGGCCACCACACAAGGCAAAGATTAAATCACCTCCCAAAATTTCCAAATCTGAACCTAAAAAATTTACAAGAAGTCCTAAACTTATTCCAAAATTGAATCCAAAACTTACTAAGTCCCGAATTAAGTTTAAGTCAAACCAAAACCCAGTTCAGAATCATCCAAACCCCTAAAGAGTTAAAAATCAGTCTTGAATCAAGTCCCAAGGTTAAACACCACAAAAGTAAGTCCAAAAACCAGATCACTAAATCAGAATCCCAAACTGAAAAATGTCCAAAATTTACAACAAAACGAAGTCAAAGTCAATTTAAAACAGTCCAAAATGATTCCAATCAAGTTCTTAAAGAGTCCAAAATCAAAGTCTTGAATAAAGTCCCGTAGTAACTGAAACAGCCCAAATCTAAATCTCCAGTAAGTCTAAAACAATTCAAAACCAGATGATTGTAAGTCA